>NC_045603.1:118163984-118812484 GCF_009762305.2 Zalophus californianus | reverse complement strand
ATGACAGGGACAGCTGGCTCAGTTTTCAGTGTGAAAACACCCCCTCGGTGGACCAAACACAACGACACTGACCTTTCTGCGGGGGGAACCAAGATGTGCCTTTGACTGAATTAGCCATAAAGACGTCTTGCTATGACTTTTGTTCCCCACGAAAGCAAAGAAATATTGCGTTTAATATGAGTGGTACTGTTCACAGCTTTTCCGTGCCCCTTAAGAAATATTACAGTGCTGATTTACTGGCCCTCTTCTACTGAGTTGGCCCCAAGGCCGAGGGTGGAGGGGTAGGGATGGGGTGGCAAGGACAGACCAGGAGTCGGTGGAGGCAGCGCACCGAGTTGCCTGTTGCCTGTTTTCAAAGTTCTCACTTTGCAGCGGCAAATTTATCAGTCTTTTCATCTGACAATACTTGGAAATATATCATTGTCATCCAGAGTTGTTTGATAGATGATCTACAGGCACACCAGCCTTTTCCAAGGTCAAGTTGAAGATTCTTGTTTGCTGTTTAACTGGGTTGTTCAAAAACTCAGAACAATGCCTGCCTGTTAAAATTTCACTTGTTCTCATGGGGCATTCGAAAGCAAGTTTTCCTATTGACCAGTGTGGGGACATTTCATCCTCTTGAGCTTCTGAATTCAGCAACCAGGGCTTGGCAATGAAATCAACAGGAGAAGAAATGAGATTTAACCTTAGCTCTTGCAGACGCCAAAGAGATTAAGCCATCTTTCACATCTCCTCCAAGTGTGTACTAATTTTTCTCTGCATGTCGCGGGCTGGTTATAGCCACACGCATCTCATTCAACTTTCTGCCTTTACTCTAGTGGGAAGCTGCACGTACCCTCCCCTAAAGTAGAAGCGCAGAAACACTGTGGCCACTCTTGTCTTTGTCAGCCCACAACCTGTTGCTCTAAGGACGCTTTAAAATAAAGTGGGCCCCTAAATCGTCATGTTTTATGGACATATTTATTTATGTTTTTAACGGAAACACTGGCTTCACAGTTTCTTCTATATCTGCGATGATTGATTTTTTTTTTATTCAGCCAACTTTTATTTACCTTGCAAAAATGTTCTGGACTGATGTGATAAATTACAGATATGCAAATTTCTTTGAATGGTGTTGTAAGTGTGTCTAGCTGGGGCTGAATAACTCCTTGCAAGTCAGTCTGTGCGCACTCAGGACCCCAGGGAGCTGATCAAAGCACCCATTCTCTTTCATCCCCGGTATTCTCCTCCAAACTATTTCGATACAATATGTTTCCATGATGCACTTAATGTGCTAGGGACATAGAACTCATTACAACCTAGCTAGTTCTGCCGACCTCTTTGTTCTGAGGCAGAAAGTCAAAGCAAAAAGGAAAAGCGTTGCCAGTTGCCAGCTTTCTGAAATGCTAAAGCATGCGTCATTTTTCACCAGGTCTCGTCTTGATATCCTCAAAAGACAAACTATGAAACCGGCCTCGGCCCTTGCTGGCATTAATTACACTGCTGTCCAGCCGATCTGTTTTTCCTATTATATGCATTTCTCAGCAGGGAATTTTTTTTTTTTTGCAAGACTAATGCAGCTGCACGTTAAACTATGAATGCATTTTTATTGCTATGGAAGAAAAATAAGTGAAAAGACGGCAAAACATACAACTGAACTTTTTAAAGGCTTCTGGTAGATAACAGATTAGGACCGGAACTTGGGGGAGGTTTTTGTAACTTGCGGAAACCTGAAACTGACCGAGAGCCTCAGGCATTTCCAGTGCGCCCTGGATGTTCCGTGGAGTGCGCTCCGTGTACCATTTGAAATTCTGCTCTGGTACTCAGATATATCTTGAAGGTGAAACCCTTCAAGCTTTCTGTTAAAATTCTGAAATGAAACCGTCTGTGCTGCACCCAACTAGGAGGCTGGTTCCAAGGAATTTCTGTCCAGGCTAATAGTACAGAGAATGTAAATTCTATTTCATTTCCCCCGAGTTTCTTGTAGGGTTGATTGGTTGGTGGAAATGGCTGGCCGCCAGTTCTGGGAAAGATTCCAGACCTGACTCCGATTAACCCTCTCTGCTGAAACTCTGCTGGAAACCCAACTCACCAGCAATTGCCATTAATCTACTTACTAATTAAGCCAATTCATTTCCAAAGGAGAAAAATTCCTTTCTTTAGCCAAACTGATGGGAGGAAATCTGAAAGAAGCGCCAAACTGTGTAACTGTAATTCAGCCAAGGACTGCTAAAACAAGGTGTTGATATATAGCAGCAGATTTAAAACAAGTTTCTAGGGCAACACTGCTTTAGAGACGGTGGCATATAGTGCATAGTAGATGAAGCTCGAATAATGCTCTCCGGCGCTATGCCACCCCATGGACTTGCGTCAAGAATAACACGTCTCTCTCCAATTAAATCTTGTGCCGTTTACGCACAAATAAATCGCCTCTCTAGCTTTCTTTCACACCAGAGTATATCAGCTTTATGTGACAGTTACCAAAAAATATATTTCTTGAGACTTAATAAATCGCCCTAGAAATCTGTAATCCGGAGTCTGAAACTGGGGCTACAGGCAGGGCCTAACTTGTAGTTCGGGGAACAGAAAGGACCAAGCTGAACATTACGCACGTGAGAAAGCGGACTGGCCTTTCAGCAAATGGTACCTGACATTCTGGAAAGAATAATACGTGAATCCTGGCCTTGATACTGACCGGGAAGCAAAACTCCAAGGAGTTTCCCACTTACCAAAGAATTGTTTACAGCTTTTAAGATAAGGCTGGGAGCCCAGTACCGACATAAAATTAAGAGCGGACCGCCCTAGAGGAAATTTAAAATCCCCTTGGACCGGGCCTTAAGGCTCGCCTTCATGGCGATTAGTTGGTGGGCGAGGAGGCAGCAAATCAGTTTGCCTTTGTGTTACAGAGAGACACTGGATGGAGAAGAGAGGGAGTGGAGATTTAGTGCCTCAAACTCTTTAATTGAAGTCTGTCCCTCCCCACCCTAAGGTTTGGGGCACACTGCTGAGCCCAGGAAAGCGCCCCAGTGGATTTGACCCCCCCCCCCCGAAGTTCATGTGTCACGCTCACCCAGCATGAGCGAGCACCTGCCTCAAGGGCTTGGAAAGGTGCTCATAGTGGGCGCACGTCACGTCCTCTTCACTTCAGGTGCGGGTCGCGAGTGAGTCTACATCATCTGGGGAGACAGACCTGTGATGTTAGAAACGCCTGGGCGGTGGTATCCCTTAGGGAGGCAGGCCTTACGCCAGGAGGGGGAGGGCCCGCTCTGTGGGTCCACTCTGCGCAGCCCAGTGCCCTGCCCCATTACTCAGTAGCATCCATATCATTCACTGGGGTGTTCTGGGGTATCGATGGCTTCTCCAAAGGCTTTTCCTCCAGCATTTCTGACAACCTTCCTAAAAATAGGGCAAAACGAATAGATGTGAATTTTGTTTTACCTGCTATACACAAACCACTTCCCACTTGTCACGCGGAGCTCTTTGCCTCATGTTTACTGGGTCCTCCCAACTCTGGCTCCAACTGGGGTTCCCTTCAGTGACCTGAAGGAGAGGGCTGGGAGGGTGGGGGAAGGGGAGGTCAGGCGGTCAGATGCTCCTTGGCCTTCAAAACAGCTTGCATCAGCCAAGTTTTCCTCTGAGACGGTTTTCCCGCTGCCCTAGAATGTGGAAATGGTCTTAGGAGCCTGTGACCGAGGTCAGTAAATGACCTTCTGCTGAGGGCCTCTTTCCTAGAATTAGGAGCAGTTGTAAGAGAATTTTAAAAGGCAGGGTTTGTCTTGTGCTTGGGCCCAAGGACCTAACTAAGATTTAAATTTCCATTTGCATGTTCAGTCTTTCCTCCATACAAAATAGAAAATTCTGCATGAGAAGGAAAAGAAACCTTATTGGCAGGGAGGGCTTCTGAAGCTGGGGAGTAGGGAGGTTCCCCCCCCGCCCCCCACAGGCTGTGCTCTCTGCTCCGTAGGGAGGGACATTTACCTGGTGTGTAAATTGTGAGGAAAGCCTTGGGGGTCTGAGACGGGAAAGCCACAACATGGGATGTGATGTTCCCGCTTTGAAAGGGGGACAAAGGCCCCAAGCTAATCCCAGTGAAAGCCAGGAGCGTGGACAAGGCAACAAAGAATTGCAGCCTGTGGTCACCGGTAGGTGTCAATGTGGACACTTAGAGCTGGGGCGGTGGGAGAGGGGGACACAGAGACAGGCTGTCATTCCGAGACTTAACATGAACAAAGATAAAAACGTGACAACCTCGCTTTTCAATGGTTGGGAGGTGCTAAGGGAGTCTATCTGGGTCAAGTCTCTTCTGAAGCAGGGCCTTTTCTTTTCTCCAGTCAAGTATCAGCCAGGGAAGTTCTGAGGCCCTCTTTTCCAAGGTAATTTTTCGTAGAAGAGGAAGAATTCTTCAAAATAATCTCCTACTCCACCCACTTGCCTAAGGCAAAGAGATGGAGCTTTCGAGATTCCTAGACATCGTGTAGAAGGTGTTTTCTGCACCCCAGAGGCTCAAGTGGCTGCATTAAGCCTTTGTGAACTTGAACAGCCTACCGTAACCTTTTTTTTTAAGTTCCTGTATTCTTTTACACATTTAATGAAAAGAAATAACATTTCCTTTTATGAAACTGTGTGTACGTGTAGATGAATCTAGGGGTGCCATAATTTAAGAAGTATGCATCTGACAAAGACATTTACCTAGGATACCATGGAAGGAGTAATGAACACCTGGTAGAGTTAGTATGCCCATGATTTCAGGCTCACTATTAGAAATCAGCAGACAAGGCATTTGCCAACAAATGGATCTCCTCTATAATCTGGGAAAGGTAATCAGGAATCTTCCGCTAATGCAACTGATTAGCAAAGACTCTCGGAGAATTAACAAATGGAACTGACAACAAATTATGTTTATCCTAAGAACTCAGAAATGTTGTTGTCTTTAAATTCTGCCATCAAAAGCAAAATACAAGTTTAAAAATCACAATGTAATAAAATTCTGATTTTCTTTAGTTGGAATAAGTCTCCTAAATAATAATAAAAAAAAAAAAGGATGTAAATATCCTTAAAAGACTAATGACATTTCACAGGTAATGCAATTTAGAAAGAAACACTTCCATGTTTTCTTTTCCAACAATGTGCATTTTTGTAAACTGCTATAAATTGCAATTCAAAAGCACTGATCTCGCCATCCCCAATCATTTTTTATACTGATCAAATGAATGCAGATACTCCCATTTGGGAGGGGCGACATGACATTTCCCTTGGCAGTTCTAAACAGGTCACAGACCTTTCACAGACCCTAAGGCAGTGGGAGGGAGCTCTTTACTAAACCGTGTAACCAAATCAAACCAATGGTTACCCCTTTTCAAAACCATTGGAATGGTTTGCACAATGCTATTCACATAGCAGCACAGAAACTGAAAGGTCATCCAATGGAAATTTCTTTCCTTTTGTTTAAACTTGCAGAGCTCAAAAAAGTCATACTTTGAAGGAAAACAATTACATGTACTATGACACAAATCATAGGCAATACACATGCATGTTTATTGGCATAACACGGCATAGCTGTTAGACACCCATTGGTATGTATATATATGCACATGTATGTATGTATATGTATGTATATTTATTGGAGATGTTGCTTTGTTTGAAACCTTGGGCACAAAGACACAACATGGCTGCCCTGGAGGTGACCTATTGCTTTCAAGTTGCTTGAACACATCAGAATTTCCATTGTTAAGGTTGATTAATTGAAACTGATAAGTTACCATGAATAAAGATTGTTTTTCTGTTTAATGTGGTGGGCCTGATTTGGTAAATGCCTCATTCATGTAGCTTTGCAGTGCAGCATATGGGCAAGAGTCATTCAGTATCACAAACATATACAATTTATTATGCTTGTATGGGCACAGCCAAAAGGCCTTTTTATTTTAATGACAAAGTTTCAATGAAAAATTCCATTTAAAGACTCACTAGTAACATGAAGTGTGATTTTGTAATTTACACTCAGAGTTTCTATCTTTGAGTTGCTGTGAGTAGTTTTAAAAAATGTAATATTTAAATACAGTAAAAAAAAAAAAAGATGCATGTGTCCAACTTACACCATAAGTCATCGGGAATACAGAAGAATTTATCTTAAATTTAGCAGGCATATGAAGAGAAAGCCCTTCATTATCTGATACCACCTGCATGCCATACTGTCGATAAAATTACCACAAATATTTCACCGAGATGCCACCAACAGTAGCTCTCCCTGCCCAGTTTACAACAAAATGCAAAGGAGGTTGGTAAATAACATGCCAACTTCCTGATGTCTTTTTTTATCTTAATGAATAAAACCAGGAGACGATACTTAAAAATAATTTAGGGACCATCACGTGAGATACCCATGGATTTATGAAGTTTTCCACAATTTAATTACTGTTCTTAAAAGCTGATTTCACTTTTTAAAGTGTTAGCCAAATAAAGACTGTCAGGAGTGTTTACTGATAAAGGTAAGGTTTCTAATTTTTTCATAATGATTTTGCACAGAAACTTTTCTCCCCCTTTTTCATTTAGGCCGCTCGTGTAATCACCAGGAGAGTACTCACAAAAAAATATGAAAGACATGCAAATGAGCTAAAGGAAAGACTGTATCAAGCCATCAAAGAGATAGTTAACATATTCAGCTTTTAATGTCTTATCAAATAAATTCTCTGGTCATTCATGTCCATGAAACAGTTCAAGTTCACCCAACATTTCTCAATTAGATTAGGTGGGTAATCTCAGTTCAGCTCTTCTCGAGAGTAATCAACCACATTGGTCACAGTTGACCACCGCTAGTATGTGTCTCATAAAGGACTGGATGTCCATTGGAAAGCTAATCAGTGCACCGTCCCTTGTAAAATTCCCTCCCTGCATTTGGAAGTGATAATCTGTATCTAATTTTTAAAGAAAAATTTACTCTCCTTTCACTCTTCTGAGGCCAATTTCTTTTCTGGACCTGAATAGAGATCATTGGTGCAACAGTACCAAATAGCTTTGGTATGTGTATAACAAAAACCCACCTCTTTGTAGAACATAACAAATTATGCAATGTTCACAGATGCGCTTCCCATTGTGCCTTTTGTGAGAAAATGAAGACCCAACTCTGTTCCCCCACCCCCCTCTTTATGAAAGACTACGCTGCCAACGCAATCTGTCCTAATCTTAGCGAAAAATAAATACATGTAACAGGGCAGCTTTAGGCAGTTATTTTTAAAGTGGTTTTCATCTGGACCTTCGGTCTATGTAATTTCCACAAGTAGGCATTGGAAGTTCCAAACAGCTATTTATTCTGACAAACGGGCAAAAGGCTTGGGGCCTAAGGATGAAAAGGTTAACTGTTTCTCTCACCCACCTCTGGAGTTTGGGTCTTTTGCGGAAATGCTGTTTTCACACAATTTCCCGCGTTTATAGGTTATCGAGGAATTTTAGTAATTCTTCAACGATAATTTTTTAAATCTACACACTAAAAAGATTTTACATTTTGTGTCTGTATTTTGGCTTTGGATTATCCTTTTGCCCCAGAACTTTCAGGCTGTAATTGACAGACAGCACTGTGTAAGTTTAAGGTGTATGGCGTGAGGACTTGACCTAGATATATTGTAAAATGAGTACCACAGTACATTTAGCTAACATCCATCACCTCATAGAGATTTTTTTTTAAAGTTCTTCTCCTCGTGATGAGAACTTTAAAGAGCTACTCTTTTAACTTTCAAATATAAGCTCAGTGGTGTTAATTATTGTCATTCTGTTCTACGTCACATCCCCAGTGGCTATTGATCTCACAACTGGAGTTTGTGTCTTTTGATCAACTTTCCTCCAAGTCTCACTCCCTCTTTTGTGGGGAAAGGCTATAAATAGAGAATTCTGACTAATGAGGTAGCAATTTCTGCAGATGTGCTGAGGAGCGCAGAGAAGCATTCTCAGGCCCACCCCTACTTAGCCAAACAGCCTTAAATCCTGGTATTTCTTTTACTGGTTGTCCTAGTCTTTGAATGTCAGTCTTAGAGTACACATTCCAAACACTAAGAAGACTCTCTGCATCCTGAGTGTCGAGCGCAGGGCTTCGCTTATAGCAGGTGTTCATAACATCTGTGCATGGGATGAATGAATGGAGTGACAAAGAGAAGGCAAAAGCCAGAAAAGTAAGCAGTGTGGCTTCCTTGGTGTCCATGGCCTTTGCAGTTCCCTCGACATTGACTCTGGTCTTGGTCATTCCGTTTGCTTTGACTAGTGGGACTGGAGCAGCTGTGGTGCCAACAGAGACTCAAACAGCCCCTGTGCACTGGAGCTTGCTCTCTTTTGCAGCTCTTGAGGACCCGAGACTGCCATGATCAGAAGACTGGGTTTGCCTGTTCAGTGATGACAAATGCAAGATCTGGCTACCCTGTCGCCCCATCAGCGAGGCAGCAGGAGGCCATCTGTGGCCAACTAACCATGGGAGATGAGTGGGTGCAGCAAGACCAGGCAGAAGGCCTGCCACTTAAGTGAAGGCATGTATAAAGGCACTGAAGCATGGAATAGAATGAAATAGCAGGGAAAAGCAAGTCATTTGTTGTGACTAGATCAGAGAGCCCAAGTAGGGAAGAGGCAGCTATTATGAAAGCTCTTATGTGCTCAACTGGAAACCTTGATTTAATCCTGAAAGCCCTAGATATCTACTGAAGAATTAGGCAGGGGAAAACAAAGTGTGCCAAAGTGAAGCAAAAATAAAATCTTCAGTGACTCCAACACGTAATACTCAGAGCACGGGCAGAATTGAGTAACCAGGACAGGCTGGGAAGAATGCTCTGGGAAGTAGGAGGAGAAGGAGAACAGGTTGGTGACTTGGAAATCAAAAGGAGAGCACCTTAAGAATTAAGGGAGGCTCATTAGTAACAACACGCTGGGCGGGGTGGGGGGGAGTGCAGTCAAGTGAGAGAAATGGAAACCATTTTTTGCATGTGAACGATTCTGAGGACCTGGGTAAGAGCTGTGTCAGTGAGATGTGAAGCCAGAAGGCAAGGGGAGTGACTTGGAGAAGGGCAGAGAAGGGGACAGCGGGGGAGACGGCAGGTTCTGATTGCTCTCTGGAGGGGTAACAGTCGAGGTGGGAGGACCAGAAGGCACTTGCTTGAAGAAGAAGGGAAGGAAAGAGTAAGAAAAGGCGGTGTGGACATGTTTATAGGAAGAGGGCATAGGGACTTGGTGGGACCCTTTGGTCTGAGGACAATTGGGATTTTTGAGTTAGTAACCGAAGTTCATAACAGTAGAAGTCTGAGGGGCGTGAATTTCAGATTCACTTTTATTACACATTCCTTGATCACTTACTGCTGGAGTGTTGGGCGAATGGATACACAAATTTATACACGGGTCTTTTCACATTCAACTCCTTAATACCAGAATGTATTTTGAAGCTCAGAAGAAGTAACTTTCTAATCAATCAAGGGGAAATGTCTCCTTTATGGTCAAAATTAATAGCAGAACATGTAAGGTAAAGTGGAAACATAAGGTCACTGAACTCATTTGGGACCATGGCTGTCCATCTATTTATTGTGGACGCCATGGAAGTCATTAGGTTGCCATTCTGTATTAGCTTCCTACAGCTGCTGTAACAAAGTAACATCAAATATAGATGTTAATTCCCTCACAGTTCTGGAGGCTGAAAGTCCAAAATCATGGTGTTGACAGGACCATGCTCCCTCTTTGACTCTGAGCGGAATCTTTCCCTTCTTCTCCTAACTTGCCCATCGATCCTTCATGTTCCTTGGGTTGAAGCCATGTCACTCCATTCTTTGTCTCTGCCATCACATGGCATTCTCCCTGTGTGTCTGTGTCCAAATTTCCTTCTTCTTAGGACCCTAGTCATAATGGATTAATGACCTAACAACCTCATCTTGATTGCATCTGCAAAGACCTATTTTACAAATAAGGTCACAGTCACAGGAAATGTGGGTGAGGATTTCAACATCTCTTGGGGGACACATAGTTCAACCCATAATGCATTCTTCTCTGGAAAAGGTAACTCTGCTTATTTCACAGGCAGAACGTCAGGAAAAAGGACTTTTACTAAGATGCAACAGAGATTTTTTTAAATGTTTCATTAGAAAACATAAAGAAATAAAAGGCATCCAAACAGGTAAGGAAGAACTAATACTCTCACTAATTGTAGATGATGTGATACTATAGATAGAAAACTCTAAAAACTACTAGAACTGTTAAATGAATTCAGTAAAATCACAGGATACAAAATCAATGTACAGAAAACTGTTGCAGTCCTAAAACTAATAGTGAAGCACTAGAAAGTGAAATTAAGAAAACCAGCCCATTTACAATTACACCAAAAATAATAAAATATCTAGGAATAAGCTTAACCAAAGAAGTGAAAAACTTGTACTCTGAAAACTGTAAAACACTGATAAAAGACATTCAAGAGGACACAAAGAAATGGAAAGATATTCCATGTTCACGGGTTGGAAGAACAAATATTGTTAAAATGTCTATACTACCCAAAGCAATCTACAGATTTAATGCAATCCCTATCAAAATATGAATAGCGTTTTTCAGAGAACTAGAACAAACAATTCTAAATTTTTTAAAAGATTTTATTTATTTATTTGTCAGAGGGAGAAAGAGCATAAGCAGGGGGAGCGGCAGGCAGAGGGAGAAGGAGAAGCAGGCTCCCCGCTGAGCAAGAAGCCCGATGTGGGGCTCGATCCCAGGACCCTGAGATCATGACCTGAGCTGAAGGCAGATGCTTAACCAACTGAGCCACCCAGGCATCCCCAAACAATTCTAAAATTTACATGGAACCACAAAAGACCTCGAAAATAAAACTGGAGGTATCACAAGTTCAGATTTCAAGTTATTACAAAGCAGCAGTAATTAAAACAGTATGGTATTGGCATAAAAATAGACAATTAGATCAGTGGAATAGAACAGAGAACCCAGAAATCAATCCACAACTATATGATCAATTAATCTTCAGCTAAATAGGAAAAAATAATTCAATGGGAAAAAGACTCTCCAGCAAATGGTGTTGGGAAAACTGAACAGCCACATGCAAAAGAATGAAACTGGACCACTTTCTTTCACCATACACAAAAATAAACTTAAAATGGATTAAAGACCTAAATGTGAGACCTGAAACCATAAAAATCCTAGACGAGAACACAGGCAGTAATTTCTGTGACATTGGCCATAGCAACATTTTTCTAGATATGCCTCCTGAGACAAAGGAAATACAAGCAAAAATAAATTATTGGGATTACATCAAAATAAAAAGTCTCTCCCCAGCAAAGGAAACAAACAGAAAAACGAAAAGGCAACCTCCGGAATGGGAGAAGATATTTGCCAATGACATATCCGATAAAGGGTTAGTATCCAAAATATATAAAGACCTGATACAACTCAACATCCAAAATATAACCCAATTAGAAAATGGGCGGAAGACATGAACAGACATTTCTCCAAAGAAGACATACAGATGGCCCACAGACACATGAAAAGATGCTCAACATCGCTGATCATCAGGGAAATGCAAATCAAAACCACAATGAGGTATCACCTCACACTTGTCAGAATGGCTGAAATCAACAATACAAGAAACAACAGATGTTGGTGAGGATGTGGAGAAAGGGGAACCCTCTGTCCTACACTGTTGGTGGGAATGCAAACTGCTGCAGCCACTCTGGAAAAGAGTATGGAAGTTCCTCAAAAGTTAAAAATAGAACAACCCTATGATCCAGTAATTGCAGTACTGGGTATTTACCTCCAAAATACAAAAACACTAATTCAAAGGGATACATGCACCCCTATGTTTATTGCAGCATTATTTATAATGGCTAAACAATGGAAGCAGCCCAAGTGTCCACTGACCGATGAAAGGATAAAGAAGATGTGGTATATATACAATGGAATATTACTCAGCCATAAAAAGAATGAAATCTTGCTATCTGCAACAACATGGATGGAGCTAGAGAGTAAAATGCTAAGTGAAATAAGTCAGTCAGAGAAAGACAAATACCATATGATCTCACTCATATGTGGACTTTTTTTTTTTTTGACTTTTTTTTAATGTAAGCTCTCCACCCAATGTAGGGCCCAAACTCATGACTCAAGATCAAGAGTCACATGCTCTACATACTGAGCCAGCCAGGTGCCCCTCATATGTGGAATTTAAGAAACAAAACAAAGAAGCAAAGGGGAAAAAAAGAGACAAACCAAGAAACAGACTCTTAACTATAGAGAACAAACTGATGGTTACCAGAGGGGAGATGGGTAGGGGGGATGGGTGAAATAGGGGGTGGGTTTTTTTTTTTAATTTTTATTTATTTTTTTTGAGAGAGAGAGAAAGAAAGAGAGAGGGAGAGAAAGAAAAGAAGAAAGAAAATGAGCTTGAAAACCCAAGTTCTAAAATATACAAGGGAATAGAGTGCTTATAAAGAAAACAGCAAGATGAGCTAGGAGAAATGAATTCACTCCAGATAAATTTTAATTGATAAAATAGTCTGACAAAAACTTTGAAATATGTGTATGTACCAAAGAAATAATTGATAGTATCCACTAAAAAAACAAATTATGACACAAAACAGGCCAGAATAAAATAAGAACTGTGAAAAAGAATCAATCTAAAAAGTCACTAAAATGAGACACTTAAACACTGGGCACAGCTGAAGAGAAAATTAGTGAATTATAAGGTAGTATTGAGGAATCCATCCATATGCACAAGAGAGACATAAACATAAAAATTAGAAAATTTAGATTAGATCTATAGAGATGAGATAGGTGCTTTCAAAGAAAATAATGCAGAGAAGGTTGTATAAACAATATTTGAAAAGATAGTAGCTGAGAAATTTCTAGACGTAAAGAAAGATACAAATAATCAGATCCAGACTGTACCCTGAATACTGGTAAATATAAATACACCATTGAGTATATTCTAATAAAACTAAACTTTAAAAGCTACTATAAAGAGGGGCACCTGGGTGGCGCAGTTAAGCAGCTCTTTTTTTTTCTTTTTTAAGATTTTGTTTATTTATTTAACAAAGAGAGACACAGCAAGAGAGGGAATACAAGCAGGGGGAGTGGGAGAGAGAGAAGCAGGTTCCCAGCTGAGCAGGGAGCCTAATGCGGGGCTTGATCCCAGGGCCCCGGGATCATGACCTGAGTCAAAGGCAGACCCTTAACGACTGAGCCACCCGGGCACCCCAAAGCATCTGACTCTTGATTTCAGCTCAGGTCATGATCTTAGGGTCTTGAGATTGAGCCCCATGTCAGGCTCTGCAGTCAGCCCAGAGTCCGCTTCAGTTTCTTTCCTTCTCCCTCTGCCCCTCCCTCCCACTCTCTGTCTTTCTAAAATAAATGAATATATCTTTAAAAATAAATGAATAAGGGTGCCTGGGTGGCTCAGTCGGCTAAGGGTCTGTCTTCAGCTCAGGTATGATCCCAGAGTCCTGGGATGGAGACCTGCATCAGGCTCCCTGCTCAGTGGGGAGCCTGCTTCTCCCTCTCTCTGCTGCTCCCACTGCCTGTGCTCTCTCTCTCTCTCTCTCAAATAAATAAATTAAAACCTAAATAAATAAATAAATAAATAAATAAATAAATGCAAGCTATAAGAAAGAAAACATAAAATGATCACAAATGATTGACAAATTGACAACAGACTTCACATAATTCCGAGCAGAGACTCAAAGGCAATGGTACAAAAAACAAAATGTGAAGGAAAAATAATGTCAACTTAGAATTTCATATCTCACTCAGTTACCATCAAGAGTGAGGTGAAAATTAAGGAAAACAGAATTTACCATCAGTAGGGCTTCACTAAACAAAGTATTGTAGTAATAATAATTTTAACATACATATACAAAAACATACACATATACATAAACATATACATTAAAACAAAAGAAATAGAGCTTATAATTTTTTGACATCAACCATAGCAACATTTTTCTAAATATGTCTCCTAAGGCAAGGGAAACAAGAGCAAAAAAAACTATCAGGACTACATCAAAAATAAAAGCTTTTGCCCAGCAAGCTATCAACGAAAACAAAGGCAACCTATTGAGTGGGAGAAGATATTAGCAAATGATATATCCAATAAGGGGTTAATATCCAAAATACATAAAGAACTTATACAATTCAACACTAAAAAAAAAAATCTGATTAAAAATGGGCTGAGGAACGGAATACACATTTTTCCAAAGAAGACATACAGACGGCCAACTGACACGTGAAAATACGTTCAACATCATTAATCTTTAGGGAAATGCAAGTCAAACCTACAATGAGAAATCATCTCACACATGTCAGTATGGCTAAAATCAAAATGACTAGAAATAACAAGTATTGGTGAGGATGTGTAGAAAAAGGAACCTTGTGCACAGTTGAGGGTAATTGTTGGTTCCTCAAAATAATAAAAATAGAACTACCATATGATCTAGTAATTCCACTACTGGGTATTTACTAAAGAATATAAAAACACTAATACAAAAAGATATATGCACCTCTGTTTATTGCAGCATTATTTATAATACCCAAGATATGGAAGCAACCCAAGTGTCCATTGATAGGTGAATGGATATATATATATATATAATGGAATGTCACTCAGTCATAAAAAAGAATGAGATCTTGCCATTTGTGACAACATGGATGGACCTAGAAGGCATTTTGCTAAGTGAAATAAGGCAGACAGAGAAAGACAAATAATATGATTTCACTTACATGTGGAATCTGAAAACCAAAATAAAGGAATAAACAAACAAAAAGCAGAATCAGACCTATAAATACAGAGAACAAACTGATGGTTGCCAGAGGGGAGGGAGTTGGGGAAACGGGCAAAATAGGTAAAGGGGAATGGGAGGTCCAGGCTTCCAGTTATGAAAAGAATAAGTCACAGGGATAAAAATTACAGCCTAGAGAATATAGTTAATGGTATTACAATAGTGACACTTCAGAATGTGTCCTATTAGGAGAGAAACAAGAGAAGCGTACCACTGATTGCTCTATTCAATATCATAGTGACAATCCTAGCCAGTGTGATAAGAAAAGAAAAACTAAGTGGTATATAGATTGGAAGACAGAAGTTTTTAAAATTACAGATAATGTGATTGTCTAAGTGTTGAGACTTTCAGACGAGCTATTAGGATCAGTAGAGTTCAATAAGTTTGTTGGAAACAAGATGAAAATATAGAATCCAATACTCAACAATGATGAACACTTAGAATACATCAAAGAAATCCAACTACCAAGAGTTTTTTTCATGGATCTTGAAATGGTAAACCTAAAATTCATCGGAAAAAAGTAAAAAACCAAGAGAGGCTGGACAATTTTGAAGAACAAGACGGAGGAAATTGCTGAGCCAGATATCAAGTTTTATTTTAAAGCCAAAGTTATCACAACTCTGGTATTAGAACAGAAAGGACAAATAAGTCGATTGCACAGAATGGAGAGCCTAGAAAGAGTCCACACTTGCAGGGAAGCTTGCTAATGTCAGACGCAGCATTACAAGTCATGGGATTGGGGAGGTGGATAATGGTAATAAGGTAATCTGCTATTCTGTTGGAACAAAAAAGCTGGGCTCCAAAATCATTCCATCTACAAAAATAAATTCTGCTGCTTTAAAGCACCTAAGTGTGAAAATCAAATTGGCAATATTTTTAGAAGACAATGTAGGATTAGCTTTATAAATTTAGAATAAGAAAAATTTTCTATTTCTAAAAAATAGGTAATAAAGAACAATTCATAAATTAAAAGGTGGAAAAATAAAACTAAGTAAAACTAAAAAAACATTGGTTCAACAAAAAGACAAAAAGACATCAAAAGCAAAGTTGAAAGACACACTACAGACAGTGACAGATATTTGTGAAACATGTAACTGACAAAGAGCTAATATTCTGAATTTATAAAGACTCCTACGAATCAATCAAAAAAGGAATTCACAGAAGAGGAAGCCAAAATGGTCAATAAAAAAAAATTTATTCTCACTGGTTACCCGGGAATTTCAAATTAAAAAATGGGAGATAATTTCACACCCATTAGATCAGCAAAAATTAAAACCTCAAGTGTTAGTAAGAATATGGAACAATGCAAACCCATAAACTACTTGTATGAACCTAAATTAGCATAACCACTTAGTAGCACAATTTGAGAGCATCTAGTAAAATTAAAGATGTATATACTCTTCAACTCAGCAATTCCATTTCTAGGAATTTACTGTAGAGAAACTCTCCCCCTTATGACTATGAAAATGTACAGGGATGTTTATAGCAGTGGCGTTTACAATGGCAGCAAATTGAAAATCTTCTAAATTCCCATCAGCAGGAGAATGAATATATTGTAGAATATCATACAATGGAATATACTACACAACAGGTAAAATAATGAACTCAAGATACAGCAAAGTACTGTAATTAGATTTTTAAAAACATAACATTCATGAGGAAAAAAGAATCTATACATTCCACTATCATTTATATAATCCTTGAAAACATGCCAAATGACATTGTGTGTGTGTGTGTGTGTGTTTGTGTGCAGAAATATAAAATATACAAAATCAGGGCAGTGGTTGCATCTGGGGAGGGAGGGAGAGAGGGAGGGAGGGAGGGAAGAAGGGAAATAGTTACCAGGGAGCTTCAACTCAATCTTCACAGTTTTATTTCTTTTACGAATCAAGCATGGCAAAAACAGAGCCAGGTATAATACAATCTTATGTTTTCTATATTTCTAATATTTGAAATATTATACAGTAAAACTTAAAATAGTTTCTACATTAAATATGTCTATGAAGAAATTAAGGCTTTCCTCAATTCGTTTTTACTGACAGGAAAACACAAATAATAAAATCATTTTATCATTTTTTTGGTCACCTCTCGCTTACATTGTGTGGAAATTAATAGCAGACAACATGCTTCTCCCTATGACCTACTTTTTTCTATGTGCTTGTTTCTTTTAGGATGAGAAACCCACATTAAAGAGGCTGTCATAGCGAGGAACATAATTAGCTGAAGACTGGAGTCCACTGCTATTTTTTTTTTCTTTTAAAGATTTTATTTATTCATTTGAGAGAGAGAGCACGAGCCAGGGGGAGGGGCTGTGGGAGAGGGAGAAGCAGACTCCCTGATATGGGGCTTGATCCCAGGACCCTGGGATCAACCTCCGATTGGAAGGCAGATGCTCAACCGACTGAGCCACTCAGGTGCCCCTCAGCTGAAATTTCTATACACTGATGCAAATACCCGCTTTTCTAATCTTAATTTATTCCCTCAGTTTCCAAACTTGGGGTTCCTCCAGTTGAAAGTAATATTCATATAGTACCTTTCTCACTCAAAGATGTCATTTCTAGCTCAGTAAGGGTGCACGTGATATGCCCACAAATTTGCATGAATCTATACCCAGTATGTTGTACCATTTTGTGATTTCTGTAACAGAACCATTCCTAAATTTAAAAATTAATAGTACTGTCTCTGCACTAATTAAACCCTTTCTCGATATTTTGTTATCACCACAATGGCTTAAATGGCTTATAAGACCCTTTAATTAACAGGGCAGCAACCAGGCAGCTAAGGTTTGGGATGCAATTAGGGGTCAGGGGATCCGGAGAGGCTGCTGGACTCCTCTCATGGTCCAACATGTGAATAACAATGCGCACCAGAAAGCCTTCTTGTCTCATGCTTTATGCTTTGAAGAGCTCTAAGTACCAGTTTGGGGGCACAATTAGGAATGTGTTTAATGGCATTTATTAAATGAAACATTGCCCACAAATACTAAATTAATACAAGACAGTCCTGACATCAAATTAAGAAAGTACTTTTAAAAATATGTATATGTCTTGATCCCTGTTTTCTGCTCAGTTTTTACAATCTTACAAATTCAAAGTAATTTGCCTGCTTACTTATTTCAAAGATTAACCCTGTGTGTTCAAAGGTAGATTACCTTTCATTTTCCTTTTTCACGTTTTTCAATCCCCTCTCCAACCGATGGACAGAGCCTCAGTTAGATAGAGAACCTCTGATGTTTTGTGATTAATTCTCTAACCCGACTGGTCATCTTGAGTCTTTTCTATGTCACTGAGAATTCACAGTATTTGGAAAAGTGTTTTAAGAGACACGCTGCTAATCTTCCAGGCTTTCATTACCATCTAATATCCTAAATCCCATGGCTTGAGGAGAAAATATCTCTAGAATATAGGTATGAAGAGCAAGAAAAATTCCTAAGGATAGGTAGTTGAGATTAGCTCAAATCTCAAAGACATGGATGACGTATAATAACCTAGACATATACTGTATGAATAGTAGGTAATTGGTGATTTTAGGGAAATAGTAGAGAAGTTGATGGCAGTGATATCATTAACACTTACAGACCCCTTAATATATTATGTTTAGTAAATCAGCTTAGTCCTGGTACTTAACTCAGATTTATGGATTAATTCTTTCTTCTAACATTTTTAATAGCTATCAATTACATGCTAAATTATGTTATAGTTTATGCAAATATGTAGTATATATAGTAATATTATAAAATATGCATTTGAATATGAATTTGAAAAGCTCACTAAATTATATTAATTACAGTTAAAATCTAGAAGTGATATACAAAATGATGCTAACACTATGCCTGAAATTTCTTTTGCTTTTTATCTTTTATTTAAGTTCCAATTTCTTATGTGAGTTTTAAAATTATCTTTGTGTTATAAATAGGGGCCACTGAACTCCACTTTCAATATTTATCTTTACAAGTTGGTGGAAAACACATTTAGAAAAAAATACTTTTCAAGTCCAGAGCTTCAAAGGGTGAAAAGAAAGGTTTTTGACTTATTTCAAATATATTACGATTGTTCCACTATTCTTTAAAAGCCTTTAAAATCACCTGCTCGATGTTTCTTCCCTCAAAGTCTGAGAGAATGAACGAAACAATGTAATCTAGGTTTAAATTTGGGTTTCTCCTGTGCTTCAGATATTTATGTTTGAGCTTTCTCTTACTGACAAGCTACTTAAAGGGTCAGTGTTACTTTGAGGTTTTATCTATGAGATTCGTGTCTTTGGGGCTCAT
Source organism: Zalophus californianus (assembly GCF_009762305.2). Lineage (NCBI taxonomy): Eukaryota > Metazoa > Chordata > Mammalia > Carnivora > Otariidae > Zalophus > Zalophus californianus. The sequence goes on along the minus strand of NC_045603.1, from coordinate 118,793,458 downwards.
TAAGAACATTTCCAGAGATTACAATGTCAATAGCACCTAATTACTAGACTGTGAGAAAGGTCTTCTTGAGTACATACGATCTGTGGCAGTGCACTGCACACAATGGGCAGCTCAGATCCCAAATTTTATCACAGTTAAGTAGCAAACAAATTAATAATGTTACCTGGGCTCTCTGGGGATCATTACTACTGCGTAAAAACTGCTTTGAAATTTTGCAGATAGTATCATACCTCGTTTCTTATTCCCTCATATTAACAAGGATATATTTCTCTCTCTCTCTCTTTTTAGCTATTTATCTCTTTCTCTACATTGCATGAGTGACTCCCTGTTGTTCTCTTTAGAATTGTTTGGATTAAAACTTGCAACATAAAAAAAGTCATTTTCAATCTGTTTAGAAAAGATGTATCACCTCATATAACATTGTTTTAAAACCATATTTTATTTTTATTTCACTGTTTTCAAAATACCTACTGCATATTTTGATACTAATGATCAATTCTTTTCTTCTACTTATGTTTGTAGAAAAATAATTACTGAAGAACCAGAGGAGAGACTGGTTCTTTTAAATCACTAGACCAGCCTACTGCTGAGGACATTATGATCCTTGTGCGGTGGGCTAAAGGGTAGCTTTGCAGGCTTTATCGGGGGGACTTGGGGAAAATATGATCAACAGCTCAGGAGGAAATAGGGGTTAGCTAGGCACATAACATATATCTCACATAATCCTCATCACGAAGCTATGAGGTGGGGTCACCATCCCCACTTTCCACAGCAGAAGAATTTGAGATGATGCCAGTAGGTAAGTGGTTGGAGCTGGGATGGGAACTGAAGTCTGTGGGCCTCCATGGCCTCTCTGCTGCGTCCCATATCTTCCCCTTGTGGTTGAGAATGGGGCGACATGTCATGCATGAGACTTGGGGCAAGTCAATATAATCGAGTGGTGACAAGCCAGGGCTCTGGGGCCACACCGTCTGGGCTTGAATCCAGCTATGTCTCCTGTTCATGGTATAACTCTGGTAGCCTACTAACCCTCTCTGTATCCAACTGTCTTGTCCGTAGACTGGGGTTAAAGCAAGAGTGCCAACCACCTAGGGTTTTGTGAGGATTAAAGCTAAAAGGTGAAAGGCATTTACAGTAGCACCCACGTCCACTAAATGTTAGCTATACATAAGTTTTAGAAGAATCTTGTAGTGTGAAAGAACAACCCAGGAACCTCTTAGGTTCTTTGATGCAACACTGAGGATCCTGTTAACAGGGAGGCTAAATATTCAGTTAGTACTTAAAATATTAATATTCTATTTACATATTCTAAAAAATGGAACTCAATACAATGATGACTTTAAAGAGTTTGATTCGGGGTCCATCACCAGATGGGTTACCATAATCCCCCGTGCTGTAGAAAATAATAAATATTTGTCTATAAATCAGGTACATACTAACCATGTGGCTAAACGCCTCTTTAATAATATATTTGTGAATTAGTGCTTGAAAATACTAATAATGAATTAAACTATTTCCTAGGGGCCTGAAGGGGGCACTCAAGCATGTGAAGTATCTAAGAAACTTGGGGTGACTTGTTTCATGAAGATGATTTGGTCCTTTGAATGTCTAGGGTGTATCCTATCCAGTAGCCATAACCTGTGTGCTAATGAGATTCACTTACTCCCTGAATTAGCAAATGTTGATTCACGTATTCATTTCTATTCATTAGAAATAGAAAATTTATTTCTAGTAAATTTTGGATTAACTGGAATCCACCTAACCAGAAACTTTGTTCACTGGATTATTTCCCCCACACTATCTTCATAGGGAACAACATGGCCTGTCCAAGTTGTATCAGAGTATTAGTAAAAGAAATTTCACGGTTTTGCCCAGAGGCACTGGGTGTGACCATTGTCACATACATCTTCTCTGCGATGCAGGTTAACATTTAGAGTGATAGGGCTTTGTGGCGGACTACAAGGTTCCAGATCATGAAAAAGTACTTACATTTGATTTTATTTAGTAAGGGAAAGGAGGGACTTATGAACTGTAGGAGGATTTTCAGTAGACAGAGTAGAAATAACTATCTTTTGCATTTTCAGTGCTGAGGAAAGAGAGTGATGCTTGTTTCTGCTGGGGCTGCCTTTTATTTCAGGTGGCCATCAAGTTTCATTTGTACTACTTCAAATGGACCTTCGAGAAATGGTTTGCCTGGCTGTGGAAAATCAATTCTGGATGCAAAATCCTCCACTGAATCTTTTGGGGTATGGAATGTTGCTGTTAATTAAACTCTCTCATTTAAATGTCAGGCCAACCACAGGTTCCAAATTCAACCATCTAGATTTCGATGATAAATCATGAGAATCTCTTCTCCTAATACATTATGGTGTTGCAGAAAAAGCTTCTCTGTTGCATGGAAGCCCAGAAGAAAGGTTTCTCTCTGCTAAAGCAGTCTAGTCTTTCAATTAGCAGCAACCAATATTCAGAAATGCATATTAGCATTGTTTGATTCAGCATATCTATGTATTAGTTTTATAAACTGGCTGAAGAAACCCCACGCATTCATCCAGAATTCCAAATGCCTCAGGATAACAAAAAGAAGGAGATGTCAATCTAGACTAAGTACCCATTCTGTGTGTGAACCATTTTTTCCAACAATAAAGATTCTTACCTTTTGATAAAGGGGAGAAAAATATCTGATCACTGACTACATCCATGTCCTTGTCGATCTGCAGGTAAAGCAAAAAGTTTCATTACTGAGGTTGAAGAATAGCAACCAACTGAATGTTTAATAGAAAAAAAAAATCTACCTACCAAAGGTGTGTGATCACTTCCAGAAGGTGTAGAACCTGCTATCAAGTTCATTTTAGACTGCACAAATAAAGGTTTTAATTTCTGAAAGACACAAAAGGAATGTACTGTGTTATCAAGGGGAAGTAGTTATCAAATCAAATGGATATAGGAGGTTCTTTGGTTCTTTTTTTTTTTTTTAAAGATTTTATTCATTTGACACAGAGAGAGCGCGAGAGCACAAGCAGGGGGAGAGGCAAAGGGAGAGGGAGAAGCAGGCTCCCCACTGAGCAGGAAGCCCGATGCGGGACTCGATCCCAGGACCCCGGGATCATGACCTGAGCCGAAGGCAGACGTTCAACTGACTGAGCCACCCAGGCGCCCCTGAGGTTCTTTGGTTCTTAATTAACCAAGATGTGAAAACTAAGCTCCTGATTTATTTGTTTAAATATGGCTGGGGAAATCCTTTCCTTGAAACCCATGGAATAGACAGACCCTTTTCTTATTTGGGCTACTCTGAGAAAAAATTCAAGAAAAATGTTTTCTTCAATGGCTGTTCTGACTCTACCTTTTTCTTCTCTTCTCTTCTCTTTTCTTTCCTTTCCTTTTCTCTCCTCCCCTTTTAAGTACAGTTGACACACAGTGTTACATTCGTTTCATGTGTATAATTTAGTGATCTGACCAGTTTGCACGGTATGCTACGCTCACCCCAAGTACAGCTACCCTCAGTCCCCTGACTCTTCTTCCTTTTGATAATCTCCACCCCATTGGGGTTTACAACGTGTCACTGGCCAGGTATCACGGGGTTTGTCCAGCACCTCCTCGCTCTGGGAGACTATGGCAGTAGGGGTCCTTGTTCCCAGAAACTGAATGGTGAAAGCCCAGAAGCATCTCTTCTAGGAGTTCAGGAGCCCCAGCATGCAAGCAGAATTGTCCCTAGCATTACTGATTGCCAAGTAAATGACAACAATAAACATGTGCGGGTAAAAAGGACCAAAGGGACACTAAGCGTGTTTATCAGAAAGAGGCCTGAGGTCCAAGGATGTACCCTGGTGATGTAGGTGAAGTTTTCCCTCTTCAAGGCTTCTCTCTGGTTGATTTGTATGTGTGTATTTTTCTATTCTCTATAGCTCCGCCCCACTCTCTTTTTGTTCCCACCCCAAGGAAACGGTTTAAATATTTTATGCGTATCTTTAATTTGGATATGTTCTTGCAAAAATACGTACTGTTGTGCATGCCTTTTAATTTACGCTAGTGGTGTTATGTGCTCTCCTATTTTGTTGATTCTCTAAGGCATAGCCTTCTGGTATTTTAACATCCCCAAAGTTGGGATGCATCTTGCAATAGATGGAGTCTCACAGTATAATTGGCAGCACTTTTCTCTTTTAGAGACTTAGAAAGTCTTAGGACACCTTATGTGTTCCCACTTCTCTTGCTAAGTACTAAGTACTTTCACTAAGTACTATGTTTTTAAGATCCATCCATTCTGCTATGTATGCCTAAAATCCAGTACTGTCCAGTACATAGCACTGCAGCCATGTAGCTGCCTCCTTTTGCCCCCCTCCTCTCCTTTCCAGGCCGCCATGCCACCATCTGTCACCAGCATCACCTCACAGCTTCCTAACCTGCTCCTTTCCCCGCAAGCCCTCCGTAGCTGCCAGAGTCATCCCTTTAAAATGTTAACTGAGATTGTCTTATTCCTCTGCTCATTAAATTAAAAAACGATTTTGTAAAACTTCTGTGGAGAAAATTATAAAACTCTACTGAAATCAAACCTAGACAAAAGAAATAGCATGTTTATGGATTAGAAGGCTCAGTACTATAAAGATGTCAATTGTACCCAAACTGATCTAGATTTAATGCACTTCTAATCAAAATCCCAATTGAATTTTTTGTTTTGTTTCTTATGTTTCTGGGTTTTTTTTCCCCTGTGAATATTAACAATCCAATTCTAAACTTTATATGGAAATGCAAAGATCAACACCAGGGTAGGGGTATTTGCCTTACCAGAAAAAGACTTATAATAAAGGTAGAGATATTAAACTAGTGTCATATTCATACAAGAATAGACAAACGGAACAGTAGAACAGAATAGAGAGACAGAAACAGATTCTTACATATGTGAACCCTTAATATAATATATATAACTGGTGGAATTAGGTATCCAGGGAGAAAATGGACTTTTTAATAAATGGTGATGGTTCAGTCAATTTTCTGTATTAAAAGAAAATGAAACCAGACATCTGCCTTTCTATACACTATCAATTCTAGGTGCATTAAGCTTCTAAATATGAAAGGGAAAGGGGAAAAATTAAAGATCATAAAGAATATATTTGTGACTAAATGTTAGGTAAGGTCTTAAACAAGGCAAGAAAATGTGAAGGCAAAAAGGAAAATTATTAACTAAATTAATATCAGGATTAAGAACATTTACTTGTGAAAAGATACCAAAATACCATTCAAAACAGGAAGAAGACATTTGCAACACATATAACTGAAAAGGAGAAGTTCCCAAATTATATAAAGAATTCCTTAAAAATTTTTTTATTCATAATAAATTTTTTAAAGATTTTATTTATTTACTTATTATATTCAGTTAGCCAACATATAGTACATCATTAGTTTTTGATGTGGTGTTCAACGATTCATTAGTTGCATATAACGCCCAGTGCTCCTCACAACATGTGCCCTCCTTAATACCCATCACCCAGCTACCCCATCCCTCCAACCTCCTCCCTTCTGAAACCCTCAGTTTGTTTCCCAGAGTCCAAAGTCTCTCATGGCTTGTCTCCCTCACTGATTTCTTCCCCTTCAGTTTTCCCTCCCTTCCTCTAATAAACTCTTTTTTAGAGTTTTTAAATTCAAGTCAGTTAACATACAGTGTAACATAAAAATTTTTAAATTCAATTTATTTAAACATAAAAAAACCTAAAACAGTTCACTCATTTCTCCCACACTCCATCCCCTGGCTCTTGCAACCACCAGTCTGTTCTCTGTATCTGGAAGCTTGGTTTTTGTTTGTTTAGATTCTACGTATAAGAGAAATCATATGGTATTTGTCTTCCTCTGTCTGACTTATTTCACTTAGCATAATGCCCTCAAGGTCCATCCATGTTATTGCAAATGGCAATTTTCATTCTCTTTTAGGGCCAAACAATATTCCTTTGTATATATACACCAAATTTTCCTTACCCACTCATCTATTGATGGGAACTTAGGTTGTTTCTATTATAAACAATACTACAGTGAGCATGGTATATAAAAATTTTCAGATTAGCGTTTTTGTTATCATCAAATACCCAGAAGTGGAATTGCTGGATCATATGGTAGTTCTATTTTTCATTTCTTAAGGAACACAATACTTTTTTCTGTATTGGTTGCACCAATTTACATTCCCACCAGTAGTGCACAGGATTCCCTTTTCTCCATGTACTCACCAACATTTGTTATTGCTTGTCTTTTTGGTAATAATCATTCTAACAGGTGTGAGTTGATATCTCATTGTGGTTTTGATTTGCATTTCCCTGATGATTAGTGATGTTGAGCATTTTTAAAAAGATTTATTTATTTTAGGGACTCCTGGGCGACTCAGTCTGTTAAGCATCTGCCTTCAGCTCGGGTCATGATCCTTGGGTCCTGGGATGGAGTCCTTGCTCAGCGGGGAGTCTACTTCTCCCTCTGCCTGCCACCCTCCCTGTTTGTGCTATCTCTCTCTCTCTTTCTCTCTGACAAAGAAATAAATAAAATCTTTTAAAAGATTTACTTTAGAGAAAGAGTGTGCGATCAGAGGGAGGGACAGAAGGAGAGGGAGAGAATCTCAAGCAGACTCCCCACTGAGCATGGAGCCTGTCACTGATATCTTGTAGTTTGCAATATGCAGGTCTTCCACATCCTTGGTCAAATTTATTCCTAAGTATTTTATTCTTTTTGATGCAATTGTAAATAGGATTGTTTTCTTAATTTCTCTTTCTGATAGTTCATTATTAGCATAAAGCAATGTAACAGATTTTTGCATATTGATTTTGTATTGCAATTTTTATTAGTTCTAACAGTTTTTTTAAATAGAGTTTTTAGGGTCTTACAGATACATTATCATGCCATCTGCAAACAGTGGCATGAATCCCACTGATCATGGTGAATGATCCTTTTAATTACTGAATTTGGTTTGCTAATATTTTGCTGAGAATTTTTGCATGTATGTTCATTATGGATATTTGGCCTGTAATTTTCTTACCCCTACACCAAATCCTTGTCTGATTTGGTGTAGGGATAATGCTGGCCTCAAAATGTGTTTGGAAGAGTTCCTCCTCTTTTATTTTTTGGAAGAGTTTGGGAAGTATTAGTATTGATTCTTCTTGGAATGTTTGGTAGAATTTACCAGGGAAGCCATCTGGTCCTGGGCTTTTTTGTTGTTGTTGGGAGGCTTTTGATTACTGATTTAATATCCTTGCTAGTGATCATTCGTGTTTTTTTTTAAGATTTTATTTATTTATCTGACAGAGAGACACACAGCGAGAGAGGGAACACAAGCAGAGGGAGTGGGAGAGGGAGAAGCAGTCTTCCCGTGGAGCAGGGAGCCCGATGCGGGGCTCGATCCCAGGACCCTGGGATCAAGACCCGAGCTGAAGGCAGACGCTTAATGACTGAGTCACTCAGGCACCCCAGCTAGTGATCATTCTGTTCAGATTTTCATTTAAAAATGATTCAGTCTTGACAGGTTACATATTTTTAGGAATTTATCTAATTCTTACAGTATTTCTATGAATAAATAAGTGTAACACAACTCAGTAGACGCAAAAGGCTTAAACTTCTTGAAGCACTAACTCAAAGAGAAAAACTGAATGGCTAATAAACATATGAAAAGATGATCATATTTATTAGTAGAGAAATGGGGAAAAAGTTACAAACACACACACACACACACACACACCAAAACCACAAGAAGAAACCATTACACAATCATGGGACAGACAAAAATTATAGTCTGACAATATCAGTGGTAGAGACAGCAAGGAGCAGTAGAAACTTCCATCCATTCCTGGTTAGAGGGTTAATTAGTAATAATAATTTGGAAAACGATCTGGCTTTACCTTATATAGTAGAAACTGTTCATCATTCCTCAATATCTATTCTCCCTTTTTCTTTTGGTAACATTTTCATTGGGTATTTGGCCACCCAGTTTTCTCAGTCTTTTGCAGTTTAATCAGACCAGTGGGATATGAGTGTAAGTGATATATGCCATTTTGGGGTCATATACTTAAGTACTAACATGCTTGCCCCGGACTTCCTCCTCCTGCACTGTACACCCACAGACATGGAGTTAACCAGCTTTCTTGGTGTAGATGGGGGAAATGGCAGAGCAATGACTGAAGGAACCTGTGTGTGTCATCATGACTGTGGAGTCCTGCTCACTCCCCTGCCTGGAGCTGCTCTTTTCATCACTGACCTGAGAGAGAAGTAATCTTCAATCTTATATAAGGGAGCATATTTTTGTCATAGCAATCATATTCTTCCATAGACTTGAACATACCAATACTTTATGACCAGAAATTCTACTATTACTATAAAACCTGGAACAACTGGGGCACCTGGGTTGCTCAGTTGGTTAAGCGTCTCACTCTTGATTTCGGCTCAAGTCATGATCTCAGTGTCCTGAGATCGAGCCCTGCACTGGGCTCCACACTGAGTGTGGAGCCTGCTTAGGATTCTCTCTCACCTTCTTCCCCTCCCCACTTGCTTGCACTCTCTCTCTCACTCTCTAAAAACAGACAAACAAAACAAAACAAAACCCTGGATAAACTGCTACATATGTGTATCAGACGAAACTAAAAGAATGTTCGGGGCAATGATGTTCATAATAGCAAAACTGCGAGATCTAACCCAAATGTTGATCAGCATAAGTTGTGGTATATTCAAGCAATAGAATACTCTCAGTGGGTGAACTACAACCACAAGCATCAACATGGATGAGTCCTAAATGCATAATGTTGAGAAAATGGAACAAATCACTGAAGAATACTTACATTTTTTTCACTTATATTCTTTCATTTATAGAAAGTTGAAAAACAGGCAAAAGTCAATGATATATTGCTTCGGGAGACAGGCGCAAGTGACAAAAACTATCAAGAAGAACATCAGGACAGTGGTCTCTGGGAGGTAATAGAGAGGAATGCAATAGATGGGCTGCTGTAATTTTATTGTATTTATGGCTTGGATCCTGGGAACATAGGTATTCATGTGATCATCATTCTTTAAGTTGCACATATGGATTCTCACTCATCCTTTTTGTGCACATGGTTATTTCACAGGAAAAAAAAAAAAGAAACCAAAAACATCAGAGTAGAGACCAAAGGGATTCTTTCGTACTGAGCCTCGACACCACATTAGGAGTGTAAGAGTACGGAAACTTACACTGGGGATAAACAGGCCAATATTAACAGGCTTGCATATAATATGAATAGATTGCTAACCACAAAATAACAGATTGAAAATCAGTATCTAAGATAGTCATGATTAGACCTAACATGGTACACAATAGAATACTTATGTAGAGTAATGGTTTCTAACCTTCAGGCTGTCATAGGACACATAAAAATGGTATTACTTGCAGGGAGCACTGGGGGAAGTGGACAAGGCTGCTCATGGACTTAGAGAGTGGGACAGGAGTTTCTCAGGCTACCCCAGTCATGGCCCCATCCCTGCCCCCTGGAGGGCCAAGGACAATCACTATCTCAGAACTCTTAAAACAAGTTTGGGAAATTCTGATGAGAGGCACAGACTGGAAGGGTTTCCTAAAAATGCCAAGGAAAAGAACAAGCAGAATAACATTACATTAAAAAGAACACGTCAACTATGGAGGACAGAAAATAGATTTTTAACCTATCATAGTGTTTCTGAAAAAGAAACAAAAACAAATCCTGTGGATGCAATCATTAGAAGTGTACATAGGACACTTGTCTGAGTTGGAAAAAAAAAAGATTTAGATCTATAGATGAGAGTGGCTCATTTTATTCAAGGGAAATTAATAAAATAACATGTGTTAACTCATTTCCTGGTGACATCTTTAAATTTCAAATTTAAAGAAAATAGCTTATAAACATCCACTGGGGGAAAATAAGCCAAATTAATTAGCAAAAAGCAAATACTAAACTGGCTTCAGTCAGGGCAAGGCGTAACAAAGTGAAGATAATGTTCCTTCCACAAACAAGAAAGGAACTCAAAGATACGATCCTGTTTATAAGAAATAAATCAAAATTAAGAACTAAAGAATGGTAGAAGTCATGATTTTTTTAAAAGATCTTATTTAATTTTTTGAGAGAGAGAGAGAGACAGAGCCCAAGGAGGGGAGGGGCAGAGGGAGAGGGAGAAGCAGACTCAATGGCTGAGCGGGACTCTCGATCCCAGGACCCTGGGATCATGACCTGAGCTGAAGGCAGACACTTAACCAACTGAGCCACCCAGGAGCCCCCCAAAGTCATGATTTTTAAAAGGCTAAAAATAAATATGTAAATGTAGGTACAAATAACTGCTATTCATACAGTTACAAAATGAAAAGCAGAAGTTAATCAAAAATACTTTCATGTGATAAAAAGAATCCCATAGTAATAATGTAGTTCTCTAAACAGAATAAAGTTAACACAGACTAGAAGAAAAGGAGGGGATATACTGATGCAATTAAGGCTGAAATGAAACTTGGAGGAACAAAACCATGCATAAGCCCTTGTTTTACCCAGAGCGGGCAGGACTCAGACTTGTTTGGTTCTTGTTGTTGTAACTGCAGAAATGTAATTTGATTTTACATTAAAGTTTACCATTGCACTATAGATAATAAAAGCCAGTAAAATGGGGGCGCCTGGGTGGCTCAGTTGGTTAAGCGTCTGCCTTCAGCTCAGGTCATGATCCCAGGGTCCTGGGATCGAGCCCCACGTCGGGCTCCCTGCTCTGCGGGGAGCCTGCTTCTTCCTCTCCCTCTGCCTGCCTCTCTGCCTACTTGTGCTCTCTCTCTCTGTCAAATAAATAAATAAAATCTTAAAAAAAAAAAAGGAAGTAAAATGCGGCTCATCTTACGTTAAGCCAGGAAACAAAGAAAAGAACAAGCAGTCATAAAATAAGGTGACAAAAACCCCAGATATATCGGTTATGCTGATAAATGCATGTAGTTTCAATTTTCATATTAAAGGTAAAGGAGTGTCAGGTTAGATTTAAAGAACTAACATCCCATCATATTGTTATTTATACATTCATAACTGAAGGAAAATGACATAGCAATACAAAGTTTGAGGAAAATAGCAGCAAAATACAGAGAAGAAGACAGTATGGGTAACAAAATTAATAACAGACAAGTTAGAATTCAAGGCTGGCAAGAGCCTCACAGGCCATGAATGAAAGGTATAATCCATAGCAAAGATGTGACAGTGAAGAGTCTCCCTGAGCTGAGTGAGAAAACATAATAATACATAATATAAAGCAAAAACTACAATCGGGGTGAGCTTTTACTTGCTCACCGTATCTACTAGCTTGCTATAAGACATAGCCTCAAAACTTAACAAGAAATCTTTGTCATTTATTTATTTAGACTATTTGGTAGCTATTTGGGTCTTTAGATTCTGAAATAAACCGCTGGCAAAAGAGAGTCAATCAAAATCCTAGTGGATATTTTTTTAAAGATATTGATTTGCTGATAAAACTGAACACCCCAAAACCAAATAATCCAGTTAAAAAATGGGCAGAAGACACAAACATTTTTCCAAAGACATATAAATAGCTAACAGATACCTGAAAAGATGCTCAATATCACTCATCATCAGGGAAATACATATCAAAACTTGTATTGTCAGAATAGCCAAGAAAAAAGAAGAGAAAGAAAGAAATTGATTTGCTGATTCTCAAACATATATGGAAGTACTAAGAACACAGAATTGCCAAAACAGAGCACCTGGGTGGCTCAGTTGGTTAAGCATCTGCCTTCAGCTCAGGTCATGATCCCAGAGTCCACACTGGGCTCCCTGCTCAGCGGGGCTTTGCTTCTCCCTCTGCTCCTCACTCTGCTCGTGCACGCTCTCTCTCTCAAGTAAATAAATAAAATCTTTTTTTAAATTTTTTATTGTTATGTTAATCACCATACATTACATCATTAGTTTTTGATGTAGTGTTCCATGATTCATTGTTTGTGCATAACACCCAGTGCTCCACGCAGAACGTGCCCTCTTTAATACCCATCACCAGGCTAACCCATCCCCCCCACCCCCCCTCCCCTCTAGAACCCTCAGTTTGTTTTTCAGAGTCCATCGTCTCTCATGGTTCATCTCCCCCTCCGACTTACTCCCCTTCATTCTTCCCCGCCTGCTATCTTCGTCTTCTTTTTTTTTTCTTAACATATATTGCATTATTTGTTTCAGAAGTACAGATCTGTGATTCATCAGTCTTGTACAATTCACAGCGCTCACCATAGCACATACCCTCCCCAATGTCTATCACCCAGCCACCCCATCCCTCCCACCCCCCACCACTCCAGCAACCCTCAGTTTGTTTCCTGAGATTAAGAATGCCTCATATCAGTGAGGCCATATGATACATGTCTTTCTCTGATTGACTTATTTCACTCAGCATAATACCCTCCAGTTCCATCCACGTCGTTGCAAATGGCAAGATCTCATTCCTTTTGATGGCTGCATAATATTCCATTGTGTATATATACCACCTCTTCTTTATCCATTCATCTGTCGATGGACATCTTGGCTCTTTCCACAGTTTGGCTATTGTGGATATTGCTGCTATAAACATGGGGGTGCACGTACCCCTTTGGATCCCTACATTTGTATCTTTGGGGTAAATACCCAGTAGTGCAATGGCTGGATCGGATGGTAGCTCTATTTTCAACTGTTTGAGGAACCTCCATACTGTTTTCCAGAGGGGTTGCACCAGCTTGCATTCCCACCAACAGTGTAAGAGGGTTCCCCTTTCTCCGCATCCCCGCCAACATCTGTCGTTTCCTGACTTGTTCATTTTAGCCATTCTGACGGGTGTGAGGTGGTATCTCATTGAGGATTTTGATTTGGATTTCCCTGATGCCGAGCGATGGTGAGCACTTTTTCATGTGCCTGTTGGCCATTTGGATGTCTTCTTTGGAAAAATGTCTGTTCATGTCGTCTGCCCATTTCTTGATTGGATTATTTGTTCTTTGGGTGTTGAGTTTGATAAGTTCTTTATAGATTTTGGATACTAGCCCTTTATCTGATATGTCTAAATAAATAAAATCTTAAAAAAACAATAGAACTGGGGTGCCTGGGTGGCTCAGATGGTTAATCATCTGCCTTCGGCTCAGGTCATGATCCCAGAGTCCTGGGATTGAGCCCCACATCAGGGTTCTGGCTCAGCGGGGAGCCTGCTTCTCCCTCTCCCTCTGCCTCTCTCCCTGCTCACGCTCTCTCTCTGTATCTCTGTGTCTCAAGTGAATAAATAAAATCTTAAAACAAAACAAAACAAACAAACAAAAAACCAAATAGAATTGCCAAGACGATCTTGGAGAAGAAGAATAAAATGGAAGAACTTACACCACCTGATTTCAAGACTTATTATAAAGCAATATCAATTAAGATAATATAGTATTGGGTAAAGGACAGACAAATAGACCAATGGAAGAAAATACAGGTTTAGAAACAGACTTATATATACATTGTTAATTGAGTTAGAACAAAGGAACCAGTGAAATGTGAAATTCAACGGGAAAACAAAGATCAAAATCACATCGTAAGTATATGCCAAATGTGGGATATAGTCAAGGCCACAGAAAACACAATCTGCCACAGAAAAAAAGAGCTAAGTTGACCTTTATTTAAATTTAACATTTCTAAAAATATTTTTAATTTCTGACCTTCAAAAGGTGCTGTTCTGAAAATGGAAGGAAAAATTATAGAATGGGAATAAATATTTGCAATATATATATGACAAAAGAACTTGTATCCAGGATATATAATAAAATGCTATAACTCAATAATAATTAAAAACAGACAAAAATGGGAGGAAGGGTGAATGGGGAGTTATTGCTTAATGGGTATGGAGCCTCATTTTATTTATTTATTTTAAAAGATCTATTTATTTATTTTAGTGAGAGGAGGGGCAGCAGGAGAGGGAGAAAGAGAGTCTCAAGCAAACTCCACACTGTCACAGAGCCAGACATAAGGCTCCATCTCACGACCCTGAGATCGTGACCTGAGCTGAAATCAAGAGTCGGACGCTTAACTGACTGAACCATCCAGGCACGCCAAAGTTTCCTTTTTGTGAGATGAAATGGGTTCTGGAGATAGGTTTCACAACAATGTGAATGTACTTAACATTATTAAACTGCACAATTAAAAATATTTAGATCGTAAAATTTAAGTTATGTGTATTTTGCCACAATTTTTTTTAAACAACTTGAGTAGTCCCTTTCGGAAAGAAGATCTGAAATTAGTCAATAAGCACATCAAAAGATACTAACATCATTAATTATTAGGGAATGCAAGTTAAAAGTTCAGTGAGACATTATATTAGGATGGCCCGACTTTAGAAAATGACAATATCAAGTTGGTGAAGATGTAGAGAACAGGAACTCTCCTACTTTGCTGATGGTACAGTAATAGGATACAGTCACTCTGGAATATAAACTTAAAAACATATATCCCAAAAAAAAATTAAAAAAAATATATATTCCTATGTCCCAGGTATTCTAGTCCTACCTGAGAGTTACAAAAACCTATTTCCGGAAATAACTAGTATAAGAATGTTTGCAGCACCTTTTTGCCCCAAAACAGCTCTTAACTAGAAACAGCCCAGGAGTCCATCAAGAGGAGAACGGATAAACAAATTATTGTTTATTCATACAATGGAATGTTATTCAGCAATACAGAGAAACAATTGCTAGGGATGCACACGATAACAGGGATAAATCTTAAAAGCACTATGCGGAGTTAACATAAGCCAGACATAAGAGAATACACACTGTATGATTCCATCTGCGTAAGTTTTAAGAACAGGCAAAACTAATCTGCGGTGATAGAAATCAGAGCAATATTTGTCCGGCATGGGGATGTGACTAAGGTATTGTCTGGAAAGGGACACCAGGGAACTTTCAGGGAGGATGGAAATGTTCTACCCTTTCATTTAGGTGATGGCTACACAGGGCAAAACACTCGAAATGATACACTTAGTATTTGTGAACATTCCCGTACGAATACCTCAATAGTAAGAAAGTATTAAACTTTTTCTTTCATAGCATTTATTCAAATGTCATTTAACGTTTGTGATATTTGCTTACTAATATCTATGTTGTCTACTCTGTAAGTCAGGCACTATTCTAATCTCTGCGAGTAAAACAGTTGACAAGACAGACCAGTCCGTGCCCTCATGAAATTTATCGTCTGTAAAGGAAGGAGCCCTATTTGTCATGTGCACTATCTCACTCCCAGCACGGAGCATGGTACTTGGTGCATGTTTACACTCAATAAATATTTGTGGAGTGGCTATAGTGTAGGGAACCAAGGAAAAATTAGTTATCCATAACTCACTCACTCATCACTCTCTTTCCCTCCTCCCCACCCCTGCCCCTGTCTATTTTTCTTCAATATTTGCTATCCACTCTGATGAGTCTCTCAAGTGCCCGTATACTGTGTGGACCTATAGATAAGGATCATGAGCCTGGAATCCCACAGAAGTAATGGCAGATGGACGTATTCTAGGCTGAATGGAGCACTAGCTCTCCTCACAGGAAGATAGATGGAGGGCAAGTCAGAGATTTTTCTCAAGACAAGGACTGGATCTATTAATGTGCCTGTACTGGTGTAACTTTGAGATTTTTAGAATTCTGTTTCATTAAACCTGGCCAGTTCACCTTTGGACCAGACAGTTTTACCAGGTAATCCTCAAAAAGCCCGATTTTTGAGTTAGCACAACATTCTCATGGGTCCAGCAATATTTTATTTGTCCAGCTGATTAAATTTCTGAAATGAGGATTACTCCAATTGAAACTGTAAACTTCAGTTGAAAGAGGAAAAACCAAAAGGATAAAAAAGAGACTATATATTCTTATCTATGTAATCCAGTCTGGGGATATTTCAGGGGAGTCAATTATTAAAAGCTCAGCAAGCTGGTTCAGATTACCAGGTAATTTAGTTAAAAATTAGAAATAATTAAATGTTATCTTGCCAACATTCTTAAGTTCTTTCATCTGCAGCAACTTAAGATTTAGAAAATAAAGTCAAAGTCAAAGATGTTGAAAAAATTTTTAAGAGAAATTTTAGATTGGAAGTTTCCTAAAGCAAGAGCCTGTATTTTGTATTTCTTGTGCTCTTTCCCACAAACCTTGTCCCAGAATACTTAGCATCATGATGGGTGCTCAACAGCATGTATAGCTTGCTAATTTTCTTACTGTTTGAAATTTCCTGGATATATTTCTACACTGAACATCATTTACCTTTACAATCATAGCTCCCAAATAAAAGCATTAAGTACACAGTTTAAAAAAATAGTCTATTTTAAAATTGGGCTTTATCTACAAGTGACTTCTAGTACGAAAATGAATGGCTTGGTACTAGGAAAAGACTCTTTTGCCTCCTTTTTCCCTTTGGAAGGGACTGGATACTTGGATCTATTTCCTTACATTCCATCCATGCCCACAAGTGGTCAGACTGACAAATACTTCCCAGCTAGTGTCACCCCTCCTCTGAAATTTCTGCTTGCCTCTATTATAGCCCAAGCATATTGCATTGAAAGGATTTGTTTACCCATCTATATCTCATACCAGATTGAGCTCTTTGGGCTCAGGCACTCGGTCTTGCATCCTTAGTATCTAGCAGATGACTGTCACGTACTATCTCCAGACAGGGGCTCAATAAATGTTAAATAAGAACAGAAAGACATGTACAAATATCATCAAAGAGACAAACAGTATCTAAACATTATATGTACTTACAATATAATTGAAGGATGTATCAGCAAGCACTGCAAACTGACGAAACAATGTGTGCCTAGTAAACATCTCATCTTTAAGGACATGGAAGCTAAAATAAAAGAAATGGTGAAATTAAAATGTGCAGAAATCATAAGATAAAGCAAATTAATATTATGTTCATGTGGTTAGGAACTACAATTTTCATTGTGAAAGAGATATAAGTAAGAAATTTAAAATATTAGTATGAATTTGTTACTTCTTTCATTTTTAGTTATTTTTTTAAAGGCTTTATTTTTAAGCAATCTCTACACCCAGCATTGGGCTTGAACGCACAACCTTGAGATCAAGAGTCACATGCTCTACTGACTGAGCCCGCCAGGCACCCTTACTTTTTTCATCTTTAAGATTATATATTTCCCAGCCCTGAAAAGGCACGGAATTAATGAATGACAACCCAGTATCAATGAGCATCTTGGAGCCCAAACTGTAGTTTTGGGTGTTTTTTGTTTTTTTTTTTTTTAAGATTTTATTTATTTACTTGAGAGAGAGAGACAAGAAGACAGAGAGAGCACAAGCAGGGGGAGGGGTAGAGGGAGAGGGAGAGAGAGAGAAGCAGACTCTCTGCTGAGCTCCAAGCCAGACTCGGGGCTCCACCCTATGACCCTGAGACCATGACTTGAGCTGAAGTCAGATGCTTAACCGACTGAGCCACCCAGGTGCCCCCCAAACTGTAGCTTTAAAAACATTTCCCCCTAAAATGAACCAGGGCTTCTTTCAGAAATGGCTGTTTCTAGATCTAAGGCAATAAATACCCAAGTTGAGCCTGGGACATTTTATTGTTAAGGGAGTCATCAAAGACTGTGCCAAAAGAACACAGCAGTCAACCTTAAGAGGGCTCCCATTGACTTAAGATTGGAGAAATTGAGCATCAAAAATAATTATTATAATGTATTGAAACACAATAAATATATTAAAAACTTGGGAAATTCTCAGCCTATCCAGATTGCAAATGATGCTAAAAGTAGGAGATTCAGCCTCAGAAAAGCATGTTCTGGAGACAAAGCCACGAGTATGCTGGACAACTTTGGGTAGCCACTAGGAAGGAACCAAAAAAGTCCCAGTATTCAGTCACATGGAGGGTCTTAGAAGAGATTGGGTGTGTCTCATGGGCCAAAACCACAATGAGGTACCACTGCATAACTGTTAGCATAACTGAAACCAAAAAGACAGACAATAAGAAATGTTGGATAGGATACAGAGAAATGGGAACCCTCATCTCTTGCTTCTGTAATTGTAAAATGGTGCAGCCACTTTGGAAAACAGTTTGGCAGTTCCTCAAAAATGTTAAACATAGAATTACCATATGACCTAGCAATTTCTTCCAGTATATACCTAAGAGAATTGAAAACATATGTTCCACACCAAAACCTGTACATGACTGTTAATAGCAGCATTATATATAGGAACCAAGAAGTGGAAATAATTAAAATGTCTAAAGACTGAAGAATGGGTAAACAAAATGTAGTCTATCCACGCAATGGAGTATTATTTGGCAACCAAAAGTAATGAAATACTGATACCTTCTACAACATAGATAAACTTGAAAACATTATGCCAAGTGAAAGAAGCTAGTCACAAAAGGTCACACAGTGTATGATTCTGTGTATATGAAATGTCCAGAACAGGCAAATCCATAGAGACAGAAAGTAGATTAGTGGTTGCTAGTGGTTGGCAGCTACAGCAATGGGGAGTGGCTGCCAATGGATATGGAGTTCCTTCATGGGTTGATGAAAATGTTTTGATTTAGAGAGCGGTAATTTGTTGTCCAACCCTGTGAATACACTAAAAACCATCCTTTAAAAGGGTGGTATGTAAACTATATGTCAATAAAGTTGTTTTACAGTAAGTTACTATGTGTGCTAAAAAAATGGAAACTTATGAATAAAATAGAGAGAAAAAAGCAGAGCAACGATGACTTTAATATCACTTTGATGAAGAAAACAGCGCAAAAGATTGGTAAAATTGATAAAAAATGTGAATTTCCGCACAGAATTGAAATCTACTTAAAAAAATGAGTAGTCATCTTAGAATTGAAGCAATCATATATGATATTAAGAACTCAGTACATGGGCTGAATAGGAGAATGGATACAGAGCACAGACAGGATTATTCATCTCAAAGGCAGATCTATCTATCTATCTATCTATCTATTCAAAGTGAAGCCTAGAGAAAAAAAGTAGGAAAAACCAGACGGGAGTGTAAGAAACATGTGGGTTGTAGTCAAAAGGCACAACTTACATATAATTAGAATCCTAGAAGAGGAGAGGCTGATAGTTGATAAGTCTCGACATCTCCGGAGGAGGCCAGGACTCAATGCACTGGCATCATGAATAGACTGAGGGAAAAAAAACTACCAGCACAGAATTCTACACTCATAGAAAATATTCTTCAATAATGAAGGTAAAATAAAGACACTTTCCTATAAAGGAAAGCTGACAGAATTATTTGCGTGCAAACCTATGTTAAAAGAAGAACTGAAGAGAGCTATATGGATAGGAGGAAGATGATCCCAGATGGAAACACATTGAAAGCAGGAAGAAATAAAGAGCTCACAGAGTAAAAATGTTAATGGAAGTGAATACTGACTACGCCTAACAATAATTGTAATGTTCGATGGTGTTAAACATTTATAAGGAATCAAAATGAAAATGTGGGAGGGGGTTAAATGGAGTTAAAATATTCTAAGGTTCTAGAATTCTTGGGGAAGTATTAAATAGAAATTTGTAGAAGACTGTGGTAAGCAAAGGATGTGGGTTAAAATTTCAAAAAGGGAAAAGAATAAATAACTAACAAGTCAATAGAAGAAAATATGGAATAAAAATACGTTGATTAGTCCAAAAAAAGGTGAAAAGGAGAGAAGAAACAGGTCGGCTAAATAGGAAAAAAATGTGTTATGTGGTAGATGCAAACCCGAGGATACCAGTAATCTCACTAAAAGTAAATGAAGTAGGCCAATTAAATAAATAAGACTGGCAGGTCAGATTAAAAATCCAGCTCTATGCTGCTTACAAGAGACACATTCAAATATAAAAACAAGATAGGTTGAAGGAAAAAAATGCACCATGCAATCTTAATCAATGAAGAGTGATACAGTTATATTAATTCTAGATGAAGGAGACATTAAGTCAGAAGGCATTTTTACAGATAGAAAGGAATGGCTCATAATGATACATATAAATGATAACCTCATAGGAAGATAGCAGGATTCTAAATTTGTAGGTATCCATCAATGTAGCCATAAAATATTTAAAGCAAAAACTGACAGACTAAAAGAGAAATAGATAAATCTATAAGCATAGTGGAAAATTTAATACTCCTGTCTTAATAGTTGGAACTGTAGCAAAAACTTAAGTATATAAAAGATATAAAAAACACAATGGATAAATGACCTAATTGAAATAGATAAAACACTGCACCCAGTGATAGAATTCCTCTTCTTTCTAAGTGTGCATGGATCATTTTTTCAAAATCAACCATATGCTGAGCATAAAACAAGTATCAAAAATTTTAACAGATTGAAATAATTCAGAATAGGTTCTCCGAGCACAATAGAATTAATCTAGAAATACAATTAGACAATCGTCAACTACCTGAAAATAAAACATATCACTTCTAAATAACCCATGGATCAAAGATAACATAAAATAGAATTTGTAAAATGTTTTATACTGAACAATAGTATATAACATGTCACAGTTTGTGGGATGCAACTCAAGCAGTGCTTAGAGGACAATATGTAGTCTGAAATGTATATAGTAGAAGAAAAAAAAATCTGAAAACCAATGATTTCAGCTTTCTTCTTAGGAAGGATTGCAAATCATACACAAAGAAAGTAGAAGGAAGAAAATAATAAAGATAACAGAAACTAATGAAAAGAAAACAAATATGAGAGAAATTCAACAAAGGAAAAATGATTTCTTTGAAATAAATAATAAGACTAACTCTTAACAAGATTGATCATAAAAGAGAACACATATTATCAATATCAGAAATGAAAAAGGGGACATTAGATCTTACAGATAATTTAAGTATAAAATATGAAGATATTATGAACAACTTTAAGTCAATCAATTTGACACTTTAGTGGAAAGTAAAATTCCTTTTTATTTTTTTAGATTTATTTATTTATTTTAGAGAGAGAGAGACAGAGAGAGAGAGAGAGAGAGAGTGAGAGCACGCACGAGTCGGGGGGAGGGGCAGAGGGAGAGAATCTTTAAGCAGACTCCTCCCTGAGCACAGAGCCAACGTGGGGCTTGATCTCGTGATCTATGTGATCATGACCTGAGCTGAAACCTAGAGCTGGATGCTTAACTGACTGAGCCACCCAGATGCCCTGGTAAAATTCTTTTAAAAAGACAACATAAATTATGAAATCTACTGGAAGTGGAAGATCAGAATAACTCAATATCTATTTAACAAACTGGATATTATTTAAAACCTTCCTCCAAGGATAGACAATAGACACATGAAAATATGTTCACCGTCACTCACGATCAGGGAAATGTAAATCAAAACCATAATAAGATATCACCTCACACCTGTCAGAATGATTAAAATCAGCAACGCAAGAAACAACAGGCGTTGGTGAGGATGTGGAGAAAGAGGAACATTCGTGAATTGTTGGTACGAATGCAAACTGCTGCAGCCACTGTGGAAAACAGTGTGGAAGTTCCTCAAAAACTTAAAAGTAGAACTACCTTACGATCCAGTAATCACACTACTGGATATTTACCCAAAAATACAAAAACATTCATTTTAAAGGATACATACAGCCCTATGTTTAAGCAGCATTATTTATAATAGCCAAGATATGGAAGCAGCCCAAGCATCCATCAATTGATGAATGGATAAAGAAGATATTGTGTGTGTGTGTGTGTGTGTGCGTGTGTGTGTATATATATATACATATATATATATATATATATATATATACATATATATATATATACCACGGCATATTATTCAGCCATAAAAATGAAATCTTGCCATTTGCAATGACCTGGATGGAGCTAGAGAGTATTATGCTAAGGGAAATAAGTCAGTCAGTGTTAAGACAAATACCATATGATTTTACTCATATGTGGAATTTAAGAAACAAAACAAATGAGCAAAGGGAAAAAAGAGAGAGAGAGAGAGAGAGAGAGAGACAAAACAAGAAACAGACTTTTAACTACAGAGAACAAATAGATGGTTCCCAGAGAGGAAGAGAATGGGGGGGATGGGTTAAACAGGTGATGGGGATTAAGGAGGGCACTTGTCATGATGAGCACTGGGTGTTATATGGAAGTAATGAATCACTACATCGTGCACCTGAAAGGAACACTAACACTAAACTAACTAACATTGTATGTTAACTAGCTGGAATTAAAATGAGAATTCAAAAAAATAAAACCTTCCCCCAGAGAATGATAAACATTAACTTAAGATAGATGTTACATTGGAAGAAGAAGAGGCACTAGGCATGGAATGGGCACACAATGGTTGTGAAGATACTGCCAACACTTCATCTTGTAGTAAGAATATTTGTGTTCATTATATTGCTATCTTTATACTATACTAGTATATCTTAAGTATTCTTCCCTTTATACTAAATGTTGAACCAAAAAAAATTTTTAGTACAGAAAAAGAAAATAAGAGTAATATGTTTTTAAGGGTTAGAAAGACCTGTGTCCATGACTGAGATCTGTCACTCTTTAGCTGTATGAATTCTGATAAATTACTCAATTTCTTCGAACTTCAGTTTCCTCATAAGAGAAGTGGAGTTAGTGTTTTTTTAGAGAGAGAGAGCGTGAGAGCTCGTGCAAGCATGGTGGGGGAGGGGCAGAGGAAGAGAGAATCCTCAAACAGGCTCCACCCTCAGCCCGGAGCCTGATGTAGGGCTTGATCTCACCACCCCGAGATCATGACCTAAGCTGAAATCAAGAGTCAGCTTAACGACTGGGCCACCCAGGCTCCCTGGAGTTACTATTTTTAACTACCACCTACAGTTTCAATAAGGATTTGATGCATGTGAAATGATTAGCATTGTCTCGGGCACTATCTAGTAAACTAAAACATTAATCGTATACATTCAACACACGCATAACAGAATAACACACAATTAGCAACTGCTAATTTCATTCAGTTTAACAATTTCATGGCAGGCATCTTTGAGATTAGTCATTTGTTGCACATATTTTAGCAAAAAGGACACTGGATTTTTCATATAACATAACTTTACAAGATGAAGATGATTGCTTGAGAAAGGATCTATTTCCAAGTAACAAAGTGTATCTTTTGGGCAGTAGGCTGGCTAAACTGCGGCAAGGACTTCCGATTGAGAAATTTAGGGTGGCTCAGATGGTTGGGCGTCTGCCTTCGGCTCGGGTCATGGTCTCGGGGTCCTGGGATTGAGTCCCACATCGGGCTCCTTCCTTAGTGGGGAGCCTGCTTCTCCCTCTGCTTGCCACTTCCCCTGCTTGTACTCTCCCTCTCTGTCTGGCAGATAAATAAATAAAATCCTTAAAAAAAAAAAAAGGAATGGATAAATATATTCCAAGAATGAAGTACACTCCCCTCAGCTAAAAAAGGACATTGGAAAATTCAGTTCTGAGTCTTGTTTGGTGATCGTAATAGCCTGTTCCCCACACTCAGCCTCGGAAACTGCAAGAATCAGGGGGCAAAAAGGATCGCTGCACCCCTTCAGAGATGGTGGACCTCCCTCCACGCTCTACCACGTACCACGTATCTCCACCTTAAACCATCCCCTCTGTCCCGGAGCCCCCAGTTACTACTCACTGTGGATCCTACTTCTCTGAACAGCACCTTCAGACTGACACCTTCATTTGGTGTCTGCTTAGCTTTTTTCTTTTTCTTTTTCATTTTTTAAACACACTTAATTTTTAAAAATTTTTATTGTTATGTTAATCACCATACATTACATCATTAGCTTTGGATGTAGTGTTCCATGATTCATTGTTTGTGCATAACACCCAGTGCTCCACGCAGAACGTGCCCTCTTTAATACCCATCACCAGGCTAACCCACCCCCCCACCCCCCTCCCCTCTAGAACCCTCAGTGTGTTTTTCAGAGTCCATCGTCTCTCATGGTTCGTCTCCCCCTCCGACTTACTCCCCTTCGTTCTTCCCCTCCTGTATCTTCATCTTCTTTTTTTTTTCTTAACATATGTTGCATTATTTGTTTCAGAAGTACAGATCTGTGATTCAACAGTCTTGTACAATTCACAGTGCTCAGCATAGCACATACCCTCCCCAGTGTCTATCACCCAGCCATCCCAACCCTCCCACCCCCCGCCACTCCAGCAACCCTCAGTTTGTTTCCTGAGATTAAGAATTCCTCATATCAGTGAGGTCATATGATACATGTCTTTCTCTGATTGACTTATTTCACTCAGTGTAACACCCTCCAGTTCCATCCACGTCATTGCAAATGGTAAGATCTCATTCCTTTTGATGGCTGCATAATATTCCATTGTGTATATATACCACATCTTCTTTATCCATTCATCTGTCGATGGACATCTTGGCTCTTTCCACAGTTTGGCTATTAACACAATTTTTTAGAGCAGTTTTAGGTTCACAGCAAATGGAGAAGAAGGTACAGAGATTTCCCATATACTTCCTGCCCCCCCACATGGACGGCTTCCCTGACTGTTAACAACCAACAGAGTGGTACATTAGTTACAATCAATGAATCTACACTGACACATCATATGGCTCAAAATCCATAGTTGACATTAGGGTTCGGTCTTGGTGTCATATATCTTATGGGTTTTAATAAATGTGTAATGGCATGTACTTACTTTGTAGTATCATGCAGAGCAGCGTCACTGCCCTCAAAATCCTCTGTGCTCCACTGACTCATCTCTCCCTACCCCTGAGCCCCTGGCAACCACTGATTCTTTCGCTGTCTCCATAGTTTTACCTTTTCCAGCATGTCATATAGGATCATGGCCTTTTCAGACTGGCTTCTTTTACCTCGTAATATACGTTTAAGGTTCCTCTATGTCTTGTCACGGCCTGATCGCTCATTTCTTTTTAGGTCTGGACATAGCACAATGTACCCATTCGCCTCCTAAAAGACCTCTTGGTTGCTTCCGATTTTGGGTGGTTATAAATAAAGCTACCATCAACAGCCATGTCTGCTTTTGATTCCAATTCCCCTCACTTCCCACCCTGGGAAACTGCATCTTGGATCACCATCAGCTGAACACTCTGAACTTCATGAGCCAACCCCACACCATCCCCTCACCTGCCCAGGGCCTAGCTTTTGAGAAGACTACAGACAGCTGAATTTAGAGGAAGGCACAATACTCAGAATAACCACTGAGTGCCCAAGACTCCAGATTT
The DNA here is from genome assembly GCF_009762305.2 of Zalophus californianus. Classification (NCBI taxonomy): domain Eukaryota; kingdom Metazoa; phylum Chordata; class Mammalia; order Carnivora; family Otariidae; genus Zalophus; species Zalophus californianus. The sequence goes on along the minus strand of NC_045603.1, from coordinate 118,768,350 downwards.
ATTCTGATTTGGCTTTGGCATTTCTGTGAATCTTGAATTTCATAGACAATGAACGTGTTGTGGGTATACTCAGGTAGCAATGAGCGACAACAAGTTACGAAGGGCCGAATCGTCCTTTCCCCCCACACTACACCCTGACAAGGGCTGAGAACAAAGATACAAGAATCTAAACCTGTCAGGGGTGAAACTAACGGGACCGGGAGGTCAGGTGTACCAGGAAAGGTCCTAGGACTCCTGTGACAGGAGACGCAAGCCAGAAGCCTGAGAAGGGAGGGAAGTGGGGAGAGAAGAGGAAAGAAGGGCAGCGTAGGGTTTCTGTTTCCCTAACTTTCCCTGTTCCCCAAGTCCAAGAACGAGGGGGGTTAGAACAGTGAGAGGAGGAGGGAGGAGATTGAGAGCACAGTGCGCCTGCGCGGGCACGTCGCGGCTCCGGCTCTGCCGGTTAGCAAGCTCCCTGGGAGGGACTGCGCATGCGGGGAGAGGAGGTGGGAGGGAAAGGGTGCGGACGCACACCCCTTAGTTTGCGCGCACTCCCCTGCCGTGTGGGAACGGCGTGCGTGTAACGTCTCTGCGCCCTGGCCGGCGTGATGTGCAGCAGTGGGTCCGACCCGCCCCAGGAGCTCAGCAGGCAGGACTGGGGGTGGCTCTGATGGGTGTCGGGTTGAGGCGGGACACTCAGGGCGGCATCACTGCGGCACCGGGCGGGTGGGGATCTAGTCCTGCCCCCGTGTGCCACACCTGCACACCGTTTGGGCCGAGAGACGCGACCATGGCGGCATCATGCCACACTAAGAGGAAAGACTAGCTCCTGCCCTGGTTGGCCCCGCTTAAGTTCCATCTTCCCGGAAATAGAGCCAACTCAGCAGAGACAGAAAAGGAGCTTGGGAGGTGGAAGCCCTGAACTGGACTGGGGCTGAATATAAATCATGAATTGTCTGAGAAATTGTTGTATTCGACTGTTACGTTGCCTGGCCAAGGTGAAGTTTTTCCTCTACAAAACAAATGATGGCGCCTGATCTAAGATCTGTTACAATGAAATGAAATGACCATTTTAGCCATACAGATCTGCGACTGTACTGTCAATTTCCATCCCCCACCATGATGCAGTACCCTGGATATACGCGCTCTCTCTGTTATATATTACCTTGAATGAACACTTGGTGATGCAACCACATGAGAAAGACAATGCGTTATGTCCCAACATTATGTCCCAGTTAGTTGATTGAGAAAATATATAGAAAATATGTAATCATACTTGTTGGTATTCCAAATGTTTAGATAGCAACATAAAGTCTGCATAGACCAAAATGATGAAATGAACATAGACCATCTTGATTAACAGCAAATCAACTTGAAGTAACACTGAGACATTCTTGTAAATGGTCATTGAAATATGGGATGAATCCCATTGGGACAGACACAGCATAAATATTAAGGATCAAAGTGAAGCCCACAGGCGTGCCTGGGTGGCTCAGTCGGTGGCTCAGTCGGTTAAGTGGCTCAGGTCGTGATCTCTGGGTCCTCGGATCAAGCCCCACACGGAATCCCAATCCCGGCTTCATGGTGGGAGGTCTGCTTGTCCCTATCTCTCTGTGCCCCCCCACTCGTTCTCCCTCTCTCTCGCAAATAAATAAATAAAATCTTTAAAAAACAAAACAAAACAAAGTGAACTCCACAGAAATAAGTAAGGGAAAGAGAGTCTACTCAGTTTCAGAGATAGTCCAAAATCCATGTTTGGGGAAATGAAGTGCATATTTAAGCCAGTCTCAGTCTCTTGTTTCTCACCTGTATTTATATTCTATCCTTAGAATAACTGTATGAAGCAGTTAGGACAGGTATTAATATGCACATTTTTCAGAGCACAGAGCATTATCAGCACAGACATGAAGCACAAGCAGGAGTGCATGTTACCACAAGGAGATCTTTCTCTCACCACCTGGTGGTATTCCGGCTAGCATGTGGATTCTCAGTGTACCACCTGGGACCATTTCAGGGTGATGTATGCAGCAACCTACAGGATTTCTTTTTTCTCCCTCTTTCTCATACACTCACAATAATAGTGTAAGCTTATGAGGTGCTGGGCAAATGTAGGGCATTATCGTCTTACGAAGTCCTGTGTGAGTCTCACACTTGACTTCTGACATCAGACCAACACTGAATCCATCCTGTCTTGAATGCTCCTTGACTGTGAGAAAATCTTGCAAAGGAACTTCCAACATGTGATAAAGAGAAGAGAATCTGGGCGACATTATGGCCAGAAACAAGAGAATAGAATATAGTTGTTTTAAATTAACATGTTAGGACAAGGAAAAGAAAATAGGCATTTTCTCTACTTGGTGTTGCTTTTAGCCTTTCCAGAATTTTACAGTAGTCACTTACTCCAGTTTTAAAAAGACAAAGGTGACATAGGGAAGATAAATTAAAATGATTATGTGAGTGAAGAACAGATCTGAGAATTAAGGAATTGGTGCTGTTTTGTCTGTAAAAGGATAGAGGATACAGTATATAAAACAATTTTATAAAGAAGATCTAGACCAGTTAAATATTCTCATGTGCAAATAAACAGGAAACTGTTTTAATAGCCCTATGAGGGAAGATGACTAGGTAGGTCTGATTAAACCAGATATCAAGAAGAGGCTGTCTATCCTGTTAATCCTTTAAAATTGAAATATGGAGATAGGGAATGTAATAGAATCTTGAATTATTTTTTCTTTGAAGTGACTTTGACAACTCTTCTATTTTAAGCCAATTATTTTGCATTTCTTGTTAAAGGTGTATGCTGGTATTTTATATTAATTAATATGCACAGAAAAATGCACATTAGTCACGTTTTAAAAGATTAGTCACATTTTTATAAATAGAATTTATATATATCACCACATACCTATTCCTGAGAATATAGAATTTCTTTTCCCAGTTTTTGTTTATCTGTTCTGATTCTTTCTTAAATCTGTAATAGATTTATAGATGGTTAAATGTTGTATTAGCTACAAATGAACAATTATGCTTCATTATTACCGGTACCTTTCTGTCTTCTTTTTCTCATTTTCTAAATTAGCCTTTAGTACTTGTATTTGCTCCTCCAAAATATGTCTGTCTTCAATCTTTCAATAGAAAATGCATCACAAAGTGAATTACATGAACAATATATTCTTTCTCCATAAATCTTAAAAGCTATTTCTATTAAATAGCATGCATATTCTACCTATCAAAAATAATTTGAGGGAATAGTGAGTTACATTTACTTGCAGGTCCCCATAAATTGCAAGAATTAAAGATCCCATCCGCCATGTCCTGTAAGTGATTCATTTAAAGGCAGCCAGTTCTAAGCAATACTACAAAGCAATCAAAACTTATCTTCATCACCCCTCCCCCTACCAGGTATCCCTTTTTCTAAATCTTGTTTTCTCTCTCTTACTGTGACCTCTCCAGCTCATTATAGGCAGGAGCTGCTCCAGTTACTCTATTTTCTTTCTTTCTTTCTTTTTTTCTTACCAAAACTGTTCTCAGGAAAAGATCTGACCAAGTCAATCACATTAGAGCTTTATGTCACCCATTTCTCAGGATTGTTTATATTTTACAAGGGGACAAACTTTAGCAAAAGGAATGAATCTCTAACAGTGGAATTGTGGGCATTTCACGAATGAGAGAGATTTCTCTGGATCCAGCCTGGACGTACCCCAGAATCAGATTACAGTGTGAATGAGGTCTTTGTCCCTTCATAAGACCCACTCTCGGTGTAGCTTTCAAAGTCATTGCCACTTTTTAAGAATAGCCAGCATCAATATAAACAATAAGCATGTTAATAGTAATGGTCATATTAGTCATTATTATACCTTAGCCACTGACAATTTCACCTTTCCTTCGTGTACCTCAGCTGGTTTTGCGTGCCTCACCTGGCATGAAAATAAACCAACGTAAATATAACATTTCAAATCAGTGCATAAATATGTGGTTTTTCTGCAGCTTAGAGACAGGCAACTGAGCCTTAGAATATGCCAACCGTAGTCCCGCAGGGGTCTTCTCTGCCTTACCTAATGTATAAAGCCCAGGGCTTTTGTACATTGCCTTTGCAACTGGACAATCACAGCCCATTAAAACCAACTTTCCCACTACCATCTTTTTAAAAAATTTTTTATTGTTATGTTAATCACCATACATTACATCATTAGTTTTTGATGTAGTGTTCCATGATTCATTGTTTGCGTATAACACCCAGTGCTCCACGCAGAATGTGCCCTCCTTAATACCCATCACCAGGCTAACCCATCCCCCCACCCCCCTCCCCTCTAGAACCCTCAGTTTGTTTTTCAGAGTCCATCGTCTCTCATGGTTCGTCTCCCCCTCCGAATTCCCCCCCTTCATTCTTCCCCTCCTGCTATCTTCTTTCTTTTTTCTTAACATATATTGCATTATTTGTTTCAGAGGTACAGACCTGTGATTCAACAGTCTGGCACAATTCACAGCACTCACCATAGCGCATACCCTCCCCAGTGTCCATCACCCAGCCACCCCATCCCTCCCAGCCCCCCACCACTCCAGCAACCCTCAGTTTGTTTCCTGAGATTAAGAATTCCCCACTACCATCTTTTTAAAGTGCATTTTTCTGCACTCCTATATTGGCCAAATTTTACTATTATACTTTTTTTTTTTTAATGAAGTGGGCAGTTATTACTCAGTGTAGTGGTAACCTTTAAGGAAACTTTATTTTAAATGATGATGTACATGATTTAAATGATAATTATAATGAATTTTCACTAGTGTTATCTCTAGTGAGATGGCACTGAGAGCAGATGGCAGTGAGAAAACATACTGAATATAAAAATCTGCTTGTTTAGCTATCTCTGGGTTCCTACACAAAAGACAGAAAAAGGTGCTCCTTATTTCTACTACTACCTCTCTGGTGGGTTCTGTGACCCAAAAGGCCCTGAATCTGTTGCCCGTCTTGGTGAAGTGGGCTCCACCCGGGAGAGTCTAGAGCCAGGTCTGGGGAAAAGAGCTAGAGAGTTCTGCAGAAGAGAGTAAAAGGAACTTAGAGCTAACTTCCCCTGAATAATTAGAAGGACTGGGAAGAGAGAAGGAGAGAGCGAGCGCGTGTGAGAGAGAATGGCCAGGCAAGGCCACAAGGCTTGGTGGTGCTAGCGTCTGGTGACATTGTGGGTGACCAGTGTCCAGGGGTGATGGCCACTATTTAATTTGAAATGGCATCTTGGTGATGCCTGGTCCCTGTCGCTTACCTTCTTCAACCTCCTCAAATTTACATACACAAAGGGGTCCTGCGAGCGGGTTGTTTTAATAGACATCGCATAATTGGATGAAATTCAAGGTCTGATTAAACAAAATGGAAACTGGGATGGGAAGCAGAGCACAGTGAAACTTGGAAACTGACTTAGTTCAGTGGAAGAAGGAGCTAGACGCGGTGACAACCACCAGAAGATGCTGTGGGCATCTGCAGAAAACCCGGGACACGCTCTAGGCTGCCACAAAGCACAGAATGTGGGTTTGAACCAGTTTTATTATATCTGAAGGAACAGAGAGAACCCAGCCAACATCAGCTGCCACAAATAAAAAATAACAAAATTTGTAGCAACAGCCCTAAAAGCTATAGTTTATTGAGTGCCTATTATGTGCCAGACAGTTAACATATATTACTGTTTATTTCTATATACTACCTATTGACTTCTTCATTCATATTACTTCAACTTTTTTGTAAAGATTTTATTTATTTATTATTAGAGAAAGGCGCATGTGCAAGCAGCGGAGGGCTGGGGGGAGGAAGAGGGAGAGAATTTCAAGCAGACTCCATGCTGAGCACGAGCCCCAGTAGGAGCTCAGTCCTATGACCCTGAGATCAGAACTTGAGCTGAAATCAAGAGTAGGCGCTCAATCGACTGAGCCACCCAGGCGCCCCTCATATTACTTTAGATTTTTCATAATAGATAATACATGCATTTTTTAAATGAACTGCAAATAGCTTACACGAACCTGAGATTCTCACTTCCCAGAAGTTAAGGTTTTGTTTGCTCATTGTGTTTTGTTTTCATCTTTCTCATCATTATTATAAATAAATAACAGCTTTTATTGATTTGGGCTTCTCCACAAATAAAGATTCAGAATTTAAAGCATTCACATTATCTTCTGCCTTCTCTGTCTCTCTCCCTCACATGCCTGGGTTTTTTTTAATTTGCAAATGTTTAACTCACATCATAGTTGCCTTTATTATCATTTCAAAATGTGTAAACTTCTATATTTTGATTTGTTAATTCCCTGCTGTGAAAGATGGGAAATTTATTTAGTCTTTTTTTTCCCCTAATACTCTTCACTCTCTCCACCTCCCAGTTTTGGGAAGGAATGTTATTTTTACATTGTTAATGTCAATAGGATTGTTCTCAAACTATAATTAAGTGCCCCATGCTTTATCTACAGCCTGAATCTAAAAAGTGAAATGTGTTTCTGCAAACATTATTTACTGCAAGACCAAGAAGTGTAATTGGCTCCACAGGGAAGACAAGGTAAACCTATAGCTAAGCTTTGCTACTAAAAGGAGATTCTTCCCAGTGCTGCTCTAAAGTTACAACTTTTTTTTTAAATAAAATAAATAAGATTTTATTTATTTATTTGACAGAGAAATTGAGAGAGAGAGCAGAGCGGCCCCAGGCAGAGAGAAAGGGACAAGCAGGCTCCCCACTGAGCAGGGAGCCCGATGTGGGGCTCGATCCCAGGACCCCCGGGGATCATGACCTGAGCAGAAGGCAGACGCTTAACCAACTGATCCACCCACGTGCCCCTAATGTTACAACTTTTCATTTTCTAGCTCCCTTTACTTCTGAGTCACACTTCCTTTCTCCTTCTTCTTGGGTCCTTATCATCCTGCATATTGGATTCTTTCTATATTTGGTTAGCGTGTTTCTTGAATAATTTCTTTAAACAGTTTCCACATATAACAAACTTTTTGAGTTTTCACACGTTCAAAAATATCTTTATTTCTCTTACACACTCCGTTGAGATTTTAGTTGGAGATAAGAACTAGGATTCAATTTTTTTTCCTTTTGAAAACTTTGCTTTATTTGCTTGTAGCAACCAGTGATGCTGATGAGAAAATTAGTTTCCTTGTTTTTGTTTCATTATAGATAAACTGTTTTTTTTCCTCTTCTTTATTCTTAGAGACCTAAAATTTCACCAGAATGTACCTGCTGTTTTCATCAATTCTAAGACATATTCTGTGTCCCACTCAGTGTTTTAACATCTTTGAAACTGAGATGCCTTATAACTGGTGTGCACATCATAATTTAATAGGCAGCAGTTTTGCCTTGCTCGTGTCTTAACCATTGGCATCTGAGATTTGATAAAAACAACAGACACTCTGCTTTTCATTTCAATCCTGTTTAGCACTTGATGGGCCTTTCCATCTGAATCTTAATGTTCCTTTGCTTTAGTTTATGGAAATTTTATCTTATTTATTTTCTAATGCTGTCTTACATCCATTGTACCTGTCTGGCTTCCTGAAAACTCTATTAGAAAGGTATTAAACCTCTTGGATCCATCCTTCATATTTTAACTTTTCTCATAATTTCTGTCTGCCATTTTACACTATGTTCTAAGAGACTTTGTTGTTCCCTTAATCTTCCAGATTATTTTTTAAAGATTTACTTATTTGTTTATTTGAGAGAGAGAGAGAGAGCGTGAGGCGGGAAGGGCAGAGGGAGAGAGAGAATCTTAAGCAGACTCAGGGCTAAGCATGCAGCCCAACGTGGGGCTTGATCTCACAACCCTGAGATCATGACCTGAGCCGAAATCAAGAGTCAGACACTTAACCAACTGAGGCACCCAGGTGCCCAAATCTTCCAGATTATTAACTGGGTCTTCAACTGTGTCAGTTTTATTATTCAGCCTGCCCATTGGTGTCTTTTTGTTGTTGTTCTTGTTGTTACTTCCAAGAAATTGTTCTTTCCCTTAGGCTGTTCCTTTCCCATAGCTGCCTGTCCTTCCTTAATGGAGAAGTTTCTCAGGAATGTTTCCCCAAATATACTTATTTTAAAAATGTCTTTTAAGTTCTTTTCCATTCCCTGAATTAACCATCTTTCTTATGGAGCCAATGGCTGTTTGTTCTCTTTGTTTTTTCACTCACTAAATATTTGCTGAATTCTTACTATGTGACAGAAAACATTCTAGGAACTAAAGATACAACAGAAAACAGAACAGGGCTGAAAGAGGTAGAACTTAGGGCACTCTTTGAGTGAAAAGGGAACTGCCTAGAATTTCTTATTTGGGCAACTAGATGGACAATGGTACCATTCACCAAGACAAAAAAAAAAAAGAATAATTGGAGTAGGGACAATTTTGTATGCGAGTATTCTTTTCTTATTTAATGAAAAAAAATTTGGTAAGTTCAGATTCAGATACTTAGAGAAATCTAGGGCACAATCAAATGAGGACATGTAATAGGCAACCGGGACACGGGCCTGGAATTTGGGAGTGGGGTCGATCCCAAAGATAGAATTTGGAGTCACCAATATTTTAGTTGAAGCTGAAGACTCAGATAAGGCCATTCATGAAATTTACAGAAAGAGAAAAGCAGAAGATCAGGGATGAAACCCTGTGTCCAGGTGTGGCCGACCTGTAGCTCTGATTTCTCTTTGGCTGATAGGGAACTCCCAAACCTGGGACCCTAACCCACTGCTCTTACCTTGGTTCTCAAAACTCTAACTCCCACTCCATGAATCCTCACAGTCCTGGAGAGCCCTTTGGGGCCTTAGAACTACCCAAATAAATGTTCCTTTAGTTGTTGACACACTATCTCAAACTCCCTAGAAGAAACCACCAACTACTATTACCAACACTGTGACTCAGTCTTCCCATGGCCCATGTGACAGAAAGCTAGACAAAACGAAGTCTGAGGTATAATAACACTAATTTAACAAAAACGATGAAAAGTGTTTGTTATCATTAACCTTCTGTGGATCCAAAACCCCCAAACCGTGAGGATTACCAAAACGACAGAGGCATGCACTTTTTAGAATCTTTCCACCTATTTGTTCTCAAAGGGCACAATCCACTTGAACTGCCATTTGGTTAACAATGGACCAAGGAAATCACTGGGGTAAGAATTCCAAGCTTTGGAGGGCACTTGCCAGTATGCTAATGGGGAAAAAATTAACGCAAATTTTAAAAAGTAATCCACAAAAAGGAAAACAGTTTGATAAAACAAAATAAGTTCCCATGTAGAAAGACATTTGTATTTATTTACTTCACTATATCCAGTCATATCCATAATTGAAAGTTTATTAAAAAGACCCTGTGTTTAAATTCACGTATAGTAAAAACGAGTTCCAATTTTTCAAGGCTCCCTTTTCCTGCCTCTCCTATAATGATCAACTCTGTAATAACTAAAGATAAGACTGTTGCTATACCATATCTTCTATAAAACAAATAATGATTCAATCTCTCCAAAAGACAATACTCTTACAATGACGAAGATAGCTTCTCTTTTCATTAAAAAAAAAAAAAAAAAAAAAGCACCACATGTAGACTAGAGTGTTTGCTCTCCAGTTTAAGTTGAACTTTCAACTTTACTACAGCATGTTATATTGAATCCTGGCTCTGTGCACATTAAACTGTCATTTTGTTTTGTCAGCTGCTGACATTCCACTTTCTCTGGAATATGCATGCTAGTCTTTATGTGGCTACTTCATTGACAGGTGCAAACATTGGACTGCTAAACAATAGATAAAGGTGAAAATGAATGGTAATATTAATAGAAAAGTAGATAACTTCCTAAGTAGGAAAATGTACATTGAATAATTATAAAAATAACTAAAAATTGTGATTAGAAATAATTTATTATAAATAGTTTTCATTTTCTGTTGAATTTGTATATATAATCAAAAAATCATAAAATTAAGGAATCAGGGTCATTTATAACAGAGATTATAATTCTTAAGTTTGTTTTCCATTTTTAGCACTGAAAACATGTTAAAAACATGTTAATCTTCTAAATTAGGAATCAACAGCCAAGGTTTGTAATAACAGAAGATGTGCAATTATGTTTATTAATCACCACAAGATTAACCATATTCCTTATCAGATCCACTTTCTCCTTTTCTTGTCAATGGAGGAGTCATTACATTCTCTTCTTTCTCCTAATTTCCACAAATGTCCCTCTTTTGAAACTTTGGCCATTCTTTCTGGGCTTTCCTGCCTCCTTGCCTCTCTCTCCTTTAAACCATTAAATATATTACTATCAAAACAATCTTTCTAACTCATCATGAAGAAAGATCATCTTCTGTCCCTAAAATTTCATTAATCTTGACTTTTACATTAATATATATATATATATTTTACCTTCTAAGCCAAACAACTATTTTTTATCACCAGTATGTCCCAGTGGGTGGAGGAGAGGGAGAATGACAAGCCCATGAAGAGAGGAGAACCAGCCTGTGTGCTGACAATTTGGAGTAAAGAGACCGGGGAATTAGGAATATTGAAATAAAATGTGAGACTGTATGCAAGCAAGCATTAATCATTACTAGGCCAAAAGTAAAAATAAAACATTTATCTACATATATCACCAGTGAATTTTCTTGCAACAAAATTGTTAAGCTAGGGAATTCTCTCAAAAATAGGACAAGTTTTCATTTGATGCACCCCAAGGCCCATTTGATGTGCCCCAAGGGTGCCACTTCCTGTCTGCCAGGGGGCTCTCAAACATCTAGGCAGATGATGGGGCTACAAAGCCCTACAGAATCCAGGCTGATCGAGGCTATCTGCAAATCTCAAGACAAAAATCTATGTGGATTGGGCTTCCTCCCCTGGCTCTGGCTCATCCTAGACTTTACATACACACCTTCTATCAAACTAATCTTAAAAATTTGTAATCAGAACTCTTCCATGATGGAAATGTCTAAAGATGATGAAGCCATTGTTTATAATAGCAAAAGAATAGAAACAATATCTCTGGAAGGCATGATTAAATTGACAGAGATTGGTTAAGTAAATTATGCTAGCTCCATTGAGTAAAATACTGTACATAACTTCTTATATACATTGAATGATGTTCCCATATCTTGCGTGCAAATCTGCATCAAGATTTGTCTGAAAGGATGGTCACAAGGAGTTTTTAATAATTACCTCTGGGTGGCAGGATTCTTTTTTACTTTCTTTTTTGACATTTCTTTATTGAGAAGACTTGGTATAAGTATAAATGTTTTATTAAAAAAATTCAGACTTCTGGCATCCCACATTGGATGCCAAAAAAAAAAAAAAATGCCACTGCTATACTAATTACTCGAAAAATCCAGATAGACTACAAAGTCACAACCTTTCTTGGACCCATCAGAGAACTGAGGTCACGACCAGGCAACATGAATTCCAAAGAGGAGCAAGATCTTCCAATGGGAGATGTGATGCACAGGTTCACCTACAGCAGAGGCAGCACCATGCCAGTTGCAACACATGCAGGTAAGAAAAGCAAGCTAAAATGTAAAGAACCACTGAAGAGCAAGTATGGCTTCACAGAGCAGTCTGAACTGGCCGGGGGACGTGTTATAAGGGGAGTTCACACTTACGCTCAGCTTTTTATCCCATCTCCTACCAGATGCTCATAAAGGTGACTGAGGGCAGGGCAGGACACTTGTTGATGGTGCAGACTTCAAGAGGAGATCAGCTGTTTTTGATGTAGTGTTCCATGATTCATTGTTTGTGCATAACACCCAGTGCTCCACGCAGAATGTGCCCTCTTTAATACCCATCACCAGGCTAACCCATCCCCCACCCCCTCCCCTCTAGAACCCAAAAATGAAGGGGGGAAATCAGAGGGGGGAGACGAACCATGAGAGACTATGGACTCTGAGAAACAAAGTGAGGGTTCTAGGGGGTGGGGGGTGGGAGGATGGGTTAGCCTGGTGTAGGGTATTAAAGAGGGCACGTTCTGCATGGAGCACTGGGTGTTATACGCAAACAATGAATCATGGAACACTACATCAAAAACTAATGATGTAATGTATGGTGATTAACATAACATAACAAAATAAAGAAATAAATGAACACACTGGTTCAAAAAAAAAAAAGAGATCAGCTGATGCTAAGAGAAAAGTACCTTCCCTGAGATAACAGAAGTGTTAAGTCCCTGGGAGAGGGGAAGAAAACTCTCTGGCCAATCAGACCCAAAGAAGGTGATCAGTGGAGAAGTGTAAGGCATGAAGCTTCACCCTCTTCTCCCAGAGCTTTCCTTCCTGGGAAAGAAAAACTTTCAACTGCTGGGGAGGGCAACAAAGCTTCTTGCTTATAGGGCATAGGGGAAGACATATTATGGTAAGGGGGAAAATGAAAGAAACATTTTCCTTCCCTGGTAAGCCATTGTCTTGGGCCTTAAAGTCTGTAATAATACCAAGTGGAGGTTCCTACTATTGCAGGAGGGATGGGCAGCTCCTGTCCAAGGTCAGCTTCATATACAGGCAGAGGGAGACCACCACAGGGAGGAAAAGCAGGAATCCTGACAGAGCTCACCTCTGAGGCCCAGGCACACAGCACTCCCCAAAGACTGGTCTGGATTAGAGCAAGAGAGAACCCTCTCTGCCTTCCTGTGGACTACCAAGAAAGAGCTGCCTACTACTGAAAGAGGGATAGGAGCATAGAGAATGACCTCCTCTGTGGCACAAGTAGACAGGTTCTGCTGAAGATGAGGGTGGAGCAGCTCACAGAGAAAAGCACTCTGTTCCTCTCACTCCCACTGCAAGCACACATCCACAGCAATAGGAACATTGTCTGTCCCTAAGAACAGAAGGACATCTTCTTCCTTTAAGAGGAACTACAGCAACCACCAAACAACTCAATTCAACTTGTAGCTAGATTGGCTCAACCCCCTACAATAACAATCTGATATAAGAAGAGGCATGCCATTTCCAGATGTGAATACTGATTACTTCAATTTCTACTAGTCTACACATGATGTTTGGTATTTAATAAAAAATTGAGACAGAAAAAAAGAAGGAAAAAAGAACTGATTGTCAGGAGACAAAGCAATCAATAGAACCAGATTCAAAGATGACCCAGATCTTGGAACTATCAGATGGAGACTTTAAAATAACTATAAATAATTATAATTAAAATATTAAAGAAACTAGGAGAAAAGGTGAACAACATGGATGATAATAAATAATGAATTTCAGCAGAGATGAATATATATATAGTTTTATATATATGTAATATATATTATTATTGTATATATATTATACATATATATGAGTCAAATGGAAATACTAGAAATGAAAAAGACAACACTAAAAATGAAGAATTTGGGCCCCTGGGTGACTCAGATGGTTAAGCATCTGCCTTCGGCTCAAGTCCTGGGATCAACTCCCACATCGCGGCTCCCTGCTCCTCACAGAGCCTGCTTCTCCCTCTGCCTCTGCCTCTCTCTCTGTGTCTCTCATGAATTAATAAATAAAATCTCTAAAAAATAAAAAAGTAAATAAAAATGAAGAATTTCTCTGATGACTCATCAGTAGATTCAATACCACTGAGGAAAACAATTAGTGAATTTGAAGGTAGGACAAAAGAAATTCCCCTAACTGAAACACAAAGAGGAAAAAATAGTTCAAAATTGATGAGAAGAACATCCAAGAGTTGTGGGACAGTATCAGTCTAAATTATGTGTCATTGGAGTCTCAAGAGGAGAAGGGGGAGAGAATGGGGCAAAAGAGATAATTGGAGGTAATGGTCAGAGGTTAATGAAAGACTTCAAGCCACAAATTTAAGAAGCTCAATCAAGGGACAGAGAGAGAATGCATTGCTAGCAGACCTGCACTCTAAGAATTGCAAAAGGAAGTTCTTCAGGAAGAGGAAATGTGATACCACATGGAAACTTAGATCACTGAGATCTACATTAAGAAATGAAAGCTCCAGGTGGGATGACTGGCTGGCTCAGTCGGTAGAGCATGTGACTCTTGATCTCAGGGTTGTGAGTTTAGGCCCCACACTGGGTGTGGAATCTACTTCAAAAAAAAGGTTAAGAAATGAAAGGTCCAGAAATGGTATAAATGAAAGTGTCAAATGCATTTGCATTTGACAAATCTTCCTGTGACAAATTATATCAGTTTTTTTATATGAAAATATATTAAACTTTAAAATTTTTGAAGGATACAACATGTTAGGAATTCCAAGGATTGTGCTTTTGATGCAACACTGGAAAAGGTTATCCAGGGACATTTGAAGCAAGATGAATGGACAGTTATGAGTTTCATAATGACTTTTTGGAGAGTGCTTAAGAAACACTATCTTCGCCACTGAGACTAAGCTATGTGGTAGGAAGTTGCCAAAGGTTCCTAAAAATTGCAGTGACTTCTTATTGATCTCCTACCAATCAGTTATTTGGGTGCTTCAGTCTGAAATCTTTTTTATGTTGCTTTCCTAATACTTATTGTCCTAGCTCTGCCAATGGTTATATAAAAATCTAAAACTGTATATTGAAGTCTTTCTAATCTTAACATAAGCAATTAGCTTAAAAATATGTTTATGCCTTATTTCATGTAAACCAATAGAAATGTTATGTATCTTAACCATAATTACACTCTAGGCTGTTGAGGCTCATGTCAATCATGGTGGCATGAGGGGCATCCGGGTGACTCAGTCGGTTGAGCAGGCAACTCTTGGTCTCAGCTCAGGTCATGATCTCAGGGTTCTGGGATCGAGCCCCATGTCAAGCTCTGTGCTTAGCGGGGAGTCTGCTTGAGGATTCTCTCTCTCTTCCTCTCCCCCTGCCCCTACCCTGCTCATGCTTTCTCCCTTTCTCTCTCTAAAATAAATAAATAAATCTTTAAAAATTCTGGTGTCATGAAACTGAATATGTGCTCACCATATGTATACTTTTAGCCAATGGATTCACTGAATTCCATAACACTTCATGGCATTTGTTGTAGGTAACTACTTTTTATATTATATTATGTTATGTTATATTATATTATTATATTTTCACATATGCTCCCATATCTATTCATATATTCAAAAGAGGGATGGATCCCACATTGAAATTGGTGAAGGAGATCTTCAAGCTATTTTCAAGATCTTTAAAAGTCTAAATAAATGTGTACTTTGATTCCCTAATAAAGTTGCATACCTAACAATCCTTAAGAACTCTTTGGATTTGGTTGGCATTAAATCAATCCAGTGAAATATCACTGGCTATCTAAGGTTGATCAGATATCCAAGTTAAAAGTAATATGTACTAAATGAATACATAAAGGAAAACAAATAACTTTAATAAGTTCAGGGTTGTTTTTTTTTTTATGAACAAGCAGAGACTACAGGAAAAGAAAACAAAGGGATATTAAATGA
This sequence comes from Zalophus californianus, assembly GCF_009762305.2. Classification (NCBI taxonomy): domain Eukaryota; kingdom Metazoa; phylum Chordata; class Mammalia; order Carnivora; family Otariidae; genus Zalophus; species Zalophus californianus. The sequence goes on along the minus strand of NC_045603.1, from coordinate 118,753,020 downwards.
AGAAAAGTTCAAGTGCCATCTTTCATGAACTTACATTCCTTAAGAAAAGAACTGGTGTATTGTAAGATAATCCCAGGGTGCGAGGACAAAGCTAGGACCTCAGGGACACTGGGCCTGAAGTGGTCGGGTCTGGAGGACCTGACAAGGTGGTTAGATCCAAAGGGTGTGGATCTAACCAACCAAGTGTTCAGGAGGGTGCAGCTACCTCAGGCTTGGCTCTGGCTAGCATCCATACTGAAGCCGTCTTATGGTAGTGAGTTCTATGACAGAATTCATGGCACCGAGCAGCAGAATTTGTACATGCAATAATGGCAGTTAGAATGGGTGCCAGTATGTCAAATATTCATGGGGGTAAGACCCAAGTCTGGGCAGTATCAGGACTCTGGCTAAATGACCTGGTGTTCAAGACTGGCCTCAACTCCCAGTGGGAACTGGAGAGAAACCCACAGCTGAAACCAAAGCAAATGGAATAAAGCAACACCCTACAGTGGGGGGCAAGATGGCTGCTCTGGGCACCTGAATGTCAAGGATGACACTTCTTCTGTTAACACCAGGGTGATATTACACGTGGTCAGGACCTAGCAACTGCCCCTGGCTGAGAGTGCCTAGGGAAGAACAGAAATGGATACAAATCTCAAATGTATCTTTTCCCGATTCCCACAATTGTATCTTAGGTCCTTAATTAAGTTATACTAAAATATCACAAACTCTACAAATAAAATGCTATCACTGTTCCCCAAGAACATAACAAGAAGACAAAGCATAAAACGCATTATGCGATTCTTAACAAAAAACATTTTTCATTTGTGTGACAAATATTGAATCTGACGTTCACTAAAATATTTTCAGTTCCAAATATACTGAAAGTATTTATCATCGAACCACTCAGAATAAGATAATGTAGAAAGTAAAAGCCACCTTTCAGTTGACTTCTAAATATAATATCACTCAGCTGGTCAATTTTGGTCTCTGAGAGCAGAATCTAAAGATGAATTCATTTTAGTGGTAAATGGTAAAGTGGTAGAATTTTGATCTTGAAATAAAACAAGTATAGTGTATGATTTTAATAATCTCTACATTTTAAAGTTATTTGATACAAGAAAGATCTAGTACAGTAAGGAAAATTCTTCCGTGTCAAAAAAATCTACCAAAATACAGGGAGTATCCCTTGACAACCTCCAAGACCATGCACATGAACAGGATGATCCTATCTCTGTATTAAACAGCCATCCAGTGTGGCCAAATCCACAACGAGCAAAATGCTGGCTTTCCCCCATTGCTCCGCAGAACTCTTTAACTGCCTGCTCTACCAAGCGAAACCAAAGTTAAAAAGCATGAAATAATGAAACAATAAACAGATTGTATTATTTTCTTCCCTGATGAAGTTTAATTTAAACTTCATGTGCAATTTAATCAAATAAGAAGTTTGCATAGGAGAGCAATGGTCAATTTCAGAAAGATTTTTTTCCCCTCACCTACCTAGCCTGTAATACTACAGATCTATAACAATCATTCTCTATCCTACACTATTATTTTTTATTAAATAACTAGCTTGCAGGGTGAATATGATCATAATTGCAAAACTACTGCAAAAATATTTCACCTGACAATTTTTAAATGTTAAAAGAATCACGTTCTAGAGTTTTTATTGATGTCTTTTATGCTGTACAAATTGCTTTGTACTGAGTGCACTTTAAGAATGGGAACGTGATTGACTTGTCCGTGTCCCATTTCCCACACAGAGGGTCCCGATGGTTTCTGCAGATGTAAGCACACACCATATGTTCTCTCAGCAGAGACCAGGTTACCCCATGGAAGCTCAGAAGTCTTCCTGGGAAGCATTTACTGGGTGCAACCTTAATTAACTAATTCCCCGGGGCGGGGGAGGGGCAAACCTCCTGGGAATCCGATCTAACCTGGTTATATGAAACCTTAGTATCTGAAACGTTTCCCAGATATCAAAAAATAAACTTTACACAAAACACTGTACAAATACAAATTTTATGTTGTGAAATCTTTCGTAAATAGAAATCAAACAGCAATGTTCCTATCGTGCTTTTCAGACTGGCTAACCACTCAGTTTATCACTCTGTACCCCACTGTGGGAAGCACGTGTGCTGTTCCCACCAAATGACACAGATTTCAAAAAGTAAGTATGATTAATTAGATAAGATAAGTGACTGATGTAAAAAGTTCCTTCAGCAAGCTCTCTGTCTGGTCATTTACATGCGATACATGTTACAAAACCCCTTAAAGACAATTTTTGAGAAGTCCAGCTACCTCAGCATAATGAAAGATGTAAAAGAGAAAAAAGGAAAATTAAAGTTAGGGTGCATAATACATCAAGTTAATCTGCAGTGAAGACTGTACCACATGGAAAGCTGCTAGAAGGGAGCACTTATCATTAAACTGTGAACAACCAAAGTGTATACGATAGCAATAATGGTGAACTAGAAAAATACACTTCATTTTTAAAATCGTGTCAGTTGATACAAATATGTAAACACCAGTTTGCTTCACCTCCCCCCTCCCCTGTCTGATTTTTACTTATGGTTATGCATTAACTTCTGAGTGTCTCCTGCCGACAAGACACACTGTTAGGCTTTGGCAACATCAAAATAGCAATCATTACAGTTAGAAGGAGAGACTATGGCACTAACAGAACACCCCACTGAACTGACACCTCTGGGAGATCCTGTCTGCCTTGTCTCTCCTATGGTGCATCTTCTGTGGGTGAGAACAAGTGGTTATTTCTGCTCCTCATGGCTGTGAACTGGGAACCTCAATCTCAACTGGAAATTGAGGACCCTGTTGTTTCTTACTTGCAATTGTGGGGTTTAGTTAGGGCCTCGTGCTTGCTGCAGGGACTGGGGCAGCTCCGCCTGCTGCTGAGATCCTGGGATTGGAGTTCCATTGCTCTGTTCCTGTCACCGACCCTGCTCTGCAGTCCTCCCTCTATCTTCTCAGAACCTCCGACCACAGACTCTGCACCCCCCCCCCCACCAAGGGACCTGATTTCATGGCAGTTGATGTAGCCTTCTGGAACAGGACACAGCCTCGGCCACATGCTCCCTAAGTCCAAGGCTTAGGCTAGAACCCCGTACCCAGTTGGGCTGATCTATCCACGCAGGTCAGCCGGCAGCATGGCACACTCAGGTGTGGGGGTGGGGTTTTTTGTTTTGTTTTGTTTTTTGGGGTTTTTTTGTGAGCAAAAAACAAAGCAAAACAAACAAACTCCACAAACACAAACAACAACAACAACAACAACAAAAACGAATAAACACAAACTTCCCAAGAATTGCATTCTAAACATCTTACTTCGAGAACCTAGGCACTGGTCAGTCATGCACCAAATTCCCCCCCAAATGTCATTTTCCTCCTTTGGAAATTACACTGGTTTCCAGTTGTCTGTACTTCCTAATTTTCTGTAAAGGGGAAATGCTTTCAGAGGAGAAGGCTTTGTCTCAGCTCCTGGGGACTGACGGCCACTGGTGGGCACCCTGGACTCTCTCTACCTGCTCGCTTATTCCTCTGCTGCGGGGGAGCCGTGAGCATCTGCCCGGTGAGCCGGCATGAGACACCCCTACCTTTGCATTTGGAGCAAGGATGGCACAGGCAGCCTGCTCCTGCTCAGGTCCTCTGTGCCCCAAGCCTTAGCGAGGCAGACTCTGCCCCCTGTGGGAGAAACAGGAAGAACACAGGGACAGGCAGAAACAAGACAAAGGAGTATGGGAAGCGCTACACATTGGCTCTCTGTATCACCAACCGGCTTCTGAGCTTTTAAAAAATCAACACGGAAAAAGAGTTTTGACTGGTTACACAATTCACAGTGCCCACAGGCCAGATCGGTCTCTCAGAGAAGTACAACAATTCCTGTAACTCACAGCGGAAGCAAGTTCCCCATAGGATCATTACAAAGGGAGGGACTGTGTCTCAGCAGGGTCCACACGCTAAGACAACGTTGAGTTGAACATCACAGAGCTACTTCTTAACACGCTCTTTTATACTGACCAGTAGTACGGCCTTGGGTCCAGTAAAAGCAATTCTGATTATTTGGAGGGATGGTGGATTAGGAGAATGATAGCGTATCATTCATGCATGTGTATCTCTGATGGTGTGAATTAATCCAGCTGTCAACTTAGAATACTGTGAGCAAATGGACTGTATAGCTGCATGTCCTTCAGGGAATTTTCAGGAAGTTTCTGATGGTATTGGGCAGTAAGGAGTTAGTAATTATACACCCTAGACTGTGCTTGGAATGTGGCTTTTCTATCTTGCTAATTTAAGAGAGACCCACTGAGCCTAAACGACCACGTTGAGGATAATGATGGCGTCCTCTTGGGCAGTCAAGGGGCCCAACAAGGACACACTGGTGTAGAGAGAGCAGCCAGAGGTCCCTGCCCAGCTGCAGGCACAGAGAGTGGCGGGGGGGGGGGGGCATCCGGTGTAGGAGATTGTGAGCCGGCCTTGCTCATGCTGGACGTGAGGTCACAATAGCGCTGACACAGCCGTGGCCCTGGGCGGATGCAGGTACCCTAGAGTGTGGTCATAGGAGCAGTTCTTACCACAGGCTGCTCTTCCTCTGCAGATTTCTTTGGAGTCTTAACTTTCCTGGTCTTCACAGTCGAGACACTGATGGAGGGTGAGTGTGGTCTGGAACTTGCTCTAGGTCTGGATGGAATCCTGGGCTGTGAGGGCCACGGGGACACAGCGGTCTCTTCAGCTTTGACTAGTCTCAGGCTCTGGCACACAAAAAGAAGCAGCTTGGTTATTCTCACTTTATTCTTCAGATTCGTGTCCCTTTCTTTTCCTCCTGTGAGTTGGCGTGGCGGGGTCAGATTTCCAGTCCCAAAGGGCATGGCTCTGCTCTTTTCCCAGTACGACACCCTCCTTTCGGTCTGATTTAATGTGTCCCCTGGGTCTGTTTTTCCTCCCACTGATGCCACTGTACTGAGAAAAACATACCAACAGATCAGTATTTTCTGGAAGCTCCTGGAAAGGTGGGAGTGGGGTGAGGAGTGGGGTGACATGACAGCTTGAGGTCTGTATCTTATTTGTGGGAAGCTAGGGGAAGAGAAGGTAGGAGTGTAGGGCCAGGGATCTGAAGAGATGGGGCATGAGCCTTAGGCTCATGCCTAAGGCTCGGGGTAGCAGGACGCGAGCAGCCAGGTTTGCCTTCTTGTTGGTTTATACCCCTCTCACTGAGCTCAGCCATCGCTCCTGGGCTCCCATCCACACTTTCAAGCATTTTCTCCTTCAAACTCGGATCTTAGAAAGTGAAAAGTCTCAATATGGTATGTATACCTTTTTCAACCCAGATGTCAAAATGAGACTCACACAGAATAAAAGAAGAAAAAAAGAACTTAAATTTAAACGCAAACCTTGCCACCGAGGCTGTCCAACTTTTTCCTTGTTTCCATGTCCTCCTTCTGTTTATTAATCTGTGAAATTGAAGGTGCACATTATTTGTTATCGTTTGCAAAAATTAAAAAGGAGAATTTTCTATAAACTTCCTCAAGCAATGGAAGAATAGAATGGTAAAGCACTTAACTGCTAACACGATTATGAGAACGTAAGTTATAATGGTGCATCTGAATTAGAAGAGGAAATTAATTTGTACCTAAAAAAAGAGCACTTAAAGAGGTGAACAGAAAGAAAGCTGTAACTGTTTAAAGTCATTAGCATTTGCTCATTGTTTTAAACATAATAGAAATTATAGAGAAACAGATCATTTGCTTTTGTGGTAATAATTTGTTTCGTATATTATTATGATAGTTATAAATTCCAGGTCTTATAAAAGTTTTGGAGAAATTTCAGGTAATTCAATAGCCAGACCTCAATAATATAGTGGTGAAATTTTGATTTAAAGAGTCAATTCTAGTTTCCGGGCATAAAAGGCTTTTTATCATATATATAATTGAGACATAATCGCGACAAAGAACATTATGTTAGTTTCAGGTCTACAACATAATAATTCAAAAGTTAAAAAAATAATAATTCAAAAGTTGTATATGTTGCAAAATGATGGCCACAATAAATCTAGTTAACATCCATCACCACACAGTTTTAATTTTTTTCTTGTGATGGGAACTTTTAAGATTTACTCTCTTAGCAACTTTCAAATATATAATACAGTATTATTAACTATGGTCACCGTGTTGTACATTACGTTCCCGTGACTTATTTATTTTATAGCTAGAAATCTGTATCTTTTGACCACCTTCACCCATTTCACCCACTTCCCACCCTACCTCTGGCAACCACCGATCAATTCTCTATAAGTTCATATTTTCATTTTGTTTAGATTCCACATGTAAGTGAGATTATACAGTATTTGTCTTTCTCCGACTTCACTTGGTATAATTTCCTTAAGATCCATCTATCTTGTTGCAAGAGGCAAAAAATATATTATTAATGCATGCTTCAATAATATCAAGCTTTTTTTCATCATCTGTATCTGTGACTAATGCCAGGGATTCTAATTCTGGCTAATCTTATGAAATTAAACAATGATGAGATACACCCACAGGTACAACTCTTTTCCAAAATATCTCTCACCTACAGATAGGGCAGGTCTGCCTCATGAAATCTTGAGGTCTGGGGGGACAGTAACTGATGTCCATGAAGCACTGCGTTTAGGAAGAACTGGGCAGGTGTGCTCAGATGAAGGATAATGTGCAAAGGTTCAATTTTACTTTAAATGCAATAGGATACCAATGAATAATTTGAACTCTTGGGGGGGCATGAATGGGACATGATAATATTTATTGTATGAAGTCAAAAATTGGGGGGAGTCATGTTTGTGGTCATGGCTGAGTAACTGCTATGAAACCAACCTTCCCACAGATGACAACGATAAGCTCCAGAAAAAATATATTTAAAAAAGTTACCTGAAGACAATGGCTTTTAACTTAGCAGCAATGCCCCGTCTGTCTGTGTGGAACAACTAAAACTCTGGTGGAAAACCTGCAGCCTTTCAGGATTGCTGGAGACACAGTTCAGGGCAACCAGAGCCAGGGAAAGTTCCAAGGCAAGGAAATCCCAAGGAAAGCCAGACTGCAGAGCCCCCAACTTTGTGCATAAATTTTGCCCAAACCCTTAGCAGATGCCTGAATCATGCTTGGCAGTGAAGCTGAGGCTCAAAGATTGAGTTGAGATTTGAGCTTCGATCCACTGCATGCAAGACAGATGTTGCAGTTTAAATCCAAGTTAATTGCCTGATTTTTTTTTTAAGTAGGCTCCACGCCCATCATGGAGCCAGCACAGGGCTTGAACTCAGCACCCCAAGATCAAGACCTGAGCTGAGATCAAGAGTCGGTCGCTTAACTGACTGAGCCACCCAGGCATCCCTAATTGCCTGATTTTTAAAAATAACACACAGCATTCACAATGCCTGTAAAATGCCAAAATGCTCAACATACAACTGTATGTTGCTGATCTATTCTAGAGCGAAAAGACTCTTAACACAGACTGACAGTGAGATGGTACCTCAAAAAGGGTGGAATGAGGTCTCTGAAGTGTGGACAGAATGAAAGAAAAACAAACACTGTTAACTCGGAATTCTGTACTGACAGAAAATATTTTTCAAGATTGAAGTATCTGAAAGAAACAGAAGGATTGCCTCAATAGCAGTCCTGATCTACAAGAAGCATTAAAGGAATCTCCTCAGACTGAAGAAAAATGATCCCAGAGAGAACCTCCAATATTTAGGAAGGAATGTAGAGCATCAGAAAGGGTCAATATGTAAGACTATTTTGTCTTAATTTCTTTCAAATACATACAACTGTTTAAAGCAAAAACTGTAATACTGACGTAAATATAATATATAAAACAACTTTAATTTGAAGAATGGAGAAATAGATCTATATAAACAAACCTATAATTTCAAGGTTTCTATATTTTACATGAAACAGCCTTAAATTAACTCTAAGTAAACTGTAAAAAGTTAAGGATGTAGATTATAATTGCTAGAGCAACCACTAAAAGATAGGCAAAAAGCCAAAATAATAATAAATAAATTAGGGGCGCCTGGGTGGCTCATTCAGTTGAGCAACTGCCTTCAGTTCAGATCATGATCCTGGAGTCCCAGAATCGAGCCCCACATCAGACTCCCTGCTTCTCCCTCTCCCTCTGCCCCTGCCCTGCTCCTTCTCTCTTTCTCACTCTCTTTTAAATAAATAAATAATAAAAAAATAAATTAAATTGGAATTCTAAAACATATGAAAAGGACAGCCAAAAAAAAAAAAAAAAAGAACAATGAAAAACCTGGAGGGGACATAGAGAAAACAAATAATAAAATGGTAGACCTGAATCCAACCCTATCAATAATAACACTGAGTGTTGATAGATGGAACAGTCTAGTTAAAATGCAGAAATAGGCAGAATGTATAAAACAGCAAGACCCAATTATTTGCTGTCTATAACACAAGCACTTTAAATATAAATACACAGAGAGGTTGAAAATACGTGTATTGAAAAAAATGCAATGCAAACATAAGAAGGCTGGCAGTACTACATTTATGCCTAACATGTATAGTAGATTTCCGGATCAGAGAATTACTAGAGACAAAGAGGGACATTTTATAATGATAAAAGGGTCAATTCATGGGAAGACATAATAATTATAAATGCAAATGCACCTAATAATAGAGCTTTAAAACACATAAGGTAAAAATTGGCAAAATTATATATGGAGAAAAATAACACCCCCTCCCAGGAATTGAAAGAAATAACAGAAAAGTTAAAGACACATAGATGACCTAAAAAGCACTATTACTACCTTGATTTAATTGATAACAACTGCATCAACTGCAGAATATAAATTATTTTCAAGTAGATATAGTACAGTCCCATCATAGACTACAGGCTGTTTTGGCCATACAATGACTGCCAACAAATTTATAAAAATTTAAATCATAGGGAGGATGTTCTCTGATCACAATGGAATTAAATTAGAAATCAATAACAAAAAATATATCTAGGAAAATCACTAATATTTATAAATTAAACAACACAGTTCTGAATCACAGGGGAAATCAGAAATTAGAAAATATCCTAAACTGAATGAAATATAGGATACCAAAATGTGTAGGATGCTGCTCAGAGGGAGATTAATAGCTTTAAATGCTCAATTAAAAATAATAAAAAGCCTGAGATCAATGACCTCAAGTTCCACCCTAAGAAGGTAAAAAAAAAAAAGAGCCTGTAAACAAAAAATAAATAGAGGGGGGAAAAGGACAAAGATCAGGGCTGATATCAATGAAATAAAAAAGGAAAAATAGAGAAAATAGAGCCAAAACTAATTTCTTGAAAGGATCAGCAAAATTAATAACCCCCCAACTAGACTGATCAAGAACATAATTTACTAATGTCAGGAATAAAAGAGGGTTTGTTATTTCAGATCCTATAGATATTAGAAGGATAATAAGAGAATGCTATGGAAATCCTCATATCAACAAATACGTAATTAAATAAAGTGAACAAATTGAATAACACAACCTAGCAAAACACAAAATGAAATAAAAAATGTGAATAGCTCTATAGCTATTAAAGAAAAGAAATCCATTATCAAAAACCTTTGCATAAAGAAAACTCTAGGCCCAGATAGTTTCATTGGTGAAGTCTATCAAACATTTAAGAGAGAAATGACAGAAATCTTTTTAATAACACCACTAAAATTGTTTTCAGAAGATAGAGAAGACATTTCTCAAGTCATTTTATGAAGCCAGCATAACTCTAACACTAAAACCCAAAAAACAAACACACACACAGAAAGAAAATTTAGAGATCAATGTCCCTTATGAACATAGATTCAAAAGTCTTCAATGTACTACTAATAAATTGAATGCAGTAGCGTATAAAATGTATGAAAGGTCATAACAAAGAGGGGTTTATTTCAGGAATGCAAACCTGCTTCAACATTCACGAACCAAAGTATTTCACCAAATTACGGGGGATAAAGAAAAAAAATATAGTTGTTCCAATAGCTGCAGAAAAAAAGCATTTGACAAAATTCAACTGCCGTTCACGAAAGAAACTCTCAGAAAACTAGCAATAAAAGGAAACTTCCTCAACCTGACAAATGACTGCCATGAAAAACTTACAGCCAAATCATACTTAATGATGACATAATAAAGTTTGCCCCTCTAAGACTGGGAAGGAGAAAAGAACGTTTCTTCTCACCACTGTTATGCAACACTGTATTGCAAGTCCTAAATGTCATAAATGTTTATAACATTTTATATAACATTATAAGTTATAAAACATTAAAAAGAGGGGTGCCTGGGTAGCTGGATCGGTTAAGTATCTGCCTTTGGCTCAGGTCATGATCCCTGGGTCCTGGGATTGAACCCCACCCACATCAGGCTCCCTGCTTAGCAGAGAGTCTGCTTGTCCGTCTCCCTCTGCCCCTCCCCCTGACTTGTGCGCTCTCTCTCTCTCTCTCTCTCTCTCTCTCAGATAAATAAAATCTTTAAAAGAAATAAAACACTAAAAAAAAAAAGAAAAGGTACAAAGATCAGAAGCAAAGTAAAACTGTCTCTATTTACAGAAGACCTGATTGCTTACATATCAAGAATCTACAGATTGTTTACATTTGAAGGAATTCATTATTATTGTAACTATTAAGTGAATCTAACAAGGTTGCAGGATACAAAGTTACTATAAAATCAGTTGTATTTTTATATACCAGTACCAAACAATTGGAAATAAAGCCTAAAAACAATTCCATTTCTAATAGCATCAAGAATGATAAAATAGGAATAAATTTAACAAAAGATGTGCAAAAACCTCTACACCGAAGATGACAACATACTGGTAACAAAAATTAAAGAAGACCTAAATAAACAAAGATGTATACCATGCTTATGGGTTGGATGATTCAGTCTAGTAAAATGTTCATATGTCAATCTCCTCGAGTGTATCTGTAGATTTATACCACAATCCTAATCATAAAACACACTTAGTTTTTTTTTTTTGTTAAAGTGGACAAGTTGTTTCTAAAACCTATACGAAAATACAGAGCATCTAGAATTTTCAAAATGACTTTGAAAAAGAACAAAGTTAAAGGACTTACTGTTACTTGTTTTCAAGACCTCTTAGAAAGCCACAGAAATTAATATAGTGTAGTACCAACTTAAGGATCAACAAATCATTACAACAGAATAGAGAACCCCAGAATATACCTGGCTGATTTTCAACAAAGGTTCCAAAGCAATCAATCCGATGGAGGAAAAAAATATAAAAATTGACACTTACGCCACACCTTACACAAAAATTAAGTTAATATAGATCATACACCCGAGGAGCCTGGGTGGCTGATTTGGTTAAGCTGCCAACTCTTGATTTAGGCTCAGGTCATGACCTCAGGGTCCTGGGATGGAGCTCTACCTCTGGTTCCATGCTCAGAGGGAGTCGGCTTGAGGATTGTCTTTCCCTCTTCCTCTGCCCCTACCTGCGCTTGTTCTCTCTGTCTCAAATAAATAAATAAATCTTTTAAGAAATATATAGATCATACACCTAAACAAGGTGTCTTGGGTTTTTTTTTTTTAGAAAACATAAAAGAGTATCTTCTTGACTTCAGGGTAAGCAAATGTTTCTAAGCATATATAAAGTGATATCCATAAAGGAAAATAACTGATAAATTAGGCTTTAAAGATAAAAAAATCTTTTCCCATCAAAATACATTGTTAAGCAAATGAACAGAAAAGGCATAACTGAGGAGAAGATATTTACAAAATGTGTACTGGCAAAAGACTGGTGTCTAAGATAAAATTTCTGTACTGTAGTTGCATGTTTAGTTTTGAAGAACCTCTCTAGTTACCTAGTTTCTCTGCACTTATTCACTAATTAAAAAAAAAACTCAATGTTTTAAAATGACCTTTTATTTTGAAATAATTGTAGATTCACATGCAATGATAAGGAATGATACAGCAAGAACTTAAAATACTCTTTACCTCCTTTCCCCTAATGTTAACATCTTGCAAAACTATAGTACAATATCACAACCAGGATATTGACATTGATACAATCCACCAATCTTATTCAGATTTCCCTAGTGTGCATTTGTATGTGTGTATTTTATGCTATACAATTATAGCACCTGTGTAGGATTACCTGTCTACTACCACAGTGAAGATACAGTATCTTTGCAGTGATCAATACAAAGATCCTCTGTGTTGCCCTTTTGTAACACACCCACCTCCCTTACTGTGCCCCTCTCCTCATCCCTAACCCTGGCAACCACTAATTTGTTCTCCATTTCTAAAACTTCATCCTCTCAAAAGTGTTATATAACTATATTATACACCTGAAACTAAAATAACACTGTATGTTAATTATAGTGGAATTTTTAAAAGAGTGTTATAGAAATTAATCATACAATGTATAGCCTTTGGGGATTGTTTTTTTCATTCAGCATAATTCCCTGGAGATTCATCCAAGTTGTTGCTGTATCCTTAGTGTATTCCTTTTTGTTGCTAAATAGGATTCTGAGGTATGGGTACCCCACAGTTTAACCATTCACATGTTTAAGGACATATAGGTTGCTTCCAGGTTTTGACTATTATGAATAAAGCTCTTTTGAACATTTGGGTATGGTTTTTTGTTTTGTGACTATGTTTTTATTTCTCTGGGAAAATCCATAAGAGTGCAATAGCAGGATTATATTGTAATTGCATGTTTAGTTTTTAAAGAAACTGTCAAACTGCTTTCCTAGTTATCCATTTCCTCTCCATCTTGCCAGGACTTAGTGTCATCAGCCCCTTTTAAAAATTTTAGTCAGTCTGGATAGGTCTGTAGTGATATCTCAGTATGGTTTTATTTTGCATTTCCCTCAGGGTTAATAATATTGAACATTTTTTTCATGTGCCTCTTCAATAAAATGTCTGGTCATGTCTTTTGCTCTTTTTCTAGTTGGATTTTTTTGTACTGTTGAGTTTTGAGAGGACTTTATTTATCTAGATGTTAGTCCTTTGTGAGATACGTGGTTCACAAATCTTTTCTCTAAGTCTGTAGGCTTGTCTTTCATCTGCTTCATGTGTGCTTTCATGGAGAAAAGCTTTTAATTTTGATGAGGTCCCTTATGGACTGAATCTTTGTGTCCCTGCAAAATTCATATGATGGATCCTCAATGTGATGGTATTAGAAAGTGGAGGCTTTGGGAAATAATTAAATTTGATTAGGTCCTAAGAGTATTACACTCTCATGATGGGATTGATCCCCTTATAAGAAGAGGAAGACAGTGAGCTAGAGGGCTCTAGCTCTCCCCCTGTCTCTCAGTCTCCCCCTCCTTCCCCACCTACCCAGCACTTCATGTGTACGCACTGAAGCAAGGCCAAGTGAGTACACTGGGAGAAAATGTCATTCTGCAATCCAGGAATCAGGCTCTCACTAAACACCTAATCTGCTGGCCTCTTGATTTTGAACTTCCCAGCCTCCAGAACTGAGAGAAAAAATTGTTGTTTAAGCCACCCAATCTGTGGTATTTTGTTATACCAGCCTGCGTATATCAAGATAGGACAGAGTAGCCCAATAATCAGTCTTTCCTTTTATGAATTGTGCTTTTGATATCAATACTAAGAACTCTTTGTTTAACCCCAGATCCCAAAGATTTTCTCTTATTTTTTCCCCAAATGTTTATGGTTTTATATTTTTCATTTAAATCTATGATCCATTTGGAGTGTTTGTGTTAGATAAAAGGTTTAAATTCATTTCTGGGGGCCACAGATGTCCAATTACTCCTGCACCAAATGTTGAAAAGGCTATCCTTCCTCCCAGTAAACTGCTTCTGCATTTATGTAAAAAAAAAAAAAATCAGTTGAACATATCTGTGTGGATCTACTTCTGGGTTCACTGTTCTGTTCTAAGAGCTCTACAACCACAGTTCTTTGATTACTGTAGCTATATAATAAAACTTAGTATCAGGTAAAGTGAGTCCTAATTTATTTTTTTTTCAAGATTGTTTCAGATATTCTAGGGCCTTACTTTTGGAATAAAATTGTCTATGTCAACAAAAAAAAACTAGCTGGGATTTTGATAGAAATATATTAAACTAGAGCCCAATTTGGGGAAGAACTGACATCTTTACTACATTGGGTTGTCCAATCCATGAACATAGTATGTCATTTATTTGGGTCTCTGATTTCTTTCACTAGCATTTTATAATTATCAGCATACAGAACCTATACATGTTTGGTTAGATTTATATTTATTTATGTTTCTTTTGGAGCAACTACAAATTGCACTGTATTTTTAATTTTTGTTTCCATATGTTCATTCCTAACATATAGAAAGACAGTTGATTTTTAGAAGGAAAACATTCAGTCTTTCATCATTGAGTCTGATGTAAGATAAAGGATTTTTTTTGGCACATGCTCTTCATCAGTTTGAGGAAGTTCCCTTCTTTTCCTAGATTGCTACGAGTTTTTTTCATGAATCGGTGTTGGATTTTTTCAAATGATTTTTCTCCATCAATTGACATGATCATGTGCAATGTCTCTATTAGCCTGTTCTTATGGATTTTATTGATTTATTTTCAAATGTTAAACTAGCCTTTCATTTTATGAATAAATCCCAGTTGGTCATAATATATAATTTTTTATACATAGCAGGCTTCAATTTGCTCATTTTTTAAAGGATTTTTGCACCTAAATTCATGAAGGATATTGCCCTATAGTTTTTGTTTTTGCCTACGGTCTCTGTATGGTTTTGGTACCATGGCAATACTAGCCTCATATAATGCACTGTGAAGTGATTCTGCCTCTTCTAATTTTCTGATATATATTGTGTAAAACTGGTGTTAATTCTTTAATGTCTGGTAAGATTCTCTAGTGAAACTATCCAGACATTCTGCAAATTCAGTTTTCAGGAGCTTTTAAATTAGAAATTCAATTTTTATGGTCATATGACTTTTAAGAATATTTCATTTTGATTGAATTTTGGTAGTTACTGGTTTTTGAGGAATTGCTCCATTTTTTTCTAAGTTGTGAAATTCACGAGCATAAAGTTGTTTGTAGTTTCCCCAGTTATCCTTTTAAAGATGATAAGTTCTATAGTGATATCTCATTTTATTCTTAAAGTTGGAGGTTTGTGTCTCTTGCCCATCTCCTTCCATATGTATTAGTCATGCTAGAGGTTTGTCAATTTTATTGGTTTATTTTCAAAGAACTAGGTTTTTGATTTCCTCTGTTGTTTTCCCATTTTCAATTCCATTTATTTCTGCTATTATCATTATTATTTACTTCCTTTCTGGTTGATTTGTGTTTATTTTGCTCTCTGTTTCTAATTTTTTGATGTAGAAACTACAATTATTGATTTGAGACCTTCCTCTTCTCTACCGCAAGCATTTAGAGGTATATTTCCTTCTCAGCACTGCTTTAGCTGTATCTCATATATCTGGTATGTTTTATTTTTCATTCTGCCTTAGGTACTTAAAAAATTGTATTGAGACTTCCTCTTAACCCTCCCTATTCCCAGTTTGCTGAGAGTTTTCATCATAAATATATGTTGGACTTTCTCATGTGTTTTTTCTACATCTATTTGCCCTCTGGCTCCAACATTTTACATTTTTCTCATATACAAAATCCCCTCCTGCACCTTATTCTAGAAATTCTGTGGTTTTAGCCATTACATTTAGGTTTATGATCCATTTGAGTTAACTTTTATATGAGGTGTGAGGTAAAGTTGAGGTTCATTTTTTGCTTATAGTTATCCATGTGTTCCAACACCTTTTGTTGAAAAGATCATCCTTTCCTTCTTGAATTGGCTTGGCACCTTTGTCAGAGATCAGTTCACCATATATGACCCACTAGGTTTATTTCTGGGGTCTCTATTCTATTCTTTCAATCTATATGTTTATCCTTATGCCAATATCATTGTACCTTGACTACTGTGTCTTTAGGATAAGTCTTGAAAGCAGGTTGTGTGAGCCCTTCAGCTTTGTTCTTTTTCAAAATTATTTCAGCTATTTAAGGTCCATGAATTTTCCATATAAATTTTAGAGGAGCTTGTTGATTTAAAAAAAAAAAAAAGCCTGCTAGGATTTTGATTGGGATTGTGTTGAATCTATAAATCAATCTGGTTGTTTTTATTTTGTGTTTATATCATCTAAATCATGAACATGGTATGTTTCTCCATCTATTTAAGTCTTTAATTTCTCTCAGGAGTGTTTTATATGCTTTTGTATATATTTTGTCAAATTTATCCATAAACATTTCCTATTTTTATGCTATTATAAGTGGTGTTTCTAAAAATTTCCATTTTTGATTGTTTATTGCTTGTATACAGAAATACATTGTTTTTATATCTTGATCTTTGTGAACTTGCTAAATTCACTTATTAATTCTAGTGGCTTTTTTGTAGATTCTTTAAGATTTCTTATATAGATGATCATGTCATCTGGGAATAAAAATGGTTCTACTTCTTCCTTTCCAATCTGGATGCCACTTATTTCTTTTTCTTATATTAGTGTACTGGCTAAGATCTAAAATACAATGTTGAATGGAGATGATAAGAGCTGAAATTCCTTTTTTTGTTGTTTTCTTTTTTATTATTATGTTCAGTTAGCCAACATATAGTAGTACATCATTAGTTTTTGGTGTAGTGTTCAACAATTCATTAGTTGTGTATAACACCCAGAAGAGCAGAAATCTTGTCTCATTCCTGACCTTAGCCGTCAGTCTTTCCATGAAACATGGCAGTAGTTTTAAATGTTTTGTAGATACCCATTATAAGCTCTATTCCTATTTCTCTAAGAGTTTTTTTTTTTAAGTAGGCTCCACACCCAGCATGGACCCAACATGGGGCCTGAGCTCACGAGCCTGAGATCAAGACCCGAGTGGAGATCAAGAGTCAGACGCTTAACCGACTGAGCCACCCAGGCGCCTCTCACTAAGAGTTTTATCACAAATGTATATTGGACTCTCTCAAATGCTTTTTCTACGTTTATATCTGCCTTCTGCCTCATACATTTTACATTTTTCCCATATGCAAAACACATTCATCCTCACCCAAGGCCTCCAAAAATCCCATCCTATTACAGTGTCAGCTTGAAGCCAAGATCTCATTGTCTAAATATGGTCCAGGTGCACATAAGCCTCCTTGAATATAGTCTGTCTTGATCTGAAGGCCCAGGAACTAAAGAGACAAGTTATCCAACCCCCATAGCCAACATAACATAGTGGGACATTGGATAACCTCTAGGGACCCTCTCCTTCCAAAAAAGGAAAGAGTATAAGGCATATAACGATGACCAATCTGTAGTATTTTTTGTTTCTCACACATGGTTCCTTATTTCCTGCCAACTTACTTTTGGTTTACATTCACCCTGCAGAAAAGGTCACTCGTTCTTAGCCTAATGTGGGAGATCACCACTGACACCTCTTCTCTCTCTATCTCTCTCTCTCTCACACACACACACACACACACACACGTACATTCTAGCATGCCCAGCACTGTGACTTCTGTTTCTGGTTTGCCCAGACTAGTGAATCCCCTAAGGGGAAGCTCAGTTTGGAATGCTAAGTTCTCCCTGATGTGTCTCCCTTGATTTTGATTTTACCTGGTAATCCCTCTTTTGTCAATTCTTTGGTGCTTTATTTATAAAAACGTTTATACTATTTCATCTAAATTGTTTTTGTTTTCTTTTTTCTGGGAGTTGGTTTGAATGCCTAGCTTACTTGATAGTTTCCCCTACTATAATCAATATCAGTGTGCATAACGGAAAAAGCTTAGGCCCTTTCCCAAACAGTTTGAATTTTCCCTCAGAATCCTCTTAATACACTGGAGTTGATACACAGAATCATGTCTGCTCTTGGGAGGAGCTTTCAGGTCTCTAGCTATCAGAGGGACCAACCGTCCTGGTTTGCCTGACTGGGGGGTTTCTAGTTACAAGACTCTCCACGTTAAGCCTGGAGACTTTCTGGTCAGACCAGGATGCGCTGGTCACCCTCTCAACTACAACTCTGTTTTCATCACTAAGTGTAGGTGTGAGTAACCCATCCCTCTTTTCTTAAAGGAGGACATGAACCATCATACTTTCCAGTGAGAACAGATAATCCCATGGCCCTGCAGCTCCTTATCTGTCCTCCGCCTGCTGGTTGACCAATGAAGTGGCTCAGCTGGACCGAAGTAAGTTCTCTGGGAGACTTGATATTGATGGCATTGGTGCCACTTCCTCGAACTCAAGTCTGGGTGATCTTAACAGGGCATTTCCCTGGCCAGGAATCTTCTAGAACAAAGATGCACTAGATGGTCCCCAGTAAATGTATAAAGTGGTATGGAGCTGGTGTTCCTCTCCTGCAGCACTTTCCATGACTCATCCTGCTGGCCTAGCCCAACATCACCTTGTGGTGGAGTGATAAAAGATCAAGAGAGAGTGTCCTCTCCATTCATTTTCTTCTTGTAAATTGTTATTTTTTTTAGTGAACTTTACACATATACCAGGTATGCTAGTGGTACTTATGGCTCTGATCCTTGCACAACATCTGGGATTACTATAGCACAACACAACACCAGGTATTACCCACAGTGAACATTTACTGCAACTACTACTCTGTGACAGATAAATGACAATTTCTTCAAATGGGAATTTGGAGCTTTCTGCCTGAACTCAGCATTAATGGCTTATGTTCATTGTAATGTATTAGTGTAACATTCTGACAGAGAGGTGTCAAGGGAGAGAATCGGGAACTAAATGAATTAAATAAAAACAAAGAAAAGAGGATCAGGACTAGAACAGAACAAAGATATTTCCCTTAACTACACCTGGCTAAGAGTTTTTCCTTATTAAAGAGGGCAGCACATCTCAATGGATGGTCCAAGGATCCATGGGGTTCCCAAAATCTTTAGGGCTTTTGCAACATCATTATTATTTTCCTAACAATATGAAAACAATCATCACCTTTTTTCACTCTCATGGTCTCACCAGCATACAGTGGAGTTTTCCAGAGGCTCCGTGATATTTACCCTGACAGAATGAACGCAGAAGCAGATATAAGGATCCAGCTGTCTTCTAGTCAGCCAGATATTCAAGAAATTTGCAAAAATGCAAGGCAATGACACTCTTACTAAACTTTTTTGTTTTGGAAACCATTTTTATAAAAAATATGCTATTTATTTTAGCATGTAAAAGATTGTTATTGTTATTTTTAAATGAACTAATAAATAATTTGATTGTTTTAATTTCACATGCAGTAAATATTAGCTGATAAAACCAATCTAAACCAAATCTCCTTAGAGGCCTCAATAATTTTTAAGAGTGGAAAGGGATCCTAAGACCAAAAAGTTTGAGAACCACTGGAACAAAACCTATAAATTAATATGTAAATTAACCTATAAATTAAAGCACACTCTAGTTAGTTCATATATTGTACAGCTGTGTCACATGCGTATTAACGGTATTACCAGCTTATTAAACTATATGTAGTTCATGCTATAGTGTGGGTTAAGTGATTTTCAACTAATCACTTTTAAAATTCATTCCTTCATTTACTCATAACAGATATTTGCGTATCTCCTCTGTGGCAGCCACCATGGTAGGTTTCGGGGTACAACTGTGAACAAGATGCAATTCCTGTATCTTGATGTAGCTCACCAGATGGAAATAACAGATAAGTCAACAGGCCATCTCCATACAGTGTGAGGAAAGCCACGAGAGGGGGACTGTGTGCTGTATAAGCCTGAGGGTGAGCACCTGCTCCGGTCTAGGGGAGTAAGGCGGAGGGTTTCCCAGAGGTGTTATCCGAACTCTGACCTGAAGAATGAGCAGGAGCTAACCAAGAGGTGGCACTTTAGGAAGAGGAAACCACATAGAAGAAACAGTACTCTGAGACATTTGGTAATAAAACTCCTGATTATAGGTAGACAAATGTGTCTGTTGATTTCATGGGGGATGAATTGCTGCATGGGTCTGAGGGCTTCACTGTGGTGGATTTGGAACAACACTGGCTCAAAGGAACTTTTCCTTTCACAAGGTTTGCCCTCTGCCCTGTGACTTACAAGTAGATCATGAAGGCTGAGCAGGGCTATGAGATGTCCAGGACTGTGTGGAGCAAGCACATTTTCCGACTGGTGGGCAGGAACTCACTGACAGTGAGACAGGGAACACATGGATAGTAGAACTTGCTCTGCGGTCTACCAAGTATATAGGGATGCAGTCACCTTGAGCCACTACTCATGTCATTCTTGTCTTTATTAATTGCCACGATTCCCAGAGCTATAATGTAAATGAAGTTTCCCACAGATCACTGGAAGCATCCCCCAGATTTCAAAGTGGTTCTCAATCCTGTGGCAGCAACAGTTGGCAGACTATAGATTCTACCTGTGGAACACCAGCGTCAGAACAGTGATAGTACCGGAGGGGCACCTGGGTGGCTCAATCAGTTGGGAGTCTGACTCTTGACTTCGGCTCAGGTCATGATCTCAGGGTTGTGAGAAAGAGCCCCTTGTGGGGCACCCTGCTAGGCATGGAGGCTGCTTAAGAGCTCTCTCTCCCTCTCCCCTTAACCCTCCCCACACTTGCACGCTCACTCTCTCTCTCTCTAAAAATAAATAAATAAATAAAAATGTACAGTGATAGTACTAATGAGAAGTGATATAATAACCTAAAATTTATCAAATACACAGGACTAGACACAGAAACTCAGACATATATTTTATTATAGTAAATGTCTGGGTCATCAAAATACTGATTTCCTAGTTGAATGGCCAAACACTGCCACATTACCTGGTATATGTCTAGACAGACCTGAGGCATGACTCAGAGGGAGCTCAGGCAACAGGGACCCCAGTTATGGGATCAAGGCCAAATGCAGCAGTAACTCAGGGCTGGGTCCCCAGAATACGGGGCTACAGCAACCTTTGTAACTCCTTTCTATCTTACGTCTGGGTTGTCCCTAGAAGCCAAGTACACTGGGATGAAACAGATGAAAAAATAGTTAAAATTAAGAGTTCGGTTATAGTACTTTTCTGATGAGTACACTTTTTTTTGTTGTTGTTTTTTAACCAAGGAGGTGAATGATCTGTACACTGAAGACTACAAGACATTGATGAAAGAAATTGAAGAAGACACAAATAAATGGAAAGATAACTCATGTTCCTGGACTGGAAGAATTAATATTGTTAAAAGGGCTATACTACTCAAAGCCAATGCGATCCCTATTATGATTCCAGTTTTTACAGATTGCACTTTTTACCAAGGTAGAAAAAATAATTCTAAAACTTATATGGAATCACAAAAGATCCCCCCCCCACAAAACCCAAGCAATGCTGAGAGAGAAGAACAAATCTGGAAGCATCACACTTCATGATTTCAAAGTATATTATAAAGCTACAGTAATCAAAACAGTATGGTACTGGCATAAAAACAGACACACAGACCAAACGAAAGAGAGTTGAGAGTCCAAAACTAGACCTATGAATAAATAGCCAACTAATAATTGACAAAGGAGCCAAGGACACTCAATAAAGAAAAGACAGTCTCTTCAATAAATGGTGCTGGGAAAATTGGACATTCACATGTCAAAGAATGAAACTAGACCCCTATCTTATACCACTCCCCCAGATTAACTCAAAATAAATTACAGACTTAAATGCAAGGCCTGAAGCCATAAAATTCCTTGAAGAAAACATAGGGGAAAAGCTTCTTGACATGGGTATCAGCAATGATTTTTTTTGGATATAACACCTAACGCACAAGTAACAAAATAAAAAATAAACAAGAGAGACTATATCACATTGAAGAGCTTCTGTACAGCAAAACAATCAACAAAATAAAAAGGCAACTTATGGAATGGCAGAAAATATTTGGAAATCATATATCTGATAAGGGATTAATATCCAAAATATATATAGATCTCATACAACTCCATTGCAAAAGAAATAAAAATAAAAGTAAACCAAATAATCCAGTTAAAAATGGGCAGATGATTGAGGTACCTGGGCGGCTGGGTGGTTGAGTATCTGACTCCTGCTTTCAGCTCAGGTCATGATCTTGGGGTCATGGGTTCGAGCCCCGCATCCAGCTCTCCACTCAGCCTGGAGTCTGCTTGTCCCTCTCTCACTCTGCCCCTCCCTGCACTCACTTGTATGCACACGCACGTGTGTGTGTGTGCTCTCTCTCTCACGTAAATAAAATCTTAAAAAAATAGGGAGGTGATCTAAGTAGACATTTCCCAAAGAAGATATTCAAATGGCCAACAGGTACATGTGAAGGTATTCAGCACCATTAATCATCAGGGAAATGCAAATCAAAACCATTAATGAGAT
Organism: Zalophus californianus; assembly: GCF_009762305.2. Lineage (NCBI taxonomy): Eukaryota > Metazoa > Chordata > Mammalia > Carnivora > Otariidae > Zalophus > Zalophus californianus. The sequence goes on along the minus strand of NC_045603.1, from coordinate 118,730,757 downwards.
ATCACCTCATACTTGATAGAATGGCTATCACTATAGATAACAATGGTCAGCAAAAATGTGGAGAAAAGGGAACACTTGTGAATTACCATATGACCCAGCAATTATTCTTCTGAGCATTTATCTGAAGGAAGCAAAATCACTATATCAAAAAGATACCTGCACGCCCATGGTCGCTGCAACATTATTCATGATAGCAACACACGGAAACAACCGAAGTGTCCACGAACAAATGAATGGAAAAGAAAATGTGGCATTGATATGATGCAATACTATTCAGCCATAAAAAAAGAAGGAAATCCTGCCATTTGCAACAACATGGATGGGCCTTGAGGACATTATGCTAAACGAAATTAGTCAGAGGAAGACAAATACCGTATGATCACTTATACGTGGAATGTAAAAAAACTGAACTTAGAGAAACAGATTGGTGATTGCCAGAGGTGGGGAGTGAAGTGAGGTCGGCGAAATGGGTGAAAGTGATCACAGTACATAAACTTCTAGTCATAATAAACGTCCTAGGAATATAACATACATCATAGTGACTATAGTTAACACTACCGTATTGTATATTTGAAAATTGCAAAGAGAGCAAATCTTAGAAGTTCTTATCACAAGAAAACAAATTTTGTAACTGTGTGGTGATGGATGTTAACTCGATTTACCATGGTGATCACTTTACAATATACACATATATCAAATCCTCTTGTTGTACACCTAAAACCAATACAGTGTTATGTGGCGATTACATCTCAATTTTTATTTTTTTATTTTTTTTTAAAGATTTTATTTATTTATTTATTTGAGAGAGAGAATGAGAGAGAGAGAGAGAGAGAGCACATGAGAGGAGGAAGGGTCAGAGGGAGAAACAGACTCCCTGCTGAGCAGGGAGCCCGATGCGGGACTCGATCCCGGAACTCCAGGATCATGACCTGAGCCGAAGGCAGTCGCTTAACCAACTGAGCCACCCAGGCGCCCCATCTCAATTTTTAAACAGATAAATGGAAGCCACTATGCATAAGAATCACAGGAAGATACAAAATTATTTCATACGCTTCCCTTCGAGCCAATCTCCGGATACCATGATTCCAAATTTCATTGCTTCCCTACACTTACTGGTGGTGCCTTATTACTTGCAGCTCTTTGACTTCTTAGACTAGGTTCTTAAGAGACCAGAAAATAAACTGCATTGGAAAACAGTAATAGGCAAGCATGGAACAAAAACCCTGCAGTGAGAACATTTTTACATTTCTACAAAAAGACTGCATCCACTCTACCGTCTCCCACTTCTCCATCTAGGTACAATCATCAATCCAGAAATCTTCATTTCTGGAAAAAAAAGTAGTGTGGCAAGAAACAAAGGAAGCCAGAGAGCCGCAAAGCCAGCCTCCCTCCAAGTTAGGAACAGAATGCCTTGGTGGGAGGGAGGGGGTGCCAAACAGTGACCTTGCTGGGCCCAAAGGTATGCCCCGGAAACCTCGGTCATGATAAGAACCTTAAGCAGACTCTCTCTTCTGAAAACATGAACCCCCAAACTAGTTCTGAGCTTGCTGAAGGCTCTTGTGAGGGGAGGCGGGGGCCGGTTTGTGATGCAAGATCTTGCTGCTTGGCAACAAGCTTGGTGCTCCACAAACTTCCAAACAACAAAATAAAACATGATTGGTTCCCCTGTGGGCAATACAATAGCACCCGTTAACTGCTTAAGGTTTAAATAAAGAGGCCAAGTAAAACTATGGGTTCTGTTCACAGTATCGCACAAACTCACTGATCAAGGAGTTTAATTCCTTCTCTAACGTCGTTAACAAACTGACAATATAACATTTGCTTCCCATTCTATAAAAACAGTTTGAATTTTAATGACAATGTGCACATTTCGTTTGTTTTGAGAAACAACTCCTAGACTTTGGAGCAATGACAGAAGGGGGTGGGGAGAGAAAAAATTGACCAAGTATACTCAAATAATGGAGACGAATTTTATAGGCGAGGTATCTAAAAGTAAAGGGTTCAAAACAACATTATTTGTTAGCACATGGTTTCTGTGAATAGCTAACCATAATTTTTTTCCTTGCCTGCATTCCCAAGTTGGTTTCATAGAAGGCTTTATTGTCGTCCGGGAGCATTGTTTTGCATTAATTTCTATGACAAGGAACCCAAAACACATGGTGCTGAGAGTAACAAAACAGAGTTAGGGAAACAGTCATGACTTGGCACAAAGTGTGACAAGCTGTAAAAAAGGGAATGTTTCAATATCTGAAGTGGTGTTGACTTCCTATGAACAACCTTTTCTCTTCTAAACAGTATCATATTCTTTTCAAGCACATTTAGAACGCAAGTCAAGCTGTGTTTTATTTTTGATTATAATAAACACAGTCAGTTTCCTGTAACAAAGACATACTAGTGGTGACCAGTTGAAAGCCAAAGTACACCACCATAAGCTGGGCGGGGGGTGAGGTGGCGGGGCCTGGGGGGTGGGTAGTCAACAGATAAAATAAAAGAGCAGCCGTCTGGAAAGTTCTCTTAAAAGAACATAAAAAGGCAGTGTTTCCTTATGAGACTAACACAGAATGCCAAAATATCTAGCTGGGTTCTTTTTTTGTTGTTGTCACTTATGGCAATTTGTAACTAAAAATAGCAGATCCTTCAAAATATTGGGCTCTCCTATTTGTGTGGCTTTTTTTAAATCTCCATAATAAAACTCAAAAACTTTGGACAGTGCTTTAAATGGTAACACGATTTCTTATGGAAGACTCATCTACGTGTCAGATTATTACATTTCTTATAGTACTAATCAATCTGTTGCCTTAAAATGATCATTTAAAAATGTTTATAGAAATAGATGAAGGGGATGAAGAGGTACAAATTTACAGTTATAAAATATGTATGTCACGGGGTTGCACAGTACAACATGGGGGATATAGTCAATAATATTGTAATGACGTTGTATGGTGACCACACTTATTGTACTGAGCATAGCTTAATGTATGGAATTGTCTGTCGAATCACTATGTTGTATACTTGAAACTAATATAACATCATGTGTTAATTATGCTTCAATTAAAAAAGTCTATAATTATGCATGCATTTAGATTATTGACGAAGGTGAAATAAGTTTACAGTAAAATGTTTACAGATAAAGTTTATAAATCTTTCATGATTAAATTAAATTCCTGATTTCAAATTTATTAGGAAATAATGTAAGTCACCTTACCATTTCTTGAACTAATGATTTTTCATAATCAAGCTCACATAGTAATCTGTCTCTACCATCAATTAGCTAAAAGAGAAGAATATTACATTTTGATTAAAAAAAAGAACAGAATGTCTAAAATTCCTCCTCAGCAGAATTTAGCAACACATATTTTGATTTTAAACAGGAGAAAAGGGGATTCTAATATGATTTAGAAAATTTAAATGTCTGTAGATTATCATGTAACAATAATACATTATTATGTAATTACTGTATTTTTACTAGAAAAGCAAGCAAAATATACACAGGAAATGCCAATTTATTTACAATCTTCCTCACGCTACCCCAACAGAATGTACATCAATATATAATAAAGCAAGTAGAGTCTGTCAAGAAGAGAAATTTTGCTCTCCTCTTTATAGGACTCATTTCATTTATTTTAGATTTTTGTGTTCTATTTCTATGCACATCAAACTCTCTTCATGCCAACTGAAAACAGCCATCAAAGAGCATATGCTGTAGGACCACTGCACTCCTATGACTCGCCTCCATATCTTCAGGGATTATTTGCCATTTGTGTATATTTATATTATAGTATATTAGATACACTGATATAATATAACTGATACATCATATATATTAATATATATCATGATATACATGTTACCAATGATATATAATATCATATATTATGTATTATATATCATATTATATATCAGTTATATAATATATACACACATGTATATACGTATAAGACATATAATATATATCAGTTATATAATATTATATACATATATTGGATGTCAGTTATGTTATATACACTGATAAATTTCAAAACTTGATTCTGACATCCACTCAATTAATTCATATATTCATTAATTTATACGCATGTATGGAACACCTTTTAGATGCCAGGAGGTCTACATTCATCTACAGAGGTACAGAAATGAAGTAGAACAGATCCCTTCCTCTGGAGCATCTACAGGAGAGCAATGTGAAAAAATGACCATAATACATAAGAAAATATGGTAATAAATCACATTTTCAGGTGGTCAAAAAGCATAGCAATCCACATACCCCAGCACCCACAGTTATAATCAGATAGACCAGGAGAGGTACTGTTTGACAATGGTCTTGAGGGATACGTGTAACAAATTGGAGAAGGAACAAGGCAGAGAAAACGGCAAACAAAATAGCACAGCAACTGGAGAGGAACATGGAGTCATGGAGGACTTGGGGAAGGCTTGGTGTAAGGGGACCCAGGGTGCAGAGAGACAGCAGTGGCAGGAAAGGAGGAGGGTTGGGTGACTGTAGGAGAGGCCTTGCTCCCCACAATCTGGGGTGGAAGGCAGGATGATGCAATGAGCCGAACAGGAGTCTGTTCAAATGGGAGCTCTTCTCCTTACTAGGTGTGTGGGTAAACTAAGTCTCTGCTCCAAGTCTTAGTTTTCTTGTCTGTAAAATTAAGATAATAAAACCTATTTCAAAAAGTTCTTCCGGAGAGAATTTAGCTGTTTCTGGCATCTGAAAATCCCCCAGTGTATTTTTTGGGTGGTCTGATTTTATACGGCAGGCAATGGGGAACCATTGAAGGTTTTAGCACATACAATTAGGGTAGGACATAGCTATGGCAGAGTGTGGAAGCTAGATTTGAAAAGGGATGAGGGTGGAGACAGGAAAATGAAGTTCAAATCTATGGAAATGATGAGAGCCTCAACAAGTCTGCAGCAATGCTGTGACAGAGAAGGGGGATTTAGGATCAATTTTGGATGGAAAATCTACAGATTGAGCGACCAACTAGATATTAGGTATAAAGGAGAGAGTAGAGAACGACCTTAGACTTCTCATCTATTCTTTGGGATTGATGGCAAGGTCATTCATTTAAATGGGGGAATACAGCAGAATCCAAATTCAAGGGGTAATAAATTCAAGTTTTGACAGTGGGTTTGTTGAACATGTAGAGCATTTTTTCAGCAAATATTTTTTAGGGCTGATGACTAAGAATATAAACAAGACAGTTCCTGACCTTAAGAGAGCAAATAGTCCCAGGTACGCAGGGCCATAGAGGGAGCTTCTAATTACCATAGGAAATGGATGGGGACTGTCAAAGTCCATGTAACATCGAAATTAAAGATGAGAACAGAGTTGAAACTAGAGACATGGTGTGCAGGGTAATCGTGAAGCAGGAGAGGAAGTTTGGAAGTCACTGGTAAACAAGTGTGCCATTTATGGGAGAGGCTGAGGTCAGCTAGAGAGAAAATGGGGAAGATCAAGGTTAAATAGAATTCCCAAGAATGGAATTCAAGTGGAAAATGGAGAAGGAGAAGCCACTGACACATATTGCTTAGGAAGGAATGAAGAATTGTGTGAAGAATCAGAAGTGAGCATTGCTGCAGAAGACTATGACATGGCAGGTAGTCTGTCATATACGGCAGAAAATTCAGGAAGGAAAAAAAAAAACCTCAAAAGGATTGAAGGCAATATGAATCTCACTGTGACCTTGGACACCTAGGAAAAACTAGCATTGGGGGAGTGAAAAGGGACTGGTAAACACAGATTTCTTTTTAATAATATTTGAAGTACAGTAAATGGCAATGGGTTGGGGATGATTAGAGTCAATCGATACCACCAAGATGATGTTTTCACTACATCTGTAGGCTAGAGGAAAATTTTTAAAAGCATAAGAGAGAAAGGGACTGATGAAGAAAGTTCCAGAAGAGGAAGAAGGAAGAGATGAGTCAGGGAATAGATGGAAGGATGAATCAGAGCAAAGAAGAATGATCCTCTTCAGATAAAAAGGAGTAAAGGTAAGGCTAGGTAAGCTAAGTGACAGAGTAAGAGAGCACAGAAGGGGAAAAAAAATTCCAAGTGTCCGCCATGTTTTCTGTGAATTAGGAAGCATGGAGGATAGAATATGGGAATTAAGAAAAGTAGTGGAGATTAGAAGAGCTGTAGGGGGTAGTAAGAAAGGGTGCTAAGTAGACCCAAGTGAAATGCTAGGCAGGGAGAGGGTGCAGCTACTCTGGGTTAAAACCCCATATGCTTGCAATGCCACCAACAGGCAAGGATTGGCCCATCTCCACTGGAGCAGGGCTGGAGAACAGTGGGGACTGGCTAAATAGGGGTCTCTGAAGGTGACACAGTGGTATAGTTGATAAGGTGGGAGGGTAGATGGAAGGTTTAGGGAAAGTAATGGAATGAGGTGGAAGGAAAGGAAAAGATTTTGTATGGAGTCATCATACCTTGGTCTGAAAAGGAGCGTCACCAAGTTTTCAATGGATGTCAATTACCACCAACATCAAGACCATTAGCCCCAACCCCTCCTGCCTCCTTAGATCACTCTTCATCAATGACCTCTTCTGCTCTACGTCTCCACTCTCATTCTTCTTTCCACTGGCATCGTTTAAAAATATTCTAGTTTCTTCTTTTAAAAAAAAATTCCTCCCTCAGCCCCATGTCCCTCTCGAACTACTCCCCTACCTCTCTCTAGCCATCCACAGCCAAACTTCTAGAGAGTTGCCCACGCTCACCGTGTCCACTTCTGCATTCACCCCACTTCTCACCTGCTCCCACCATTCCAGGAAAATGACTCCCATTAATATCACCGGGGTCACTTTGTTGCCAGAGCTAATTGCCTAATCTTCCCTTTTTAGCCTTTAGCACAGTTGGCGGTAAGACACAGTGCAAAGGAAACTCTCCCTTGCTTCGCTTCCGTGATGTCCCCTCTCTGGCTTCCCCCGCTGACTGTTCTCATCTTCATTCGAATGCTCTCCAGCCTCAACTTCTCCTTTACCTCTCCCACCTTCAACCTTATCGATGACCATAACTTTTACTGCCTAACCATCCCTGGAATTCATCCTTCTTGGTCATTCCCAGTGTCACTGTCCTCTTTCTGTTTTAGATTATACTTTCCCTGGTCTATCCAAGTAGCCTCTTAACTGGTCTCTCTAGCTCCAGATTTTCCTCCCTCCTGCTCATTTTCTTTCTGAAACGTGAAACCAATCCTTCCACAATGTTCAAGGCTCCCCAATGCACTCAGAAGGCAACTCAAACCCCTTAGCATGAATAATAATCCTCTGCCATGAGCCCTGCTTCTTACCATCCCTTGCTCTCGCATACCCTTCAGCTATAGCAAATCACATGCATTTACTTCCCTTTTGCATGTTTCTGACCCTTTCCACTTCCCATATCCCTTTCCTGGCTTACTAGAACCTCTCTTCTGGGAGTCAACTCAAAGTCCTTCCTCCAACCTTCCCGGATCCCTTACAATCCACGCTGGGTTCCCCCATGTGGCCCACAGCAATCTATGCTGCCCTGCATCCTGATGCTGACCACACCCTGGGCTGTCATTTCTGACTTCTGGCTGACTCCCTCCTAGAAGGAGATTCATATTATGGCCACAGCTGGAATATAGATTCAGCTGTTATTAGATTATTGGAATTTAAACATGAAAGTTACAGAATATCATAATAGTGCTTCAAACCCGGATGGAAGACACGAGATCAGCCTACCCAAATACAGGCCATTTTCAACTTGGTTTTCACTGAACCCAGGGCTAAAAAAGGAAACATGTGTCTTATCCAGGGGCTTCTGAGCTGCTTACCCCTCCCCCCTCTTCCTGCCCCAACACAAATTCTCATAGCTCACTGGATTCCTACCTTGTACTTTAGCCATACCAAATCACAAACAAGTCCACAAACATCTCTCACACTGTATGCATTCACGGTCTGACCCAGCTCTTCCACCCTCCTACCTACCTGGAAAGATCAGCTCCAGTGAAGGAGTGCAAAATAGGTGTGGAGCTGTGTGTGAAGCCTTTCTAGAACCTTCCAGGTAAAGCTAGACATCTCTTCTCTATGTACATACTTCCATTACAGTCCACATCACACAGCCCGAGGCTTGTGTCTCTTGCTCTAGACTTAATCTGCTCTACAGCGGGGCCGTGTGTGTGTGTGTGTGTGTGTGTGTCTGCAGTAGCACAGAGCCTGGCACTAAAAGGCATCTAACAAACATTGCTGAATTAATTGATATAGTGGAGGATATTGGAAACCAAACCAGTAATATCAGCTCTCGTTTGTTCAACAACTCCCGACGTGCTTTCCAGTTGACAAAGCACTTTATGCACATTATCTCATTCTATCTTCACAGTAAGACTGTGAGAGACAGGAAGAAGGATAAGGCACTGGCCCAAGGGACCACAGTGGCAGAAATGGAAGAGGAACCCAAGGTTCTAGATTCTTTCTGCTCAATACAAAATTGTGCCTATATTCAATGTTTCTGTGGAGGGCCAGTATGTATAAAGAAAAAAAAAAAAGGATTTAGAAATGATCAAACAGACTAGGGATCTGCTATATTTGTCTAGAAGAGAGCTGTGAATTAAAAATATGGTGCAAGGTATATATAATTTTGAATTTTATAGTAGCCTTGTTAAAAAAAGGTAAAAGAAACAGGTGAAATTAATTTTAATAATATATTTCATTTATCCAAATATACATTCAAGATATTATCCTCTCAATGTGTAATAATTAATATTAAAAATCATTGCTGAGATATTTCACTTAAACTAAATCTTTGAAACTCAGTGTGTACTTTTCACATACAACACAATCTCAATTCGGGGGCTAAAATTTCATCAGAAATACTTGATCTGTATTTAGACTGCATAAAACTTACAGAAGAAAAAGCAGATTCACATACCAAGTTATTTAAAATATACATAAAGTTTTGCAATAAACCGAAACAAGTATCAGTTTTTAAATTTAAATTAAAAATTAAAATTAAGTATAATTTAAAATTGAGTTCCTCAGTTGCACTAGACACAGTTCATATTTTCAACTAGCCACATGGGGCTACCACTGGGCAGTGCAGACCTAAGGAAGCTGAGGATGCATTTAAGTGAAATATTTAAGCTCACACAAGATATAACTCGTCATTCGAAGGGGCATGTTTCTTTCTAACTGGTGGCTTCCTGGTCAGATTTTTCACTTTAATTTCTTGTGCTCCTCACAGAGAATAGTAAGCTTCCACAACTCATCTCTACCAGTGACAGAATAGACTGAACAGTTTTAGAAACATTTAAGCCTTCCTTGGAGGTTAAGTGACACCAGAAAGCTGGGACTTCATTTTCAACTGCAGATATTGACACTAAAAAGGTTAAACTTGTCTGTCCACAGACTCTTGTTTTCTCTGTGAGGACGGGACTTGTACTGTCTCCACTGCAAACAAGGTGAAGTGCCAGAAAATGAACTCGCTCTGCAAATCCCCATTGATGGGTTTGGTTTTCAGAGAAAACATCGCCCAACTCTGACCCTTAGTGTAACCAAGTCTTTAAAAAACAGTTCTTAAGAGTAATTTTATCAAAAACCTAAGAATACCCTGAACTGTAAAATCAGGTTGAAATTTGGACCGAAACTTAGGCACAGGTGGTCATTCACTGGGGCTCTGGAAACATGGCTAGTGCCTCTGAGGGAATGAATGTTTAATTAAAAATGAATGTCACCCAGTTTTAATTCATTTTCATTTTAAAACTGGCACTCTATCCAGTGAGTGGAGAGCATTGGTGTTTATTTGGAATAAGTCAGGGATGTAAATACACGTTTTCACCTGTAAATTTCCTGAACTCTAAACACACCTTCATTCTATGAATCACTCAAAGAACATTTGTCCACACACCAGGCACTGTGCTCAGCACTGGGAATATATCAGAAACGGAGATGATACCGTCCCTGCCCTCGTGAGGCTAGCAACACGGCAGGGAAGACGGCCCGTCGCTGAAAATGTGTTGCTAGCTAGGATGGAACGCTACCACTGAGAGCTAAGAAAGCCCAAAGCGGGGCGCCCAACCTGTGCGGGAGGGCAGGACCGCTGTGGTCCTGTGGCCTCAGATGCACTGGGAGATCTTGACCTTGCTAATACCAAAATCCAGTTCTAAATACAGATTTCCTGCATAGCATAAGCCCAGTTCATGCGCAAATGGAAAAATGAGCATGAAGCCCCATCTGGGCTGAAAATAAGACTGTTCCTCCTTAATAATAGATTTCTCCCACAAGCAAACCTTTGGACCCCCGGGGTCCATATAACTTTTCAGTTCCTTACAGTCAACAGGGTAGACACTCAGTTATCCCAAAGGAAAGAACTATCTGTACATTAATTCATTTTCAAGACGGAATCCTTATTTATTACCAGAGACCCTACCCAAATCACGGGAGAGACTAAATATGGAAATGGACTTTTCCCTACACCCCAAGACAAGCGGGACACAGTGTTATTTCACTCGTTGTCGTGCTGATATTTCAATGTAAAAAGAGTCGTTAGTCAAGGTAAAACGTTACAGTACCTTTTGAATCGTTTTATGATTCTTTTCTGCCTTCTCTTTCAGACTTACAATTTCATCTTCTGTAAACAAAAGGAAAGAGAGGCCAACCATGAAATTACAAGCTTATGGCCCTGTATTCAAGCTCCCTGCTTCAGGGCAGGCTGTACACGGCTGGTAGGCATGCTGGACGCAAGTCCTAGCAGGACTGTGACCTTCACAACTGCCCTTGACATTCACAGCCTTCTTCCTGCTGTTCAGACGGCTGGTCAGATAGGGATTAAGAACGAAGTTCAAGATCCAAGTGTGGCTGAGGGCTGAAAGCTTTTCATCGATACTAGCAATGGACATTTTTGCCGTTAGTCACAGCCAATACAAAGTGCTTTAGCAGGTGGCACCTTATGACTCAGTAAGAACTACCGAAGTCTGAAAAAGCAGCATCACACCACATTAGAAGGGAAATGAAACTACACTGGCATGCTATAATTTATATTCAAGGGATATTGTAATCTATCTGATTTCATCAATATTTTGCTGTAAGGGTTTTTTTTTATTATTGCTTTTCATCACTGCAGGTAAGGGGAACACCATGTAGGTAACAGAAATACAAAGATAACAGTAAGTGAAAAAAGACTTTAAAGCAGTCTAACTTTGGTGATTTAAACAACTTTTGCCGTTTAAGGTATGTAAAAAAGGGGAGTATGAGGCATACACATGAAGATTTGTCTTTAAATTTGTATCCAAAATTGAAGATAATTCCGTAGTAAGTAGTGCCATATTTTTCTGAAGGGCTAACTCTGTTGCTCCACAAAGCATACCCCAATCTATGTGCTTAAGTATTTAAAGGTTATAAATTTTAGATAATCAAGCAAGCATATGAAACAGAAATCAGCAAAAGTCTCTGTCCATTTATAATATTTCTAGGTGAAATCTTGTACATTTTTCAAAGGTCAGTGTTCGTCTTGGGAGGAAAAGAAACACCCTGAGTTAGAATGGCATGGCTCAAAAATATAACCACAAATAAACCCTCTTTCCCAAGCAAGGAATGCCATCTTCAATAAAAATCAAACTGATCTTATACATGTAAATCCAACTGATCTTATACATGTAAATAACCAAGCATGTATGCTTGGTAAAGACAAACACTGCTATGGATTTTATGAAGTGCCCAGTGCATAGGGTTTTCTCAAAAATGACGGTAAAATGTTACCTAATACTGAATTTTCCTTTAGATTGAGTCGGATTGCTTCTTCGAGTTCTGAAATGACCTGAAGCAGTCTCTCGTTTGCCACTTTGTACTCCAAATTTTCCCTCTCTAGCATCGTCTCTCTGGCAAAAGTGTCCTGAAAGATGGGGAATTCCATATTTCTAAGCAGAAAGCCGAGGATTTAAATATGCAACACAAGACAATACAGATGCAGAAGAGCTATCATATAATTTTCTGAATTCTATTACACACTTATAATATGAATAGTAAAAAGGAAGGAGATTAAATAGAGCTCGCTGGAAGAAAGGCTGCAGTACATTCTGTACAAAGACCACAGCACATGGGGACATTTTATTGACAGGAATAATGCATATCATACTGTTTGTGTGCCCTCATCATTCAGGTCAATTCATTATGGAGGCTGCGTCCGGGGAGGCAGCTGGGGCCCCTCCACCCACACTTCCCTCTGTGTGTGTCTGAAGCGCTGTCCGCCTGTAACTAGGCAGGCTGGGGGACCAGAACGGGCAGCGCCAGGGGGTGGCAAAGTGCACGGCTAAGGAGGGGGGCTTGTTGCCTTTGTGGCATTTCCCAGTGTCAGCGCTGCCAGTGTCATGAGGAGCACATCACATGTCAAAGCGGTGACGTGTTCAGCCTGGGAGCCGCATGGAGTCCATCAGGCGCACGGATATCCACACAGTTGGTTTTCGGCTTGGTGGAGGAGCCACCCAGAGGCAATTCATATTCTGAACATTAACATGGCTTTGCATGCCTGTCACACTGGGGACTGTGCAGGCGTTTAATGCTATTGAAGACTTCGGTTTAAATCTCTATGCAAACAGCGATTACCTTGTAAGAAGGTTTCAGGATAACTTACAACAAAGGACTTTAAAGTTATAGTTTTAGTAAAGCAAACTCATTTACATTTTTATTATGTGCGTCTTTTGTTTAAATCTTGCCATGTCCATTATGGGAGAGGCTTTTTCTTACGCAATAGAAGCTTATTGGGACAGCTACTCTTCCTTTCTTCTTCTTCTTCTTGTCTGTTTCAAAGCTATTGAAAAACATCTGAATATACTCACGCTTATGGCTGCCGAGGTTTTACTGCCACACATTTTTTAAAAATTAAGATGTAATGGATTGGGGAAGCTGATGCAGAACTTTTTACTTCGTGATGGTAAAATATTAAACGATCACGCAATCTCAAAATATTAAGGAGTAGGCTGAAAAGTCATCATATAATTGTGGTAAAAGAGATAGAAAGTTCTATATGCCTTGCTTCAAAATTCATATGGTTAACAGAAGTACTTTCGAACTTTAATCTTCAGACCAATTATAACGTATTCTTTTCGCAGCAATGCCATGATTGCTAATACAAAAAAAAATAAGATCTTCTCTCAAAAACAAAATCTTCCTTCCCAACATACTGGGTTCCTTTTGGAACCGCATTTTTATTTAACCTTAGAGAGATCTGAAAGTAAATTATTAAAATGTTTTACTCTGTGACCATAATGTCTCAAAAGAAAAAGAAGTGGCTACAATTTTTGCAGTACATTTAATAAACCCAGTACATTCAATAAGAAGCCACCTACTAATAAAGTTAGTCATATCAGAGTTAATTTTTTAAAACAATGTTAAGTTTTGCACTAAACCCAATACAAATCTTTATGATTTTGATCCACCATTTCATTTACATTATTTTAGCCCAACTCATTCTTAATTCAGGAGAACTAACACATCTAATAGTTAATAAACAGCACTGTTTTAATAAAGGAAGAATCCCAGTCATTAATTTCTAGTCCCACATGGTTCAATTTGAAACTATCACAGAAGGTACTTATAGACTAAAAAGGGTTTTTAAACCAACCAACCAACCAACCAACCAACCAACCATATTTGTCTCCAAAGGCATAAGCATACATTTCCTAACTGGCACAATATGAATACCCACAGTGAATGATATGAGCACTCATTATCATAAACTAAACAAGAACTATTTGAATTCATCACACGAAGCATGAAATGTATAAGTGGTAGCAACTAATACCTCAATGCGTTTTCTAAAACTCTCGTATAAAAGCAGGAAACAAGGAAAACACATTCATCTGGACGGTCTTTCCTCTTCCTATCCATCTATAAGACCCCGTGCTTGTGAGGTTAATCTTTAGCTCTGTCCCCACCATCTGTCAGCTGCAGGAACTGCACGTAATTAACTATTCAGACTCCCACAGCAATGAGGACACTCATTAGCAAAATGAACAAAGGGATAGTTCTGGGCTGCCACGGTCATCTGTTACACTCTGAGTGGCAGGTTTTGTGGTAGTGTTCCTTCTACCATCTGCCCACACCACTAGTTTTTGGCTTATTTAAACCATGAGACTTCTTTAAAATAAACTGCGTTAACAAACCAAGGTTAAAAAGGATGGAGATCATTAAAAGGTGGTTAACTAGATGTAGCTATTTAGAGCCGCATTATAGCTGAAGAGAGATGGTGTGTGACCCACGATCATTCTGGAATTTTAAATTTCGAAAGGAACTCGCCAATGTAAAGTTTTTCTATCACGCTGTGAAAACGAGGCTTCCGGCGGTGGCTTATGCACTAGTTCTCTGGTGAACATGCACTAGATGTGCAGAATCGTTGTTCCCCGGTTTCGGAATCCTAAAGAGATTTTGAAAGAATCGTTTTTGTAGACTTGGTGTACTGTAGAGCCTTGCTACTCAAAGTGTGGTCCACAGACCCGGAGCCCCGACTTCACCCAGGAGCTTATGGGAAACGCAGACTCTCAGGCCCCAGCCCAGACCTACTGTCAGAATCTGTATCTTAACCAGAGCCGCGGGGGATCCATACGCACAATGAAGTCTGAGGAATACTGTTTAGAGCCCCGCATGTGCCTCTCAGCAGTCTCCCTTCTGCCATATTGGTGTCTCAATTCTGCAGGCTCCCAGTACAGTACTTGGACATCTCAATTTGCTGCTGGGGGGTGCAGGAAGGTTCTGATGCATGCCTGTGCTGCCTGACAGCCACAGAGAAGAGCAGGTGCTCTCCCGGTGAGTGACAGCCAGGAAAGTGGCGCACTGGGGCAGTGCAGCCCTGCAGAGTTGCCACTCTTGACGGACAGCTCTGTTTCAGAGCTGTCAGCAACAAGCAGTTATGTTCCCTTCTCAGGGGGCGGGGCGGGGGGGTGATGGTTGCACAGCTCATTTATGGGAGGGGAAGGGGAAGAAATGAAGTCAGTTGCAATTAAAACGCACGTGCGTGTGTGCGGGCAGACACGCGAACACCTGCGCATGCGCTCTGACAGCCCAGCCTCAGTTTGCAATCCACAAGGGGACTGATCAATGGACCGCACGACAACCGGAGAACCACAGTGACGTGCGGCTAAGTCACGACAGTTTCCTACAGAACTAAACTGGAAAAGACGCTCAGTCCTTGAGTGACGGTGCTCGGAGGGATATTCAACATCAAGCCTGGAGAGATGAGGCTTCTATAACTTAAAGAGCTCCCTTTCCCAATTTCCCTTTTGTTATAAATATGATTTAAGCTAGCGGTTTATGAAACTTTCCCTTTGCGATCACATTCTCATCAGATTTTCCTCAAAAACCATTCTAGAGAGATGTTACGACTACTTATTAACTATAAAGCTATTCATGTAATTTGACTGTCAGTAAGAATGAACTAAAGTGTTTCCCTATTGCTTATTCAGCTTGCTTATTTCAAGTGGTTTCAAGTTATCTCCATTGCGACTTTGAAATTCTCCGTTTGGTTCTCCAAATTCTGTTTTCCAAATCTAATCTCGGATGCTTGGTGTCTCAAGCTTTTTTATACCACCAGAGGGAGCAGTTGTATAAGATGAACTTTCAAATTAAAAGGATCTCTTCCAGATCCTCGGTGGCATGGAGTTTTAAGAAATCTTAGAGGATTAAAAATAAAGTATCCTCCATAGGTTTATTTTGTATAACTCATGATCTGTTTTGTGGCCTTCATGTCCATGTTCCTGAGATGCACACCAGTCCCGACTGCTCTACACTGCCCTCAATCAAGGTGGGAGACCAGCGCCATACATTTTGTTGCGATCCTCAGGAGCCGGGAGAAATGTATACTCCTAGTAAATCTGGAGTATCTTCACCTCCCTCAAACCTTAGGGTGCTTACAGAAATTGTGATGTGGTCTCCCTGGGGACAAATTTTAGTGGAATAACCAGGGTATTCAGGATGCCTTCCTGAGCCAGCAGGGTGGAGCCCCCCACTTCCTTGTCCTCACAGAGCCACTACCCATACTCATCCTCCTTCCCGTCTGGCGTCAGAGAGCACAGTTACCAGGTTGAAGACGTTTTGAGATGTAAACCTTACAAGATAGACCTCATGCTTTAGTGTAAGGAGCTCAATTACCACATAGGGATGGTCTGAACAGGTCCTGAGGTCTGTTCAGAGCATTTCATGGAATGTAAACTAGATGGTCATAAGGATTTGTGTATTTCCTCATAATGATAACTAGGATTTATATACTTAGCTTTCTTCAAAGAACTCAAAGCAATTCACATTCAATACAACAGGTATCCTTCTCACAACTATCTCTTTTAGCTAGGCAGGTATCTTTGCACTTCACAAATGGGAAATAAATGGACCCAAATCACCCTGCCAATCTATACTGGATATCTTTGACCAAGGAAAGTTTAAAAGCCAAAACTATTACAGTTGCTTTAGTCCTTTCTATTAAATTATTGTCTCCAAAAATAAGACTAGAATTAGACCCAGGAAAAGGTTAAAGTAAGTGCAAAAACTGGATGTGCCTCTTCCAAAGCAATCAGAACATGTAAAAAGAATTAATATTTAATTAGATCTATGCTACTAACACTTAATATTTACTTAGAAGATACTTGGGTTTTTTTAGAACATAAACAATTCTAATGGATTATACAAAGTAAACACTTCTTCACCAATTAGTAAACAAAATCCTTCGGAATGATACAGGTGCGATTCCTTCTCTCTTCTAAACTTGGAGTTTTAAATAAGATTACTAGTGTGGGATTTAGGTAAATTATCGATTGCTCTTCAAAGGACTGGCAACGCATAAGTGTTTCTTCCTAGTGTTGAATTTGGATGTATAATTTTTCAGACCTTTTCTGTGCATATCTATGCATGTGTCAAAATTTACATGTGTATGTATACACCTGTATTAATATATACGTACATTATAATAATATAATATTATAGTCTATTTTATATATACATATCAGCTAGTTAATTTGGAAAATCACAACCTTGATGCCTTACCGTAGAGCATAGAGCTCCACATCCTTTTGTGGGCTTCAGATTCAGCGGGACCTCGGTTCACATGCTATCTCTACCATGTACTAGTTGTGTGCCTGGGGGAAGTAACTGAACCACCCCGTCTCTGCTTCCTCTTCCATAAACTGAGCCAGGAGATGAGAAGAGGTACCACTGATGAGGCACGTGGTGCCTGCCAGTTGATATTCAAAAGATTGTTATTCCTCTGGCCTCTCTTCTAGCCTCTCTGACTCAATCAGCTTCTTGCTCTCAGAATCTAATAATAAAGACCCTTGTGTGGCTCTGAACTGTGGTTGGGCCACCGCCAGTGGCTCAAAGCTGACTTGAGATGAAAATGAATTCACTCTCAGTGTCCACACTTTCAAGAGCCCTTAAAATTCTCCTCCTTGCCAGGGGTTTAGCGTCTCCTTGCTCTCTCTTTCCATTTCTGTTCCCACCAGTCCTTTGTCCAAGTGGTTAACCAACTTCTGGCTCCCTTGGAAACAAGGAGAACTTGGGGGGGAACCCTTTGAGAATTTTTCCTTGAAGGTCCCCCTGTTCCATGGTGCTTCCTGGAAGCCTCTGACATGGAGAGATTGCTTTGTGTCTTTCAAACTATCTAAACAGCAAATCAGGGTTGGAGTCTTCAAAATTAAAACAAAAATCTACATGCTCTTCTAGAATAGGACAATTTCTGCAGTGGGAAATAGTTTATTTCTATTATAAATAAAAATTGAAAACAATTATATTCCTCCTATTTATAACAATTATGGGTTTTCTGGAATATGCCATTGAGCAGAAAAAGGTTGGACTGGCTGATGTTGTGGAGAGATGTCCGAGATATACCACTTGTATTTCCTTTATTCTTGACCCAGACTTTTGGAAAGTTATAACTTTATTTATATATATTAAAATTAATTATTCATTGCTTTGAAACTTACAAGTTTTTGAAGTCTAGACTCTTCGTATTGGTCTAGTTCTTCTCTTAATTTCTTAATAACTTCTTCTCTATCCTTCAGTTTTTTTAACAAAACACTCATCTTGATAGTAGTTGATTCTTGCACAAAAGTTTCTTCTTCCACCTCAAAGAATTGCTAGGGGGGAAAGCGACATTAAAAATCAGACACTAAGTGAGCACCATCAGAAAGTAGTTCATGTTTTATTTAAGCTACTGTCTTGTAAGTTATTTTATTTTTGTAACTTGCACACAATTTTCAGGAAATAACTATATTTATATTGAATGATAGGCTAAAGTGCCACAGAATATGGCACATTATTCTCTATAAAACACAAAGCATTATGTGGTACTCTAACTTCATCGGCCACACAAGTAATCACAGTAAGCCTTAATTGTAAATTCACATCATGGTTGTGAATACCCTACTTCAATCTTCCCCTAGAAAGGAAGATAGCAAAAATTTGAATATGTAAAAAGAGAAGTAAGCTTCAATGGTGCAACTAACTCCCCCAGTGGTTTGGTATGGAGATGTGGAGACAAGTATCATTTCTTTCCTTTTTTCCACAGAAAAGCTTTGCAGACCATTAATCTAGATATCCTATGCTTCATTTGAAAACTTAGGAAACTGAGACCAAAGCAGAAGAAGATGCATTAAAATAGATTTTTTTTCCCTTGAAAAGCTATGGATAATGAACCATTAAGCATAAGAAAGTAATCTTCAGGATCTATATGCATAACCATTCTAAAATTATGTAATTCTAACATATCATTCAGTTCTCTCTGCATGAAAAAAATGGCTATGTTTCTGCTTTTCTTTTCTTTAAATTTTTTATTGTTATGTTAATCACCATACATTACATCATTAGTTTATGATGTAGTGTTCCATGATTCATTGTTTGTGCATAACACCCAGTGCTCCATGCAGAACGTGCCCTCTTCAATACCCATCACCAGGCTAACCCATCCCCCCACCCCCCTCCCCTCTAGAACCCTCAGTTTGTTTTTCAGAGTCCATCGTCTCTCATGGTTCGTCTCCCCCTCCGACTTACTCCCCTTCATTCTTCCCCTCCTGCTATCTTCGTCTTCTTTTTTTTCTCAACATATATTGCATTATTTGTTTCAGAGGTACAGATCTGTGATTCATCAGTCTTGCACAATTCACAGCGCTCACCATAGCACATACCCTCCCCAGTGTCTATCACCCAGCCACCCCATCCCTCCCACCCCCCATCACTCCAGCAACCCTCAGTTTGTTTCCTGAGATTAAGAATTCCTCATATCAGTGAGGTCATATGATACATGTCTTTCTCTGATTGACTCATTTCACTCAGCATAACACCCTCCAGTTCCATCCACGTCATTGCAAATGGCAAGATCTCATTCCTTTTGATGGTTGCATAATATTCCATTGTATATATATATGACATCTTTTTTATCCATTCATCTGTCAGTGGACATCTTGGCTCTTTCCACAGTTTGGCTATTGTGGACATTGCTGCTATAAACATCGGGGTGCACGTACCCCTTCGGATCCCTACATTTGTATCTTTGGGGTAAATACCCAGTAGTGCAATTGCTGGATTGGATGGTAGCTCTATTTTCAACTGTTTGAGGAACCTCCATACTGTTTTCCAGAGTGGTTGCACCAGCTTGCATTCCCACCAACAGTGTAGGAGGGATCCCCTTGCTCCGCATCCCCGCCAATATCTGTCATATCCTGACTTGTTAATTTTAGCCATTCTGACGGGTGTGAGGTGGTATCTCATTGAGGTTTTGATTTGGATTTCCCTGATGCCGAGAGATGTTGAGCACTTTTTCACGTGTCTGTTGGCCATTTGGATGTCTTCTTTGGAAAAATGTCTGTGCATGTCTTCTGCCCATTTCTTGATTGGATTATTTGTTCTTTGGGTGTTGAGTTTGATAAGTTCTTTATAGATTTTGGATACTAGCCCTTTATCTGATATGTCATTTGAAAATATCTTCTCCCATTCTGTCCGTTGTCTTTTGGTTTTGTGGACTGTTTCTTTTGCTGTGCAAAAGCTTTTTATCTTGATGAAGTCCCAATAGTTCATTTTTGCCCTGGCTTCCCTTGCCTTTGGTGATGTTTCTAGGAAGAAGTTGTGGTGGCTGAGGTCAAAGAGGTTGCTGCCTGTGATCTCCTTTAGGATTTTGATGGACTCCTGTCTCACGTTTAGGTCTTTCAACCATTTGGAGTCTATTTTTGTGTGTGGTGTAAGGAAATGGTCCAGTTTCATTCTTCTGTATGGGGCTGTCCAATTTTCCCAACACCATTTGTTGAAGAGACTGTCTTTTTTCCATTGGACATTCTTTCCTGCTTTGTCAAAGATTAGTTGGCCATAGAGTTGAGGGTCCATTTCTGGGCTCTCTATTCTGTTCCATTGATCGATGTGTCTGTTTTTGTGCCAGTACCATACTGTCTTGATGATGACAGCTTTGCAAGAGAGCTGGAAGTCCGGATTTGTGATGCCACCAGCTTTGCTTTTCTTTTTCAATATTCCTCTGGCTATTCGGGTCTTTTCTGGTTCCATACAAATTTTAGGATTATTTGTTCCATTTCTTTGAAAAAAGTGGATGGTATTTTGATGGGGATTGCATTGAATGTGTAGATTGCTCTAGGTAGCATTGACATCTTCACAATATTTGTTCTTCCAATCCATGAGCATGGAAAGTTTTTCCATTTCTTTGTGTCTTCCTCAATTTCTTTCATGAGTATTTTATAGTTTTCTGAGTACAGATCCTTTGCCTCTTTGGTTATTGATTCCTAGGTATCTTATGGTTTTGGGTGCAGTTGTAAATGGGATCGTCTCCTTGATTTGTCTCTCTTCTGTCTTGTTGATGGTGTATAGGAATGCCACTGATTTCTGTGCATTGATTTTATATCCTGCTACTTTACTGAATTCCTGTATGAGTTCTAGCAGTTTTGGGGTGGAGTCTTTTGGGTTTTCCACATAAAGTATCATATCATCTGCCAACAGTGAGAGTTTGACTTCTTTGCCGATTTCGATGACTTTGATTTCTTTTTGTTGTCTGATTGCTGTGGCTAGGACTTCTAGTACTATGTTGAATAGCCGTGGTGATAGTAGACATCCCTGCCACGTTCCTGACCTTAGGGGGAAAGTTCTCAGTTTTTTCCCATTGAGAATGATATTTGCTGTAGGTTTTTCATAGATGGCTTTTATGATATTGAGGTATGTACCCTCTATCCCTATACTCTGAAGAGTTTTGATCAAGAAAGAATGTTGTACTTGGTCAAATGCTTTTTCTGCATCTATTGAGAGGATCATATGATTCTTGTTCTTTCTTTTGCTAATGTATTGTATCACGTTGATTGATTTGTGGATGTTGAACCAACCTTGCAGCCCAGGGATAAATCCTACTTGGTCATGGTGAATAATCCTTTTAATATACTGTTGGATCCTATTAGCTAGTATTTTGGTGACAATTTTTGCATCCATGTTCATCAAGGATATTGGTCTGTAATTCTCCTTTTTGATGGGGTCTTTGGGTTTGGGGATCAAGGTAATGGTGGCCTCATAAAATGAGTTTGGAAGTTTTCCTTCCATTTCTATTTTTTGGAACAGTTTCAGAAGAATAGGTATTAATTCTTCTTTAAATGTTTGGTAGAATTCCCCTGGGAAGCCATCTGGCTCTGGGCTTTTGTTTGTTGGGAAATTTTTGATGACTGCTTCAATTTCCTTAGTGGTTATAGGTCTGTTCAGGTTTTCTATTTCTTCCTGGTTCAGTTTTGGTAGTTCATACATCTCTAGGGATGCATCCATTTCTTCCAGATTATCTAATTTGCTGGCATAGAGTTGCTCATACTATGTTCTTATAATTGTTTGTATTTCTTTGGTGTTGGTTGTGATCTCTCCTCTTTCATTCATGATTTTGTTGATTTGGGTCATTTCTCTTTTCTTTTTGATAAGTCTGGCCAGGGGTTTATCAATCTTGTTAATTCTTTCAAAGAACCAGCTCCTAGTTTCGTTGATATGTTCTACTGTTCTTTTGGTTTCTACTTCATTGATTTCTGCTCTGATCTTTATTATTTCTCTTCTCCTGCTGGGTTTAGGCTTTATTTGCTGTTTTTTCTCTAGCTCCTTTAGGTGTAGGGTTAGGTTGTGTATTTGAGACCTTTCTTGTTTCTTGAGAAAGGCTTGTATTGCTATATACTTTCCTCTTAGGGCTGCCTTTGCTGTATCCCAAAGATTTTGAACAGTTGTGTTTTCATTTTCATTGGTTTCCTTGAATTTTTTTAATTCTTCTTTAATTTCCTGGTTGACCCAGTCATTCTTTAGTAGGATGCTCTTTAGCCTCCATGTATTTGAGTTCTTTCTGACTTTCCTCTTGTGATTGAGTTCTAGTTTCAAAGCATTGTGGTCTGAAAATATGCAGGGAATAATCCCAATCTTTTGGTACCAGTTGAGACCTGATTTGTGACGTAGGATGTGATTTATTCTGGAGAATGTTCCATGGCCACTAGAGAAGAATGTGTATTCCGTTGCTCTGGGATGGAATGTTCTGAATATGTCTGTGAAGTCCATTTGGCCCAGGGTGTCATTTAAAGTCTTTATTTCCTTGTTGATCTTTTGCTGATCTGTCCATTTCAGTCAGGGGGGTGTTAAAGTCCCCCACTATTATTGTATTGTTGTCAATGTGTTTCTTTGCTTTTGTTATTAATTGCCTTATATAATTGGCTGCTCCCATGTTAGAGGCATAGATATTTACAATTGTTAGATCTTCTTGTTGGATAGACCCTTTAAGTAAGATATAGTGTCCTTCCTCACCTCTTATTACAGTCCTTGGTTTAAAATCTAATTTGTCTGATAGAAGGATTGCCACACCAGCTTTCTTTTGGTGTCCATTAGGATGGTAAATGGTTTTCCACCCCCTCACTTTCAATGTGGGGGTGTCTTTGGGTCTAAAATGAGTCTCTTGCAGACAGCATATCAATGGTTCTTGTTTTTTAATCCAGTCTGATAGCCTGTGTCTTTTGATTGGGGCACTGAGCCCATTTACATTCAGGGTAACTATTGAAAGATATGAACTTAGTGCCATTGTATTGCCTGTAAGGTGACTGTTACTGTATATTTTCTGTAGTCCTTTCTGGTCTATGTTGCTTTTAGGCTCTCTCTTTGCTGAGAGGACCGCTTTCAATATTTCTTGTAGGACTGGTTTCGTGTTTGCTAATTGCTTTAGTTTTTGTTTGTCCTGGAAGCTTTTTATCTCTCCTTCTATTTTCAATGACAGCCTAGCTGGATATAGTATTCTTGGATGCATATTTTTCTCATTTAGTGCTCTGAAGATATCATGCCAGTCCTTTCTGGCCTGCCAGGTCTCTGTGGATAGGTCTGTTGCCAATCTAATGTTTCTACCATTGTAGGTTACATATCTCTTCTCCCGAGCTGCTTTCAGGATTTTCTCTTTGTCTCTGAGACTCGTAAGTTTTACTATTAGATGTCGGGGTGTTGACCCATTTTTATTGATTTTGAGAGGGGTTCTCTGTGCCTCCTGATTTTGATGCCTGTTTCCTTCCCCAAATTAGGGAAGTTCTCTGCCATAATTTGCTCCAATATACCTTCTGCCCCTCTCTCTCTTTCTTCTTCTTCTGGGATCCCAATTATTCTAATATTGTTTTGTCTTATGGTATCACTTATCTCTCGAATTCTGCCCTCGTGATCCAGTAGTTGTTTATCTCTCTTTATCTCAGCTTCTTTATTTTGCATCATTTGGTCTTCTATATCGCTGATTCTCTCTTCTGCCTCATTTATCCTAGCAGTTAGCACTCCCATTTTTGATTGCACCTCATTAATAGCCTTTTTGATTTCGACTTCGTTAGATTTTAGTTCTTTTATTTCTCCAGAAAGGGTTTCTCTAACAACTTCCATGTTTTTTTCAAGCCTAGCTAGTATCTTTAAAATCATGATTCTGAATTCTAGGTCCAACATCATACTAATGTCCGTATTTTGTAGGTCCCTGGCAGTCAGTACTACCTCTTGTTCTTTTTGTTGAGGTGATCTTTTCTGTCTTGTCATTTTGTCCAGAGGAGAATAGATGAATGAGAGAACAAAATGCTAACAGGGTTATAACAGCCCCAGAAAATATACTCTAAACAAATCAGAAAAGATCTGAAACCAGGGGAAAAGAAAGGGAAAGAAAGAAAAAAGAAAAAGAAAAAAAAGAAAAAGATAAAAACAAACAAAAATAGAACAAAACAAAAAAAACAGATTATGATCAAATATGATCAGGCTGGTGCATAGATCAGTGCCACACACTAGATTTTGGGTGTATTTTGGTCTGTTAGAAGAAAGTGCCTCCCATTATTTTAAAGAAAGAAAAACTTATATATGTACAAAAATAAGGGTTGATACATTGAAGGGATGGAATATGACTATAAAGATGAAAATTATAAAAAATTTTGTAAAAGGAATTGATAAGAAGTTGTTTGAAAAAAGAAAGAAGAGGATTTAAAAAAAAAGAAAAAAAAGGGGGAGAGAATGTGATCAGGCAGAAGACTAGAACAAAGCCATACACTAGAGATTTAGGGTATATTTTGATCTGTTAGAAGAAACTGTATCTCAAAATTTTAAAGAGAGAACAACTTATATATATATATATGCCAAAAATAAGGGTAACTACTATGAAGGGATAGAATATGACTCTAAAAGTGAAAAATAAAAATGTTTTTTTAAAAAAGGGATTGATAAGATGTTGGTTGAAAAAGGGAAAAAGAAAAATTAAAAAAAAAAGACAGTTAAAAAAATTAACTTTGAAAGACTAAAGAATCATGGTAAAAAAGCCATGGATTCTATGTGCAGTATTCCCCTAGCGCTGGAGTTCTGCCATTCTCATTGATCGGTAAACTTGGTCTTGGCTTGCTTGCTGTTCTTGCTGATCTTCTGGGGGAGGGGCCTGTTGCCGTGGTTCCCAAATGTCTTTGCTGGAGGCGGAATTGCCCCGCCCTTGTGAGTCCGGGCTAAGTAATCTGCTCCGGTTTGCTCTCTGGAGCTTTTGTTCCCTGCAAGCTCTGGGTACAGCTTTGGAGGACGATAGTGAAAGTGGCAGCCTCCCAATCTCCGCCCGGAGGAGCCGAGAACTCGGGGCCCCGCTCCTCAGTGCGCTCCCAGAGAAAAGCAGTCACTCCCGTCTCCCCGGTCTCCGGCCGCACTCCGTGCTCACCCGGCCTGTGACCGAGCATCTCTGGCACATGACCCCGTGTGGAGTCTCCAAACCCAGCAGATCCCTGCGGTGCGCTCCCGCGCCGCTCCTCCTGGGGAAGGAAGGGGAGTCTCCCCCGGATCTGCCCCTTGTTGAGTCCCTGCTGGAGAAGCAGTGGCCCGACTGTGCTGCAGATCACGGTTTATGGTGACCCCAAGCTGAGAGCCCGCACCTCGGCTCCATCTCTGCAGCCGGCTTCCCCGGCTCTGATACCCAGGAGCTCTGGCGCACTCAGGCACCCCCGGTTTTTCTGTGACCCCAAGGGTCCTGAGATCACACTGTCCCGCAAGGGTTCCACCCCCTGCTTAGCCACTGGAGCGACGTCCTTCAGCGGAGCCGACTTCTTTAAAGTTCCAGTTTTGTGCTCTGTGGCTCTATCACTTGCCAGAAGTGGCCAATGGAGGCCCCCCTCCCCCGCCGTCTATCCTCCCGAATATCGCCTTGGATTCACTTCTCCGCACGTCCTACCTTCCAGAAAGTGGTCGCTTTTCTGTTCAGAGAGTTGTTGCTACTCTCTTCTTCGGTCTCCTGTTGAGTTCGTAGGTGTTCAGAATGGTTTGATCCCTATTCAGCTGAATTCCTGAGACCAGTCGAAATCCAGGTCTCCTAATCCTCTGCCATCTTGCTCCGCCCTCCTGTTTCTGCTTTTCTTAAAAAAACTGAAAAAGCTGTTTTTTGATAACACTAACCAAATAGAAATTAAATGCAAAAATATACTCTCAAATTGGTTTGAAATGAATTTGTATATTAGTTGATACCATATATCACATACTGTATTGCTCTTATTTTAATTCATTTGACCTTTAATTCATTTGGCTCAGTCGGTTAAGCGTCCAACTCTTGATTTCAACTCAGGTCATGATCTCAGGGTGGTGAGATCGAGTCCTGCATCAGGCTCTGTCCTGGGCATAGAGCCTGCCTAAGAGTCTTTCTCCCTCTTCCTCTGCCCCTCCCCTACTCACCTTGTTCCCTCTTTAGAAAAAAAAAAAAGATTTAATTCATTTGACCTTATATCATGAGCATGTCCCATGTCATTAGCATTTTACATAAATGTAATGTAATTGCTGATGGTTACATCACATTCTGCTCTATAGAAATGCCATTACTTATATAATTATATATTTTTTAAGTTTTTCATCATACCGTATCTTTATACCTACACCTCTGTCCACATTTCTGATCTTTTTTTCTTGGCATAGATCCCTAGAAGTAGAATTCCTGACCAGAGCACACAAATATTTCAATGGTCTTGATTCATTTTATAAATTTCTTTTCCAAAAAGATTGTGCAGTTTATATTCGACCTTGAGGATGAGAATGTTTGTCTTACTCATTCCCTGAATCACTTGTATATTTTGAGTCTTACTATGACAATATATGAACATACTATTTTATTTTTGTTTTAATCAGCATGTTTTACCTCTTATTTATTTAAATATTTTATTTATTTATTTGAGAGAGAGAAAGCAAGAGACCGAGCACGAGCAGAAGGGAAGAGGCAGAGGGAGGGGGAGGGGCAGAGGGAGAGGGAGAAGCAGATTCCCTGCTAAGCAGGGAGTCAGAAGTGGGGCTCCATCCGAGGACCCTGGGATTAAGACGTGAGTGGAAGGCAGACGCTTAACCAACTGAGCCACCCAGGTGTCTCTTTTTTCAAAAAGTAGACTCTACCCCTGACATGGGGCTCGGGCTCACGACCCTGAGATCAAGAGTCATATGCTCTACCAACCAAGCCAGCCAGGCTCCCCTGAATCAGCATATTTTGATCACCAAAGTGAATTTTTTTATATCATCTTAGATATTTATGCTATATGTTTTGAAAATACTCAATTCTAATTATATGCCCTTTTGCTGGGAACTCAAAATAGTTTTAGAACTCCCATTGATCTATTTAGTAGTTTTATTGATTAGATTTCCTATTTCCATTTGCTAGTGTAGAAGTGCCATTTCCTGACAGCTTGTTTTAAGCATTTAGGTGCTTCCCCGTTTGCACTCAGTACTCTGAAGAACTGTGTCACAAAACCAAACAGGGATGAAACACTTACAAAATGAACACTGTTATACTTATTCCAGTATATAAAGCTCTCATTTTCAACCCTGATGTGTAAAATCATATTGTCCATTTTGAACTCTTTTGAGAATTACAGGATGATTTTGTTTTTATGTGTTCACTGCTAATATATTTGAGCACATGCACATACAGGAAATGTAGTAAAACCTAATCACATCTGCTAATATTTCAGAGTTAGATTTACAAGCTAAAATTGTTCCATAATATATGATGAACACCAGTCAACTGAGGAGCATACTATACCAGGGTAGAATTGAGAGTCAAGCTAGGAACAGAACACTGACAGGGCCTATGTTGTATTACTGTAAAAAATCAGCATATGAATATGCAGTACAGTGGGAAAGATTGAAAGTAAAACAATCCACATGACAATTCCAGCTTTTAAAATTGAGTGACATTAAAGAACAGGGTTGACTATCTAGAGCAGGAGAGCCTGCATCGACAGACCAGCTCTGTCACTTAGTGCCCTGTGCCCGAGTCTTATTATCTGTAAAATGAGATTAATGGCAGTACCTAAAGTACTGTGAGAATTAAATAAGACAATGCACCTAAACCATTTTGAACAGGGTCTACAACACAATCAGCTCCCTGTAAGTATTACACTCTGGCATTTGATTTTTGTTCTGTCTTATCGTTCAAATCCAGATGCCACTGGCCCCGGGAAGACTTAGCACCCCACCTGCCCACCTGCCCTCCATTGCTGCGTTTTTTCTGTATCTTGTCCTCTTGGGTCACTTCATTTATTTATTTTTTTTTAAGATTTTATTTATTTATTTGAGAGAGAGAGAGAATGAGAGATAGAAAGCATGAGAGGGAAGAGGGTCAGAGGGAGAAGCAGACTCCCTGCTGAGCAGGAAGCCCGATGCGGGACTCGATCCCGGGACTCCAGGATCACGACCTGAGCCGAAGGCAGTCGCTTAACCAACTGAGCCACCCAGGCGCCCAAGTCACTTCATTTATTATTTGTTTATTTGCTCACTAATTTTTTATGTTCTGAAGATGATGGATTTTACTTTTAAAGATTTATTTATTTACTTATTTTTTTAGAGAGAGAGTAGGATGGGAGCGGGGAGGGGCAGAGGGAGAGGGAGAGAGAGAATCTCAAGAAGGCTCCTTGCTGGGCAGAGCCTGACCTGGGATTCAGTCTCAGACCCTGAGATCATGACCTGAGCCGAAACCAGGAGTCGGACACTTAGCCGACTGAGCCATCCAGGCGCCCCTATTTTACTTTTAAAAATCACCAAAATAAAGATGCTTCCGACAAGCTGGCCAAGTCATCTCCTCTGTAAAATGACGCAAATCACGCTGAATGCTCCTTTAAAATCCCCCCCAGAACTGGGCTGAGATGCTGCACAAACTCAGCAGGATGGGAGCGAGCCTGCCTGTAGGAAGGGCTCAGTCCCTCTGGACTTCAGGGCAGGGAGGGTCATGCCGTTCTTTGGAAGAACAAAAAGTTTTACTTCTGACATTTCATAAAATAGTTGTAAGGCCCAAACACATTGGATTCATTTCTCTTCATCTCCAGGAATGTTTCTGATGTTCGACCAATGTTTATTGAATGAGCTGGACTCATGAGGAGATAAGCGGAAGGCACTTTTATTTTTCTTCACCACCCTCAAATCTGGTCTCCCATCTCAGGTTTCTTACCTCTTAGAAGAACTCTCAGGAAAGTGCCACGGCTTTTTTTTTTTTTTTTTTAACTCTTAAATAACAAGAACAAAACTGGATGAAGGAAAGAAAGATAGGAAGAAAGCAGAAACCATGAATGAATGAACGAATGAATAAATAAATAAAATGCCCCAAATCTCAATCCAGCCTCCTGTTACCCATCAAGGTTCCTGTCCTCCCCAACTGTGGCCTCCCTGGGACTTGGCAACCTGTGGTGGAGGAGAGGGGCCAAAATTGGCTCTCTTTTCTAGTACCCAGAAATTTGATCAAACGCCAGTCCAGATGTTGCTGTGAAAGTATTTTTTTAGGTGAGATTAAGATTAAAATCGATAGACTGAGTAAAACAGATTACTCTCCATAATGTGGATGGGCCTCATCCAATCCGTTGAAGGTCTTTGGAGAAAGACTGAGGTCCCGCGGGGAGAGGGAATTTTGTCAGCAGACTGTTTTGGATTTGATCTGTAACATCAACTCTTCCCTGGATCTCTGGGCTGCTGGTCTACCTTGCAGATTTCAAGCTTGCCAGCCCCCACAATCATGGGAGCCAATTCCTTAAAATCAGTCTCTCTCTTTTTCTCTCTCTTGCTCTCTCTACATACTGGTTCTGTTTCTCTGGAGAATCCTAATATAATATCTACATCTAAAGACCATAAACTCACACCGACGCCTCCAATTCCAACCCAACACCATGGCATTTATTATAGCCCATCTCCTTTCCATAGCATAACCTCTCCTCTGGCAGCCCGGAAGCTGGCTCCCACAGTACTTTATGGGCTGATGTGTTTGCTCAATCCTCCCTTCATGCAACCCATCTCCTGACCACATTGTACCACCAAGATCTTGCCTCTGATGCAGGCAATGGGACAGAAAAGGCAGAAGCATGTCTTTGGTCTTTTAATTCACAATGGCAAGAAAACTTTATTTTGGAATTTAATTCCTTTGGTCCTGCAAGAAGAATTAATATTTGTATTTTAATTTTTCCTTCAGCATTTGAAAGTGAGGAGGAGTTGATATTCAAATCTCTGGCAGAACTGTTGGCTTTTTATTATTAGAATAATTTTATGATGTCATCTGGTCTCATGGGCAAAACCTCTTGACCACCAGTATTGAACAATACAACTGGTTATAATCTGGGGTGAGAAACAGACTAGAAAATGAATTCTTAGTATTAGCCACAAAGTGACCTTGCTGTTAAATGTAAATCATGCACTCCTCTGACAGGATGCCAGATCTCCCAGGGCACCAGCAGGCTCAGGATCCCCAGAGAAGTGCTTGGTATTGGGCGGGGGGGCTGCATCATGAAGGTGGGAGCAGAGCTTTCCTCTCCCTCGGGCTCAGATACACAGCTAACTGATCATAGGCTAAATGATGAAGTTCAATGTGTTACAAAAAAGAAAGAAAAAAGAAAAATCCAGGGACTCTTGTTTCCTTCCACGTGAAGTGATACCCTCCACTGAGTTCTGATCCTGGAAGAAGAAACTCGGTCACATTTGGGCCATTCCCCTCCTCCGCCCTTTCCCTTTGGGGCAAGTGCTGCAGGACCATGTGCTCTGCCCCTGGGCAGGAAGAGACCCGCCCAGCCCAGGGCCTCCGAGAGGAGGCAAGTCAGCCAAGCACTGAGAGTTAGCACTAGGCAGCCTGCTTTCTCAGGAAAGCAGATGATCTCCATCTGTTGGCTCCCTGACTTTATTTTTCAACTTGCCCAGAGCCTGGGTGGGGAAGAGCGGTATTATTTATCAAGCATCATAAACACTGCAATACTTATCTTTTAAGGTGGCAAATCCATGAACGTCATGAAAACTGCTTAGAATTCTACGATGATTCTTTGATGTCTTCAACATAAAGTATTGATTCCTTAGTCTCACTTTACCGCATCGCCTCTCACCACCCTCTCCGGTCTCCTGTCCTCCAGCCTTACCAAACCACCTGCAGCTCCCTGACTGCCTTACACCTTAATGCCTGTTCTGTGAAATGAGCCCTGATTCCTCTCACCGCAGCCCCCCAACTTGCCAAATAGTCACCATCCTTCAAGGCTTAGCTCAGGAATCACCTCATCCTGAAAATCTTCCTTAATTACTCCCCCAACCCCCACAGAAGAGTTGGGCACCCATCAGGTGCAAACCTCGATTATGGATTGTAATTGTTGAATTTCCTTCCTTCCTTCCTCCCTTCCTTCCTCCCTTCCTTCCTCCCTCCCTCCTTTCCTTCTTTCTTTTTCCTTCCATCCTTCCTTCCTTCTTTCTTTCCTTCCTTCCATCCTTCCTTCTTTCTTTCCTTCCTTCTTCCATCCATCCTTCCTTCCTTTTTTTTTTTTTGCTTGTTGACTGGCACTTTTATTGAGAACAATATAGTTTTAGGAACAAATCACAAAAATAATTCTGCTGGATTGGTTTCTGTAATTTTGCAGTGAGGAGCCTAGAATGTGAGCAGCCCGCTAGCTTCCTGACTGATCAAAGACCTTCTGGATCCACTTCTTCAGGTGGAACACGTGTGTGTAGAAGCCATATTTTCCATCCCTGTCACAGCCTTCACCCCATGACACAATGCCCATTTGATACCAGCAGTTGTTAAAGGGGTTCTTCATGACAAAGCGCCCCCCACTGTCACCTTCACAGGCACCCCCTCGTTTCCTTTCACTGGGCTTGAAGCCAGCACAAAACATGTTGGTGATGTAGATCCGAGTGGAGGCCTTGCACACAGGCCGCTTCACAATGGGCAGGTTCACCACCTGCAGGACATTGGGCTGCACCTCGGCAACGTTGGACATCTACATCTCCTTCAGGTTGCCCCAGCCAGTCACCCACCCTTTGTATCTGGCGTGGAGCAGTCTGATTGCGATTTCTTTGTGTCAGGCAGGCACATGGGGTGGATGTAGTTGCTGAAGGTGATGGGCTTCTTGAGCCTCAGCAAGTCTATGTCACGGTCCAAGTTCTCCCTCCAGTTGTGCCTCGGGTGGATGTAGATCTTTTCCAGCATGGAGATCTTCTCAATGTTTCACTCATACCTGGGCCGCGTGCTGGTGCCTGATTTCCTTCCTTCCTTCCTTCCTTCCTTCCTTCCTTCCTTCCTTCCTTCCTTCCTTCCTTCCTTCCTTCTTTCCTTTCTATCTCTCATGGCCACTAGATTATGAACGATTTGAGAGCAAGGACTGCTTTTGTCTCTGCTACAAAATCAGACAATGCATGGACGACTCAACAATTGAGTGAAAGAGCAGGTCAAGTCCTCGACATCATGCCCTGCCATGTTCTAGGACATTTTTACTAAGAACTCATGATCTATTTCTAGTCCCATGGCATAGTTCAAGTTCTTTGGCACCTTTCTTAGTTATATTCAGGCCTCTATTCAGCGAACATTTGCTGACTGTCTATGATGTGTCAGGCTTTCTGCTAGGACCAGTGTGCAAAGATGAATATAGCTTAGTCCCTGGCCCACAGGAACAAAGATTCTAGAGTCCAGAGCAGACCACAAGTGGGTAATTGTGATAAAATTCAGTGTGTCGATTATCTGGGAGAGAAAGAACATTCCAGCAAGAAGGGACATTACGGGAAAATTCCGGGGAGGTGACTAATAACCTGAGGCATGCAGAGGGAGGCAGGCGACAGCAGGTAGCTCAGGATTGCTGGAGGGTAAGTTTTTCACCAAGAAGTAGAAGGAGATAAGAGTGGAGAAATGTAAGGGCCTTTCTGGGCCATGCTGAAGGCTTAGATGTCACCCTACAGTTATGGAGAAGATGCTGAAGGGATTTATGTTTTGAAAGACCACTCACTTGACCAGGCAGACACAGAATTACAGAGACCCGATGGGATAAGGGGGTAAGAGCCACAGGCCAGGCAAGCAGTGCTAACTGCCTGACCTTGTTCTGTGGCAAGATAAGGGGGATGGATTTAGGGAGTAAAAAAGTGGCAGGAGTTGATGACTCACTGAAAACCAGGGTGTATTTTGTATCTATGCTGTGTCACAAACAGAGTTTTACCACAAACTTAGTGGCTTAAAACACACATGCATTCTCTCAGTTTCTGTGGGGCAGGGGTTCAGGCATGGCTTAGGTGGCTCCTCTGCTTAGGGGCTACGAGGCTGCAATCCAAGTGTCCTCTGGGACTGGTCTTGGTGGAGGCTTGACTGGGAAAAGTTCTTGCTTTCATGTTCACTCAGGTTGTTGGAAGGATTCATGTCCCCCGCACCTGGAGGACCGAGGGCTTCAGTTTCTTGCTGACTGTCCGCCAGAGGCCGCCCTCCATTCAAGGCTGCCTGTGGTTCTTTACCTCCTCATGGCCTCTTGTTTCCTCCAAGCCAGCAAAGGAAAGAGAGACTCTGCAAGACGGGAGCTACACTCTTACGGGATAGAATCATCCGGGCACCTTGGCTGTAATCTGTGGTTAGAAGCAAGGAGATGAGGAGGGTGATCACACAGGTGTGATCCAGCCCTGGAGGCTGGACTGTGGTGCCCAGCACAAGGAGTGACAGCTAGCTTCCCAGCCGGGGAGACCAGTTGGACCATGCCGCCGACACCTGACACCAGGAGACTAAGGCAGGCAGTGTGGAAGTAAGGGGGAAGATAACGTCGTTCGCTTTGTGTCATGGTTGAGTCTGCGGTGACTTATTTTGTAACTCGTCACGTTAGCTTTTTTTCCCATTTCGCCTAGGCAGTTTTCTTTCCCACCCTCTCCTCAGCATAAAGCCTCATTCAGGCCATTAGCTGTGATCCAGAGAAGGCGTTCCTCCCAAACTGAGGAGATGCACCCTGCCCTTGTCAGAGGCCCATCTTTGTTTCCTAAGTCAGAGTCCAGAAAATTTAATCCCCTCCAAATACCAAAATGTTGGTATTTTATTGCATAATACTGTGACTAGGACTTTAAAAAAATCTGAAATGAAAAATCACTTAACTCCCGGTAGTAGTTGCTGCATTAAAATTTGGGATCTAAAATGAGTGCCCTCATTAGATATGGTTCTTCTACACTTCTCCCACCTTCCAGAGGCATAAGAAAATGCCAGCCAACAAAGCAAGGCTTCTATTGCAAGAATAAATACTTTCCCAGTTCAAAGACTTTTAAAAACAATGTTAACATTTTACCATTTTAACAAATGCATTTTTAAGAGCCTTGAAATGGGTTTGGGTAATTCTGCATCAAATTTTCAACTATATTTGACCAAGCAAAGAAGAGGACAAACCCGAAATGCTTTTCTTGGCCCGCACACTACTACTTGCTATCCACAAAAGGCTTGCGGTCCGGCAAAAGAAACAATGCACTGTTTGCGCTGATCTCTTCGCAGTCATCAAAGGAGAGATGTGATTATGTGACGGGGAAATACTGGAAGTTAACTTACAGCAGTTTTCCATTCTCCTAGTTAATGACAATCAGAAAAAGATTTCTGGGAAGGTAGAAAACTTGGCACAGAAATTGTCTCTGGCTTAAATGACGAAAACAATTGACTTTTTTTTTTTTTGAAGATCATGTTTGTTTTTTTAAAGACTGATTATATTATTTTCTATCTTATGTAGTATAGTTTATTTTTTGAGCTACACTTATTTTATCTGCTAGTAGTTTATATTAAAAGATTTTATTTATTTATCTGAGAGAGCGAGTGAGAGAGAGAGAGAAAGAGAGAGAGAGAGAAGGAGCAGTGGGGGGGGGACAGCAGAGGAAAAGGGAGAAGTAGACTCCCCGATGAGCAGGGAGCCCGACGCGGGGCTCCATCCCAGGACCCCAGGATCATGACCTGAGCCGAAGGCAGACGCTTAACGACTGAGCCACCCAGGCGCCCCTATATTAGAACTATGAGTTTAATGTTGACGTTTTATACACTTTTGTTTTTATTTGTTGTTTTCTTTATGTTCATAACATTTGTATTTGAAATGTAGCATATATTTAGTTCACTACTTAAGAAATGTCTATAAGTGGCAGGGGTTGAGGGAGAGGAGGAAGATGGTCAAAAGATACAAACTGCCAGTTGTAAGATAAATAAGCACCGGGGATATAATGTACAGCACGAGGGCTATAGTTAACACCGCCATACAGTATATTTGGAAGTTGCTAAGAGAATAGATCCTAAAAGTTCTCATCACAAGGAAAAACAAGTTTGTAACTATATGAAGAGATGTATGTTAACAAAACTTACTGTGGTAATCACTTCGAAATACATATAGGTCACACCTTAAACTCATTGGGAGCTCTATGTCAATTACATCTCCATATCACTGAAAAAAGACCTGTGACTTCTAAAGTACTTTAAAATAAATATTAAAATAAATAAGTTCATTAAATTAAATAGCATCCTTTGTATTTTATGGAAAACAAATATAAAAAAATACGGAACCCGAAGTCGGCTTCAGGCAGCCTCTTCTTGCCTTCTGTGGCCAGTCACTAGACTCAGGAGAGCAAACTTTCCTTTGTGTTCCAGGGGGTTTGCGTTTTCTCAGACTTCTGGCGGTTCTGATTACATGTTTATCCCACCTGTTATGAGGGGGCTAAGAAGCTACAGAATATTTTAAGAAGGTGAGCAGGACGTTGAGGAGTCTGGAGTTTTCTTCCTATGAGGACCCATTAAGGAGTTGGGGGGCTTAGCCAGAGTGGAGAAGGCATGGATATCAGTGTTTTCTCCAACGATGTGAGAACCCGTGGAAGAGGAGAGTTCATTGCATTCACCTTTCCTTCTGACTGCCAATTATAGCTGAACCAAGAAGGAGGTCACTGAAATAAAAACCTAGATATGAAAGTTTTCATTTTTCTGTAATCCACCTGAATTTAACCCTAGTCTTTTTTTGTCTTTCTAGAGAAATAGAATAAATCATGATGCAGCACAGGAAACACTTTGCACAGCCCTGGGCCATTGTAGATTATTCAGTAGGTGATAATGGCTTTCATTATCATTAATTATCACCCTAGAGAAAATGAGCACGTTTCCCCAAGCATTTTCACCTACCTTTCTGTAACTAATGCCCATCACCACCTATGACAAAAGAATAACCACAGCCCCAGGCTGCATTAGGTTCCAGCAGAGCAGGTCTATAGGGAGCATGGCTCTCTCCACAGCCCTGTATACTTTTCTCCATGTAAACATCTCTCTGTCCCTCCCCCTCTCCTCCAACCCGTCCCAGATTTTTCTCACAGAAAAAAGAACATCCATTAAGAAGGTAATAACTTCATTCCTTAGCCCTCTGTTCGTAAAGGAGAGGGTGGTGCTTTGATTTGAGGAAATGAAATTCTAATGGTTGTATTTCAAGCACTCTTGGGGTGTGAATGCGCCTAATACTTTTGAACGGTGGGAAGTACCCTCCTCCCCTACTATGTCACCCAAAGAGTCTCTTCTACTTGAAGAACCCTGCAAGAAAACCCACCAACATTCATTCTGTACATATTTATAGGACCTGCTATGCACAGCTATGGGCTAGTCACAAATTTCCCTGTGTATAAGAAAATCCTCAACATCCCATGTTGATGGAGAAGAATAGAGCTTCATAGTCTCTAAAATTCTCTTTAAAAGACCTGGGAGACCATCATGTAAAAACGCATCCGAGTTCATGCAGTAAGGCACAGGAAGTGAGCATATTCCAAACCAGAAAGCAAAATTAAATGATCTTCCATGCCCAAGAGTCTGAACTGAGAATTATCGGCCAGCCTTCATTTGAACTTCACCTTTGATGCTTCTCTGCAAAGCAACATTTCTTAGACTGATTCAGACTCTTCAGCTTCACAAAAGTCACAGAACTCTCTTCTTTGCCAGGAGCTACGTTCATCACATGGAGTGTGAGGCTGGTTATTGGCTTTCTTGATGCATTCATGCCAAAAGACTGTGTCCTCAACCCATTTCTCTCCTTACAGTATGCACTCAATTCTTCCACTTGATGAGGCAAAGAAACAACTAGTCCCTCCCTACTCGGGAGAGGTACAGGATCTATCCCACGTGGACCTTTGGAAAAGGACCTGATTAACCAGGCAACACTGTGCTAGGGTCATAGAGGAACCCAGCCTTAGGACTTAGTTCACCTGTTTCATCCATTCTAGCCTGATTTTTCTTATATTAATCTCTGGTGCCCGGATCCCCACTTGGCTTGTGTATACCTAACATCCAACTTCCAGTCTCTCTGGCTTTGTTAGCTCTTTATTGACCTACTTTTCTGGTGCAATTTTAGCCTTCCCCACAAACATATATCCTATATTTAGTTGCTCACCCTATGCACTAAAACTACAGGTAATTATATTTCTACTTACAGCCCATCTCAAAAGACTATTAGTCTTAGTCTCCTTCCATCCAGCTCCAAATTATTCCAAACAAAAAGCCATTATTATACTTAATTATGAGTTACCGATGGATTCCTATCAAATTCAGTAAAAACAAAAGAATGATCACTGTCTTATTATTTAATATCCTTCTGCAATGTCTGTCTAGTGTTAAAGAAAGAGATACCATTGAGAAATTAAGACATAAATATTGTCATTTTCCATGAGTAGATGTTTGTGCTTAGAAAATACAAATGAATCAACAAGAACTGTTAAAATGTCTGATAAAAGTTGAACTTAAGACTTGAAACCATAAAGCTGTTAGAAGAAAACATAGGCACTAAGCTCCCTGACATTGGTCTTAGAGATGATTTTTTGCATTAACACCAAAAACAAAGGCAAAATTAAACAAGTGAGAATACATGAAACTAAAAAGCTTTTTAATAGCAAAGGAAACCATCAACAAAATGAAAAGACAACATACTGAATGGGAGAAAATATTTGTAAATCATATATTTATAAATCATATATATACATATATTTGTAAATCATATATTTCTCTTGCTAAGAGAAAAAGTCTTAAAAGTTCCCATCACAAGAAAAAGATCTGTAACTATGTGTGGTGATGGATGTTAACTAGACTTATTGAGGTGATCATTTCACAATATACACAAATATTGAATCATTATGTTGTATACCTGAAACTAATATAATGTTAAATGCCGAGTATACTTCAATTAAAAAAAAAAAAGAGATCTGATGATCCCACATTTGGAAGGAAATCTATCAACAAAGTGGTTGGATACAATATTTATAAAATCAATGGTTCAGGGGCGCCTGGGTGGCTCAGTTGGTTAAGCAACTGCCTTCGGCTCAGGTCATGATCCCAGGGTCCTGGGATCAAGCCCCGCATCAGGCTCCCTGCTCCTCGGGAAGCCTGCCTCTCCCTCTCCCACTCCCCCTGCTTGTGTTCCCTCTCTCGCTGTCTCTCTCTCTCTGTCAAATAAAACCTTTAAAAAAAAATCAGTGGTTCACATCAAAACATTTTGGTGAAGTAGAAGAAAGCAATCACAATAACAGCATGTATTTTACTCCCATTTATATGAAATGATCAGAATAGGTAAATCTGTAGCGACAGAAAGTAGATTAGCAGTTGCCAGGGGTTTAGAGTGGGGGGGGCCATAAAAGGGGGAGAGAAGAATAGGGAGTGACTGCTAATGGGTACAAGCTTTCTTTTGGAGGTGGTGAAAATGTTTTAAAGTTAGATTATGGTGATGGCTGCACAACTCTGTAAATATACTATAAACCGCTGAACTGTAGGCTTTAAATGAGTGAATTTTATGCAATGTAAATTATACCTTTAAAGCTGATTGGGGCCCTTGGCTGGCTTAGCAGAACAAGTTACTCTTGATCTCGGGGTCATGAGTTTGAGCCCCACGTTGGGTGTAGGCATCACTTAAATAAATGAAAACCTTAAAAAAACCCAAAGGATTCCATGGATACCCAAATATTCTTGAAATATGACAAAAAAGATTCCATATTCTAAGGACATAAAGTATAATACTCAGGAATCACTTAGTTGTATGAGAAAGAAATATAACCTGCATAAGTAAAATTATAAAACTTTATTGAGATACATAAAGTAAGACAGAAGTGAATCAAGAGGTATTCTTGAATAGGAAGACTGAATATTATAAATGATACAAATTTCAAAATTCATGAATAATTTTCCAACCAGTTCAATTTTAATAAAAATACCAAGGGGGGCCTTTTGGAGTGGCAAAACAAAATTATTCTAAAGTTTACCTGGAAGAATAAAAAAAGCAATGGGAAAATTGCTTGTTAATACAAAAGGTAGTGACAATCTCCTTGACTTTTCCAAGGGTTTTTTATAAGCTCCTAAATCCTTTTATTAAATCCCTATGTATTTGAAATACCTAGAGTAGTTTGTTTTCTTACTTGAATCTGAGCTCCTACAAAATATAGCTAAATCAGGTGTAAGTTTTAGAAAAATCTTTTCTTTTGTGTCAGATGAGGTACTATAAAATCACGGAAGAGATTGTTTCTACAAAAGTTAAATAGATTTAAAAACTTGCTCCTTGCCTGGAAAGGGACTTGTTACCTGTATCCTCAAGTGGCCTCCAGAGGGCAGCAGAGTCATTTATCCTTAACCAAAGTTACCTCTTAACCCAAGTGTTTACTTTGGTTATTTATTTATTTATTTTTTTCCAACAGTCTTCTGTTTTTTTCTTGTGACTGAGCCTCCGCAAACTGGGTGGCCAGGATTAGGCAGGCTGTCTGAGGTCATGGATCAAAGCAATGATAACAACCAAAGGGATGATTCAAATAATCACTTTTATATCATTAAAGCAATTCTTTAATTAGATAAACCAACTACAATTAATACACTGATTAAGTATATTTAACTAGAACATGTTTATGAAAAACTGATGAATAGAAAGCATTTAATCATGTCAGGGCTTTCTACTTTAAGAAGTACAAGAAGTACATATAAAGAGTGATAGTCACTTATTCTGCCACATTATTTTTAAGTTTACTTATTTATTTATTTTTGGTAATCTCTACGCCCAACGTGGGGCTCAAACTCATGACCCCAAGATCAAGAGTCGCGTACTCTTTCAACTGAGCCAGCCAGGTGCTCCATTCTGCCATATTTTCTGAGCATTTGCTACACACACTAGACGTATGTCAGTGTCCCAGAAATTGTTGAAGACACAAAAGATTAGGAAAGCATGTTCAAAAAAAGTCATGGGATTCTGACTTACTCTTCCACTGTAAACAACAAAAATTCTAGATAGGATAGGTGAAGTGCATCTATAAGCTGACAAAGAAAGGAGTACTTAGGCTGAAATGAAGTGAATGCGGAAATCCAGAGAGCTGTGCCGCACACTGAAGCTGGCTTTCATTCCAGGGCATTGCCAACCCAGGGTTGTGTGAACTTTGGTTTGCTCCTCAGCAGGACACAGAGAAGAGATATCACCTCTGTCCTCCTCAAAGTGGTAATTCTAATTCTAAATAATAGGAGGCCTCCTCATTAAGGTTGAGACACCAAAGGGCCACTCCTTCAGTGTAAGAACAAACTAAAACTACCTTGAACTGTGCGCCCCCTCCCACCCCACCAAAAGTGGAATTGCCTGTCTGGAAACTTGGCTCTGAGTACAGAGAAGGGAAAAAACATGTCTTCTAAAGAGGTTTTATGAGCACAAAATGAAAGATGACCCACACAGCTTGTGACCCAAAGTCATCCATCTGGGTGGTCTAAAATGCCTCAAGCTAAAAGTCAGATTAAAGTGGTCACAGACCCAGAAATCTTATAGAAGCAAACACAGATCTCCATAGAAACTGACGTCTGTTCTAGGTCTCAAGGAATTCCCACAGAAATCTGAGTTCACAGTCAAAAATCATAAAACCCAAAAGTAATGACATGTCACATGTGACAGCCAGCACTTATCAGACCCTCAAAGATGGAAATGGTGAGACACAGAATATAAATCAAGTACAGTTAAATATGTTTATAGAAATAACAGGACTAAAATTATGAGCAATGAGCAAAAGCCATAAAAAAATAACCAATAACCAAGCATAGAGTGCAAATAGAATTCTGAGTCGTAAAAAAATATTATAAGTAATATTTTAAAACTCAATGAAATGGATAAAGTAGTAACAAAAAGTGGGTTTAAAAATATAGGATTACATTTTTTATGAGGGCGATATACATTAGTAAGCCTTTCTTCCAACATATTTTTGAGTTTAAATCAAATAGACAAGGCCCTAGACAAATATTTCATTATATCCGACTCAGAAGGAATAGAATTCCCAATAGTCTTATAATCATTAAGGAAATTGAATGAGGAATCCAAAAGATGTCGATTAGTCAATCTAACCCTCCAGGCCCAGCTGGCTTTTCCTGGTAGTTCTAAATATTTAAGGAGGAAATATTTCCAATCTTATATAAATGTTCCTAGGGAACAAAATGAGGATAACATTCTCAACTCATTTTGGGAAGCTCGCATAAGGCTGATACCAAAACCCAACAAGGACAATATAAAAAAGAGAAAAGTACAGGTTACCTCACTGATGAACGTGGATTTGAAATATCTTAATCAAAATATTAATACACTAAATTCAACAACAATTTTTTTTATAAAAGATATATCATGACCAAGTTGGACATACACAAGGACAGTAAAATTGATTTAACACTTAAAAAATTAATTAATTAATTTCACCACGTTAATAGATTAAG
The DNA here is from genome assembly GCF_009762305.2 of Zalophus californianus. Lineage (NCBI taxonomy): Eukaryota > Metazoa > Chordata > Mammalia > Carnivora > Otariidae > Zalophus > Zalophus californianus. The sequence goes on along the minus strand of NC_045603.1, from coordinate 118,689,374 downwards.
AGGAACATCATGAAGGGGAACGCATTTATGCACCTCTTAGTAGATGCACAAACCCTACATTTTATAAAACTGAAATGGATTCATGATTTTTTTTTAATAGTCTCTTTAAAATAGCCTGGTAATATACCAAGTGTTACATGTAATGTTGAAACATTATATTCATTCCCTATAAGATTAGATATAAAATAAGGATGCTTGCTATCATCACTCTTATTTAACATTGTACTGGATGCACCACCAGTGCAGTAAGGAAAAATTAATGAATGAATGAAGAAATGGGATGAGGATGAAAAAGATAGTAACAAATATGTAATTATTCTCAATTAATATAACTCTTGATATAGGAAGTTCTGAAGACTCTATAAATTATTAAAGTAAGTTTAAAAATTTAATAAGATAGCTGGTTACAAAATCAATATATACTCATCAACTGCATTTCTATACCCCAGTAAGAAAAAGTCAGAAATGTAATTTTGGAAAGGTATTTACTGGGGCGCCTGGGTGGCTCAGTCGTTAAGCGTCTGCCTTCGGCTCAGGTCGTGATCCCAGGGTCCTGCGATCGAGCCCTGCGTCGGGCTCCCTGCTCAGCGAGAAGCCTCCTTCTCCCTCTCCCGCTCCCCCCGCTCCCCCTGCTCCCCCTGCTTGTGTTCCCTCTCTCTGTGTCAAATAAATAAATAAAATCTTAAAAAAAAAAAAAGAAAAGGTATTTACTATGTCTTCAAGAAAAGTATTCAGGAATAAATGTAATAAAAATGTAGGGCCGGGCGCCTGGCTGGCTCAGTCAGGGGAGCATGTATGTGACTCTTGATCTCAGGGTCGTGAGTTTGAGCTCCACATTGGGTGTGGAGATTACTTAAATAAATAAAACTTGGGAAAAAAAAGTTGGGGGTCATGGAGCACAATGGTCAAGAAAGAATTCTTGAAACATTCTATGGTGCGACTTAGTAAGTTTCAGTAGCACGGGGACAGCACCCGTGGGCAGAAAGGGCTGCACTTTTGCTGTATGAAGCTGGTGGTTATATGCTTAGTACTTAAGGGGAAGGGGATGTGCAGGAAGTGTTAGGTCATAGGTATCTTCTTTGAATTTCTCCTCGTGAAACTACTTTTTCAAGATTTCTCTGGTCCTTATCACTCAGTTTGATATTAACTATTGGTGAGATTTACAGGCAGTCATGAGACCCTTCAAGAAAGTAGCAACTGGTACATTATTTGATCCTTATCAGAAGTATGCAGGTTATGGGTCAGCCTTCTGGGCTAAAGGTGAACATTTTTCTGCTTCCATCACCCATCAAAGCCATTAAAGCTCTTTTTGTATTTTAAAATATTAAAAAAGAGCTAAGTAAATGGAGAACTATAGTATATACGGTATTTGGATGATTCAATTTAGGCATGGTGTCATCGGAAGACAGCTGGTCCTTGTCCCTGGTTCCTGGTACAAAAATCCTAAAACTTTTGGCAAGAGCAATAGGACTACCTTTTGTTCTCCTTAGGCCACTCTTGGGGGGCCCCTAGATAGCTTCAGGATGAAGTCTGGGCACCAGAAAGACCAAGCCTTGATTAGAAGCTTAGAACTTTCAGCTCCATCCTCCCACCCCTGGGAGAGGAGAGGGACTGGAGATCGAGTTAATGCCAAATGATTTATTCAGTCCTACACCATGAGACCTCTGTCAAAAACCCAAATGACTGCATTCAGAGAGCTGTGGGTTGGTGAACATAACTAGAAGCTGGGAGGGTGCTGCATCTGGAGAGGTCATGGAAGCTTCAAGCCTCTGCCCCATACCTGTGCTATGCATCTGAAGGGGAACAGAATTTGCCACCCCTAAATATGTCCCTTTGGCGTAAGGATTATTTTAGGCTGATTACTTTTAAAAAACAGCAAACACCGGAGAAGCTTTGAAAATTGAGAAGTTACTCTTTTGTCAGACTTGTATAAAGGAATACACACATATGACATGGAAGAGACTCCTATAAGGAAAATCTTCATTTGTAAGCGTGTCCCCTTCTCTGTACCAGAAAGAGGATGACTAAACTTCTAGAAATGCTTATCAATGGACAAGGCAAGGACTTAAATCTGCATAACAATTACAACTTTGTTTACTGTGCTTCACCTGGTCACTTCCCATAACTGGCTCCTCCCCACCCAACATCTTCTTTTGTCTTTAGCTGAAGATGGTATTTAAGGGGGTGGCTTGGGCCAGTTTGTGGAGTTACTCAGTTTTCCTGGGTCCCTCCCATGTATACAGTAGGTATGCATGTTATTAAATTGTTTTTCTCCTGTTAATCTGTCATTTATTGGGGAGGGGGTGGGGCTCAGCTACAAACCTAGCAGGAAAGAAGGAAAATTAGTTTTGCTCCCTTACACATCTCTTCCGTTTGGCTTTTTGGGGTTGTATCCTTTATAATAAACCTATAACAGTAAGTAAGGTGCTTTGCTGAGTTCTAGGAGTCCTTCTAGGAAATTATCAAACCTTGGTGGGAGGGGGTGGGGTGGAGAATACCAAATTTATAGCCAGTTGGTCAGAGGTACTGGGACTTGTACGCAACTGGCATCTGAAAAGGGGCAGTCTTATGGGATGGAGCCCTTTACCTGTGGGGTCTGCACCAGCTATGGATCGTTGGTGTCAGAGTTGAATCAAATTTTTGGACAATCCAGAATATGCCCCTTTGGCATGATTATTTCAAAGGCAAGGGAGGAATAAGAGGGGCAGGAAAAACCCTAAAAACAGCATAAAACTCCTTTTGTAGAGGAAATTTACATTTATAAAGGAATTTTCCATTTGTAAAGTGGTCTCCTGGAGGAGAAGGACTCTTAGCAGCTCTTAGGAATGGAGAAGACACTGACTTGAATCTGTATAATGAACCTTACTGAACAATCCCTGTCGCCGTACTTTCCCTAGTCACCTTCCTGTAACTTACCTCCCTAGCCCCCACATCCCTTTTCTTTTGTTTAGCCTCTTCTCCACACTCTATTGCCCTCTGGGATGGCAATAAGCCTGCAAATTCTGACTGCCTCCTGAAGCCACATTTCTTTGTGAACTTGCCTGCATAGCACTTAATTAAATCATTTTTTTCTCTGCTGTTAATTTGTCTTTTATCAGTTTGATTTTTGCATTCCACTTATTGAACCTTGGAGGGTTGAGGAAAAAGTTTTCCTCTTCTATGACATCCTGCTGGTGTCAAGTGGCTGTGAAAGACCGGAGATTTAGTGTTGAAAGGGAAAAAAATCCTAACTATAGGAAAATATACATTTCCCCCAAAATGGTCTATAGTTTTAATGCAAACCAATACAATTTTCAATGAGTTCATTTGTACAATATAGCACTAAATACATAATTTAATGTATATGGAAGGACAAAAAGCCAAGAATATTCAAGCCATTTCTGTAGAAGAAAAGAAAATGAGATAGCTTATCTAATACCCAATACCTAAAACTACAGGTCAATTTTAGTGGTATCGTCCACAAGGAAGGATAATCTTAATTTTTTTTTTTTTTGAGACAGAGAGAGAGAGAGAGAGCACAAATGGGGAGGAGTGTCAGAGAGAGAGAGAGGGAGAAGCAGACTCTCTGCTGAACAGGGAGCCCAACACAGGGCTCAATCCCAGGACCCAGAGATCATGCCCTGAGCTGTAATCAAGAGTTGGCCACTTAACAGACTGAGCCCCCCGGGCACCCCTAATGAAGGCCAGTTAAAAATGATAAATCATTATACAGTCAGGTAGTTTATATCAAATTTATGCAAACTAGATATTTATATGTAAGTTAATCTCTGCAAGTTAAGTAAGACCCAACTAACTATGTGTACAAAACAGATTTAAAACATGAAAACATAAAACTGTGTTTTTTTAATACAGAATATTTTCCAATTTTCTCTTCTCTCTCTCTCTCAGTCCCTCCACGTTTTTTTCAGATTCAGCCTGGGGTCATGTCTCTCTGCCTTCATTAAGAAGACAGAAGCCAGCCTACAGCTCACTGCCAAATCTATAAGCTGCCTATGGCTCTCTGTGCACTCCATTCTCCCTTCCTGCCTGGGTTTGCTAGAGCTGCTACTAGACAGAGCTCCACGGACTGGGGGGCTTAACCAATAGAAATGTATTTTCTCACAATAGTAGAGATTCAAAGTTTGAGATCAAGGTGTCAGCAGGGTTGGTTTCTGCTGAGGTCTTTCTCCTTGGCTTGTGGATGACTATCTTCTCCCTGTGTCCTCACAGAATATTCCCTCTGTATGTGTCTGTGTCCTAATCTGCTGTTTTTATAAGGACTCCTGTCAAACTGGATCAGAGTCCACCCATACGACCTCACAGATCCATTCATGGTTCCTTTAAAGGCCCTACCTCCTAACAGTCACATTCTGAGGTACTGGAAGTTAGGACTTCAACATCTGGATTTTGGGGGGGACACAATTCAGCCTGTAACACTTCTAAGATTTATTTATTTATTTTAGAGGGGGGAGGGGCAGAGCGAGAAGGAGAGAGAGAGAATCTCAAGCAGATGCCCTGCTGAGTGTGGAGCCCGACGTGGGGCTCGATCTCACAATCCCGGATCATGACCAAGAGTTAGATGCTTAACCAGCTGAAACACCCACGCATCCCCAGCCCATAACACTCCTGTACAATGATGGAGAATCCCCCCGTTGCCCTTAAGAACAACCCCTCTACTTGTGCGGTGGATCCGCTCTGCTCTGGCCTTCTCCAGTACTCCCTCCTGCACCCTATCTTCTATCTTTTACATTATTGATTTATCCCTCAGTTCTGGACCTTTCCCATCTCTATACATGCATTTTCTAGTACCCCTTCTTTTAAAAAATGTCCCTTGACCCTAAACTCTCACTCTAGCCTTCCAGCCAGAGCCCTATCCCTTTATTCTTTCTTTCAAAGCCCTCAGTCTACACTGGATCACCCCTCACCCCCAATTCCGACTGAACATCCACCTCTATCGCTCGCTCGACTGCGATGTTCTTCCTGGGATCTGCAGTGATGCCAGTGTTAATACTGCCAATGTTACTTTTTGACTCTCAGCTTACTCAAGTCTCAGTGTATTTGATACCATTGACCATTCCATCCTTCTTAAAACAGTCTCCTCTCTTGATCTCTGTGACACCAGACTCCCCTGCTTTTTCTACTACTAACCTTGTATAAATACACTTTCTTCCTGGGTGATCTCATCCCATCCTTATGGTTTTAAATCTACTATGACGATGATGACTACCAGATACATATATATCTAACCTGTCTCTCCATAGACCTCTAAACTCATACATTCAACAAATTGCCAGATATCACCACTAAGATGTCTAATTCATTCATTTGTTCAACACATACTTTTAATTAGTTACTTCGTGTTAATTAATATTCTAGGTGCTTGGGATACATAAGTGAAAGGTACAAACCAAGAGCCCTACTCTTGGGAAGCTTACTTCGAGCAACTTCCACCCCGTGAATTCACACATACTCTTCCTCCACCAGACTCCTCCAATCACTGATGTGAACCAGCCATCCAGCTGTGTAAGTCAAAAAGCTAGCAGTTACCCACGATTTCACCCTTTTGTTTCCCTTCCACACCTGACCCGTTGGCAAACCTTATGGGCTCTTCTTCTAAAATATATCCCAAATTCACCCTCTTCATTCTATTTCTATTGCTACCATCCTATTCCAAGCCACCACCATCACCTAAAGAGATGACTGAAACAAACTTCCGCTGTTCTTATTTCCATCCTTGCTTTCCTATAATTTATTCTCTTCACTGCAACCTTAGTAATCTTTAAAAAATACATGTCAGACACAAACACATACCACTACACACTCACAAGAAGAGTTAAAATCTAAAAGAGCGGTAGAACTGAGAATGTCAAGCAGCTGGAACACTTCCACATCTCTGAAGGGAGTAAAAATTGGTGTAACTTAGAAAAACAGTAGAAAACTTCAAAAATAGCATCCATCCACTAAAACTGAAAATGTGCTCACTCTGCGGTCTAGCAATTCTACTCTAGTATATGCCCAACAGAAATGCATGCATATGGGCATTAAAAGATATGTGGGGCGCCTGGGTGTCTCAGTTGGTTGAGCATCCGACTCTTGGTTTCAGCTTGGGTTTGATCTTGGGGTCGTGAGATAGAGCTTCATGTCATGCTCTGAGCTCAGTGGGGAGTCTGCTTGAGATTCTCTCTCCCTCTCCCTATGCCCCTCCTGTTGATGCCCTCTCTCTATATACATACATACATACACACACACTTACGTAAATAAGAGATATGTACAAGAGGGGCACCTGGCTGGCTCAGTCGTAGAGCATGCAACTCTTGATCTTGGGGTTATAAATTTGAACCCCACGTTGGGTGTAGAGATTATGTAAAACAATAAAAAGGTATGCACAAGAATGTTCATACAACAGAATACTGTATAGCAATGAGAAAGAACAAACTATTGCTATGCACAACAATATGGACAAATTTTACAAATGTAAGGTCCAACGATCGAAGTCAGACATAAAGAAGCAAGTGTTGTATGGTTTTATTTACATTAAAATCCAAACATAAGCAAAACAAATCTGTGACAGAAGTCAGATCACGGTAACCTTTGGAGAGGTGGAAGTTGCCATAACATCCTAATTCTTGATCTAAAGAATGATTATTTGGGTATGCTCGTTTTTTTTAACAAAAATTTGAATTGTACATTTATAATCTGTGTGCTTTTATGTGTGTAAATTATACTTCAAGTAAAAGTTTACTTTTTTAAAAGCCCTGCCAATAAGCCATTCTTGTCAAAAGGTATAAAATTTGAATTTGAATCTAATCGTGATTTTAGAGCTATATTCTAATTTATAAGAAATATGGAAAACAGAAGAACAAGTGACACATCCCCTTGAGGAAGCAAACTAACAACTACAGCACGTGGGACATGTTGAAAGACAACTGCCTTATTTGTTGTAAAAGTCAATGTCAAGGAAAAGAAAGAAAAAAGAGAAAGGGCGGGGGGTCGGGGGAAAGAAATGTATTGCAACTGAAATGACACTTCTTTTTACTACAAAGTAACACATGTTATAAAAAATGGAAGCATGACTGTTATAAAAATACAGAAACTTCAAATTAAAAAAGTGCTTTCTTTTTCTCCCTCATTCTCCAGACATTCTGCGTGTTCTATAATATTGTGTTGTTCTGTCAGGTTTTTTTCAATTACAATGTATCTTGGAAATGCCTTCGTAGTAGTACATATGAATTTACCTTCGTTTAAATGGGCTGGGTATTTTTCTAACATTTGTGTCATTAAGTAGTATTAGTCCATTATTTTCTATTAAAAACTGGATTATAATGCTGCTAATCATTGTATATGTATTTTTATCCCCTGGAAATGGGATTGCTTGGTCAAAATAAATGCACATTTAAATTTTTATTAGAATTTGTTAAATTTTCTTCCAAATGGGTGGTACCAATTTATGCTTCCACAATATATGTGCTTACCCATTAACCCACACCTTGCCAAGAGTAGATAATATCAATCTTTAAATTTCTGCCAATCTGATAGATGAAAGCAGTATTTTTGCTTCATTTGCATTTGTTTTATTTTTAGTAAGGTTGAACATTTTTTGTAAGTTTGTTGGCCATTTAGATATTTTTATTTTAATATCTTTTTAATATATTTTGCTGATTTTTCTAATGGGCTATTCAGCATTATTTTCTTTTTTTAAGATTTTATTTATTTATTTATTTAGAGAGAGAGCACATGCACGAGTGAACTGAGAGGAGGGGCAGAGGGAGAGGGAGGGGAAAGAATCTCAAGCAAACTCCCTGTTGAGTGCAGAGCCTGACGCAGGGCTCCATCTCACCACCATGATCTCAGAGATCAACAGTCAGATGGCTTAACCGACTGAGCCATGCAGGTGCCCCTATTCAGCATTATCTTAATGATTGGTAGGAGTCTCAATATGTTAGGAATATTAATACATTATTTGCATGTTTTTGCACATATTTTCCCAGTTCTTCATTTTTCTTCAAACTATTTTTACTTTCTTTTGTTGTACAGAAGTTTTTCATTTTATGCTTATTTTTATTTTCCTTTACGGTCTCTGTGGAAAGATTCATGCTCAGAAAGCCCTTCCCCATTAATTTGTTCCTGTGTTTATTCTTTCAACATATTCTTATCTCACACCTGCTACATGCCTCTAGGTATGAAGCCAGGATGGCTGCTCTCCCAAAGCGAAAGTCTTGTGGGGTGAAACAGAACACTCATAAGTAAATAAACATGAACAAGAGAATCTTAGGCAGTGGCATCTGCTCTGAAGGCCACAGAATGGAATAGGGAGAGACTGGCGTGGAACATTTGTCCTTGAGTGGTGATGGTCACAGGAAGCCTGAGGAGGTACCTTTTGAGCTACAATATGAAGATGGAGGCCAGAGGGTTCCAGGGATTAGCCGTAAGGCAGGAATGTACCTGGCAGGTTTGAGGGTCTGAAAGCTGCAGCAGAATGAACCTGGGGAGCCTAAGGGGCCAGGGTCCCCACGGCCTGGAAGACATAGACCAAGCAATGGAGCTTGGACTCCATCTTGAATTCTAAAAGGCCACTGCGGGTGTTTAAGAAAGAGGACGAAAGAAGTAACCTGCATTTTTTCAAATAAATCTGCTTTTTTTTATGATGAAACATACCCCAAGGTAGAGAAAATTATGATAGTCTGTTACACACTTACCTACCTGTTCTGCTCTCATGTATTTTTATGGGAATCCTAGACATCTTGTCTTTGACCCCTAAATACTTCACAGTTCATCTCTAATAACTAAGGGTTTCTTTTCTTTTTCATGTAATCACAATGCCACCATCACACTAACAAAAGTAACAGAGTTTCTTAATATCATTTAATATCTAGTCTATAATAAAATTTTTCAAATTATCTCGAAACTTTTTTTCTAACAGTTGGTTTGTTCAAAGCAGGATACTATCTAGCCCTACATATTGCATTTAGTGAGACGTCTCTTTAAATTCTTTTAACCTAGAGCAGAACTTCATTCCTTTTGTCCCTCCCTTCCGCTACCCAACATTCTGCCTTAAACTACAGATTGTAGCTCATCTTCCCTCCTTCCTTCTTTCTCATTCTTCCTTCTATCTTCCTCCAATAAATATTTATTAAAATCCAAGCACTGTACTGGGCATTGAGGAAACTCTTCGTGGTTTCTGTCTTCCTGGAGTGTACATCTGTGTCTTCATTTCTCCAACGCCCTTTAACACTGTTACAGGAGTAACCATCCTGAAGGGCACAAAGGCACCTCTCTTTCTCCTGCTCAGAAAATTTCAAGCATTTCCCATTTTCTGCAGAACAACTGTAGAGACATGACATAGATGGGAACTGGACTCCCAGCTCCACCTGGTCATGGGGCTGAACCAGGCAAAAGATACTTGGACTTCATCTTTGGGCACCATGTTTTGGATGAACCGGATAGCACAGGCATTTCTGTAGCAGCCTAATTTACACCTTGAAATTAGCAAGAGCACTAGGTAAGAATCTGAGGGCATGACGTGGTTCCTGTTATTACCACCACTCTCTGTGCCACATTAGAAATTGAAGAATTGCTGTGGGCACCAGTTCTTGCTACTTGCTCATGTGAAGACTGAATAAAATGATACATCTAAACTCCTTCGTGTGGTGCCCGGCACAAAGAGAGCACTCAATAAAGCATAGCTCTTTAACTGTTATTAATAAAAACATAAAAATAAAATAAAATAAACATACCTGTGCAAACTTTCATGAATTCTCCTAAGTTATTCGGTTTCACAGAATATTGCTGGGCGATCTATGGCTAATGCAACCCAGGAACTGAATTTTTAATTTAATTTCAACTTCCATTTTAAGAGCCACCCATAGCTACTGGCTACTATGTGGGGCAATGCAACAGCAACTCTGACCAGGTCCTATTTGCCTTTTCACACGCTATTGAAAGTGGGAAGCCAATTTGCCTAAACAGTTTTGCCTACCCAACATCTCTCCTTTAAGTATCAAAACCTCTCTTTTCCATTTGGGTAAACCCTGTCCTTGATATTATCTCCTGCGATGGGTACATCACTCTGGCTTGGCTTGTGGTGGGAGTAGGGGACAATAACTAGGCCAGACTGGTCAGAGTCAGTCTTGAGACTCTTGTAGGAACTATCTAGAAAGAGATGCTCTGTCTAAGGTTGCTCTTACGTGAAGAGAACCTGCCTGGAAATTAAACTGTCAGAGAAGAAGGTAGAAGCAGGGGATGGACAGTTTCTTGATAACATTATTTGAGCACCTAGATCCAGCTTTTCCTGAAGTCATTACTATCACTACACTTTACAGTTACATGAACCAATAAACTCCTCTAACTAATGCCAGTGTGAATTAGGTATGTATCACTGGCCACTAAGAACATCCTGACTAAGAGACACTATGTCACCTACCTAGAATCCCTTTGTATTTCTTATCTACCAACTGTGAATTTACTTTAAAACTCAGCACAAATATCTTCTCTGTGAAGCCTCCCTAAAGCATGAAGGCAGAAATAACTGCTCCCTTTGTGGTGCTTCCATATCTCCTGTTGTATGTTTATCTCTGCAGTGAACAAAGTATATTATGGCTGAGTTTATAATTCACCCCTATTCATCTCTCTTTCATCTTTGTAATGTCAGTATGCACCATATCCTAGCACACAGTACTCATTCAACACGTGCTTGGTTAAATTGAAGATGAATTTCTTCTACTTTAAGTTATTATAGCCTAATATTTTATGTAGTTTGTTGCTGCCTTTATCCATTAAGATAAGTATGTTTATTATGTTGAGCCATATGAAATTGCTGATATTTGACATTTTGGGCTCCAAAAGTGGCAATTTCATACAGTTCAACATAACAAATACTGACAATTATTATAGATATCTTAAAGGCAATTTACTGTATCTACAGTCAGTGGTCAGAAACCTACAAGCCTAAATACTAAGATAATAAAGGAGAACAAATGACCAGTACCAAGGAGTGTCATGAATATGTGAAATATTCATTTATTTAGCAGGCATTTAGACTGCACTTATCTTATTCCAGGCACTATTGTAAGTGCTTCACAGGGATCAATTCATTCCCTCCTCATAACAAGCCCATGAGGGGGGCACTATTATGATCCTCATTTGACAGATGACAAAACTGAGGCAGAGAGGTTCAGTATTTTGCCTAAGGTCACATAATGATAAAAGGACAGAGCCAGGAGTCTAACCCAAGGAGTCTGACTCCAGCCAGGGTCCTTGTTCTAAAGCACACATTATGCTAACTCTTAACCACAATGCTACATGGTGCTGGCAGAACTATTAGAGAAGTCGTCTATCCAACAAAGGCAATTGGAAGTTGCTTATTGATGTGAGTGCAAGGAAACCATGCCAGCTCTCCATTTACTGCTGCATAATACACCTCCCCAAACTTAGTGGCCTAAAACCACAACCGTTTATCATGCTCTCGAGCTCCATGGGGCAAGGAATTAAGACCGGCACAAGGGGATGGCTTGTCTCTGCTCCATTAATGCCTGGGACCTCAGATGGAAAGACGAAATGGCTGGGGGCTGGATGACTTAAAAGCTGAGCTCAGTTGAGCCTGTGGACCCAGTACCCACATGCAGATCCTCCAAACAGCTTGAGCTTCTCACAACATGGCAGCTGGATTCAGAGAGCGCGAATCCAGACAGCAAACATTCCAAGAGGATGAGAATGAAGTTGCAAGGCTTCTTTTTGACCTAACCTCCAAACTGGTGCAGCATCACCTTCTATACCTAGGAGCAAGGCACCGAGGCCAGCCCAGATTCAAGGAGGGGGAATTAGGCTCCACCTTTGTGTGGGAGAGGACAAGGTAACACGGCAGGTGAGAAAGACAGGGTCACAGCACTTGTGGAATCACAATCGGCACAGAGTCACAGAGACTGTTGTCAGAGCAGTAGGTCCTGGAATGTTTTCAGCTGGAAATTACTGAACCCGCAGCTTAAACACTAGGAGGAGTATTATCTCATGAAATGAAAGGGCCAGAGGCAGGGCAAGTCCAGAATTATGTAGTTGCTCAATGATGTTCATCAAGGCCCCTAGTGCTTACTATCTTTCCACCCTGCTACCTTTAGCACATCCAAAATGTCTCAGTCCTTGGTTGTAGGTTGGCTGTGGCAATTCCAAGCATCAGGAAACAAAAATGTCAAAGAAAAAAGAAGGATGTTTATTCCCACAAAGCTCTTTATTTTTTTTTTTTTTTTAGGATTTTATTCATTTATTTGAGAGAGAGCACGACAGAGAGAGCACAAGCAGGGGGAGCAGCAGAGGGAGAAGCAGACCCCCTGTGAGCAGGGAGCCCAATGTGGGACTCGATCTCAGTACCCTGAGATCATGACCTGAGCAGAAGGCAGCCATTTAACCTATTGAGCCACCCAGGGCCCCCCCCACAAAGCTCTTTAAATGACAAAGAATAACCTCCTCCCCAAACCTCACAGCCAACTTAGCTTCAGGTCACATTGGTCAGGCACCTGACCTTGCCTACGTTCACACCACATCTGAAAAGGAAGCAGGGAAAGAAAGGATCTAGCATTGTGGCTTCATAGTAAGAAGCGCTTCTGCGAATAAGGAAAAGGAGGAGGGAGAATCACTGCTGAGTCACCAGTATCTGCCACAAATACAGGCAACTATCCTTTCACCTAGCAATTATTAGCTGATCGCTAATCATGCATCAGGCACAGCACTAAGAGGCAGGCAGAGCAGTGAATAAGACAGACAACATCCCTGCCCTCATAAAGCTTACAGTCTGGCATGGAACAGAACATGTAACAGGCAATTACATAATTAAATACAAACGTGATAAATGCTATGAAAAGAAGTATGCAATCAATGCACAATTTGCCATAATAAAAAATATTTCTTCCCAGAGGTTTATTGAAATGAAAGACAAGAATACAGTTATAAAATCTAAAAGAAGCACAAGGTCCTTAGTAAGCCTAAAAGGTAATCATTGAAAACTATGAATGTTCCCATCGTGTAGGAGAGTGAAACACCATATATGGCAGATAGACATGTCCTCATCAGTAGAAGAGTTACTCCACCAAGGGGTCAGAGACAATTCATTGGGATTTACAACAATCGCAATGAACTCTCTGAGACTATCTGACCTTCTATCCAACTGCATGCTCACCAAACAGACTTCGTCACTTACCTGGACACCAGACTGGAATTTTCCAGTCTCTGCAAAGTTATATCTGTCACCATAAAATGTTATTTTGGTCAATTTAACGTGAGTGTGAACAGTCTTAGGCCTGATCCCTTTTCAGTGACCTGAAAACTGAGCAGACAGATCTTCAAAGCCAAAAACACAGACTGGGAACCCCCAGCGAGCCCCACTCTGCATTCGCAGGATGGGAAGCTGGCCTTGCCCATGACAGCACTAAAAACCCACCTTGTACATTCCTTTGATAACAGCTATGGCATCAGCCAACTGCTGATTGTAGCATTTTCTTATAATGTCCTCATTCTGCAAACCAAAAATAAGTACAATGAACACCATACTGAATTTCCAAATATGACTCTCTCACCCTACTAAAGGACTCAGTATAAAACCATCATTCAGATCATCCCAAATCTTGTGAAAACTCCAATTTGTAATCATTTCTCCTATACTATAGCTATTACACTGCATTCAATTTTTTAAAAAGATTTATTTATTTATTTTTGAGAGAGAGAGAGAGAGAGAGAGAGCACGCACATGAAAGAGTACACACATGTGAGCAGGGGGAGGGGCAGAGGAGAGGGAGAGAGAGACTCTCAAGAAGACTGCAGGCTGAGCACAGAGCCTGACGCAGGACTCCATCTCACGACCCTGAGATCGTGACCTGAGCCGAAATCAAGAGCCAGCCACCTAGCTGACTGAGCCAGCCAGGTACCCCACACTACATTCAATTTTTACTTAACTATAAGCAATATAGAGCTCAAATGGATAAAATAAATATAGATAATCTGAACATTTTATTTCACTTTACATATTTAAGTCTTTTTACTGTCTTCCTAGAACTGCTCTTAAAAATAGTAAAACCTATTTGTAATTCATGTCCTCTCTTGGTCCTTGTACCTTTTGAATGGGATATGCTCATAAAAAGAAATCTAGAGCCACTAATCCATAAAACAGAGTCATTTTCTGATTAACCAAATCAGTTGACCATTGTTTTGTATAACAATGAAAAACATTATATTAAAACCCACCACAAACTTTGATTCTGATTTCAATTCTGATTCCAGCATGGAGTGCAAACAACAATTAGGCTTTAGAGTCAGACAGAACTGGATTTCAGTATTATTGTGCCACTTTCAATCTGTCTGACCTGAAGCAGGTTACTTAACCTTGGCATCTCAGTTTCCTTATCTATAGATCAGGGATAATCGGGTTTCATTTAAGCATTGTTGAGAGACTTATGGAAGGAACACATTTAAAAGGCGTATAGTGGTTCTCAGAATGGTGGAGTCAATAGAAGATGAGGGGTTTGTGTGTGTCTTATAACTGAAGAAAAGCAGTCTCTATTCTTAATGACAGATAAATATGCTAACCTGACCAAAGAATTTAGGAAATTCCTTGAAGCAGCTGAGTTTTCAAGCCTTTGGCTTTTACAGAGATAATAAGTACAAATAATATCCGATAAAATTGTGCTTAAGAGCCAGATCTCAAACATCAAACTGTCTGGCCAGGAAAATAAACTCTGCTGTTTAACTGGTGGCCTTGAGCAAGTTAATTAAACTTCCTGGGCCTCAATTTCCTCATCTGTAAAAGAGGGATAATAATTGCACCTACTTCATGAAGTTAGTGTGAGGATTAGATTAATTTGCATACAGAGTACTTACAAAGTTCCTGATACAAAGGAAAGCTATTATATGGATTAGCTATTATATGAGACACAACATATGCAAATTAAATTGCCCCCCACACTAGTTGCTAAATTCAAAACTGTAGTACATACCTATCTAAGCACAAGATCAATCCACATATAAAACAAAGGAAATGAGAGAACTTTTACCTCTTGATAATGTTTTTCGATTGTTAGGATCCTGTCATGTAGAGCAGTGAAGAGATTGAAAGACTCTTCTTTAAGACGGTCCTCAAATTTCAACTGAAGCAATTGTTTGAGGAACCCAAAATCCACTTGAAGAGATCTAATAATCTGAAAAATGGAAAAACATACATTATTGAAGACAGTAAGGGCACTCTGTGTAAAGATTCTAGTACATTGTCTGGTTCTGGGGGTAAAGAGGCAAATTTTTATATGCCTCTTTGGCATACTGATTATTTTAAAGAAACTGCAAACACAGGAGAAGCTCCAAAACTGAGTAGAAGTTACCCTTTTATAAGAGACATTTACATTTAGAAGGGAAAGCGCCTCCCTAGCTATACCAGCAAGAAGGGGATGAGTTAAAATCTCTAGAAACTCTTATGCAGATTTAAACCTGCATAACCACCATATCCTTGTTTATTGTGCTTTTCCTCATAACCTCCCATAACTTCTCCCTTCCTCCCCCAACATCTTCTTTTGTCTTTAGTTGAAGGTGGTATTTAAGGCCATTTCAGAGAGTTACTCAGTTTTCCTGGGTCTCTTGCTTGTGTTCACGAGGTGTACATGTTACTAAATTGTTTTTCTCCTGTTAATCTGTCTCCGGTCAATTTGATTCTTAGAGCAACTAGAAGAATGTTGAAAGGTAAAGAAAAAATTTTTCCTCCCCAACATGGGCATATGACCTGGAATGTAGTCAGGGGCCTGTCCTGCTTTTTAAGAATACCTCTGGAATATGGTATACATTGGAGAACTCCAGTTAATCTGCTAAATTAATATATGCTAATGGAGTAAGGGAGAGAATGTTCCTGGTCGTTTCTTCCCGTCCAGGATAAAGTACCTGGGTTAACAACAACCCTTTATCGTACCTCCAAAAGGTATAGTCCAAGATGTGGACATTAAATCAGGAAAGATAGGCAAAAATCCACATTTGTTGTGAATTTACTAGCCAAGCAAATCAGCATGTTGACTAAGAATCATTTCTGATCATCAAAACATATAATGTATTTTTGTCTCCCACCATCTATTTAAAATGTATTCACTAGGCAATCTTCCTCTGCCCTGAATGGAAACTCTAGTCAATTCCAGGGCCTTTCTGCTCATTCTTGGGAAGAGAAAATCCTACTGTCACTCAAAACACAGCCTCAAAGTGGCATTTAGAATATTATTACCATGAGTTAAACACATTCAAAGTAAGACTGGGTGATCATTGCTACTCCTTCCTCAGCCCCTATGAATATAGAACTTTTTTTTCTTCTTCCTACTGTTGGGGGTCCTCTGTGGTTTTAGATCATTCTACTGGATAGGGCCCAGAATGACGCCATGATGATGCACTTTCTCTCTCTCTCTTTCTCTTTCATAGGCCACATATGGTCCATAGGAAACAATCACACATTCCTCACCCCAACAACTTTGGAAGTATAGAATGATCCCAACTTAGCGACTCCATCTTCCTAGTTTCCTTAAGCATGGATCAGCACCAGTCCTCTGTGTTTTCCAAAAGCAGCAAACGTACTTCAGGTTCCATACAAGCCTGCTTTACTAGCTTTGAGTTGAGGAAGATCGCTTCTGGTACCTCTTCCCCTATAAAGAGCATGGCAATAGTGTTTTCTCGATCACTTCAGTAATTTTTCCTCTTCACCTCCTGACTCTTATTTTTATTATCCTTGATCTATTTCAAAAGCTAAGAGTCATTGATCTGATATGCAACATTCCTTTTGCAAATCCTGCAAATGGGATCTAACTCAAATTCACTTTGAATTTGATATCTGGTGTACTAGCATCCTGGAAAGAATCTCATTTTAGTATCCTGAAACCATAGAGAAGATTTTATTTTGCAGATGAGGATAATAAGACTTCAAGTGGTTAATGACTATCTAATGCAACGTTGCATGACCAGTAATGGAAGGCCCAGATTTGAACAGTTATGACTGACTCATAGCCCTATTTCTCTATATCATGTTGTCAACTCATGAAGGGTACTATGTTGACAAGTCATTTTTAAAAAACATTTGAAAGCAAGTGAAGTCTTAAGGAATTCCTTAAATTCCAGCAACAGGCAGAGATGACTTTGCCTTTAGAAGACCCAGTCCTGTATGGACTGCATGTTCTGAGGAAGGGAGGCACAGAAATCCTGTATGGTCAAACAAGCTCCACTGGATCTAAGACTCCCACAGATCACTATAAACTCTAGATAAAATAGGAACAAAACACAATCATTATTCTGGAGAATAAACAGAAACAGGAGAATCCGGGAGGGGATTCAAAAGTTGGAGGAAGGACTGATGCAGGGAGAGATGCCTGCTGGGGTGGCTGTGTTCGGTGACCTCACAAGGCAGCCAAATCTCAAATAGAAATCATTGGCCTTTATGGTCTGAATAATAAAGGGACAGAGCAACCACAGATACTGGATGTGATCGTGTGTGCTTCCTAAAAAGAAAAAAACCAAAGAGAAGGAGTGCAACCATTAAAAGAATAAAGATACCATGATTAACTTAATTCCCAGTAGAGGAGAGAATAGGAACTAAAGAAAGTTTATCAATCCAATGAAAAGTAGGGAGGTAGAAAAAAAGAGGTATAAAAGAAGAAGCTAAAGAGAAATTACAAAATAAGTTGGCAGAAAAATAAAAACATATTAGTAATCACAACTAATATTAAGAGAATAAACTAGCTGTTGAAAAAGATTATAAGATTGGATGTTTTTTAAACCTACTATCTATAATCTGTAAAAGTTATACCTAAAAATGCAACACAGAAATGAGGTCAGTGTAAGAATGAGAAAGATTTACCAGGCAAACATTATACCAAAGAATGTTGATATAAGGATATTAGCATTGAATAGAATGGCAAAATATATATATTCACATACATATATATATACACACACACACATATACACATACATATACACTCTCAACTATTACCAAATGAAAATTATTTTTAATTTCTTATATCCAGGGCACAGTGACAAAGACTGACCTCATGTGAAGCCTCGGTACAAGTTGCAAACACCAAATAATTTGTCTCACAAAGAATTTTCACTGATAACAGAGGACTGAATTTAAAAATCAACAACATAACAATAACTGAAAAGCATACCTGGAAAATGTTAGAGCATTTCAATCTAATGCTAATAAATATTAAAAGCATTAACTAATAAAATAATTAGCATTATGAATACTAATAAAAATGCTACATTTCAAAATTTGTGGAGTGAAGGTAAAGAAGTAATTTGTGGGAAATATAGGTCTGTAAATGCTTATAAAAGAAAAGAGGGGGCCACAAAAATAATGATCTATAGACATTGTAGCTGACAACCCACTATCCATTATACTGGTTCTTCCTTACTGAGAGGACCGGGACTTTGTCCAGACAGAAATATGTCCAGCTAAAATGCTCGCTACTCTAGAACTCCTTCCAGTTAAGGTGGTCAAGTTGAGGCCAATGATAAATAAGCTGGGGTTTTCTATAGAAAGTTCCCGCTTTCCTCACATGGCCACCACCACCCCTCCCTACTTCTCTCATAGTCTCCGTCCTGTATGAAATGCAGATGGAGCCTGGAAGTGTAGCAGCCATCTTGCTACTGTGAGGTCAGAAATATGAAAGCAAAAGCCATTAATAATGGAGATTTAAAAAGATAAAACAAGTCTGGTATATAGATGACAACAGAGAGCTACTGCCCCAACTACAGATGATGTCTAATTCTAAGTGACTTCTTATTTGATTAAGCCAATATAGATGCATTTTCTAAGAATAGAGCTATATGACATCCTAACTGATACTGAGATCCAACTCAAGGAATCAGAAAAAGGAAAACTAAGTGAACCCCAAATAGTAGAATAAATTAAAAAATAAAGATAAGAAATTTATTAACTAGAAATAAAGATATGACAGAGAGGATTAACCAATGTAAAAGTTGGGTCTCTGAAAAAAAATAATGAAATAGATAAAACTGCCAACATTCATTTAGAAAAAAAAGAAGAGGTATGCACACAATATTAGCTTTTTATTAGGTAAATAGGTAACTACAGACACAATAAAGATTTAAAAATAAGACAGTCAACAATATGCCAATAATTTGAAAACTTGACAAAATAAATACTTTTATAGAAAAACATAATGTCAAAACTGACCCAAGAAGATTTAAGAGAACCTTAATATATCCATAACAAGATAAAAATAGCAATAAAAATAAGCACATACAGTTTTACAAGCAAGTTCTAACAAACACTGAAGAGATAGATAATTCCAACCTCATGCCAACTATTCCAGAGAATAGACTAAGGAACACCTTCCAGCTCATTTTATGAAATACTATGACCTTGGTACCGAGATTGAACAACAACAGTACAAGAAGAAAAGAAAATTATAGGACAGTCTCTTATGAACACGAATGGAAAACAATCATTAGTAGAATTATACAAATGATGCAGAAAACAGAAAGAAATATTATAGTCCAGTTGGGTTCATTCCAGGTTTACTATTCAAAAGTCAGTTTTCACATCATCCCATAAAGGAAAAAAACCTTATGACTCAATAGATCCATGAAAAGCATTCAAATCCAGTCATTCATGATATTTTTAGATGCCTTTCATTAATTAAAAATAGAGGAAACACCCTTAATCTGATTTAAGCATCAGAATTTGGTTCAGCTGGATTTTAAAAATCCAAATAACAAAAGTGCAAAAGAGAAATAAGTTTATTTCTCTTTCACTAGAAATTGATGTAGGCAATCAGGGGTGAAAATGACCTAAGATCCTTCTATCTTATTACTATGCTGTGTATATTGCCTCAAAATCAGGGCGCAAATGGTAGCGTCCCTGTTCTAGGCACAGAAATAAGGAAAGAAAGGGAGGGAAGGAGGGAGTGAGGAAGAGGAGGGAGGAAGGGAGAAGAGGAAGAGGAAGTGAAGTAGCAGACAGTAAGTGCACGTGAGCTGTTTCTTAAAGAAGATTCCCAAAGCTGCCCCATAATATTTCAGTCTAATTCTACTACCAGAACTTAGTCATTTGGACATGCCCAGTTGCAAAGAAATAAAGTTATAAAACTTTTCCGAAGGTATTACTAGAAAAGGCAACAAATTGGCAAGTATGTAAGAAAAGAGACACCTCCAAAAGTTACTAGTGGGGGTGTAAATTGGTACAACCTCCATGGAGAGCAATTTGGCAATATCCTTCAAAATGACTAATGCATACATCTTCTGACTCAGAAATTCCACTTTGAAGTTTATGCCACAGATTGGCTGGCCTCTGAATATGTACAGAATTCTTCATCACAGTAGAAGGTTTGAAGCAACCAAAATGTCCATTAATAAGGGCGTAGCTTAATAAATGATGCACATTTTATGATGGATACACTTGTGAAAATGACGAGGAAACTACCAATACGGGATGATTTTCAATGGTTTTATTGATTAGGGATTTTAATAACTCTTGATATCCGAGGTGTATGAAATGTTCTGTTTCTTTACAATCAAAAAAGATCCAAAGGAAATATGGTGGAGAGTCAAGATTTGACAAAGCTGTAATGGTGGGTAACACAGTGATTCATTATATTACTCTCCACATTTTTCGACAATCCAAAAATATTTCATAATTTCTAAAAAGTAGCATAAATAGAAAATTCCAAAGAGAGTAAAAACATACTTCACCAAACCAGTTAACATATATAAGCATGATATAAATATAAGCAGTAGTTGATAACAAATTATTTTTAAAAACACGACTGTCGTCCAATTCAGCTTCTAAAAGACGTTAAGATCTAAAAATTTTTAGTCATTTCAACTCTGCAAAGGAAAGAGACATCAAGGCAAACAATACCCAAAATAATCTCAGAAGTTTGAAAATAAATCCAATTTACCCGTATTAGCTTTTCTGTAGATGAACTCAACTCTTTTAGTGGCAGAATTTCACTGTAATCTGTTTGAGTAGCATGGTCTGTGCAGAAAAAGCCAATCTTCAAATCATCTGAAATATTAAGTCTGGAAAAAAAATGGAGAGTAAAAGTGCTTTATAGAATAGACATTTCCTTTACAATATGTTATTGCACATAGTTTTGTGTAAATAATGTTATATTTTAAAGATTCAAAGGGACTGGTAAAGTGAAAAAAGCTCGGAATTGTCTGCTCATGATTTGGGGTTTTCCCTGCCCTGTGGCATATTGCTCTGTTACTCATCTTGTTTCCATTTTCTGAGTTATGATCAGTTTGAGCCTCCTTTTAATATCCTATCTACCGTTTTACCTGGGCTACTGCTTAAAGCCAACATAAATTATGCAAGGGCATATCAAGTAAAAATATTTTAAGGTAGTGGTTCTCAAAGTGTGGCCTGAGGACCCCTGGGGTTCCAGGATCCTCTTCCAGGGAACCCACAAGGTCAAAATTACTTCCATAATAGTATTAATATTTTATTTGCCTTTTCCACTATCATGCTCTCACAAGTGTTCAGGGGAGTTTTCCAGAAGCAACAGATGATATGAGTGCAGGACGTGAATGGAGAAGCAGATATGAGAATTCAGCTATCACGCATTAAGCCAAGCATCGAAAAGATGTGCAAAAATGTAAAGCAATGACACTATACTCATACCGAGTTTCTGTAGTCTGGGAAAAATACAGTTCATTTTCTTTAAAATATGTTATTTACATTAGCATATAATTGGCTTACCATTACTTTAAATGAATTAACATACATATATTCTTAATTTCTCCTTTTAAAATTCTAATATGGTTACTATGTATAAACTAAAGCTCTTTGAGATCCCCAGTAATTTTTGAGACTATAAAAGTTCTTGAAACCAAAAAATTTGAGGATTCTTCCTTGAGATAATCATATGACCATCTTGTATTTGATTTTCAAATTCTATTCCTGAACAATTTGAGTAGGCAAGGAGTTTAAGTATTTGTAAACTCTTCCTACAGACCTTTAATGATGGGCCTCTCAAATAGTAAAAAGAAAGCCAATTTTCCGGATGCTCTCTCTTCGTCAATTTGATCAAACTTCCCACAACTACCAGCTTCTGAAATGTCAGCTAAAAAAAACAAAGCCACGAAAGCCAAAGTAGAATTATCAGACTTTTGGGGTGCCTGGGTGGCTCAGTCGGTTAAGCATCTGCCTTCAGCTCAGGTCATGATCCTGGAGTCCCGGGACTGAGCCCTGCATTGGGCTCCCTGCTCAGCGGGGAGTCCACTTCTCCCTCTGCTCCTTCCCCGCTTGTGCTTTCTTTCTCTCTCTGTCTCTCTCATTCACTCTCTCTCTGAAATAAATAAATAAAATCTTAAAAAAAAAAAAAGAAAAGAATTAGCAGACTTTTCAGTGCAGGCTCCAAAGACAGAGTGTGCTTTTATCTTCTCTTGTCTGCTGACCAGCTGGAGCAGACCCTGATGGGGGTACCCCATGCAACCTTTTCCCTCCTGTTTATTTGCTGGCAGAGTCTCAGGTTTATGTCCCACAGAATTCAGGGCAGGGTGATCATATTCCCACTGCCAAAGGTAAGTCTTGTCTGGTCTCAGCCCATCACAGAGATCCCATTCTTCTGGGCAGATTGTTTTAGGGGTGGGTATGGAACTTGGTTCTGGCAAGAATGACATGAGGAAAGATCTTCTGGGGGGCTTGGGGTAAAGCTTTTTATGTTCCTACACAGGGGCACCAGAGGAGAGTTTTCCTCTGTGACTCTGAACATTGCCATGTGTGGAAGTGATGCCAAGAAGTGCCACAGCCATCTGGTGACCACAAGTGGGGCCAGCCAAAGGGCAATGCCAGTACATAGATGATGAGCTTTTTATTTTTTTTAAAGATTTTATTTATTTATTTGAGAGAGAGAGAATGAGAGATAGAGAGCACGAGAGGGAAGAGGGTCAGAGGGAGAAGCAGACTCCCTGCTGAGCAGGGAGCCCGATGTGGGACTCAATCCCAGGACTCCAGGATCATGACCCGAGCCGAAGGCAGTCGCTTAACCAACTGAGCCACCCAGGCGCCCCGATGATGAGCTTTTTAAAAAAATCAGAAATAATTTTGACTACCAACTTTGTTTAGCCATTGACTCAACTAGCTCTAAAACCTGTCATACCTCTGGCCTTCCTGCAATGTCATGTAATAAACGCACCAATTGGTGAGAGCGTCTGTCAGTCAGAGCTGAAAGCATGCAGATATCCTAGCTATGTGACATTATGTAAATTACTTAATCTTTCTATGCCTTAGTTTCCTCTTACGAAAAATAATAGTGCCTATTTCCTAGAGTTATTGTCAGGATTATTGTGTTAATATCTAGAAGTACTTTGAATGATGCATGTCACTTAGTAAGCTCTCAAGAAATGTTACCTGGTATTGGTGCTGTGGTGGTACTTGTTACTATCAACTACTGTGTTCTGAAGTATCATATTTTTTCATCTGGTTTGGAAAAAAACTTTTGAAGTATAGTTATATTCAACCAAGAAAGACTAAGTTTAAATTTATAAAATTTTCAACACTTAATATAATGATTTTTCAATTAACCCCACTCAATTTTCAACTAAGCTTCTACACACTCCTTAATATCATAGTGATGACAGATCTCATCAGTAGCATTATCCAGATGGGGAGGGAACAGCAGTAATGTTGTATATCTCAGTTTCAACTAGTATTTCTGGTGTTTTTCCACAGAAAATTATATTTTAGATTTGCTCTAATTTCATTTTAGGAGCCTATATATTTTTTTTTCTCACTACCAGAGTACTGTTAGAAGAGGCAATCTCCTTGGACCCTGAGTGTCCCTGCACATTCTTTGTGCATATGCCAAGAATGCAAAATCCTGACCACTCTTTCCACAGGCCATTCCTCAGAATTGTGTTTGCAGTGAGCAGCCTTAAAGGATGAGGTAATGCCTTTCTTCAGCCAAGAAGCAGGCTGATAATCTTTACTATGAAAGTGGTGAGCTCAGGGATCACTTCCTTTAATGCAACACACTGTGTATACAGGTATCCAAGATGGGTCTTTACTGTCACCCTCTTGGCCCTGAGGGGGCATGGCAAATCAACACAAATAAATATGAAGGTCTGGATACTGTTTTTGCAATGATGATAAAGTCCTTTGTCTCTGACCCAGGAGTCTTGTGTCTTCTGTGAATGGCCATGAAACAAGCAAACTTGTAACTTGTAAGTAGGGTAAGATCTCAAACACTGCAAAGTCCTAACCCATAAAATCCTCTCAATAAATGCTTGTGGTATTGAAAATTTTTTAATTTTAATTTTATTTTTTAAAGTTTTTTTATTTATTTAAGTAATCTCTACGCCAAACATGGGGCTCAAACTCATGATCCCAAGATCAAGAGCTGCAAGCTCTTCTGACTGAACCAGCCAGGCATCCCTGTATTGAAATTTTTAAGACTAAGGTATAGTAATTAACTAAAAAGATCATCAATATTTAAAATTTTGCCTACCTAAAATTTGTAACCATTTTTGAAAATCATTTGTGAAAACCACCACTAAATTATAATTATTATGTTAAAATTCAGTATGATATTGGACTACACTATAGAAATGGCCGAATCATATGATCAATTATGATAAAATTTTAAAGCATAACGTTTTAAAGCAGTTTATAAGAAATAAGAGAAAACCGATTTTTAAGTGGTGATGACATAAAATTTCAGGGAAAATGTGTTTGATACTTTTCAAGGATGGCAACTACTATCGACAAATTGTACATGTGGCAGGTTTTTTTCTAGAACATGTGTTTTATAAATTTTACAGAAATTCTCTTTCTTATACATTTGGAAATCCTTTAAAACATGAAATAAAAATAAAATCCTTATACTTTCAAACAAGTGTCCCTCAAAATATAGACAATAAAAGTTTCCTAAAATTACTATAAGCCTCCAAATTTTCGTCTTTTTAATCTATCATTCCCATGATCCCTAGAGGTATCTTACTAAAACTCAGGTTGTTTTACTCTCCTGCTATAAGGACTTTGATAGCCTTCCTTTGTCCAAGAGAATTAAATTCAGTCTTCTTATTCTGACCTCCAAAATATAGGTGCAAGCTCCTTGTCTGAACTTCATGCATTTAACAAAGAATGACTGGGTACTTAATGTTTGCCAGGCACTGTTTCTGGTACCAAAGATAACAGGAGTGGACAAGTCAAAGTCTTTGTTCTCATGGAACTTAGATTCTAAAGGGAGAGACAACCAGTAAACAAGTAAACAAAAATATGTTATATTATATAAAATTATATTATAAATAAACTATTGATTTATTTTATAATTTTATATTTTATTTATTAATATTTACAGATCTTATTTATAAATATTATCATATTATTATTTATAAATTATTTATTTATAAATATTTATATAAATTTTACATAAGTTTATATACATTTATAAATATTCATTTATACATATGTATTAATAATTTATTATAAATTATTTTGTAATTTATAAATTATAAATAAAAATATATTATGTAAAAATATGAGGCATTGGTAAACTCATCTCTCATTACATATATCTGATGGACCATACTTACCTATTAAATGTTCTGAAAATATATCTACCTGGGCAGTACTGTCGGTCTAAGATACAGTCATCCCACAGTTCTGCTTACTAAAACCATATGTAGTCACTTTCTTTTCCATCTTCCTATTCCTTCCATTCCTTTCCCTTGCCAGGGTGGAGGAATCAACATGGTGGTCAATGACATGAGTGAATTTCTCCATGATGAGAAAGGTTGGAAGCTATGCAGAGGCAAAGGCCAACAGGCCTAGTAGCCAAGAATGTAGCAGGGGAGTGTGACAGATAGGAGCAGCCGCACAGAGCCAGCATGATTGGGAGACTGGGTACATAAATGTAACAAATGTAAAAAAAAAAAAAATGAGGAAAACAGAGCATCAGCCTTTGGCAACCACCATAGAGGTGACTCATTAAGGTGGGAGTTATCAATGACAGGTAAGGCTGGTCAGTGGAATTTGGATTAAGAAAAGGAAATTTTTTTTCCAAAAAGTAAAAATAGAATACTTTATGTACTAGCAATCCCATTTCTGAGTATATATCCAAAGGAAATTAAGTCATTACCTCAATATTTACACCCCCAGGGTCATTGAAACATTATTCAAAAGAGCCAAGGCATGGAAATAACCTAAGTGCCCATTAATGGATAAATGGATAAGGAAAATGTAATGTTTATATACAATGGAATATTCTTCCACCATAAAAAAGGAAGGAAATCCTGCCATTTGTGACAACATGGTTGAACACTGAGGGCATTATACTAAGTAAAATATGTAAGACAGAGGAAGACAAATATTGTATGATCTCACTTATTTATGGAATCTAAAAAACCCAAACTCATAGAAACAGAGTTTGGTGGTTGCAGAGGCTGAGGGGTGGGGAAATGGGGAGATGTTGGTCAAAGGGGACTGGAAGCAGCATACACCACGTTTGTGTATGCTACTTCACCCATTTTCCAAGTCCCGGGTAAGGCTGCCAGTTTTTATGGGAGCCTGGAATAAAAGAAATCTAGACTGTAGCGCAAGCTGCCCTTCCACTTGGACATTATGATCCAGCAGGTAATGGCACTATTTGTCTATGACAAATAATGGGATTATCTCTGATCTTCTGGCAAGCACCATGAAGAAAATCACAGGAGAGACATCTAGGGTTTTAGAGCAAATCTTATGCCTTCTTGTTATAGATGACTATTATCCTTTTGAGAAACAGCCCTGGCTTGCTATTAAGCCTGGAAAAGACTGAATGCATAAACATGAGTCATCAGGCCTGAGTTTTCCACAATAAATTGGGTTTTCTCTGACCCACCAAACCATAAAATTGGGCATAAGCAGCTTCAATCTCTTAAGACGGAAGTGACATAAGAGACCAGGCTCAAGCAGAAGGAAAGGACATTTCCAGGAGCCCATAGCTCCAGCTCCATTCCTCTTCCCCCTTCAATCCATAGTTACAGCCTCATGGGAAGTTCTGTATGATCAGCTGACTGAGGAAGAAAAGACTCAAGCCTGGTTAACGGGAGGGGGCTGCCATCAGAAGGGGGATACCTATAGTCCCACAGCTGCACTCAGAGGTGACCTTGAAGGACAGCCATGAAGGAAAATCCTTCCACTGAATAGAACTGACGTAGTACATTTTCTTGTTTACTTTTTCTGGATGAGAGCTAGCCAGAATTGCATATCTGTATTAATTTATGTACTGTTGCTAAAGTTTTAAGGAAGGAAGAAGGCTGAGAGATCAGTGACAAGAAAGTCTGAGGAAGAGTTCTGTGGATTTTACTAAGATTTTACCCTTTAAGAAGGGGCTCAGGCTAGGGGCGCCTGGGTGGCTCAGTCAGTTAAAGCGTCCAACTCTTGATTTTGGCTTAGGTCAAGATCTCAGGGTCCTGAGATTGAGCCCCATGTCAGGCTCCCGTTCTCAGTGCCGAGTCTTCTTGAGGTGCTTTCAAGTGCCCCTCCCCCCACTCATGCTCTCCAAATAAATTAAAAAAAAAAAAAGGGGGCACAGGCCATAAAGATATTTGTGCCTCATGTGAATTCTCACCAAAGTTATCCACCACAGAGAAAGTGTCCAATGATCAAGCAGGTAAAATGACACACTCTGTGGATAGCAGTTAGTTTCAGCCACCATCCCAGGGCTCACTCAATGGCCCTTGAATGAAACAGCTACGGTGGCAGGGATGGAGTTCAACAACATGGATTTCCCCTTACTGAGTCCGGCCTGACTGCTACAAGTGGAGTGCCTCATCAGCCAACCAAGAGATCAATACTGAGTCCCTAATATGGCAGTATTAACTAGTGGGGATAGCCAGCCACCTGGTGGCAGCCTAATAACACTGAACCTCTTCCATCATCCTCACTGGGAAAGACATATCTATCTATCTATCTATCTACCTATCTATATGTATGTATTCTGGACATGGATTTGTATTCCCTGACCATAATGTGTCTGCCAGAACCACCATCATTACAAAATGCCTTATCCACCCTTGTGATATGGTGCACATAATCACTTCTGATAAAGGTACTCATTTCACAGCCAAAGAAGTGCAGCAATGGGCTCATGCCCATGGAAATGACTGGTCTTACCACATATCCCATCACCCAGTACTGACTAGCCTAATGGAAGGGTAAAATAGCTTATTGGAGATTCGATTATGGCAGTGGTGAGACAGATCCATAAAGATGTGTTTCTGTCTCACAGGATGCAATGTGTGCTTTGAATCAGTATGTGGTACTATCTCTCCCACGACCAGAGGTCCAGGAACCCGGAGACAGAAGGGAAGTGGCTCCTCTCACCATTATTGCCTAATAACCCACTCCCAAAAGTATCGCTTCTTGTCCCAGCAACTTTATGATCTGCTGACTTGGAGATCTTAGTTCTCAGGGGAAGAATACTTCCACACAGAAACACAGCTATAGTTCCATTGAATTAGATGAGATTTAATTGAACCGATACCTGGCCACTTGGGGATCCTTTGGCCATTGAACCAGAAGGCGGAGAATGGGGTCTGGCTGTAGTGATTGATTCTGATAACGAAGGAGCGAGTGGGTTGCTGGTATACAATGGAGTCAGCGAAGACTATGTCTGGAGCCCAGGGGAGTCTCTGGGGTGCTTCTTTGCATTTCCATACTTGTCATGAGCACGCTATAAAGGCACACACAAGAGTTGTGTCTTTCCACAATGTCAGCTTTATTCAATCGTAAAGCAAAGTTAAATCACAATTATAAAGCAGGTTCAGGATTTCAAACTCAATGACATTTCACCATGTGATTAAACTTGGCTTCTTACACAGCATACAAAGCAGGACAGAGGACAAGCCACACAGCAAATGAGATAAACAGAAGGGTGTAGGAAGTTCACGAACCAAACGCAAAGTCAGTCTGGGGCGCGCCATTGAGACAAGGCCTCGGTCTGGTCTGGGTCAGCCCTGGGCACTGCCTGCTTCTGATGTTCAAGCAGGCAAGGATCTCGGTTCTGTTCGGAGATCCACCCGGCAGAGTCTTCGGTGGCAGTTGCCTTTTTTAAATGGCCAGACATAGAGGGGTCAGGTCTGAAGAGACTGACAGCTTGCTGCCAAAATCCTTTCCTGTTTAAAGGGATTTCATCGGCTGTGGGTCTCTGCAGCCCTCCTCTGTTGTCAATTGACGTGGGTCCCGGCGATGTCTCCTGGCTGCAGTACCTTACCTGCTTGTGTCACTGCTTGACATAGGCCCCTGCTTGACATGAGAGACTCCACTTTGCTCTCTACAAGGCTGTAGGGGAGCAGAATTTGCCACCCTAAAATTCGCCTCTTTGGCTTAAGGACTGTCCTGAGTTAGTTACTTTTTTTTTTTTTAAAGATTTTATTTATTTATTTGAGGAGAGAATGAGAGAAAGAGAGAGAGAACATGAGAGGGGGGAGGGTCAGAGGGAGAAGCAGACTCCCCGCTGGGCAGGGAGCCTGATGCGGGTCTTGATCCCGGGACTCCAGGTTCATGACCTGAGCCGAAGGCAGTCGCTTAACCACTGAGCCACCCAGGCGCCCACGAGTTAGTTACTTTTAAAGACCAGCAGGCAAAGGAGAAGCTCTGAAAACAGAGTAGAAGTTGCCCTTTTGTAAGGGACATTTACATTTATAAGGGGTATCTCCATTTGTAAGGGAGTCTCCCTAGCTGAACCAGGAAGAGAGGAAAGACTAAATCTCTAGAAACTTAACAGTGGATAAGGCAAGTACTTAAATCTGCATAACCACCGTGCCCTCTTTACGGTGCTTTGCTTGATAACCTCCCATAATGGCTCCACCCCTCACCCTCTAACATCTTATTTTGTCTTTAGGTGGAGACGGTATTTAAAGTGGTAGCTTGGGCCATTTGGGGGAGTTACTAAATTTTCCTGGGTATCTTCCATGTACACAGGAGGTATAAACATTATTAAATTTCTCTTTGGTTTTCTCCTGTTGATGTCTTATTACAGGGAGTCTCAGCCAAGAGCCTGAAGGGTAGAGGGAAAGTTTTTATTTATTTATTTATTTATTTATTTATTTGTTTGTTTGTTTGTTTGTTTATTTATTTATTTATAAAGATTTTATTTTTAAGTAATCTCTGCACCCAATATGGGGCTCTAACTCACAATCCCAAGATCAACAGTCGCATGCTCCACCGAATGAGCCAGCCAGGTGCCCCAGGAAAGTTATTTTTAGAGAACTCAGAACCTTTCAGGAATGAAGATTTGGATCTCCCAGCAGGGTGAAGAACCTCAGTCGGTCCGCATCTTCCAGCCAGCCGCGCGACAAGTCATCCCCATGGACCAGCTCTGGCCAGCACCCTCTGACAAGTTTCTTTGCCACCAGCCACGTCCTCTCCCAAGAGGTCTTAATCTCTGCCTTGGATGGGGGTGGGAGTGAGAGGGAGTGAGGGGGAGTGAGGGTCTTCTGAGTTCTTACTTCCTTTCGTGTTTACTCTCCCTCTGCCTCTGGAAGAGGATCGCAGCACCATTTTGCGTTTGCTATTACAAGACTGCTTAGAGTCTTCTTTTACCACTTCTACTGCCTTTTACTAGTTAAAAATGCTTTTTTTAAAAAAAATACTCCTTAATATTTAATAAGGAACAGATAATATTCCCCCATTTAAATACTGGCGAGGTTTCTGACTCCTGTCTAGATCTTGAGTGCTAGATCATCATAATAAATACAAATGGTCACTTAACCTGTTTCTTTATATTCTATAACACTGTACATTTAACAGACCTCATGCTTCATCCTCCCTGTCTAGAAATACAATCCTTTACCCTCCTCAGGGCCAAGCAGCTCCTTTTAACTATTCAGCTTCATTTTTCATTAAGCTTGAACATGTATGTTTTCTTTTCCATTTTAAGCAAAAAAATCTATTGTGGGCAATAGGTTTATGGAATGTGGGTAGCTATTATGAATATATGTTACATGTCAATTACATCTCAATAAAGCTGAAAAAAAAAGTTAAAAGTGTAAAAAAAAAAAACCACCCCAAATACATATATTTTCCGGATATGACTTAAAAACTTGGAATGTTTTCAGTTATTCCTTCTGGTATCATAATACTATAACACTACAATACAATGCTTTAAAATCAAGTCCAAAAATTTTATAGATACCTCCTACAGAGTGTTTAAAAATTATATTAAGCACTATTTATTGAGTGCTTAACTTGTGCCATGTGGTTCGTTAAGATGTATGCACTAACACCCATTTTCCCTTCAGGTCTTCCTCCCAATAATCTCATAAAATTATGAGACTGACTTTCTTGTTTCAAAGATACAGAAACCGGGGTTTGAAGAGAGGAAAGAATTCTTCTAAAATCATAAGCCTGAAGGGACAGATCCCAATTCTCCATCCCTCGGGAGAATAGACTCAGGGCTCTAAGGTCACTTGAGTCTTAAATTTTTGTATAACTGACTCAGAAAGATCTGGCTCATTCAGAATCTAAGTGAAACACGAAGGTTCATTCTTCTGTTTTCCGTCAAATTCCAAATGTCTCTGATTTTAAATGGCAACCTCCTTGCCTAGAATGGAAACCACATCACAACAAATTAGCTAAGTGGTTCCTACACAGGCCTTATTTATAGTCTCAGCAATTCGATTTCTGAATAATGGCTTAGTTGTTATGCATAAAATACAGTCTTGGAAAGATGACAATTATGTTTTTTGAACAAACTAGATACAAAATTAACATGTAAATTTAGTATAGAAAACAGACCCATGAATATTTATTAATAGAATGCAGTGACACTTCTCACTGGATCCTAGAATAGTTTATCATAACAACTGCTTATTAACGAATTAGTCAAAGAAAATGGTGTTAGGTGTGCTAAACTTTCACTATGGTGTACTGTTCAATTTTAAATAAAACATTGCTTCCCTCTTTTCCTCTTCAGGTCCTCCACCCCTACATCCATCTTTGTGCTAATTACTCCCAAACTGATACAGCCAGCCTGGACCTCTCTTGTGAACATCCTCCATTTGAAGGGTAGCAGAATATCGCACCCCAAAACATGCCTCTTTGGCACAGGATTATTTTGAGCTAATTATTTTGAGTACCGCAGACACAGGAGAAGCTCTGAAAACAAAGTAGAAGTTACTCTTTTGCAGGAGAAATTTATATTGATAAAGGATATCTCCTTTTGTAAGTGTCTCCCTCTCTATACCAGGAAGAAAAGGATGAGTAAATCACAGGAGAATATTATCAATAAACAAGGCACCAAACTGTGTAACAGCCATACTTTTGCTTACTGTGCTTTTCCTGGCAACTTTCCATAACTCACTCCCCTCCCCCCATCCAATCCCCATCCTTTGTCTTTAGGTGATGGTATTTAAGGTGGTGGCTTGGGCCATTTTGGGGAGTTACTCAGTTTTCCTGGGTATCTGCCATGTATACAAGAGGCATACATGCTATTAAATTTCTGTTTTGTTCCTCCGCTACTAGTCTGTCTTTTATCATGGGGTTGGTCTCATCCAAGAACCTACAAGGGTAAGGGAAAAATTATTTCCCCCCATCTCCTAGCTGGTTTCCCTGTTTCTGCCCTTATCTCCATTATAATTTATTATCAAAACAGCAGCCAGTGTAATCCTGTTGAAAGATTAATCATACCAAATCATTCCTCTGCACCAATCCCCCCTCACGGCTTCCCATTTTGATAGTGTGATTTATAATAAGAAATATATATTTTGGTCTTCATCCACAGTTCCTGCCTCAAAACTCCCAAGATCCTTGGAATTTCCTAAGTGATTTGAGCAATGGGATCATCTTTTGTTATATTTGGTATTTTGTCCTCAGTTCCTGAGATAGTCTCAGTGTGGAAAAAAGGTGAACTGTGGGGGTCTTTTGTAATTCATAACAAACTCCTTTGAACCACATCTGAGTCGATGTTAATGGGGGCACTTTTGGAAAGCCCCTAAGGATGGAGGCTGGGACCTGTCAGTCCCACTCCCACATCCTCCTCTGGAGGGGCAGGAGGTAGACCCAATCACCAAAAGCCAATGGTTTCATCAATTTGGCCTACGTAATGAAGCCTCCATAAAAAAAACCTCTGCACTACAAGTTTCAGCAAGCTTCTGGGTGGGTGAAGCAGA
Source organism: Zalophus californianus (assembly GCF_009762305.2). Classification (NCBI taxonomy): domain Eukaryota; kingdom Metazoa; phylum Chordata; class Mammalia; order Carnivora; family Otariidae; genus Zalophus; species Zalophus californianus. Next base: position 118,656,275 of record NC_045603.1, on the reverse strand, counting down.
ACATATCCAGGTGCCAGGAGGGTGGCACACTCCAAATTCCATGGGGACAGAAGCTTCTGTGCTCCAGATCCTTCAAGACCTCACTCTAAGAATCTCTTTATCTGGCCATTCATTTGTATCCTTCAATATTCTTTGTAATAAACCAGTCACCTCGTAGGTAAATTGGTTTTCTGAGTTCTATGAGTGGCTCTAGCAAATTAATTGAACCCACGGCAGGGGTTATAGGAACCTCTAACTTCAGGCTGAATGGTGAGAAGCACAGGTCTAAAAACCTGGATTTGCGATTGGCATCTGAAGGAGGAGGGGGCAGTCTTGTTGGACTGGACCCTTCACCTGTGTGATCCGACACTGTCTCTAGGTAGCAGAGAATTGAGTTAAACTGTAGGACACCTAGTCAGTGCCACTATCTGGCACTGTCCCCTTACCTCTGACCTCTTCGCTGCTCTCCCCTTCTCCCTCTGCTCCAGCCACACAGGGCTACTTGCTGAGCCTGAGACACACAGGCCCACCCCTTCCTGCTTCCTGTTCTTTCGGGGGAACACTTTGTTCCTTGATAGATCTGAATGGTTCCTCCATCAAGCCTACAGGTCTTCACCCCAACGTCATCTCTGAGAAGCCTTCCTCGACCACACACCAGTTCCTCTGCTCCCTCCCTGCTGTTCCTTCCTTAGCACGTACCACTAACTTCTTTATTACATAGCTTGCTTGCTTATCATTGGTTTCCTGACTAGAATGTAAACTTGACAAAGGCGGGCCTTCAGTCGGTTTGTAGATTGCTGCTTGCCCAGTGCCAAACTCTGCCCGAAATCCAGAACTGCATCCGTACTCCAGCCTCTCCCATTCCTCCCAGAGCACCAACACAGCCCCCTTAGCGCTGGGGGTTGGGCGGGAGAGAGAAATTAACATTGGCATCAGTGGTTCCTTTGTTCAGGCACCGTGCATTAACTGAGCACCTGGCACTGTCATTCTGTCCACTGAGCGCAGCCAGTGTGTTCTGCTGGAGAGTTCCACACCAGGCAATGCCAAGGAATCCAAGGCAGGAAGTCATTCCTATCAGTAAACAAGCAGAACAGGTTAGACACTGTGCCCATGGTGTTATTATGGGCCATTGCCAATATGTGCTTTCCACAACCACCAATAAACCAGGGCCTGTGTCTACCCTGATCTATTTTCACAAATGCACCCACTTACGCTGAGCTGGCAGCATTGTCTCACTGGGTCAGTCCCCACCATGCGGCAAGTACCGGGCTGGTCCTTTCTCACTCTGGAGCCTCAGTGTGCCGGGCTTGCCTCTCCAAGCCAGCCTACCAGGCACCATGAAGCCCTTGCTTTAGGGAATTCTAAGTGCTTGCACAGTAGCTAACCCAGTGCTGGCCACTTACTGATTTTAAAGGGTTTTTGGAAGGAAAAACACATTTTCCCAGACACCTCAGCTCTATATTATCCGAACAGACACAATACGGGCAGAGGGGGGCAAAGGATGATGAAAGGGAGGAAATGTAAAGAAAGGATCAAGGGTTAACAATGACGTTGGCAAACACCTCCAGGGTACTCTGTGTATATATGTACGGCGCTCGTCTAAACACAGTACGCACATGCACTCCTTTCATGTTCACTCTCAGCTACGAAGTAGCACCGTCCACCGCCGTCACGGCGGTTTCCCCACGAGGTAACTGCGACAGAAGTTTTTAAGGAACTCGCCCAACTCAGGGGCCCTGTAGAGGGTCGAAGGATTTGAACCCAGGCACTCTGGCTCCAGAGTCCGTGTTCTCAGTTTATGTGAATACACTTAAGAAATCAAATCAGCCGGCCTGGGGCCTGGAGCGCGGGCGGGAGGCGCGGGAAAGGGGCGCGTGGCCCGAAGGAAGGGGAGGTGGCGCTGCGCGGGGCGCGGCGGCTGGCGCGGGTCACCTGGGGCTGAACCGGAATTGTTCGATAGTCGACTCGAGGTTCTCGAGGATCTTCCGGCACTCCTCGGTCTTGGACGTGTCGTCCTCGCTCTCCATCGGAGCCGGGGGCTGGCCCCTGGGGCCGGGCGCCTCCCGCGCAGCTGCCGGCTCGGGGGAGTTGGGAGTCCAGAACCCGGCGTCCGTTGCCATGGCGACCCCTGGGGGGCGGAGCGCGGGAAGTGGCGGGCCGGGGGGCGCGGCGGACCCGCCCCTGCCCGCCTGCCTCGGGGCTGCCCCACCCCGCGCGCTCTGTCCCGGACGCCCGCGGGCCAGGCCGCCGCTGAAATGTCCCCACGAAAGCGGGACCCGTCTCGATACCCCTGCGAGGTGCCTCCACGCCCCCAAGCTCTCCTCGCCTTCTTTTCTCCCGAGCCTCTGCGCTCAGCCTCCCTCCCGGCCAGCGCCCTCGGGGGTCGGGGCGGGGGGGCGCGTGGATTTCGAGCATCTTCCTTTTCACACGAACACCCCTCCCCACGCCAGGGGTGACCCTCGCCTTCGTGGCCTTCCGCCCTGTGCTACAGGGCAGCCTGGGGAGGAGGAATAGAGCACCCTTGCAATAAGCAACCATGCTTAGGACCTCAGGAGCCTTGGCTCCAGGGGCAAAGCCATAATAGGAAAGAAGCGGGCGGCCTGATGAATTGCCTGCACCTGCCACTTGACCACAGACATAGGCGTTTCATGGACAAAAAAAAAAAATTCTTTGCAGAGATTAAACAGCCTACATTTCTATTTAATATGAAGGTCAGAATTCAGGCGTTAAATATTAAGCTGTACAGGGTAGTGTGGAATTTATTCTTACTAGGTTTCTACAATAGTGAGAGAAGCTGCTGCGTGATCATGAAACGGTTGTTCAAATTATGTATCATGTATTGACAATGGTGAGTATCTTTTCTAACATCATCAGTATGTCATTTGCTGGTTTTAGAACTAAGTATACCATATTTGCATTTCAATATATGGTCTACAGGAAAACAAAAGATTTTCTTTCTTATGATTATGTGAAAACGAAGTTAGTTTGATATTGGAAGCTCAGAATACAAAAAGGAAATGACTGTAGCATTAACACAACTCTTGTATTTAAAGACAAAGATGGAAAGCCCCAAATGCCTCCCCCCCCAAAAAAAATGTAACCAATGCCAACATGATCTTCTGTAAAGGTCTGTTTTCCTTTGAGAAGATGAAGAGAGAAGAAAAAGAGTTACTTTTACTCTACATAGATTTTTGTTTTCAAAATCGAACTTCTAAGTCTCTTGAGGGAAATTTTGCCGTATAATCAAAAAGTGTTTTAAAAGAGAGAAATGTATAAATCTATAATAAATGATCTTTTCTTAAGTGACTTTTTTTTACCACAATACATATAAAAATTTTTAAATAAAGAGGAAAATTCCAAGGTAAAATTAAAAACCTAATTTGGTTAGGACCAGGCCAAGGTAGTGAAAAGACGGTGACAAGCTGTTGGCTCTTTCACTAATGCTGTTCGAAGTGTGTATTTTGAAACTGAGGAGGGAGGTCTCACCATAGACTTCATGAGTCATTGGTCAGCTCTGTGCAGCATTTGTTGACTGATATGGACTGCATAGTTACACCCTCCCACAAAAACATGAACTGAACAAAACCTCTTTGTTTGAAGCCTTGCTATAACATATCACAGAGTTTCAGATTTCAGTGTCTGGGATACCAAGTTATGAGCATGACTGTTTTTGAAACTATTAACTACATAACACTTCTCTTGTTGTCAGTTACCTATGCTTACCTCTCAGGTGTTCTGCCTTATAAAATTGTTCATTTCAGATCATATTCTTGCCTATAACAACTGGGTTTGGCACTGTCAAAGCATCTGTCATACTGAATCCAGGCTCTTTGTATCACATGATAAATTAATTGATGGTTTTTAGTGGAAAGCTCATGAGCTTGGGAATAAACATTAAAAAGGAAGGAAGGAAGGAAGGAAGGAAGGAAGGAAAAAAAGAAGAAAGACTCCCTGAAATTTAGTTGCTTTAGAACACTGGGCAAATTATTTAACATCTCTGAGCCTCTTTTTTCTCACCAGTAAAAACTGGATAATGAACTTTTCTCAGGGTGCTTGGCAGTAATCTATAAAGCGAGAAAAGCACACAACTCATGCAGGACACAAGACAAATACTAACCAGTGTGTTCCTCCTTTCTAAACCACAACTAAGGAATACACCGTTTAAAGTCTTCCATTTCTTAAAAGTTGAATGTCTCATATGCTAAAATAATTTTTACTTTTTAAGTTAACAGGATTTACGGCACGATTTTAAATTTTCAAATGCCTCTTTGATATAGGTATAAATATAATGTGTATTTATATTGAAAAGATCACCTACCAATTATTAAAAGTGATAACATCTCAGATTAAATAGCATGAGGATTTGATTACGAGTCAAGTGCTGACTCTGAACATAGTAATTTATATATTCCAGGTGGATAGTATCAGTCCTATAGTCTAATAAAAGCCAAGAGGTTTCAGGTTAGGTTTGTAATTTAAATTCTTTCTGGAGTCATCATATGTAAAGTGCTTATTTTTCTTTTATCACCAGCTGTAATCTATGATTATGTGGTGCAGGCTCTGTTAGGTAAACTTGTTTCGTGTTGTGCTTCATCCATAACCAAAGTTCTTAAATAAAGTGTTGGGAAAGGAAATAGCAAGTCTTTAGCCAGGACAATATCATGCGACTAAATCCTGTATGGAAGAACTCCTGAGACTAGATCATTTTAAGGTCTTAAATTTTGTGGCAATGACATGACATATCCACTCTTGTAAAAATCCATCAGTAAGTGTTTGTCACGTGGCTAAAGCTGAAAACCAAGATGGGGAGCACGAGGGGAGTCTGGGCAGGAGCAGTCTTGATGTGGAATTTGGATCTTACTGCCAAATGTCCTTGAGCACTGCGTTAGAGGTTATCTTCTATGTGGAGCTAGTCTAGATGTTTAAAAGGGAGGTGAATAAAAATGTGAAGAAAATGGTAGAGCTTAGCCTTCTGCAGAAGTGAGTCCACCTGCGAGAAGATTTGTGACCCTGCTGCTGAGGGAAATTCGGGAAATCTCTCTGTCTGGTCAACCGACCATAGTGGATCTGCATGCCTGGAGCATAACCTAGCCAATCTGCAACGCATACATTGCAATATGCAGTGAGTGGTTTGGGAAAGGTAGAGGTCTGAAGGAGAGTAATAAGACAATTACCGTAGTTCATGCAATCTCAGATTTCATCCAAAGATGATAAAGATGTGGATCTTAGAATCAGTGAAATAAATAATAAGAATTTATGAGCCAAAGACCTTTTCTGGGGGCTCCATTGCATCAGACCGCAGAGGGCTTTACTTTCATGAGGAATAGAACATTCATCAGACCACCATAAATTACCTACATTGGACCATGTAGTGCTCTGTTCTTTTTCCAGGGCCACAAGGTAATTCAGATTCTCGGGTATGTGGATTCACAAGAAAGACTTAATCTAGACAGCGAACATGTGGTTTTGGTTAGCGTGAGTATTCCCCTGTATCTGGACCCAAGTGAACTGATAAGATACAGTATTTAGTCCTTCCACAGGAGGACTAGACTCATTTCCCAAAACGAACCACCAGGTCAGGCTTTGCCTAGACGGTTAGCTTGGCTCTCCAACTAGTATTCCTGGTATCACAACATTAATACCCTTCATTGTCCTTCAGTTTAAACTCTATCTCAGAAATATGGTACAAAACATTCTAATTTAGCAATTCTGAGAACTCATGGGAAATATTGGACATAGGAGAATATGGTATTGTGAAATTCGGGTTTGTTATTGTTATGCCTGATTATTTACCTAGAAATGCTTCAGTGTCCACTCAGAAGGACCTGTCTTACATGGGTTCTGCTATACCAACATCCTGATAAGGAGTGCACAGTCAAGCAGCGCCTGGGTGGCTCAGTCAGTTAAGCGTCTGCCTTCCACTCAGGTCATGATCTCAGGGTCCTGGGATCGAGCCCCACATCAGGCTCCCTGCTCAGCAGGGAGTCTGCTTCTCCCTCTCCCCGCTCATGCTCTCTCTCTCTCTTTCAAATAAATAAAATCTTAAAAAAAAAAAAAAAGGAGTGCATAGTCCAGGAATGGGCACCTACTGTTACTCAAATCAGGAAGTCCATGCTTCAGAAGGGACTACTCCAAGCTCTGCTCTTAACTGTTCTAGACCAATAAGCCACCACTGTGCTCCTTAATATACCAAAGTTTTTAGCAGTAGGTTTTTATTGGTGAATGGGGTGGCCTATTGACTAGTACTGTAGGTGTTAGAAGTGGGCTCGAATTGGTGAGTTTAAAGCTCTCCAAGATACCTAGGTCAGCCAAAATAGTTCAGAAATCCTCCCACCTTGCAGGAACAGTCAGCAAGAGTCTCATGGAGGCTGGAACTTAAACCCTGAGTGATGGGGCTTCGAGTTTGATGCCCTGCCAGTCCTCCATCCAGCCTTTACTTTATAATTGCTTGATGCCTACTAACAAGACCTAGGATCTTGCTTCTGGAATGTTATCATACCTGCTTCAAGGGAATCATTCACGCTTGCTGGTAGTTCACCTGAAAGGACAGAAAGGTCGGGCTCTGGGGACCTCTACAAACAGGCTGCATAAGCTGTTTGGGGTCTGCTTGCACAAGAGTGTTTTTAAAAATAAATGTGGGAGACTGGCTTTCAATATAAGCTGAGAGCAAGGTGTTGGGGAAACAGCTAATCTTTACCTTCATCAAACTTCTTTGAAGGATACAGCACCAATGCAAAGAATTGCATGTGATCAAATTAGGTCAGTTTTCTAGGAAGCCACAAAAAAGAATAAAAGCTTCTTTAATATAACTGATTTTGATATGTAAGATCTGTATCTGTTTAATTCATCCTTGTATCCCCAGCCCAGACTAGTGCCACCCACATAGTAAGTGTTCAATACATATTTGTCAAATGAATCATTGATGGAGAAATTCTGAAGAAGTTCCTTAAAAGAGCAATTCTTAAAGCATCATGCACCTCAGTGGGGTGCACTGGAGAGCTAGGCAGGAAAATACTGTTGGCTGCTATTTCTAGGTGGGGAGAGATTAATTCAAGCTGCCAATGTTTGATGGCTGCAGGAAATGCTGCACCCCACAGTAGTGGGAGAAGATGTTTGGGCCAGAGAGACCTGGTGATCTGCTGCCTCATTCTTTATGAAGAAGGAAACGCCCATGATCAATGCATAAGTGAAGAGAAGGGAAGGTTTGCAAGGATAATTTTCCATCAGGACATTCTAGGTCTAGGTTCAAGCCACCGATGGAAAACATTGGCCCAGTAAGGAAAAATTGTGCTTGACTATAATGGCTAATTTTATATGTCAACTTGGCTGGACCACAGTGCCCAGATATTTGGTCAAATATTATTCTAGATGTTTCTGTGGTGGTGTTTTTGGATGAGATGAACAGTGAAAGGTAGATTTTGACTAAAGCATGTTATCCTCCATAATATGGGTGGGCCTCATCCAATCAGTTGAAGGCCTGACTAGAACAAAAGACTGTCTTCTCTTGAGCAAAATGGAATTCTGCAGCCGGTGGCCTTTGGACTTGAACTGCACCATCAGCTCTTCCCTGAATCTCCAGCCTGCCTGCCCACCCTGCAGATTTTAGACTTGGCAGCCTCCATAATCGTGTAAACTAATTCCTTAAAATAAATCTATCTATATATTATATATAGTCATCTTATTTGTTTTGTTTCTCTGGAGAACTCCAGCTAACACAGTGACCAATGAAAAATTAATAAATTAATCAAAGGATACCCTTATATTTTTTGCAGCTCTTAATACCAATAACAGTGAATGTGATGGTTAGTTTTATGTGTCCACTTGACTGGGCTAAAGGATGCCCAGATAGCTGGTAAAACATTATTTCTGGATATGTCTCTGTGGGTGTTTCTGGAAGAGATTAGCATTTGAATCAGTAGAATGAGTAAAGAAAATCCCCCTCACCAGTGTGGGTGGGCATCATCCAATCTGTTGAGGGCTTGTATAGAACACAATGGTGGAGGAAGGGCTACTTTGCTTTCTGCTTGAGGTGGGACATACATCTTCTCCTACCCTCCGACATTGATGCTCTTGGTTCTCTGGCCTTTGGACTTAGAGACTTAGACCAAGGTCTCCTGGTTCTCAGGCCTCCAGGTTTGGGCTGGAACCACACCACTGGTTTTCCTGGGCCTCCGGCCTGCAAACAATAGGTTGTGAGACTTCTCAGCCTCCATAGTCACATGAACCAACCCTTCATAATAAATCTTTCTTATTGATTCTGTTTCTCTGGAGAACCCTGACTAATATAGCAAATATATTTATAGGACTGAGAAAAATAATCATTACAAGATCAATATTTATTGAGTGCTTACTATGTGTCAGGAATTTTTTCTAGGCACTTAACACATCATTTGATTACCTACAATTTAAAAATGAGAAAATGGAGACATCAAGAGGGTGATTTACTCATCCAAGTTCACAGTTTGCAGGGGTGAAACTAGGCTCTGAACACAGATAGTCTTGTTCCAGAACTTACATGCTTAATCATTACGCTATATTGCCTCACTGAACTGTCATGAGGAGCAAATTATTTCAGTTCTTCCCATAATGTTAGTTTTTGCAATAGCCTACAGAGTACCTCTCAAGCTGTCAAGCACATATTAGCAACTTAATTATGAATCTGAGTTGCTGGGTTTGCTGTAGAGAATCAAACACATTAACCCCCTCTATTACTGGAGGCCGGTTATCAGAGAAATTTACCTTTGTGAGATATTCATGAGAACAAGAAATTAAGCAAAAGATATGTGTGCCTAAAGAGGCTACAAAGTTCAAAGTGCCTAAATCTTAATCGCTTTACTCCTAAGAAAGCTTCTTAACCTATTAGTTAGACCCTATATATCCTTACCATTAGGTACAATTCCTCTGCTTTCTATCTCTGCAGACAGTAGAAGTGGGGAGATGGGCTACCGAAAGATGATCACTACATTATCAGCTGGTACAAGGGCACTGAAAGTCTAAAACTATCCACAGCAAAAATTTGGACAACATGAGAGGTTTAGGTCATTGTGAGGAGCAAATAGAGCTCCACTTGTCACTGGCCCTGAGGACATCACTATAAAATAACTAAGGTTCATAATAATGACCATGAATCATTGATTAGGTTTAATACAACTATGTTTAACACACTCTCTTTAAAAGGCAGGTGTGTGCATAAAACAGTGTTTCAATTCTAAAAGTTACTCTAGCTGAATTCATTTTCTGAGATGGTTTAATAAAACTGAAATTTCATTTTATGCCTTAAACAAAAGGTGACATTTCTTTGTTACTCGCATGAGATTGCTTTGTGTTGTTGTAATGTCAAGAGTTCTCAGAGCTGAAGGGACCTTAGAAATAGTATACTTTAGTCCAGTCACTCAAGGGCATATAAGTAGCTAGACCATAGCTACATCTAGGATTTCGTTTCCTTAAGTATTTTTTTAATTTTAAAATGTTTTCACTCATTTTCCATTCCCACAGAGTTGGCAGGGAATTCTGCTCCACACCGCTACCTAGGGATCCAGTTGATAGAAACTTCTTTTTCTTGGGGCGCCTGGGTGGCTCGGTTAGTTGAGCATCCAACACTTGGTTTCAGCTCAGGTCATGATCTCAGGGTCCTGGGATCCAGGCCCGCACTGGGCTCTGTGCTCAGTGCGGAGTCTATTTGAGGATTCTCTCTCTGCCCCTCCCCCCCGTTCGCTCACTCTTGCTCTCTAAAATAAAAAAAGAAAAGAAAAAAGAAACTATGAAGAGAAGGAAGGAGAAAGAATCAAGTGCTGACAATTAAATACATTTACCCCTTCCGCCCACTCCACTGACGAGAAAGAGTCACATGGCTCTACCAACTGCAGAGAGGACTGGAAAATCTATTCTTGCAAGCGCTCAGGAAGTGGAAGGAAACTGGTACCAGTGAACACTAGTAATATCTACCAGTGTTCTTTCTGTTATATCACCCTTCTTAAACAACTTTGCAAATTTCAAGGTAGTGATGGGGATAATAACACCAACGGTGACAATGGTAATGATATCTGATATCTGCACAGGTCCTTAAAGTCCAGAGAATGCTTCTCTCATTTACATTATTAACTCAGCCTTGTGCAAGAACATCATCTTTTTCACATGAGAAAATCAGGCTCAGAGAAAGTCCAATTGAATGGAGTGATTTGCTTAGGATCCTATAAATGAGTCTTTAGGAGATGAAATACTGCCGGTCTAGTCAGAGCCAAAGAAGACCCGAGGAGGAAAAATGGAAGAGACATCTCATCCAGGGACAGGCCAACATGAGAAACCCATTCCCAGAATTCACTACAGAAGAGCTTTAAAGCACAAGCATTCATAAAAGTAAAGAAATAGTGGAACTGGTTTCTAATTATGACTCCTTTACTTATAATCAAATGCACCCTTTTATTTTGCAACAAAACATGTCTGGTGCATAAATATAGACACAATATCTATTATATTAATGTAAAGCAAAGTAAAAATCACATGTTCCTAATAGAAAGTATTAAGTGTTATGTAATGACGCTATTACATTCGAAAGATCACATCTGGGCTAGAAATTTAAGGGATTAAGTCATGACAAAAAAAGTTACAATTGTGAAATGAACCAATCCTGGCTGATCTGTGGGAAAACTTAATAATTAGGATTTTAGGAGCAAAGGTAGCCAAATGAGAATGACAGACCCAATCATGCAGCAAGTATTTGGTATTAAGTTAGTCCAGGGATGGTTAAAAAATAATAAATAAGTGAATAAATAAATAAATAAATAAATAAAAAGTCACAGAACAGAATACAGAGGAAAGGTGTGGTCTTCTGGAAATTTATACATCATTGAAAAAGACAAAACTAATACATGTAAAATGATACATGTTCTTTTTTTTTTAAGATTTTATTTGTCAGAGAGAGAGAGTGCACACAAGCAGGGGGAGTGGCAGGCAGAGGGAGAAGCCCGATGTGGGGCTCAGTCCCAGGACCCCGAGATCATGACCTGAGCTGAAGGCAGACGCTTAACCGACTGAGCCACCCAGGTGCCCCATGATACACGTTCTTATAAAATGGTCTATAACAAAGTGCTGTTTCGTCCAGTGAAACCTCCAAAAAATATAGGAAATGTGAAGGAAAGTAAATTCTAAGAAAGAAAAGAAGGAGGCATACTCAGTGAACATTTCATGCAAAAGCTGATGGAGATTCAGGACTTAAAGCCTGAGTATAGTCTGGAGAGCTGAACAGGAAAAGGGAGTCCATTCTAGAAACAGCATGAACAAAGGCTCAAGATGTATTGTGCTCCCGGGAAGGTGGCATGCCTTGTGGCATGCCCATGTGTGTTATTAGTTATGTAGATGCACTTCTATCCCACTGGATTATTATACCTTAAGGAAAGGGCCTTATTGATCTTTATATAAGTGGAATAAGCATTGCATTTGGTAGCTAAACAGTGCTCAAAACTGTTTAATTCTTATGGTTTAAAATTTTTTTTAAAAGATTTTATTTATTTATTTGACAGAGAGAGACACAGCGAGAGAGGGAACAGGAGCAGGGGGAGTGGGAGAGGGAGAAGCAAGCTTCCCGCTCAGCAGGGAGCCCGATGCGACTGGAGCTGAAGGCAGACGCTTAATGAGCTTAATGAGTGAGCCACCCAGGTGCCCCTGGTTTAAAATTTTTGCTTAGAAGCATAGAAAAAGGAATTCACATAGGTTCCAAACTTTTCTTGAAGCTGTTTGTTGCTGATTTTAAAATGGAAGATTGCATTCCTAATGTTTTTTTCTCCGTTGAGAAAGGAGAAAGACTCAAACTTATGAAACACTCAAACTATAATGGGAAGACTAATGCCAAATTGGTTTGTACCACATGCAAAGCACTCAAGTAACAAACCCGCTTCTTTGTTACTTTTTGTTATACCATTACCTGGGGAGAAAGTTGGAACCGTTGCCAAGCCAAGACAGGATTCCCTCATTCAGCTCATTTCTTCTTGAATAATTCATTGGCAAAGTTCCTTTTACCCGCAAGAAGCCTAGAGTTTCTTATTGTGTCTTAATGAATTTTAACTGAACCCCTCCTTATCTTGATGTCAACATGGTCTTATGTATTATTATTTTTCGCTTTTAAAAACTCTGTTCACACTCTAAAGCTTGAAACAGTTTGTAGTTTTTGTTTCTTGTTTTCATTATTTTCTCAGGCTGCTTAGCTCAATTAACAAGCTAATGAGGCCAGTGTTGTCCAAGATCATGAGCGTGGCTTGTCTCACACCTTCTGCCTACCTTGGCCACGGACTGCTCCCTTACCCCCTGTGATATGGTGATTTATAAGAAATACGTATTTTAGTCTTGCCCAGTTTCTGGCACAGAGTTCCAAAAACCCTTGAAATTTCCCAAGAGAGAAGAGATAGAAGTGTCTCATTATTCATAACAAGTCCCTTTCAACCCACCAGTGTATGTTAATGAGGGAACTTTTGGCTAGCATGATGACGGGGGTGATCGCCGGGGGACCAAATGAGGATGCGAGGGTTGGAACTTTCTGCCTCAAATCCCATTGTCCAGAGAGGGAGGAGGATCTGGAGGTTGAATGAATCCCCAAAGGCCAAGGATTTAATCTATCATGCCTGTTGTAATGAAGCCTCCATAAATAAATACCCACAAAAGAAAGATCTGGAGAGCTTCTGGACTGGTGAACACATGGAGGTGCTGGGAGGATGGCGTGCCCAGAGAGGGCATGGAAGCTGCACCCCCCTTTCCCCACACCTGGCTTCACGCATCTCTTCCATCTGGCTGCTACTACTAACCCAGGAATCTGGTAAGTCCACTATTTTCCTGAGTTCTGTGAGCCCCTCTAGCAAACTGACTGAACCTGAGGAGGGAGTTTGGGGACCTCCAATTTATAGCTGGTCACTCAGAAACCTAAATGGCAAGCTGGACGTGTGATTGGCCTTTGAAGGGGGGGGGCACTCTTGTGAGACTGAGCCCGTAGCCTGTGGGATCTGAAGCATCTCCAGGTAGGATAGTGTCAGAATTGAGTTAAATGGTAGAACACCCAGCCCATGTTGCAGAACTGCTTGATGTGTGGAAACCCCACACTTCTGAAGTCAAAAGTGCAGTGTGTAGTGAAGTCTTGAGAGTAGAAGACACGGGACGAATTTTTCTTTAGGTTCTTTAACCTCCATCTCTAATATGTACCTACTTAATCATTCGACTGAAGTGCTGGGTTAGTTCAGGGGATGAAGTTTAGCTATTGGATGCTTTAGTCCAAGGACTTGCCTTTCTGACAAATGGCCATGAGCCTTTAATTTGTCAAAGACAGAAATCATCAAGGTTCCAAGGCTCAGTTTTGCCCCTCTATAAAAAGAGGATGAGGATTAATATGAATAATTATGAAGACTACGTACCACCACATAAAAGGGAGACATGAAATTATTTGTGCCCTGTGAATACAACCATTTAAAAATGCCTACAGCTATAATAGCCCAAGAATGAAAGGGAAAACAAAATAAAACCAAAAAGGAAAAACGATTATGTTTTACGGAGGTGGGATTATGAATGAACTTATTCTTTCCTCTGAATTTTCTCTGAACATTGTTATTATAATCAAACCAGATGTTCAAAACTCCTCTAGACACTGGGCTCTGACTTTCCTTTTATGTCCAAATAAAATGGCTTAATTATACATCCCAACGTTTTCCTGTAGTTTTTTTTTTTTTTAATTCCCAGCAGAGATGTGGGGTTGGGGTGGGGGAAGAGGGTTTTATGCTCTTCTCTTGCCCATGTGCCCGTGGTTATGGTCCATTCTCAGCACAGCTTCTCCCTAAGCAGAGACCAGCCTTTTCCTCAATGTAAAAATCATAATTAACTCAAGGCTATTAACTCACTCTTATCTTGCAGGCTCTTTGAGGAAAAAGAGAGGATTATAGAACAGCATATAACACAAAACAACTGGAAATTGGATGTTGTATACCTCTTTACCCCACTACACATACCTAGCTAACTTCTCCCTGAAATATTGATCTTCCATCTCTGACCAGATCAAATGCCCCCTGTAACTATAACCTTGCCCATCTCTTCCTAACATTTAAGACTGTTAGTGCCACTTTTACTTGTGTGGTTACTGTAATTAATAGCTTCCTCTCTCATTGTATTATAAGCTCCATAAGGGCAGGGTCTATTTTTGGTTTTATTCACCATTGTATTCCCAGCACCTAGCACAGCACCTGGCCCATAGTAAACATTAAATAAATATTGCCTGAATAAATAAGTAAAGATTGTTAACATTTATTGAGCACAAGAGAGTTTATAGGCTTTGTGCTTATATGCTAGATATGACATTGTTCCCAGTGCTTTATGTATAGCATCTCATTTAATATAACACCTCTGTGAGATGTATATGGTTCTTACTCCTGTTGCACTCGTGACAAAACTAAGGCACAGAGAAGTTGTGTGATTGCCCAAGATCACACAGCTTATAAGTGGGAGGACTGGAATTCAACCTGTGTTCTGAGCCCTGCTCCTAACCTGGGTGCACGTTGTTTTAAAGAGATGAATCAGTGAATAAAGAGGCAGATTCATCGAATTATTTATCCCAGGAGGAATTTATTGTCCATCTACTTTTCTAGGCATTTGGAAAAAGGTGAAATAATTCCTTTCTGTCACATAGCTCAGAGCAGTGTGTGTGCGTGGGCGCGCGTGCATGTGCCCGGGTGTGTGTGTGTGTGCGCGCGCATGCGCATGTGCGCAGCTGCTCACGAGATAATTGACAAGTGCACGTGTAACCTGCCAGGTGATATGTGCTGTGAAGAGTAAAGCAGGCTAGAGGAATGGAGAACGAGGAGAGCTTCTGCTGTTTCTGCTAGTGTGGCCAGGGAAGGCTTCTCCAGAAAAGTGATTTGCGACAGCTGAGGATTAAGTCAAACAATACATACAGATGATTTGAGGAAAGTTTTCCCATTAACAAATGATTCAATTAAAATTATATGAACAGAAAAATTTAGAGCAAATATTTATTAAGGCTTCCTGGGAGCCCAGACCTGGGTAAAAACAGCAAAATATCCTGGGAGGTCATTTTACACAGCATAGGAGTTGTTGCTCTAAACACCAGGGTAAGTTAGCCTGGAAGTACCTCTGCTCTGTCTTTGGCTGGTTTGCTGCGTGGTCCGGGGCGGGCTCCCCGTGGGGAGCAGCACTAATCAAAGCACACGATGTCACCAACTAAATGCACCTGTGACTCATAAAAAAATAGAACACAGTCTTCGATGCATCCCTAGATCGGATCAGGTGCTGGCTTCCCTGTGACTTTGCAAGGGAAATGTGCTTTTTTAAGTGTCTGGTGCTGAGGCCCACTGAGTCGGCACTTTGTCTGAAAGAGCCATGCATTTCCTTCAGATGTTCGAGTGACACCCAGGTGTAGGTGAAGCATTTAAACCATCTGACTCAGTGTCATCTAGGAGAAAATCTAACCAGATCTTTTGTTACTAAATCCTTGTGAGAAAATGCACTGAGGGAGACGCACAGGACACAGTTTTGATAATAATGATTAGGTATTTTGATTCCTGAAGCAAAGGAGTTCTAAGAGAAAAAAAATCAAGCAGGTATTGAGTGGCATCTACTATCACTAGAGTTTCTAAATAAGAACAAAATTCACCCATTGGTGCTTTGCATGTATTTATTTACTAGGATCATTTCTCTCCACAGCTTGCCTTTTCTTTTTCTTTCTTTCTTTCTTTCTTTCTTTCTTTCTTTCTTTCTTTCTTTCTTTCTTTCTTTCTTTCTTTCTTTCTTTCTTTCTTTCTTTCTTTCTTTTTCTTTTTCTTTCTTTCTCTCTCTCTCTCTCTCTCTCTCTCTCTCTTTCTTTTCTTTTCTTTTCTTTCTCCCTTTTATAATTCATTCTGTAGCAGTACACAAACCAGCAAAGCCACATTCAGGACAGTTGGTTAACTGATACACCTTGAGGTTTTTGAAAACAAAGCAGCTGAACATTTCCTTTGTGTCAAAGGAGAGGAAGTGGAGATAGGTTAGGGAGCTGGATTCTATTAAGAAACCCATTTAGTCAGAATGCTTTTCTGACTGGGAGGTAAATTATCCATTTGGGCTTTCCCTCATTGATCTGCTCAAAGTCCATTAAAATATAGATTATATCTCAGGAAAGTAGATGCAGCGATAAAAGTTAATTAAACTAACATTTAATTAGCAATGCAACAGTAATGTCTAGAACCACTACCTCTGAGAAGGCACCCCTATTCCTGTCTTTGAGGTGACACTATTCACAGCTCTTACGATGTTTGGATAAACTCCCGGATGTTGCTATTGAGATTGTTGAATGTTAGTTCTTGAACTCTATGGTCTGACTCGAGGAGAAGGAATGGTCAAGACTTTTTCTCCCTCAGCCTGGGTTTGGTACCTGTGTCATTTAGGAGACTTTCAGCAGCAGGTAACTGAACATCCCAATTAAACAATAAATGTATTGGCTCGTAAACTTGGGAGTCGAGAGATAAAAGAAAAAGTTTTCCCAAGGATTCACTCAGTCTAGTAGCTCCAAGTCCATGTCTCTGCAATTCCCTCAGCTCATTCTCAGGCCAGTAGCAAGATGTCTGCCGCCACTTGGAGCCTCGGTTAACATCGAGATGCATAGGGAGAGGGGGTCACGTGCAAGAGTTCTCTTAAAAGGGCATGAACAACCCACAGGAGAGGGCAGAATATTTGCAAATCATATAGCTGATCAGGTCTGGTATTCAGAATATATAAAGAACTCTGACAACTTAAAAATTAAAAGACAAATAACCCAATTTAAAAATGGAAAAAGAATTTGAATAGACATTTCTCCAAAGATATACAAATGGCCAATAAGCACAGAGAAAGGTCAACACCATTAGTCATTAAGGGAATGCAAATTAAAATCATAATGAGATACTGCTTCACACACACTGGGTGAGCTGTATCCAAAAAGACAAACAATAGCAAACGTTGGCGAAGATGTGGAGAAATGTACATTGCTGTTGGCGATGGAGAATGGTACAATCTGGTAGTTCCTCAAATAGTTGAATCTAAATTGACCATCCGATCCAGCAATTCCACTCCTCGGTATCTTCCCAAAAGAACTGGAAACATGTGAACACAAAAAAACTTAGGCAAAAATGTTTGTAGCAGCATTATTCATTATAGCCAACAAGTGAAAAAACAAAACAAAACAACCCATCAACTGATGAATGGATAAACCAAATGTGGTTGGGATACCTGCACAATGGAATATTCCATCATAAAAAGGAATGAAGCACTGATACACACTGCAGTGTGGATGAACCCTGCATGCATTATGCTCAGCAAAAGAAGCCAGACACAAAAAGCCACATATTATATGATTCCACTTATATGAAATATTCAGAATCATCTAAAGGCACAGAGAATAGGTTAATGGTTGCCAGGAGCTGCAGGGAAACAAGAATGAGTATGAAGGTTCTTTGGGGGTGATGAAAATATTCTGGAATTAGATAGTGGTGATGGTTGCACAACTTTGTGAATATACTCAAACTACTGAATTGTACACTGTAAAAGGGTTAATTGAGTATTACGGTGTGCACATTATATCTCAATTAATAGCAACATAAGAGCATGAACACTTGTTTCCCAAAGTTCTCAGAAAAGCTCTGGATGGCCTGAACTGTGACACATGAACCCAGACCAGTGTCCCAGGCGACGACTTGCATGTAGTGTGAGGCCTGTGGCTTCTGAGTGACTTAGGTTCCTCAGCCCCCATCCCATGCCCGGCACCCCACACCCCCAGCTGGGATCAGCCCTCTGACCTCTGACCTTACGACTGCTACCCAAAGAGAAAAAGGTGTAGAGGATGTCTGGCAAACACAATTTCTGTTCTTGTGTTTCTCTCCTGACATCCCACATGGTGGGCATGTCTGTGTACTTGCTCTTAGGCTACTATAACGTTTTATAACTGTCTTTTTGCTGTCTCTGCTACCAAATCACAAGCTCTTTGAAAGCAAAAGCTTCTGAGTATCCCCAACAGCTACGGCAGTCTAGCTATGGAAAGTAATCAGTAAATAGTTATAGAATAAATAACTGATGTGAAACTTGGAAACGTCTCCTATTCTGGCTGATGGCCAAATTTCTCAGTATCAGCAGTTCATTGTTTGTATGAAGTCATGCCTTCTGATACAGCCTCCTAAGCACTGAATCACTCGGCTTTGTGTGAGTTTGTTTATTACCTCCTCTCTGACCCAGGGAACAGAGCTAACCCGAGCTTCCCAGAAATAGAAAAACTTGAAGAAGAGCTTGTCTACCTGACCTTTTAGTTTGGAGTCAGCTCACACGACAAAATCATGGCATATTTTTTTTTTTTTTGGTGTTTAAAATATGAACTTCCAATTACTTAAGAAATACCAAAGCTTTATCTGACCTGTTGTATCACAAGCACACACATACAATGACATTCTCAGAAATAATTGGCTCCAATTTCTGAAATGAGAAAGAAACATTTTAACATAAGGGGAAATAAAGTCTTAATTTAAAAGTTATTTTTTTTAAAGATTTTATTAATTGATTTTTCAGAGAGAGAGAGAGCACAAGCAGAGGGAGTGGGAGAGGGAGAAGCAGGCTCCCAGGACCTTGGGATCATGACCTGAGCCGACGGCAGATGCTTAACCGACTGAGCCACCCAGATGTCCCTAAAAGTTATTTGAGATGGTAAATAAATATGGACAAAGGGGAAATGACAGAAATCATTTATGTTTTGTTTGAATCCCAGGGTCCTCTGGTAAGGAGCTTTTTTTCTTAGGATTCTATGTATTTATTTGAGAGAGAGAGGGAGTGGGAGGGAGAGGGAGAGGGAATCTGAAGCCGACTCCAAGCTGAGCTCAGAGCTTGATCCTACCACCGCAGGATCATGACCTGAGCCAAAACCAAGGGTCAGATGCTCAACTAACTGACTGAGCCACCCAGGCACCCCTGGTAAGGAGCTTTTGATGAGATCTATAAGGATCCCTTCAGCTCTGATGCGTTATACTTGTAGGGTTTCATCACAGAATAGTTTGTTTCAAAAAGCTTTTAAGGAGAGGCCACAGAAGAACCACAAAAGATGCCAGTAGCCCAAATAATCTTGAGAAAGACGAACAAAGCTGGGGTATCAGGCTTCATGGAACAAAATAGAGACTCCGGAAATAAGCCCATGTGTATATGGTCAATTAACTTATGATGAAGGAGGCAAGAATATCCAGTGGGAAAGTATGGTCTCTTCAATAAAAGGTGTTGGGAAAACTGGACAGCAACATGCAAAAGTATGAAACTAGGCCACTATCTTACACCACATATAAAAATTAACTCAAAATGGATTAAAGACTTGAATGTAAGACCTGAAACCATAAAACTGCCAGAAGAAAACATAGGGCGGTAAGCTCCTCAACACCAGTCTTACTGACTTTTTTTTTTAAATCTGATTCCAGAAGCAAGGAAAACAAAAGAAAAAATAAACAGCTGGCACTCCATCAAAGTAAAAAGCTTCCACACAGTGAAGGAAACCATCAACAAAATGAAAAGGTAACCTACTGAATGGGAAAAATATTTGCAAATCATATATCCAATAAGGGGTTAATATCCAGAATACAGCATACAAGTCAACACAACTCAATAACAAAAGACCAAATAATCCAATTTAAAAATGAGTAGAGGTTCTGAATAGGCATTTTTCTAACAAAGACATACAGGTGACCAACAGGCACATGAAAAGATGCTGAACATCACTCATCGTCATGCAAATCACAATGATGTATCACCTTGTACCCGTCGTAACGGCTATTACCAAAAAGCTAAGAAATAAGAAGCATTGGCAAAGATGTAGAGAAAAGGGAACCCTCATGCACTGTTGGTGGGAATGTAAATTGGTGCAGCTGCTATGGAAAACAGTATGGAAGAGTCTCAAAAAATTAAAAATAGAAACACCATATAATCCGGCAAATTCTATGTGTATTTATCTGAAGGAAACAAAATCATTAATTCAAAAAGGTATCTGCACATGCTCTCTCTCCATGTTCATTGCAGAATGATTTATAATAACCAAGGCATGGAAACAACCTAAATGTCCACTGATGGATGAATGGATAAAGAAAATGTGATATATATGTGTGTATACACGTGTATATACATATATATATATGAATATATGAATACTATTCAGTCATGAGAAAGAATAAAATTGACGACAACATGGATAGATCTTGAGGCATTATGGTTAAGTGAAATAAATGAGAGAAAGATGAATATGGTATGATCTCATTTATATTGGAACCTTAGAAAAAGATTCCAAGTGCTCTACGTATAGGGATTCTTTTAATCCTCACAAGAACCCTATGTGGTAAGGACTATTAGTACTCCCATTTTACAGATGAGGAAACTGAGGCATACATTTGTGTAAGCAAATGGTGGAAATGGGATTCAAATCTGGGCAGCCTGGCACCAGAGCCTGGGCTCTTAGTTTTCATAACTATTGAAAGAAAGATGAGAAAGTGTGCAGCATCCATCCACAAAGTATATGGAATAGCACACATAGCACTGATTTTCGACCCTGTGCTTAAGCCAGATGCCCCTGTCTAGCAGACAGTGTGCTCCTACCTTCACGGCATCTGGAGAAAAATAAAGTGAAGCTGGAGAAGTTCCAGCGAGAGACCACTGAAAAGCATTGGAGATATCACAAGCGCTTCCCATTTAAATACAGGCTGACACAATTCAGATTCTTCATTGGGAAAAACGAAGGCCACTATGTGAACATTATATTCATTAAGAGTTTTGGGTGTGAGCTATACAACCAGCTCCGGTCCATCTTGAATCTGTCCCCTGGAACAGGTGTCCCAAGGAACTGATGGGGAGGAATGCGTGTGCCCCACCCAGGATGAGGATTTGGGACTAGGGTCTGGAAAACATCGCATCTCTTTCCGTTTCCCATCCCGGGAGGCTTTATGGACATGAGATCTGCAAGGAGCACACGACTTCATGCTTAGGAGAACCCATGTTTGGTTTAATGCTCTACTGTCTTAATCGTATCTCCTAACCCGTGTTTTGTGAGTGAAATCTGATGGACAAAGGAACACGTGTGTGGAGCAGAGGAGATACACACAATACGCACATCCACTACAGATTTTTGTCTATCTCCCAGTTCACATATAGTGTTGGTGGTGTCCCATAAATACAGAGTTTCAGTAAACCCACAATGCATGGGAGTTCAGTGAGACTCAAAGCGGGTTATGGCTAGGACTGAGTAAGCAGGAGCGCAGACAACATTGATAGACCATGTTTTCCTAGAACCAGAATTTGCTTCCAACACAGGTAGAACGCAATAGCATTCTAAGAAACACACGTGACCAAGGAATCACCGGGCCAGGGGCAAAGTGACACGGTAAAAACAAGGGCAACATCCAGAAAGGGACTCACGTGGGAGTTGTCGGCACCAACATTTCCAGCAGCTGGAGGAACGAGTCCGTCAGTCCTGAAATGGTTGGCAGGATCTAAGCAGGGTACCTTAGCATCAGTATACCTCATTGCCTGGAAATGATACATTTTTTAAATGGAATTCTTTTCATAGGGACTGAACAGTCCTAGTAATAAGTAATAAGAATAAGCACTGTTTCAATAATTACCTGGAGGTGCTCTGGGAAATTGGTGAATCACTTTTATGTGTGAAACTGTTGGCATATGACTCCTCGAAGTTAGTCTAAGTGACAGTATTATTAAAAAAATAACAGTAGTAAAATTTTAAAATATGTTCGGTTACTGGAGAAAGTTTTAATAGATTGTCTGGGGGCACCTGGGTGGCTCAGTTGGTGAAGCGTCTGCCTTTGGCTCAGGTCATGATCCCAAGGTCCTGGGATTGAGCCCCGCATTGGGCTCCCTGCTCGGCAGGGAGTCTGCTT
Source organism: Zalophus californianus (assembly GCF_009762305.2). NCBI lineage: Eukaryota > Metazoa > Chordata > Mammalia > Carnivora > Otariidae > Zalophus > Zalophus californianus. Next base: position 118,634,391 of record NC_045603.1, on the reverse strand, counting down.
CTCCCTCTGCCCCTCCTCCCTGCTCATGCTCTCTCTCTCAAATAAATAAATAAATAAATAAATAAATAAATAAGTAAATAATCTTTAAAAAAATTAGATTGTCTGGGCTCAGTAATGATAGGGCTAGGGGACTCGTTGGGGACACAGAAGAAGGTCTCTTGCAAAACCACATGACGGATGAAGGACTAGTGGGGAGGAGATGGTTTTTTATTTCTTCTTCGGGAAGCCTCCAAACTTCACAAGGAAATGGGCCAGAGGACCAGAGCTGACCCTCGGAAAACCCCTCTGGACCAGCGACCCTGAGTTGGCGGCACTGCGTTAGCAGGAGCAATCCGGCCCAGAGTTTCTCTAAACCCACGTTAGAAGATAGAGTGAAGTAGAAAACAACTTATTTTAAAGAACGTAGATAAAAAGTACTTCTTCCAGAGGGGGCCCACTTGGCTTACAAGTTGAGTCCCTTCCCAGTATTTCCTGCAGCCCCAGAAATGCACTGCTTCCCGGAATACAAAGCTCAAAAGTTCTGGGAGGCAGAAGAGAGAAGAGTGAAAGGACATTGAAGGGCCATTTTCACTCGCTCATAAAGAACCTGAAGGAAAGGAAAGCTACTCCAAGTGGTACCAGAATGATGTGATCTTGCTCCATCTTTGTCTCAGCGGGCCAGGAAACATATTTTATTTGGAATCTAATTATCCTTCACTTTCTCATTTTTTTCTCTTCCCGATCAATTACTAATAAACATTTATTGAGACATTCCCATATGCAAGGCAGTGTATAAGGTACTCTGACAAAGACAATATTGAATAAAACATGACAAGGAGATGTCTGTTCTGTTTTGGAAAGTATGTTTATTGTGACTCCTTCTGAGTTGTTCTTAACCCACTAATGTCAAAATGACCCACGGGGGGAAATGATGTTCAATTAATGAAACTCTTCTCTGTGACCTTTGAATGTGATACCAAAACCCTATGTGGGCAAGAGTGGACCTTTCTGAACACATTTCTGTGCAAAATCGTTATTCCTCAGATCTTGTCCATATTGTGTTATATAACACAGGATTAGCTGCAAATGTATCCACGACACAAACCTTCTTGATTTTACCCAGAATGACAGTATGCTGTAATTACTAAGGTTTCTCTTTGGTGATTAATCAGAGAACTTTGAACCTGCCTTCCACAAAGCATAGAGGGAAGGGATACTTCCAGGCCATCGTAGAATGTTTCCCCTCTTGCTGCAAGAATGGATTGCATGTTCCCAGAAATACTTTAATGGACTCCAACTCTCCCGAATTGTTTGGTACCTATATGATAACACAAAAGAATTTCAATATTGCTTCAATAATAAATGCTTCAAAGGAAATCTTGTAACATGAAGATCACAAGAAAAAAAATCCACAGACCCTTTACTGAACCTGATGTGAAATGAGCCCACCATGAGCACAGTGGCTCTGACTCATGCCTCAAGCCTGTTCTGCTTCAGCAGGCTCTCAAGACCCAACAAGTCATCTGGTGACTCAGAACAGAAAACAAAATGCTCTGTCCTACTTGTGTTTCTGAAGCATTTACTGGGTGGAGCCCTTTACGATCCAGCTGAATCCTTTTTTTTGCAAGACATGCAACAAAGAATTCAATGAACAAAGCAAAACAAGTCTGTAGCATTCCAGAAGGATTCCCTAATCTAAATATAAAATATGCAAGTTACAACTAATCTGGCAGATCACACATGAACATAGGGAGGGTTGTGATGGACCGAGACAATGAAAAGGCTAATGCAGGCAAATTGAATTGAATTTGGTACAGTTCATCGATTATTTACACTCGAGGACATCAGGACATAAAAACATTTTAAAATTGTGACAGTTTGGATTAATGGGATCAGTTCAGTGGGCAATCTGCTTAAATAAACTTCATGTACTATTAAGGTTCTTACTAAAATTATAGCCTAGGGGCTATATTCTGGCAACTTAAAGAATATGAACTCAAAGCATTTTTATAACTAAGCCCCTAATTTTTATTCACTTTTCCACTATTAGATATGATCACACAGGCAAACACAGATGGGGGGTCTGAAAACTCAGGGATAAAGGGAATTGTGAATCACGAGACAACGGCTATATATTTGAATTTCTATAGGACTTATTTTTTTTTTCCAGTTTTATTAACATACAGCTCTGTATAAAATTAAGGTAAATCACATAATGACTTGACATACATACACGGAGAATGACTTAGGTTTTGTTTGTTTGCTTCCTTTGAATTTCCACAGCCCTTAATTTCTTAGCTTTGGAAGTTTTTGTATTTAAAGCAAATACTTCTTGAATGGCAAGTATTAATTTGAGAGTAAGAGAGGCTGCAAGAAAATAAAGACCACAAAAAGAAGCTCACTTCTTTTGTTACTTCAAATACTTTACGGGTTTTTCATCATATACTGGGGTTTGCTAACTGCACTGTTTTAAAACAATTCTATACCTTCTCCATTTTTACTTTGAAAATTAAAAAACTATAGGAAAGTTGAAAGAACAGTACAATGAACACATACTCTTTACCCAATTTCACCACTTTTTTATATTTTGTCACATCTGCTTTATCTATGCACATGTGTATATTGATTAAATTCTTTGTTCTTTGTTTAACAACAAAAAAAGGAATTCAGCTGGCTATTCATACATATATACATACAAATATGGAGGGAAAGAGAGGAAGAATCATCTGAGAACAAAGAACATCTTTTACATAACCAATCGGAATAGAATGACCACATTTAAGAACATTAACTTTAATTGTATTATACCATTTAATATATAGTCTGTATTTGAATTTCCTCAGTTGTTCCAAAAAAATGTCTTATAGCTGGGTTTTTGTTCTTTTTCTTTTTCTTTTTTTCCTAATCTGGGTTTCAACCAAGGTTTGTACACTCCATTTGGTTATTATTTAGTTCTTACTTAAAACAGTTTCCCTGCCTTAAAAAAATATTCTACACTAATGACTTTTTTCCCTAAGAATCTTGACCAGTGTCTCCCATTCTGGATTTCTCCACTTGTTTCTTCATTATTGGATTTAGACTAATCAGGTTTGGCAAATATACTTATGTTGCTGTCAAAGCAACATTTAAAGTCAAATTTTGAATTTTCTTTGTTTGATATTATGGCTTCTTCCAAATTCTGGTGTATCAAGACTTTAAACCAGTTTGATTTAAAAAATTATTTTATATTATAAATAGCTTGGTCCTACTAGTAAATACAACATGTTTCTTTAGCATGTTTGTTTTTGTAAGGACAGGGGATGTGTTCTGTAGACTTTTATTTTAAACCTTCCTAATACCAAGCAAATGCTCACCATACATAGTTTTTTACTCTGGCTCACATAGTGATCACTTATGGCCATGTTTGTACAGCTTATCATCCGTACCTCAGTGAGTCTACAAAGTTGTTAAGAGGGACATGATCAAAATAAATAACAAGTAAAGAACTATAGATAAAGGTATGGGTTGCCTGGGTGGCTCAGTCAGTTAAGTGTCTACCTTCAGCTCAGGTCATGATCCCAGGACCCTGGGATCAAGTCCTGCATTGGGCTCCTTGCTCAGCAGGAGCCTGATTCTCCCTCGGCCTGCTACTCCCCGTTTGTGTTCTCTCTCTCTCTGGCAAATAAATAAATAAATAAAATAAAATAAAAAAAAAGAACTATAGATACAGGTACATGTTAGCTTATGACATTCCAAACTTAACCACTTTTTCTTGATTATTAAAATTGCCAGGTACCTGTATTGGAGTTATCGATCTTTGCAATTAAACCTATAAAATAAACACAATTCCCTATGATTTCTCCCTAATTTTCTAGAGTTATCAATGGAGCAGGGCTGTGACTGGGAAGGTTAAATCTTCCAATAATTAATGAATTGGTCTAAACCTCAACAGAACTGGATTCTTACCTTCATCGATATGGTCATTACCATTTTTGAGTCACATTCACTGAATTACCACAAGGTATAGTGTTCATCTGGATCATCAGAACTTAAACACAACCGAGGTTGGGATCTCACCATTTGCACCTTAACATCGGCTAGTCACTTACAGAAACAGAAACAAGCCTAGGATCATGAGACTGAAAAGAAATTTCAAAAGGACATCGTGGGTATTTCTTACCATCAGGTGGGCCCCAACTCTCCTTCCTGGCAGCTGCAAATCTACCCTATTTGTAATATCCTTTTGCACCATGGCCTTCTGGGTAAAGTACTCCCCATGGTCAAGATATTTCATATTTAACTTAAATTGTTTTCTGTGGGTAGCTTAGACATGAGAGCTGTCCTCCAGTTGAAAGCTTTTCTCCAGTTTGGGCTCCAGTGATGTGCTGTAGGCAGAAGCAGCGCCCTCTCTTTTGCTTTTCCTCATCGGTCTTGTTTCCTAAACCTTTAATCATTTTTATGGCTTTCCTTTAAACTCTCTCCAAGTTCTTTGTCTCCTTTTAGATACAAAACCCAGAATTAAATACAGTATTTGAAAGGATATGATTAGTACCAACAATTGCTACGTGGTCCCTACATGCTGCGCTCTAAGATTTGTTAATGGTTTTCAAAAACTCTCAGAATTTCCAACAGCAGCAACAGCAACAAGGCTTCCAAGGGGCAGTCTTGAATATTATATCATGTTTTAGAACTCTTTTTCACCATGGTCCACTTTAGTGGGACAAAACGCCTGTTACTGGGAAAAGCTCCTCCAAATTGCAGAAACCGATCCTAGAATGAAGTGTCAGGAGAACTCATAATTCGAGCCATAATGCGTTCATGTCGTAAGGTCTAGTTATTGCAACATGACAGGCCCAAAGTGCTGATGCAAATTCACACCACCGCTCACTCTAGGGTTAACCCAACCACCCACGACAGTGGCACTGCACTCATTCTGAAGAAGCCACATTGGAGCGTTTTACGCTTAAAAGGAAGATGATAGAAATTAAAAATCACAAGGATGTCAAAACCCTGTTGACCCTGGCCTGAAGAAAAAGTAATTTCCTGGAAAACTGTGGAAAGCCTAAGCATCTGTGAGTGTATGTTTACAGTGGGAGCTTTGACATCATTGCTTCACACTTCTGAGCAGGCAAAATTCCTGGTGGATTACCTAGGACTTTCCTTGGTAGACTCAAACAAGATGTCCATTTTTCTTTCTAGTAATATTAGCCAAGCTTCATTTATTGAATGCTTACTCTGTGTCAGGCAATCTATTGAGCCCTTCTACACATCTTCTCTTTTGAATCATATCACCCCTGTGAGGGATGTATTATTATTATTATACCCTATTTATAGATGAGTCAATTGAGGCCCAAAGACACATGGTTAGCAAATGTCATAGTGGGGATTCCTCCCCAAATATTTCCCACCCATTATAACTACTATGTTATATGCCTTGTGAATTTTAAAATATCAGCACTCCAATAGTGTACTAAAAGTAGAACTCATTCAAAAAAATGAAAAGGGTAGAATGCATTCTTCTTCTAAAATGAAGTTCTCTGGGGACGCCTGGGTGGCTCAGTCAGTTGAGCGACTGACTCTTGGTTTCTGCTCAGGTCATGATCTCAGGGTCATGAGATCAAGCCCTGGGTCAGGCTTTGTGGTCAGAGGGGAGTCTCCCTCTGCCCCTCCTCCCATTCTCTCTCTCTCCCACTTGCTAAAAAAATAAATTAAATAAATCTTAAAAAAATAAAATCTGAAGATGTACAATGTTCATGCACAAAATCAGAAGAAGGGACCACCATTTTTAGATGAGTTCCTGGCCCCAGGAGAACCCTTTAAAAACCACTGCTCTACAGCAGTCAGAATGATATAGAATGCTCCATAATGACATGGCACGGGAGAGACATCAACTGACCACATGCCTCCTCCCCTTTTCTCTAGGCTTGCGTTTGGCTGCCTTTCCCACAGTTAACTCTGGCTGTAGGAGGAAGTTCTCCCTGGTGGCCCGGGGGCTGAGGTGATATTTTTGCCCTTCACCTGCCCATGCACAGACCTCCAAGCTCTTCTCCTGGCTGACTGGGGCGACGCACAGAGTGACCTTGAAATTCAATTGTTGGAACTGCCATCAGCCTAAGTTTTTAAATGACTTCATGATGACCGAAGCCAACTCCTTCCTCCCTTCCCCTGAAAACTGGAACTCTTAAGTGAGCAAGAATAAAATAAATTCTTTAAGCCACTGTATTTAGGCTCTATCTTTTGAGGCAATTTGGCACACTCCAACTACCATGCATATATGCGTGGTAAGATGTCAATACACATTTGACATGAATATAATAAGTTGTAAAACAATGGTTAGAACAGGATCCATTTCTATTTGCCAAAGTATTCAAATCTGGAGGAATGGGTACCAAAATATTCACAGTGACTGTTCTGGGAAGAACTACAGGGTTTTCAGTTTCTATCGAATATAAATTTACAACGTTTAATGCTAAAAAATAATAAGTGTGTTTCATTTGTAAAAAGAAAATAAGTCATAGTGAAAAATCTTGCCTTTGGCTTCACTTTATAGGAGGCAGATGTCCCCTTTTTAGCAACGTTTTGTAAGAAACCTACAACAGATACATAAATCTCTCCTCAGAACACAGATTAAAAACTTTAAAAGAAGACAGGTATACCTTATTTTATACTACTAATGTATTCTTAAAATATTATCTATAAAACATACTCCTATTCATCAATCCTTATCTTCTCAGTGTCATTCAAAATGAAATTCAAGAGATGTTTGCCAGGAAGAAAAACATAACTCTCAGTAAGAGAGCAAGCTCACCTACTAATGTGTCAACTTTGAAAGCATATGCTTTAAGGAAAATGATATTTGTTAGTTAAAATATTAACATTCATACAAGCTAAGTGCCAATGCAAATAGTTTTGTATTATTTAGCATTTAGAAAAATATTCAAGACATAAAAGGAAAACCACCATTGATAACTCCTTTGAACTGAACAAAATGAAGCTTTGTTAATCCTCTCTCCCTCCAGTGTCATGTAGCTAGTAATATATACTGGAGTGCCCGAGCTGTGCATCATGAAGAATTAGTGGTGCATCTGACTTCTAAAAATGATTTTTCTATTGTTATTTAAAAAACAAAACATAGATACAAAAACACACAGTTGGCAAGATATCAAAGTAATCAGTAAAAAAATAATATTACTTGAATGTCATCATACATATTTAATAATTTTCTTGAATTTTAAAGCTGTAAGTCAGATTTTCAGTGTACACATGAGGGATTTTCCCCCAAAAGAAAGGACAAAATATATTTGATAGAGTAGGCAGTTAGCTAGATATGAGCAGGGAACAAGTGCTTTCTGACTGATAAGAGGATGGAGGCCAAGTTCCAAACAGTCGGGTGTTGGGCAGGGAGGGGTTTGTCTTCCTTTCTTTCTTTCTTGTGTGGTTGGTGGGGCTTTGGAGCCTTTCGAGGTGGTATACAATTGTATACATGAGAAAAGAGGTTTTAAGAATTATTGCTGGGATTATGCAGTGGATGGCCTTTGATGTTTTAGAACTTAGGCAAGGTTAGAAGACTAGAAATTGTTGTAAAAAGTAATGTTGGCCGTTTGAAGGATGCTTCTTTGAAAGTCTCTGGGACTGTAAGGAGTACCTCCTACCCATAAGGAGGCCCCTGGGGGAGCCTTACTCTCATCTCATGCAGCGGTAACCTGTAGATGAAGAGACGGGGCCAATGAGATGTGTTCACCCAATACCCTTGACTCCTCCTTCTAGATCATGCACCAAAGCACCCAGGACCCCAGATTTTCCTGCCCAAATGACCTCAGGTTGATTTACAGGGCTTGTCCTTGATTTATTTTTGGGCCCTTCTTCCCAAGAGCAGATTCAGCAGCTAGATGTGCACCCAGGACCCTGCAGGTGATGCAGGGCACAGAGTTCCAGTGGACTGGGAGGAGCCCAGCACAAGACCTTTCACTATGTGGGAAGGGTAAGACAAGCTTGGGCCCTGTGCAGTCGGCTTCTGGCTTGCAATTCCAAGGAGTCAGAGAATCCGAAATTGAAATCTGGCCTTCCAGATCATCATAAGGGTATATTCATCTAGGTAGGAAGATCAAACATAATGTATTTAACAAATGTTAATTTGATTTATATTTAAATACTTCGTCATATGGTATGTGAACCTCCATTTGTACTCAAGCCCTTAGCTCACAAGTAACAGGGGCAGCCTCAGGTTAGACTATAGAGAACCATGCCTCTCCCAGGTTCATCAGGATCACCCCTGTAAAAAAGGTACACAAGTCTGAGTGTGACTTTTCTGATGTGCTTCACCTGCATAGAAATCTGGAGTCAGACTGATGGACCTGGTTCAAACCCCACCACCACACCCCTTACCTCCTTGACTGTGGGCAAGCTTCTGACCCTCGCTGAGGCTCATCTAGAAGCTGATTGATGAAGACCTTTCATCATCATATCTGGTACGTAAACTGGTGCTCAATGACAGTGATGGGGACAAGTGACTTGTAAGTCAACAATCTTTGTCTTTGAGCCATTTCCATATTGCCATTCACATCTTGGGCCAAGATTTTAGAATGCCTGAGCTGAAAGAATATTTAGTCATTTTGTAGAACATAACATTTAGAAGAACCTTTGGTATCAAAATAGTCCTGAGTTCTGGTTTCTTTTTATCCCCTACTAGGTATATACCTGAGTATGAGTCACTAAACCTCTTTGACACTCAGTGTCCTCAATTATAAGACAGCAATACTAATAGTAACTAATCCATTGCACCTTTATGAGGATTAAATGAGAAAAATATGCAAAAATGTTTGTCATGCAGGAAGGGGATTATCTTCAAGTGTCATACTTCAAAATTATATTGAGTTTTATTCAGTGTAATATTATTCTATTGAATTTCATTCAAGTGACAATTTCTCTAACTTACTGGGATATTTTGAATGTCCTTGGAGTCTGCCGAATGAAAATCAAATCTGTGTGTAATTATTTGGTACATCCGGGACAGTTATTTTTCTCATTTTTTTTTTTTATTGTTGTGTGACTGGTTTTGTTTTTTATTGGAGAGTTATATTAGCTTCTGCTTTGATTCCATTTATGCTGCTGACAGATGCTTACCTTTCATCCTTGGGCCTTCAAATGTAAGATAGTTATTGCCCAAACAAACTCATAAAATACCATGTCAATTCTGGCTCTTTTTAAAAGCCAAAGAAAATAGTGATCCTACTCGAAGTCAAAGTAAAATATGACAGAAGATCTGAGGAAGAGAAATATATGTGCTGACTGAAGTGTCTGGAAGGAAGAGCAGTGACCTTGAGTCTACTCAGAGGGACAAGCAGACACATGGAGCTTGGCTGTGCCCATAGGAATTCTGCAACAGACATGCAGAGTCCAAGAATTTGAGCTACTCCAATCCTGGCTGACATGACATTTGGATTGTGACTAGTACAGTGTGGAGAGACCAAGTGCCAGGGACTCAGATTCACTTTTCCTTTTCTCCTTCCTCTTCCAAGAGGGATTATTTAATAGCCTGTTTACACATACAACACTTGCTTACTCTAATAATAGCCTGTGGACCTGAATCATCCTGCGTCATTGTGCTGTCATACAGAATCCTCAGCTGTTTCCACGACTTGTGTGGTTGGCTTTCAACACGATCTGGAAACCGCTAAGAATGTGCAGGGTAATCAGTGCTTTTAATTTTAGCTACGCATGACGTGAGGGATCTTCTATGTATCTCCACTGACCTGTCTTTAAAATATGGAGTGTAACGATGAAGGAAATTCAGGAGAAAACTTTGGCATGAACCCCTTTGCAATAATATATGTAAGTACATACAAATGTATTTTAAATATATTAATGTAAATGCATCTTACTGCTATGATTACTACACATACAATCAATTTCTTGACATAATAGAGACAAGTGCCTGTATAGATTAACACTGTTACGTGAGGGGCTGCTGGGGCGCTGATCGCGTTCAGTTTCTTGATCTGGGAGCTAGTTAGTGAGTGTGTTCAGTTTGTGAAAATCCAGTAAGCCAAAGACTTATGATATGTGCACTTTTTTGTATTAAATTTCAATATACAGTTTGAAACACAATTTAGTCTCACTTTTTTTGAAGAAAAATTGAGCAACTGCAATAGTGTACCATACACACACACGCGAAAATACATATTAGAGGTGTTGCAAAGGTCAAATAATGTTTGAAAATTTTACAAAATTTGATAGACCTAGATCTCTCATTTAAATGGGACTCTATTTTATCTTTTTAAAATTCAAACCTGTACGAAAAATAACATTTCTCATCTCACAATAGAGGCATAATACATTGAATTTTAAAATAACTCCTCTCTTCGATCTTACATCTCTTTGTTGTAAAGATCTTAAAAACTAAGTTGGTATACACTTTCTGGAGGCAATATCTATAAAAATACAAAATGTTCACGATTTTGATCAAGCAACTCTGCTGTAAGAATTATCCCACGGGGACGCCTGGGTGGCTCAGGTGGTTAAAAGTCTGACTCTTGATTTCAGCTCATATCATGATCTCAGGGTTGTGAGATCAATGAGCCCTGAGTCAGGTTCCTCACTCAGTGGGGAGTCTGCTTGAGATTCTCTCTCTCCCTCTGCCCTTCCCCAACCCCCATTCCTGTGCACAGGTGTGCTCTCTCTCTCTTTAAAAAAAAAAGAGTTATCCCAGAAATACACTGAGAAGTCTAAGTCATTTTTGATATTTAGTCATTCATACACTCAACTTTCAGTTGACATGTATTTATTGAGATCTACTCTGTAGTAGGTACAAGGCTAGGTTTTGGGATATATTAGTGAACAAGAGAGGTGTAGTCCAACTTTAATGGGGGACTCTCACAAAGTTTCTATGCCAGAAGAGAGCGTAGATATGAAACAAGTCACAGAATTCATGATTTTGTTACACATTTAATTTACAAGAAAAAAAAAACAGTGACAAATTATTCAAATTATTTAAATCAATACAGTTTAATGCCAAATAAAAGAGAATGGGCCACTATGAGAACATGTAATTAAAGGTTGTAGACCAGCTTGGAGAAGTGAAATAGAAAAAAATTTGAAACAACATAAAGTTCATGAGAGGTTAAAAGTTCAGAGATAGGTTAACATATTATAGTAAATCTATACACAGAATCACATATAACTGTCATAAAGAATTAGGCAGCTGAAAAACATGTACATATGTCCAAAATAAATTATAATTATTATTTATAATTTGAAAAAACAAGTTGCAAAATAGTATGTGCTGTAGTATTATCCTAGTTCTGTAAATGAAAATAATTACAATAGGTAGTTATATATATAAAATGCATAATGAAACAAAATATGAGTGTGTGTGTGTGTGTGTGTGTGTGTGTGTGTGTGTCTGTCTGTCTGTCTGTCTATTCACCATAATTTCTTCTTACCTTCTTCCTGGGCATCTCTATAGACATTTCCCAGCTCTTCTTGTGTTTAGGTGTGGTCAATGACTAAATTCTCAAAATAGAACATGGCTTAGGGGAGTGTGTAGGTCCAGGCTCTTGGAGAGTGGACATACTTCCACTTTCTCTTCTTCTTCCCCACCAACTGGAAGCTGGATTCGATGGGGACCTATCTCTTAACATTCAGACAATGACAATGTTTCAAGGATGGCAGAGCAGTGACTAGGAACCTGGGTCCTTGAATGACCATATGGAGCAGAATTTCCCTAACAGCCTGGAATTCTTACCTTAACATTTAAAACAAACAAACAAACAAAGAAACCCCAACACTTTATTTTCTTCAGCAGTTTTAAGTTTACAGAAAAAGTGAACAGAAAGTACAGAGATTGCCTGTAAGCCCTCCCCCTCGCCTCCAGTTTCCTCTATTAGTAACATCATGCATTAGCGTGGTATATGTATCACAGTGGGTGATGATCCTGAAGTCTATAGGATACATTCGGTTTCACTCTTTATATTATAGATTGTATGTGTTTTGACAAACGTATAATGACATATGCTACCATTACAGTATCATACGAAATAGCTTCGTTTCCCTAAAAATGTCCACCTCTTCATCCCTCTCCCTGCCCCACAGCAACTCCTGGCAACCACTGATCTTTTTCTGTCTCCATAGTTTTGCCTTTTCCAAAATGTCATATATTTGGAATCGTGCAGTTTATGGCTTTTTTCTCACGTTGGTATTTTTAGGTGAAAGAGAAATAAGCCTCAGTGCTTTTAAAGTCACTTAGTTCCTTTGTAATTACAGCGGCTTAATCTTTATCCTAATAAAGTGAGTACAGGCAGAGAACAGGTTTAGAGGACCGTGACCTACATGAATAGAGACTGTCTCTGGGTGGGGTTATGGGAGACTAGCCTTTTAGGATATTTATTTCTACTGACAAAGATTCTCTCCTGGACCTAACTGTAATCTGGTGCCTCTAAACCCTCTGCTCGACTAAGCCTGATCTGGGGCTTCTCTCTCCTGGATTGCACAATCCAGTTTCAAGCAAGAACCTTGCTAAGTCAGTTTAAAGAAAACCCCTCACCCTTGGCATCTGACAAAATTCCTCATCTGCCCCCCCCCCCCCCCCCCATTTTATCATTGTGGCTTGCCTTCAGTGGAAATTCTACTAGGTCTGGTAAGAATCCCTTTACCTTTGAGATTTCCTCTTTTCCATCCACTGACCTCCAGCCTGCTCCTTGCATATAATGCCCCACTTGTCCTTTTTGGAGTAGAGTCTCCCCTACTACAAAGCTCCACTGTAGTGGCCCGCCCCCCCCCTTGAAAAGAGTCTGCCTTACCATCTTCGATAAGTGTCACAAAACATTTTTTCTTTAACACTACAATGTTTGAATCTTTAATGTGACCTATAATTTTGTGACTCGATAAGTCATATACACACAAGTAGGTTTGTATTTTTTTAAATTTTATTTATTTATTTTTTTAAAAGATTTTATTTTTTTGAGAGAGAGCACACGTGCATGAACAGAAGGAGGGGGAGGGGAAGGAGGGAGGAACCAGACTCCCCATTGAACAGGGAGCCCGATTTGGGGCTTGATCCCAGAACCTTGGGATCATGACCTGAACTGAAGGCAGACGCTTAACCAACTGAGCCACCCAGGCGCCCCAACAGGTAGGTTTGTAATCGTCTTCTTAAACTAAATTCAGAGGGATGGGAAGGAATCACAATATTAATATGAGTTTAATATATAGTGCTATTATATATTACTACAACTGACCAGTGGTATACACCTGATTGACAGGCTGTATACACCTGAGGTCAAACCGTGCAGATATGAGTCCACCCATGTGTGCAGGTCACAGTGCCCGAAAAAGAGATACATGATATAAAAGAGATAAATGATATAAAGATAACAAGCCTACTTTTAGGGAAAGTAAACATTCTGATTAAGAGATTAAGGTAAAAGCTGACAGGTAAACCTTTACTGGCTAGAAATTATCAAATTATCTTGACCGGGACACAATCACAGAGTCATTTATTTAGATGGCGATGCAAAGAGTGATTTGTTCTGGAACCCAGGCCTGACTGATCCCAAGGGTGAGGTTCTGTGGCAAGAACCAATTAACTTTAGGCAATGGATGTTAAATTATTTCAAGACAGTTCAAGAAATGTAAAAATTTTGCAAATACTTGGTATCTCAAGATTTTCTTTATCTTAGAGGGTTTATGGCTGGCTGACTGTGCCATTAAGGGCACTCGAAAGGGAAAGATGCCTTTTCAGTTTGTTAATACTTGCTAATGTTTGTTGCTTGCTTTGGATGGGTCCAGCACAGAGCTAAGTCAGTTTCATGTGTATTGTCTCATGTAATCCACATAATATATGAGGTAGGTGCTAATATTAAACTCATGTCTATCCACCCAACACCCCTATGAGGTGGTTACTATTATAAGATGCATTTCACAAATGAAGAACCTCTCAAGAACATAGGCACAGCAAGTAAGGGGACTGGGCCAGGGTTTAAACCGGGCTTGTTTACATTCCAAGCTTGAACTCTTAACTGTGCTGCATTATCTCTAAAGACATAGGAGGAAAGGTCTTGAGAGCAGGGCCTCAAGAAAGAAAACCCCACTTCTTTTTTTGTTTTTAAAGATTTTATTTATTTATTCATTTATTGAGAGAGAGAGAATGGTAGAGAGAGAGCACGAGAGGGAAGAGGGTCAGAGGGAGAAGCAGACTCCCTGCTGAGCAGGGAGCCCGATGCGGGACTCGATCCCGGGACTCCGGGATCATGACCTGAGCCGAAGGCAGTCGCTTAACCAACTGAGCCACCCAGGAGCCCCTGAGACTTTCTTGATCAAGAGATTTTGTGAGAGAATTTCTCTTTCGAGACTTCTAGTGTACAAGTGTCATTTTTCTTGGTTTTGCTGCTGATGTCAACCTCCACCAGGAGTCGGCACAGTTCTTCAGGAGTTCTTCTGAGGCACTTTGACCGTGACGGTTTTCACTTCGGTGTATGCCTGCAGCCCATACTCTCCTAGCTCCCGGCCGCTCCCGGACATCTTGTAGCCACCGAATGGGGACTGGGCCCCAAACACATCATAGCAGTTGACCCACACAGTGCCAGCCTGGAGGGCTTGGGACAGATAATTGGCCTTGTCCAAGTCCTTGGTGAAGACAGCTGCAGCCAGCCCATAGTTGGAATTGTTGGCTCTCCCAGTGATTTCCTCTATGGTCTTGAACTTCAGGATCTGCATCACTGGCCCAAAGATCTCCTCCCTGGCGATAGTCATGCTGTCTTGCACATCTCCGAACACGGTGGGCTGGATGAAGTAGCCACGGTCAGCAGCCGCCCCTCCACCACACAGCAGCTTCGCCCCCTCCTCCTTCCCAGATTTGATATAACCAAGGATCTTCTTAAACTGAGTTTCATCTACCTGTGGCCCCTGCTCAGTCTGGCTGTCAAAGGGGTTCCCGACCACACGAGACTTGGCCCGGGGAACGCTCCTCTCCACAAACTCGGCGTACACATCTTCTTGCCCAAAGGTCCGGGAGCCCGCACAGCAGCACTGGCCCTGGTTGAAGAACAGGGCGAAGTGGGCCTGCTCCACAGCGCAGTTCATATCTGCATCTGACATGATGATATTGGGGCTCTTTCCCCCCAGCTCCAGGGTCACTCTCTTGAGGTTACTGCTCCCTGCGGCAACCTGGACTAGGCGGCCAACCTCGGTGGAGCCTGTGAAGGCCACTTTGTCCACATCCTCATGGGAGGTGATGGCGGCCCCAGCTGTGGGGCCAAATCCAGGAATAATATTGACCACGCCAGGGGGAAAGCCAGCCTCCTTAATCAGGTTGGCCACATAGAGGGCAGTCAGTGGAGTCTGCTCAGCTACCTTCATCACAACCACATTTCCGGTCGCCAGGGCTGGGCCGAGTTTCCAGGCTTGCGTCAGGAGCGGGAAGTTCCACGGAATGATCTGCCCGCACACCCCGACGGGTTCATGGCGGGTAGAGCTGAAGAAGTCCCCATCGATGGGAATAGTTTTCCCGTGGTACTTATCAGCCCAGCCAGCGTGATAACGGAAGCATTTGAGAACCATGTCCAGATCCACCCGGTAGGAGATGACATAGGGCTTGCCGTTATCCAGGGTCTCCAAGGCTGCTAGGTAGGTCCGGTCCCGCTCAATCAGATCAGCCAGGCGGTTCAGCAGGCGGCCCCTGTCAGACGCATCCATGCGGCGCCAGGGTGAGCCCAGCTGGAAGGCGGCCCGGGCAGCCTTTACTGCCCTGTCCACGTCTTCCTTGTCTCCTTCGGCTACCTGACAGATGACTTCTCCGGTGGATGGATTGATGGTGGGGAATGTTTTCTTGCTGACAGCATCATGCCACTCATTGTTTATGAAGATCTGGTTGTAGAAGACTTCAGGCTGCTGGTTGGGGGCCGGCACCGCCTGGGCGGTGGCGGCCGACAGGAGACGGCGGCCCAGGCGGGGCCCGAGGCCAGCGGCGGCAAGCGCAGCGGCGCGCAACGTGTTGCAGAGGGCGCGGGCGTGCAGGGCGGTCGAAAACCCCACTTCTAGACCAACCTCTTCCCTGTCCAGATAGGGCAGGTGAGTCACACAGCTCTTGGTCACGTGCTCGGTAGCAGAGCCAGGGTGTGGAACCCATGTTTCCAGACTCAAAGCCAGTCATTTACCACTTGTCTGGATACTTGCAGACATTTGTGTGGTGGTGGTGGAAGGGGTATCTGCCAATAGTAGAATGTGTGGAGGCTTCTGGTGTTGGTAAAAGACACTAAGCTTCTCTCCAGAAGCATCATCAATTCCTCATCTCCCACCGTGCTGCCCCTTATGTTTAACTGTGTGGTGCTCTGAGCAAGAGAATTCCACATGTAAAGTTATTACTGAGATGTACCCAGCGTTTTCAGCATCATTTAAACATTTTCGAAATGTATGATCCGCACATAGAACGCCTGACTAAGAGCAAGTTGTTGCGATAGCACTCCAGACGGCGTTCATGGTGCACAAACCTATTCCTAATATAGTTTCTCCAAGAAAAATAGAAAGCTGAGAGAGCACTGACTTTAAGTCAGCTGAGGGGAGTGGGCAAATAAAACATACTTTGTTGTATTTCTTACCGTTTTCGATGCCGTTATTTTAACTGCAGCCAACAGGACAGCTGCCATCATAGGTCGTCACTGTACTTATTTACCTCTGTTTCTTAGGCCTGTTTTCCTGTTAGCTGTAGATAGAGGACCCTCAAAACTCCCTACTGATCAGTTAGACAGTCACTCAGTCACCACACAAGCGTGAATGGTCTTGTCAGGGGCACGGACTGAGCTACAAGGACTTTAAAATCACCTAGCCCAGATCCTTCAACACAACACTTTCTCTCTCCCTTTTACACACACACACACCACACACACACACACACACACACACACTACCTCTTCTACATGAGATGAAGAGATACTGTCTTATACCACCAAGCATGTGCCTTTTTGGA
Organism: Zalophus californianus; assembly: GCF_009762305.2. Classification (NCBI taxonomy): domain Eukaryota; kingdom Metazoa; phylum Chordata; class Mammalia; order Carnivora; family Otariidae; genus Zalophus; species Zalophus californianus. The sequence continues at coordinate 118,617,473 of NC_045603.1, read as the reverse complement.
AGCCCTTCCAAGGATTCCTCACGTACCATTCTGGGGGAGATAATAGCAATTTCTGATCACTCCCCAGTGAACATAGATTTCTCCCTGTTGTTTGCTGCTGCAGTTCCTCATTCATTTACTTTGGGGAGAAAAAAGGGGCAGCTGATATTCGGAAGCTCTCCTGACATTCACAGCTAGGCCGTGTTATTCTGCTTGGAGACATAAACAATCTCACCGACTATCAGATTCAGACAAGGTTACTCTGAGACCAGGGTAAGATGAGACAAGGCAAGGCCACTTTATCATTTTGGCTAAGCACAGACAAAACCAGACCACCGTAAGTAAAACTCCCCAAATACCAAACTTTCCCGTCTCTTACTAAATGAGTGTCTGCTGCTTCTGTACCCAATCACAGACTTGCTCCCCACTTTCTGACAGCATCCTATGTGGGACAAACCCTACTTCTTTAGGCCCTCCCCCAAATCACCCAACCAGGTTCTCCCAACTCAGTTCTACACTCTGTCACTGAGACACCCCACGATTCCACATGGTATGTTCTCCTCACTGCGATGAGTAATAAACCAACTTATTCAACTCTAAGTGTGTTCTGGATGGTCTTTGGCTGGGTAGAATTGACCCCCATAGCGTGGACTAAATGTTTCAATTATTTTATGTTTACTTTTTTCCCTCTCTCCTCAAATAGAAGATAGATTTCCAGAAGACAGAGACCAAGTCTATCCTGTCTCCTATTATATTCAAAATACCTGGTCTTTATTTGGAATATAGTTCAATATTTGCTGAATAAATGAATGAATACGGGGGAAATTGAGACTAGATTCATATTCCTTGGATTCTTCACATCTCTCCTATACGGCAAGGAAACCAGCACTTAGGTAGTAATCAGCCTCTTGCTAGGAACTACTAACATACACTGGAAAATGGACATACAAACACTTTGTAAACTGTACTCACTCTTATCATAACATTTGACTTAGTGGTAATAAAAATTTTCCTCCAGAGTTTGGATTTCAATGAATCCCAACAACTGCTGTGAAGATGTTTGCTTATGTCCCCCACCCATAGTCTCTTTCTTTCTAATGTTTCATTGGTTTTCTCTCTGATTACAAAAGCAACTGTTTATTTTGGTATTTGGAACTTGGTATTTGGAAATGTTAAAGAATATAGACAAATGTAAAGAAGAAAATAAAGCCATGTCCTGTTCTTAAAGCAGGCTCCTTTTCCCCAGGTTCAAGTTGATGTCACCTCATGGTTTGCAGAAGGAGACTCAATGTTTAAATATTTAGAGTTTGAAAGAGCAATGAAAATTACGTTGTATTAAGTGGTGAAGAAAGGAACTTGGAAGGTGTTCATGAGAAGACTCAGGAACGCCAGAATCCTGCTCTGTTGAAGAACCAGTTGCCTTTTCTGCCTCTTAGGCCTGCACAACCCGCCTCGAAAAATGGCCACAGAAAACAATTTCTCTTTATTATTTGTGCCTGAGCTTCCGAGAGCCTGGGGGAAAGATGGTTTGAGTTTGCTGTGAGGACAGAGCAGTGGGACAGAGAGGGGTAGAGAGCCAGAGGGGACAGGAATGGAGGTGGAGGGGTGGAGGGGTGGAGGGGTGGAGGGGTGGAGGGGGATGGGGGGTGCTTCCTGTCTCTCTGACAACAAACAGTCCAAGTCTTGAGCTCTTACCACTCTGTGGATGGCTTTACAATTCAAGACTTCATAGCCAGGACCAGCAGGCTCAGAAATATATACATAGTCCTACCCCAGGATTTTTACCATCACCACCAAAAACACCTTTTCCACCCTTGGTTATTCCTTTTATTATCTTCTCCAATAAACTGCAGTCCTTTGAATGAATTCCTCTGGCCCAATGCATATAATGGGGGAGCACTGGTTTCAATAGTGTATCTCTTTTTTTTTTCCCTTGCAAAATCGAGCCACATATTTATCAGATAAAAATCATCACAAATTTTAAAACATGAAGAAGGCACAGATCAGTGCTGTGGTTCTGATGCTAATAAACAGAAATGTTAGTTGACACCAACAAGCAATAATGTAAGTAACATCCAGACACTTCAGCGCTCTTCATGGATATTATTGCTCACTAAAATTTATTTATGCATGACATTAATTATGTGTTAGATTGATAAAATTGGGGTTGTTAAAAAAAAGTCTCTAGCATGTTGAAACACTCTGGTAACCGTCTGCACCATTTAATAAATCCCCGGAATCTCTATGATGTCATCAGCAGCCAATCAGAGCTTTTGTTGGCATGTAGTCACCTCACTAGATAACTGTTTACTTCCTGCCATGTGCCAGGCATGTTCTGAGCACTGTCCCAAGAAAGATGAAAGAAACAGGCCCTTTCTGAAGAACTCATAGTGAATTACCATTGATATAGTCCAATAAAAAATAGAGACATTGATATTTAACTGGCTTGTGTAACTTTACAGAATTATGATTTTACGCATCTTTTAAGAATACTAAAAGTAGCTCTAACTCCTTATTATTATATCCCTGGACTCCTGGTGGAAACCACCGGTTATGTCATAAATTTCAGCAAATATCACCAATGTCCCAAGAGATCAGAATCTCTATTCCCAGTTTTATTATGACTTGCCTGTGGTTTTTAAAAAATGTCTTAAATATGTAAGGGTTTTAGTAATCAGTTCTAAAATGAGGAAAAACATAACAAACTAGTTTGAAGTTGGGAAACATCTGAGTTAAGCGATACTGCGTGTACACCTGCAGTGAGGCAAGCCCTCATCAGCCTTGAGCCCCGGATGCTGAAGTCCTTTCAGTTTCCTTTTGGATGATCGCGGATGCAAAGTTCCAATTATCACTGGAATTAATTTAAAGTCACTCTTTATTTACCTATTTATTTTTAAAAGATTTTATTTATTTATTTGACAGAGAGAGAGACAGCAAGAGACAGAACACAAGCAGGGGGAGCGGGAGAGGGAGAAGCAGGCTTCCTACGGAGCAGGGAGCCCGATGCGGGGCTGGGTCCCCCGACCCTGGGATCATGACCTGAGCTGAAGGCAGATGCATAACGACTGAGCCACCCAGGCGCCTCTGAAGTCACTCTTCAAAAGAAGATACTCTCTAAGAACTATGTATTAAGAGCCTGTTCTTTATTCCTGACAGATGTTGTTACTCCATCTACTTGGGTATCCCAGCAATGAACAATCGTTCCGAGTCAACTAGATAAACACATTTACCGAGCCACACATTCTCCTTTTGATGCACAAGATTTCAGTTGGATCCCAGAAATTTCACTCAAAAAAAGGGCCAAAAGACCCTCAGAATGAACACTAACTGGACTCAGCTTCACCGCAAAGATCCATTTGTGAGACTAAAATGGAATTTCCTTTCTTCCCATGAAAGACCAGAACCTGAAAAAACAGTATGGCACAGCAATGAAGAACGTTTGCACTGGAGGGGGACTGCCTTGAGTTCAAGGCCCTGTCCTGCCACTTCCTTTATCTTCTGTAAAGTGGCCGTAATAATAGTACCTATCTCGTGCAGGGACTGTGAGGTTGAACTGAGCTAATATATGCAAAATTCTTAAACAGTGCCTAGAACATACTAAGGTTGTTAGTCATTATTCTGTGGTTTTATCCAAAAGTATTCTGTTAAAAAGATATTTCCTGAAATAGCGATAATCCGATAATTTCTCAAGTAGTGGCTTTGGAAGAAATAGGCTCCCCCCTAAATTTAAAAAAAAATTTTTTTTTTTTTAATAAAGATCACTTGATCTTTGCATGTTATTGAGTAAGCAGAGATCCAACTGAGAGTGCCTTGCTTCTTAGAGGGTTTTCCAGTAATGCAAAAATTGCCATGTGGTTGAACTTTGCTTCCTGAGTCTAGTATTTTTTTCCAAGTATCAAAAAAACGACTGATAGAATTTATTGGTGTACTAAAGAACCTTCCGCCTATGTCTTCATTACCATACTCAGAAGGAATCCATTAAACTAATCAATATATGTTTGTGGTTGCCAAGCTGCAAAGAAATCCAATATCCCTAAGGTTGTAGTGAAGAGGCCACAGTTTTAGCAATGCTCGGTGACTCATCTTTTATCATTCGGAGTCATTTGTAACCGCCTAAACTCTTCCCAAAGTTAATCCTGTTCTAAGAAAATGTCCAAGTAAATGATACAGTATGGTATTTTTGAGGCTCTGACCTCACTTCAAGAGCCAGAGGGAGGGGAAATTTCTCTCTTGAAAATAAAAGAGGAAGAAAAGAAAAAAAAAGTCAAAACCAAGCCCTTTGGAAAAAGAGAAGTCCCTATCTTCCACCAACAATTTTGAGATTGTTTCCCCACTCCTGTGATCTTTTGTTTGCTCTGCTTAACGTTGGAGGAGTGTGAGTGCCTGAAATAGAAAGGAGAGATCACATTCAGATTAAAAAAAAGAAGAAGAAGAAAAGAAAAAAGATTTCGCAATCCCAAAATGTCCAACCGGAAGCTCTTTTAACGAATGACAAATCCTTACATTAGGGAGATTTACAGAGCGACAGCAGAAATTTTGCAGCGCAAGCAAATTCAGTGCAGTGTAGGTTAGAAAGTCTCGTGGAACGGTAAGAATGACTTGCCTATTCTCGCAGGATTACTCAAATATCTCTCTGGAGATTGCTTCATTTCGACTCTAAATTGTAGAACCGTAATCCCTGACACCAGAAAGAGGAAGAAGCAACATGCCAACTGAGTTATTTGGTTTTTATGCAAAAAATAGAACATGTTCAACTTCGTTCCCTAGGTGCAAGGAACATAACATCCTACTGGAGAAGGATAACCAGTGAAGGGAATAAGCCACACTTTAAGGAGATAAGAGGTTGAAAACTGAGTGTTGATAATTATGCCTAGCAATTGATTCTTTTTTAGCAGCTTTATTGAGATATAATTCACATACCATGGAGTACACCCATTTAAAGTGTATGTTCCATGTTTTTAAATATATTTACAGAGTTGTGCAACCATTAGCATACACTAATTTTAGAACATTTGCACCATCCTCCAAGGAAATCTTGTACCCAGTAGCAATCACTCCCCACTGGCGTCCTTACTCACCCCACCTCTCAGTCCTGGGTGACCACTAATCTACTTTCTGTCTCTATAAATTTGCCTATGCTGAACATTTCATATCAATGGGATTCCACAAATGTGGTCGTTTGTGCCTGACTTCTTTCACCTAGCTTAATGTTTTTGAAGTTCATCCATGTCGTAACGGGTATCAGTACTTAATTCTTGTTTATTGCTGATACTCCGTTGTGCTGGTATACTCTGCTTTATTTATCCATTCATGGTTGATTTTGTTTGTTGCCACTTTCAAGCTGTTATGAATAATGCTGCTGTGAACATTCATTTCCAAGTTTCTGTGGGAACATATGTTTTCAATTCTCTTGCAGAGATCTCTGGGACTAGAATTGCTGGGTCATCTGATAACTATATTTAACCTTTTAAGGAACTGCCAAATTGTTTTCCAAAGTGGCTTCACCACTATATATTGTCACCTGTGATGTATGAGGGTTTTAATTTCTCCAAATACTTGCTAACATGTGTTATTGTCTTTTTTTCTCGTTTTATTGAGATATAATTCATGTACAGTACAATTCACCTACTCCAAGTGTATGATTCAATGGTTTTTAGCATACTCACAGTTGTCAACCATTAGCACAGCCAATTTTAGAACATTTGATCACCCCAGAAGAAAGCCTCATCCAGTAGCTGTGACTCTCCAACTCCTCGCTCCTCCAACCCTTCCCTCATCTGCTTCCCGTCTCCATGTATTTGTGCTCATTTTCTTTAAAGACAGTCCAGTAAGAAGTTTTATTTAATTGTGGCTTTCGATGTACATTTCTGTATAGACTAATGGTGTTAAACATCTTTTCATGTGCTTATTAATCATGCCACATTTCTTTTGGAGAAATGTTTATTTAAACACGGCCTATTTTTAAAATTGGATTGGCTTGTCATTGTTGAGTTATAAGAGTTCTTTAGACATTCTGGGTTAGTCTCTTATCACAGATGTGATTTGCAAATATTTTTCTCCCATCCCCCGGTTGTTGTTTCACTTGGTAATTTATTTCTTTAGACCACTCCTTATTCCTGGAAACTCCACATCTTCCATCGAGCTTGAGGCTGCATCTACAGATCTGACTGCCCTCTCCTTCCTTCAACTTGGTTGAGCATCTTGACCTGCAAATCTTTTCCCATTTTTTTTTCCATGCAGACAGCCTTAAAAATCCATTTCCACTTCTCTGTACCTCTTTTCCCCTAAAAACAAGTAGTTCTGGTAAATTTGTCTGCCCTAAAGCTTTGGCTTCCATCAGAAAATGCAACCTCCGATTGCGGCATGAAAGCCAGTCATCGAAAAGCAACAACGCTTCTTTATTTGTAACAAGGAATTTATTTAATTTTCTGCTTGAGAAAGGGTTCTAGACATTTGGTTCAATTTTTTTTTTTTTCTTCAGAAGGCTGATGGCCCTCTCTCCTTTTCGGGCTTTAGTTTTGAAGTAAGTCATTATTTGAGTGCTCGTAACATTGTTTTCATCAAGAATACAGAATGATTTTTACCACTCAAGAGTAGAAATACCGCCAGGTATGTATGGTGTATATAAGTTCATTCAAAAAAGATTCCTAATTAAATATGACATAATTATACTAGTTCTTTGTACTTATTTGAAGGTTTAAGATTCATCCTCCCCTTTTAGTTCTAAAGGTAAATAGGAATATTTGTCTTTATCTTGTGACAAGATAGATTTGACTACAGGTTGCTTGGATTTAAAAAATACCATATAGCAAAATTAATTAAGGACACTATAATCATGAGATTTAAGAAAGAGATAAATTAAATATAGATTATATTTTTAAAATATAACTCAGTCTATTCTGGGCACTTTATTAATCTCAAAAATATTTATTGAGGATGTGTTTAAGGAGAAAGAATGTAAAATGTATACAAGATGAGCATTAGCTTGCTACTAAAAATTAATAATTTATAATACACAGCATTTTTAATCTCCTCTGCTCCACAGTCCTCAAAGTTCAATTTCAATTGAGTAAATATTCTTACCCCATTTTATAGGCCATGAAATGAAAGCATGGGTTGCCGTCTAAAACATAAGAGGCATATTGATATATTTACACGTAGTAATTAAATATAAATACAGATTTCTGTTTTCAGTCTTTGTAGTTATATGTGAACTTCCTCAAAGTGAAAGGGTTTATTGTCATTATGGGAGAAGCACCTATTCCTCTTTAAACATTGACTTATTCAACAATTATGGTATTAATGCACAGCCCGAATAGAGACGCAATGGGGAAAAGGGAGCGGTTTTTTCCTGATGTTCACAAAGCTTGTGATGTAGGAAATGGGCAAGTAACCACGTGGTATACCAGTGGATGAGGCCCAGGCTGCTGTGAAAGTATCAACACGAGGCATCTAACCTGAACTTGCAAGGAAGAAGCATCATCTAAATTGAGACCTTATGGATGAATAAGAGTTACCCAGGTGAAGTGTTCGAGCAAAAGAAGCAGCATATGACAAAGCCTACTGATAAGAGAGACAGAGTCCAATTAGGGGACTTAATGAAGTTTCCTATGATTAGAAGGTAAAGGGGAAACAGAGCATGAATTTTGAGAGATGAGAGCTGAAAAGAAAGCCACCAACCCCACTAATCTGTGCTGAGAAAAGCAATGGGGAGATATGGGAGGATAACAGGATGAGATTTGCAGTTTAGAGATAGCATCGTCATCATCATCCTCATGACTAATATTTATTGTGTTGATCACATGTCCGACGCTATGCTAAATGTTTTGTATCAAACACTACCTAATACATTTTTCAAGTACAATTACTGTAGCTGACAATAAAATTATAATATATATTATGCTATAATTGCATATATATGTAATATATATATATTATGCTATAATTGTCAGAAAGTGGAAAGGAGAAACATTGTACTTTATTTAAATAGGGCTTTGTTCCATGATTACAAGCACAAGTGAGGCTTTATGTGATGTGTGGACCCCAGCTTTAAAGAGTATCATTTGACAGTGTAAACAAACAGGATACTTTTCATTTTGAGAACATAGAATTATTTGGGAAAAGTGGTTAAACTACGAAGTAGTTTTGAATAAGTTTGGATTATGTTTAATTTATTTCCCCATAGTGCCATTTCGTGTTAGCTTAATGACGTGTGTGTGTGTGTGTGTGTGTGTGTGTGTGCGCGTAGTAAGGTAAGTGGGGATTTGGTGGGAAGGCCTTGGAAGAATGTTACAAATGTACACCTTGAATTATGGAAATATACATAAAGTCTTTGAGAAGACATAAAATTATCAGCAGAATAGTATCTTTATACTGATAGTTTTCTCAAAGGCATTGTTGAAACGAAGAGCTTTAGAAATGATCATAAAGTTACTTTGCAAGCCATAGGCTGGACATGCTTCCAAAAGTGCCATTAAAAATATTTAGTAACCAAAAGGATATAAGCACCAATTAATCCAAAAAGACTCAGGCCACGGAGCTGGAGGCTCCCTGTTGGTTTCTGGGTGCTGGAATATCTAGGGGTGCTGAAGGAGAGACCATAGATGCTAGAGCAGCTGGGAAACCTCACAGGTCATAGGGCGTTGGCTGTTTACCAAGGAATATGGAACTATTTCAATATTTTCTTAGCAACCAGTATGATCACACCAGTAGGTATTGATTGGCTTAATATTAGCTGTACATGTTCTTATTTTTAGTATGAATAGGAAGAGCTATATAAAGATGGCAAGATGGTAGGCATCTGTATAAGCTACAGAAAAATGTGCTCAGAGAACACTGCATTTGAAAACAATCAGTAAATTTAACATCCTTCAAATAGACTTCTGTTCCAAAGAAAAATGAGTCAGAACCCCAAAACAGAACATAAGCAGAGCCCAAATTCTAAAAAGTGTAACATTCATCATAATGGAGATAGATTGTGCTCAACATTGAAGGAAACATAGTTTTGGTTCTTCACTAAATAAGGACATAAAATTGTCCAAATGGACTCTCCCATTTTCAAATATTTATTGAGCTCTTAGAATACCCTAGAGCATCAAGAGCAAAAGTAACATTCTCCTGGGGTGCCTGGCTGGCTCAGTCGGTAGAGCATGCAACTCTTGACCTCAGGGTTGTGAGTTCAAGCCCCATGTTGGGCGTAGAGATTACTTAAAGAAAGAAGTAACATTCTCCTTGACAAGGACACCTTCTCTGTTAAAGTGTGATAGAGTAGAAGCTTGAAAGCAAACATGTCTCTCGAATCTGCCACTTGTGGCTGGATGATCTCTGACAAGTTCAAGTGTTGGTTAGAAGTACTGGTTTAATTGCTTTCATAGAGATCAAGATAACAGTGGCTTACATAAAATGTATTACTTTATTTCTCTTTCACTTAAAAGTCCAAGATGGCAGGCAGTCCGAGCTGATAGGCAGCTTCATGTGGTCATCTGAGAACTTGGGTCTTGCCATGCCATAATAAGGTTGTGGTCTTATCTGCATGGTGGAAGCTGACTCAGCTCCACATCTATGTTTCCGCCTGCTGGGAATGGGGGAAATATAGGTCAGTGGAAGGCACTCCTTCAAAAGGCATGACCTACAAGTTACATACATCTATTCTGGTCACATTCCATTGATTATTATTGAATCAACTTGGCTATTACCTAGCTGCAAGGGAGGTTGAGAATTGTAGTCTCTAGCTGGCCAGCTATGTACCTAGCTGAAACCATGGAGGTTCTCTGATCCTTAGTTTCACCTTTGTGAAATGCAGAGAATTGTATTAAACAATCAGTGTGTAGAAACCCCCTGGCCTGGTGCCCAGCACATGTTGGAATGCTCAACAGTAATTAGTTTCTTCCCTACCCGTCTTCATGCAATGGTGGCCTGGTAGTGTTCATGGGATTCATGCTTACAGAGTGCCCAGCTAGGTAACAATGCAGATCTGGTGTAAGAACAGTCATGTGGTGCCAATCTAGTTATTGTTCTTCATTCTGTGCCACATCCATGAAGATGTGTTCATGAGGTTTACTAAGGCACGGGGTTGACTGGTTTACTACTTTTATTATTTCACAAGTTTTATTATTAAATAGTTTCTTCCTTGAGCCCCAGGATCCCTTTGTATTTTGATGAAATGAGTTTAATGACCTAAAGGAAGCTTCTCTAGGAAATGCGAAGGATCCCTTTGGGATCTAAGCTCTGAGGAAGAGTCTGGTACAAATCCCACATTGCCAGGTGTTCTGCTCTTTCTCCCCCAAATTCTACTTTTCTAAACATATCCCTAGGAACTAGGCTTCCCTGGGGACCAGGCTCCTTTCTCTTCTATCCTGGTCCTAGGTTCCGGAGACCCTTTCTAGTTCTTTCTCCACTCTTCCCGACAGTTTCAATATGCCAGTCTTAAGATATCTTTCATCTCTTATTACCTAAAGGGGAAGCACGGCTCTTTTCCTAATCCTATTTCCCTTATTTCTATAATATGTTGTCCCCAAGATGGCCCCCAACAATCCTCACCTCACAGTATTCACTTTTCTGTATAGTCTATTTTCACACTGAGTCAGAACTGATGCATGTGATTCACAGATTACGGTGAAGATAATGGTGTGTGACATCAAGGCTAGGTCATAAAGGCCACAGAAGCTTTTGCTTTCCTCCTTTTTTGATTCCTTTCCCCATGCCATAAAGACATGAGAAACCTTTTGGGAAAAGCCCATGTGCCAACAGCCAGCAACAATTATTCATGTGAATGAGCCAGCTTGGAAACAGATCCCCCAGCCCCAGACAAGTCTTCTTGAACTTGCCTCCACCACAATTTGACTCTGATTTTAAGAACTACCAACTGCATTTATTATGTTCTATCCACCCTGTAAGAGATAATAAATGTGTGCTGCTGTTTTAAACTCTTATATTTTGGGCTCATTTATTACACAGAAATAGATAACTAATATACTATTAATCTTTGTACTTGGGGGGATAGTCATGCATTTCTTTCCTCATATCTTCCACTGTATTTGTTGTGCATTTTCCTGGGTGAATCATTACAATTCTTTAGTCAGGATGAGTGGAGTGCAAAGTAGTTCTCTCCAGACAGATGATACTGATGCAATTGCAATCAGCTGTTAATAATATTAAGTTTCTTTAGGAATTATTTCTTTTGAATATATAAATTAGAGTGGATTCAAAGTTATCCACAGAATTTTCTTGTTTAATTTATCCCAGTTTGTTTTCATAAATGGGAGGGAAAGGACCCCTGTTGCAGGCTGCAAGACAGAAGTACTCATGGCTCATAGCTTGCCTCACCTACGAGAAACAGCTGCAATGCATCCTTAATAGTTATAGGGATAGGGGCGCTTGGCTGGCTCAGTTGGTAGAGCATGTGACTCTTGAGTTGTGAGTTCGAGCCCCACGTTGGGTATAGAGATTCCTTAAAAAATAAAATAGCTGTCGGGGGCTGCCTGGGTGGCTCAGTCAGTTAAGCATCCAACTCTTGATTTTGGCTCAGGTCATGATCTCAGGTTTGTGTGATTGAGCCCCAAGTTGGGCTCCGAGCTGGGTGCGGACCCTGCTTAAGATTCTCTCTCTCCCTTTCCCTCTGCCCCTCCCCCCCTAAAAAAATAGCTGTAGGGATTAAAAAATTTACTTCCATATTTTACTTCCTCATACCCACACCCTCCCACCGCCAAATCTCACTATATACATGGGAGTATAACACTTGTAAAAGTTATATATTCCAAAAGAGAGAGAGATTGAGAATCCATTCTCAGAACACATGGATTAAACTTCACATACAAAACATACTTTCTCCTGTATCGTCTCCATCTTTCCCATCCATAGTGACAGTCATAGCATGGACAGTATATATGTGAGATCACTAAACAGACTGTGGGATGCCTAACCCAGGAATCCTGGTAATATTACAAGCATCATTTATATAGTTGAAACCATCATGTGATGATACATGTTGATCATTAATGCAGCCAAATCACCAGCTTGGCCATGACAGTTTACATGCACAGATTCTGATTCCGCAATACAGTTGCCCATCTTTAGGATCTAAAAATCCTTTTTTTTTTTTTAAATCACTTTTCTTCCCAACTTTCTCTTTGTTCCCAAGATATTGTTATTTCTTCTTTTGAGTTTTCTTCCAGATGCATCTTTCTGGAATTCTAATGGAATGATAATATTGAGACCACTGAAGTGAAGTGTTTAAACTTAATTGTGAACGTGTGCATGTCTTTGTTGCCAACATCAGTTCTAATCACTTCACATGGGAGGAAATCTCTACAATGACTACCTTTTGCTCTCCAAATTGTAAACACATATGTTGGCTTAGGTTTCAAGAGTCTTCTATCAGCTGTGCGTTGACTTCCCCAGAACCAGCCTTATTATTCTCCCACCCCAGCATATTCCTTGTCCAGAACAGGGTCTTCATTGTCTCATCCCAGACTTCTGTCCTTTAGGACAAAACTAATCTCTTATCTCCTTAGTAAATCTTTGTTAGACCAAACAGACTCGAGTTACAATATTCCTCAGTGTTGCTAGTGGTACAACAGCATTTACTCTAAGTAGCTTTGAATACATTGCATAACTTCAGGAGGTTCAGAGACTCCCCCAGGCAAGTCAGAGGGGGGCTGGAACCAGCCCACATTTTAACAGGGGCCGCTCCTGGGAAGGCCTCCATCGCCCTGTGAGCGTTCACATGGGCGCTACACTTGCACAGATGATGCCGGCAACCCTGGCAAGAGATGCTTTCCCCCATGCACCTGTTTGTTCCTGTTACTCTCTTCTGAATTTAAGTCCTGGGCCTGTGGTGTGTTTGATGGCTGGCTGGAACCTTGGTCAAATCCTGGACCTCATTTCATGGGAGCTGGGAGAATGAATCCAGCCTTCTGGCTGGGGAGGAAGGGCTCTTAACCAGATAAAAAGGATGTTTCAAAAGATGTTGGGCAGTGACAAACATGACAAATGCCCTCTTGTCGTCAGTAACTCTTAAAACCATATGTGTTGTGTTTCCTTTAATTTCCATAAAATTATGAGGATTAACTTGTGCAGCAACCATGATTTTATCTTATTATTTATTTATTTTTTTAAAGATTTTACTGATTTATTTGAGAGAGAGAGAATGAGAGAGTCGCGAGCATGACGGGGGGAGGGTCAGAGGGAGAAGCAGGGAGCCCGATGGGGCTCGATCCCGGGACTCCAGGATCATGACCTGAGCTGAAGGCAGTTGTTTAACCAACGGAGCCACCCAGGCGCCCTATTTATTTATTTTTAAATGATAGTTGACACACAATGTTGTAACCAAGATTTTAAATAGGATCTACTCTTAAGAAAATTGTGACATCAATAATGTTAACTCTCATTTAACTTCTTCGCATGGTTTTCTTCAATCCCAGACTCTGTTTCTTCCTACATGTTTTTCTGTGTTTCATCTGAGAAACTTATTCTAACCTAATCATCTTGTCTTTTTTTGGAATTGTGGCTGGGTGGATAAAGGAAGGGACACCCTTGAGGCCTCCAATTCTGTTACATATCTGGCTGCTAATTCTTTGAGCCCAGCCCAGCTATTCTTATGCAGGCATTTATATTGAGACGTTCTAAGAAACACTGTTTTGGGGGAAAGCTAGGGTACGACATGACCTAGTTACCCCATTTATACTGTAGGCTTTTTAAGGCTGTTTTCGTATAATTTCCTGTGGCATAAAGTCATTTAATGTCTTGTACACTTTATTTTTTTGGTAATTTCTACCCCCAACGTGGGGCTGGAACTCACCACCCCATGATTAAGAGTCACATGCTTTTCTCACTGAGCCAGCCGGGTGCCCCAAAGTCATTTAATTTTAAGGTTAAGGGGGGGGGGTCTGGGTGGCTCAATCGGTTAAGTCTCTCCCTCCGGCTCGGGTCACGATCCCAGGGTCCTGGGATCAAGCCCCACGTGGGCTCTCTGCTTGGCGGGAAGCCTGCTTCTCCCTCTCCCTCTGCCTGCAACTCCCCCTGCTTGTGCTTGCTCTCTCTCTCTGTCAAATAAATAAATAAAATCTTTAAAAAAATTAAGGTTGAAAGGAATCGTAGAGATCACTAAACCCTCATTTTATACATGAAATAATTAAGGGCCAGGGAGATATAAAGATTTGTTCAAAGCCAATCATTTAGTTTTGAAGTTGAGAGTAGAAACCAAAGCTCCTGGTTCTAGCATATACTAGCAAATTTTAAGACTCATACACCAAACATCAGAGATCCTAGATTTTCATGGGTATGACAGAGGAATGGGTACTGTAGGAGAAAATAGGGAAAAATATGAAAATAACTATTTTCTCTTCTGTCAGTCATTGATAGGATGACCCCTCCTGCTATTTTGTCTGGGACACTTTTAGTTTATCCCTGACGACTGGAATAATTCTGAAGAGGAACCCCTTTCACTCTTAAAAATGTGCTGGAACATAAATTATAGGTTAGTTAACTTAATGAAAAATTGTATTGTTTTTCAATGATTCCGTCTGCTCAACAAATCTATCAAGGTAAAAGGGTCAGAATATACACTGTAAATACAAGGATTAATCAGAGTAAAACTGAGGCCATAATTGTTTTCAAATTCCAAGCCACCACCATTGGTGGGCCATGAAATGAATTTAGGGTTATAATCAACATTTAAAAGGAATAGGGGTGCCTGGGTGGCTCAGTCGGTTAAGTGTCTGACTTTGGCTAAGGTCATGGTCTCAGGGTCCTGGGTATGAGCCCCACATCAGTCTCCCTGCTCAGTGGGGAGTCTGCTTCTCTCTCTGCCTCTCCCCCACTTGTGTGTGCACTCTCTCTCAAATAAATAAAATCTTTAAATAAATTAAAGAAGGAATATAAGAGAATGCATGTATATAGTAAAGGTAAGCATTATTTTATGAGACTTGTTTCAATTATATGTACATACACAGTAGAATATGTGGTCTCAACGTAACACCTGTTTCTTATTGTAGTTTGTAGTAAAAAAACGAGTGGGAAAGCCACTGCATAAAGAAATCCAAAACTTTAACAACTCTGAAAAAGAATATGGAAGCTCATGATAGTTTATACCACTTTGCAGTGAGCTACTAGATGAATTGGCTGTATCAATAAGGTAACCAAAATTGACAGGCTTTGAGACATGGTAAAGAATAAATATTAAAGTTTTCACTATAATTATAGAGTCAGAGGAAGCAATAATCACCTTAAAGGGTATATTCTTTAGTTATCGTCATATTTCAAGGTATAATTAAGCAGATAACACAATGCAGATCCACCGGATGCAAAAACTATTTGGCACTTACAGACATCTTTACGTAAAGATGTGACAAGACTTCTAAGAGACTTAAGGATAACTGATTTATTAAAATGCTCTCAGAGAAAAATGCTATAGAAGTATATATATATCACATATATATATATATATATATATATATATATATAAGGTTTTATTTATTTATTTGAGAGAGCATGAGCGAGAGAGGGCATGAGCAGAAGGGGCAGAGGGAGAGGGAGAAGCAGACTCCCCACTGAGCAGGGAGCCTGATGTAGGGCTTGATCTCAGGTTCCTGGCATCATGACCCAAGCTGAAGGCAAACACTTAACTGAGACACCAGGCGTTCCTTTTATAACACACTTGTTTTTTTAAAAGCACTTTTGAAGTAGCTTAATGTCTATCCTCCATCTTTTCCTTTTCTTAAATTTTGGCAATAGAGTTCTATAACGGCTGGGCATTTTCACAAGTGACCTCTTAGTCAATAAGGGTGCGTCTCCCATCCTGACCTTCAACCTATGTAGAGGCACACGTGAAGGTACCTCCTTGCTCCCCATTGGTCCCTAGGAGGGGTGAGCCAGTGAGCCATATTGCTATCATGTTCACTTATTTACGGATATTTAGCTGTAAACAATGGAGACTGTGGATATTTAAAGTGTGGGCATACAACCAGATGACTGAGTAATGTTAGAACCACCCTTGGCAACAGATCACAGCACTTAGTGCATTGTTAATTATGTGTGTGTGTGTGTGTGTGTGTGTGTGTGTGTGTGTGTGTGTGTGTGTGTGAGCGCGCGCGCATGCGCCTGTGTGTAATGCCTTGTTTTTGCTACTTTATGTAAAACCCTTTATAAACAGGGGCTATCTTAATCTGTCCGGGCTTTTATAACAAAATACCGTAGACTAGTGAGGATAGCTTGCTTGTAAACAACAGAAATTTATTTCTCATGGGTGGGGTTAAAGGGGAGGGCAGGTTAAAAAAGGGGATGCGGTAAAAAAAAAAAAAAAAAGATTATTTCTCACAGTTCTGGAGGCTGGAAGTCTGAGATCAGGGTGCCAGCACGGTCAGACCTGGTGAGAGCCTCTTCCCGGGTCACAGACCTCTTATTGTGTCCTCACATGGTGGGAGGGGCCAGGGACCGCTGGACCCTCTTTTGTAAGGCACTAATCCCATTCATGACAGCTCCACCCTTGCGATTTAAATTCTCCCCCAAGTCCCCACCTCCTAATACCATCATCTTTGCAGGTTAGGATGTTAGGATTTCAACATAAGAATTTCCGGGGGGCACAGATATCAAGACCATATTAGGAGCCATATCTTATATTTTCATTTCTCCCTCTCCAACTAGCAGGCCTAGTTATTGTTAGTAGACCTGATCATCATATCGGTGAAGGCAATCAGAAGCAGGTAACAGAGCACAGAACAAGATATTTCTGGTCTAACCGCTCCTTTGCTAATATAATACCGGATCTGATGAACAGAGTTCAGGGAACACCTGAAGTGTTTGGGTTCCTCCCCTTTGTGCTGGAATGATTCAAAGCTGTGTGTGGGAACGTATTATTCTGTTCAGATTATGTCATCTGAACCCCCCTGTGAATACCAGACCTGGCTTTCCTTCTGTTCTCTCAATAGTCCATTGAATCCACAAGAAAAATGCCATTGCATGAGGAGGGACCTGAGCCATATTGCTAGTCACTAGGGGAACTGTTGGACTATTTATCAAAAGGGTCTGCACAGTTTCCACGCCTAAGCTTAGGAAATGATTACACATATTTCCCAGCCTTCTCTCCATTCCTTATCCTCTTTTTTTCCTATAAAAAGCAAAAATCTGCTGATTACTTGATCTAGTTATCCGAAATTAATTTAGATTTCCTGGAGTTATGAGATCGTTAGATAATGGGATTTTCAGTGATACTAATAAATACAATTTCAGAAGAGCTATAAGGTGTAAATAATTAAAACGAGCTTTCACTGCTGCCTGGAAATTTCACTTCCAGCCAGGGGCATGTCAGCAGTGCTAAATGTGCTGGGGAAAGAACACTGAGGTGGTTTGCATGCTATCGTGCCCTTTATTTATTTATTTGTTCACTTTAAATTGTCATATAATAGAATGAGTATATGTCAACCCACACAATACTTCCCAAGATGCCTGCCATTATTTCTTAAGTTCCATTTTTCCTTGACAATATTTAGAAAATATTTATTGAGAGCCTCCTATGTCTCAGGTACTTTTCAGAATCTTTTTCCACAGCATGCTACATATTTTAAGTTTGGTTGTTTCTATATATGGTTGAGTTGGGACATACTTCCATATGCCTTGTGCATATTAGTTCTCAATAACTGCTTGTTGAACAGAATGTAAAATTATTTTTTAGACTATGATGATTACACAAAAAGTTTAAGACCAAAACAAAATTATAAATTCAAATAGCCCAGCTTTCCAAATATCCTTTCACCTGGCCCTAAATAATTTGATTTCAGTAAGCTTCAACTCCTTGATATAATTTTAACAATTACATTTAAGCTGCTATACAAGTACCATGTACCACTATACAAGTACCATGAATTTGTCAGAAAAATCACATAAAATGTGTGACTCATAGTAGGCTTTTTAAAAACAGCTTTATTTAGATGTAATTCACGTACCATAAAATTCACCCTTTTAAAATGTTCAACTCACTGTTTTTTAGTATATTCCCAGAGTTGTGCAACCCTCACCATAATCTAATTTGAAGCATTTACAATACTCCAAGAAGAAATCCACTGCCATTGGTACTCCCTCCCGATTCACCCTTCTCCCTAGTCCTCGGCAACAACTAATCTATTTTCTATCTCTATGGATTTGCCTATTCTGGATATTTCATATAAATGGAATTAGGCAACACATGTGGCTTTTCATGTCTGGCTTCCTTCACTTAGAATGTTGTCAAGGTTCACCAATGTTGTATCATATATCAGTACATCATTCTTTTTATGGTTGAATATTTCACTGTGGACATCCCACATTTTATCTATTCATCAGTTGATGGATACTGGGTCCTTTGCACTTTTTGGGTATTATGAATAATGCTACCATGACAAAGATGACTTACAAGTTTTTGTGTGGACGTATGCTTTCATTTCTCTTGGTTATACATCTAGGATCTGGAATTGCTGGATCATGTGATAATTCTATGTGTATGTCACCTTTTGAGGAAGCGTTGTTTTACAGAGTGCACTTTATAAAATCCCACAAGCAATGTATAAGGGTTCTGTTTCCTCCACATTTTCGTCAACACTTGATATTATCCGATTTTTTTTATTAGAGCCATCCTCATGGGTGTGAAGTATATCTCACTGTGGTTTTTGATTTGCGTTTGCCGAATGGATAATGATTTGGGTTTTTTGTTTCTCATTGCTGTCTGAATATCTTCTTTGGAGAAATGTCTATTCAAATTATTTGACTATTTAAAGGACTGGGTTGTCTTTTAATTACTGGGTTCTAAGACTTTGTTATCTATTCTCTATATATTTTAAAGTCCCTTGTCAGATACATGATTTGTAAATAGAGTCTCTCATTCTTCAGTTTCTCTTCTCACTTTCTCTATGGTGTCCTCTGAAGCACAAAGCTTTTAGTTTTGATGAAGTCCAATTTACTTTTTCTTTTGTCATTTGTGCTTTTTATTTTTTAAGATTTTATTTATTTATTCATGAGAGACAGAGAGAGAGAGAGAGAAGCAGAGGGAGAAGCAGGCTCCCCACTGAGCAGGGAGCCCGATGCGGGACTCGATCCCAGGACCCTGGGATCATGACCTGAGCCGAAGGCAGACGCTCAACCATCTGAGCCACCCAGGCGCCCTGTCATTTGTGCTTTTGTGTCACATCTAACAAATCACTGCCTGATCCTCAGGCACTGAGATTTCCTAATTTCATCTAAGGATTTGATAGTTTTAGCTCTTACATTCATCCATTTTGAATAAACTTTTATATATGTTGTGCGGTAAGGGTCCAGCTTTATTGTTTTGTATGCAGATATCCAGTTGTCCCAGCACCATCTGCTGAAAAGACTATTCTTTCTCCCACTGAATTGTCTTGGCAGCCTGCAAAGTCAATTGACCACGAACATATGGATTTATTTCCGGGCTCTGTTCCACTGATCTTTATGTTAATCTTTATGCCAGTACCACATGGTCTTGATGTCTATAGCTTTGTAGTAATTTCTTTTTTAAGATTTTATTTATTTATTTATTTTAGAAAGAGTGGATGCAGAGGGAGGGATGCAGGGGAGAGGGAGAGAGAATCTCAAGCAGACTCCTCACTGAGCATGGAGCCCCCCTACTGCTCATCTTGTTGCTACCCTTTGGTTGCTAGTTGCTAAAATTTCCTGTTTTTCTTGCCTATTCAATAACTGTAATTTTGGTTTAGAATCCTATTTTCCCAAACTTCTGCCAGTTTTCGTCACAGCACCAAAACACGCTAGACAGATGATTTTCCAGGATGGAATCATTAGGAATTCTTTTCAGATGGAGTATCAAGGAATTGGATTTGCCCTTCTCTTTCCTACCCTAATCTCTTTGCTATCACTTGCAAGGAGTTGCAAGTTCTCTGGACTCCGTAGGGCAGAAAACAATTCCCATTTCCAAGGCTGGCAATCATTTCTGCTTTGAGTTTCCTGAAGTATCATTTCACCCGGGGAAGACTTTCCAGATTAAGATATAGAGTGGACAGAGTTACACAGCCCACCACTTCCTCCCCCCAATCCCACAACATAAAATGGGGAAAAAAAGAGCCTTCGTGTATGTTAAAATTTTGTATTTTCATATGTTTGTTTATATCTGTCTGTTCCTAACTTGGTACATTTTTCCTGTGTTTACCCCAACCTGTTAAAATTCATCTTGTTTTAGGATTTAAATGGAAGTTTCCTTATCTCCCTCCAGGTTCCTGTTATGCTAGCTGTGCTAGGCACATAATGGGTACTTAGTAAATATTATTTGAGATTTATTTTATTAATTGTCTTGTCTTCTGTTTCAGAACACCAGCTACCGAAAGGCTAAAGGTAGAGCTCAGTGTGGTGTTTAAGACACAGAGCAACAGATACCCCTCAAAAGCAGTGATGAAATCTAAGTAGTCTCCCTTTTCTAGTTAGCCATGGGGGCTACCAGATCCCAACTGGGTAGTGACCAGAAGTTTTTATTTCCTCCTGAGTTGATTTAAGGAACAGGTTGGAACGACCTAAGCAAAAGGCTAACTGCTGGGATCCTGCCAGTTACCGATGTCCCACCTCCGCCATGGCAAATTAAAAGCCCTGGCCAGCGTCAGGAGACCGGGATCCCAATTCTGATTTCTCCAAACTGAAAAACCTTGGGCACTCATTCTCCGTTAACTACTTCATTCAGTAAATATTAGCTCTAACTCTACGCCAGGTAGAGTGCTGGGGGGGTTGTCACCAAAAGAGCAAACAGGACAAAGTATTTTCATTCAGGGAATTTACATGTCAACGGAAGGCTTAGGGAAGGGGGGCGGGGGGAAGCGTACACCATAGCCTACAGCTATTTCCCCATTTCTTACGAAAGGTGGGATAGCTTCCAGGTTGAATTTGAACGTTTAGGGCCTGTTACTGGTCAAAGTTCAGAATACAGCAAAAGCTGCCCGCTACTGTAAAGTCAGTACATGGTTGATCATATGAATACTTTGGCTTTCCTTTACGGAGAGGGTACAACACACACAGTTGCCCATAACTCTTTTCAATATTCTACTCGGCCTCGGTGTGCATCACCTGACTCGGACCCCTGGTTAGCAGCTGCAACCTATCTTCCAAAGGCCCGAGGTGTTAGGCATCCGGCATTTCGAAAGGCTGGCTGAAGGGCTTCCTTCGCCCAAGTCACGTATTTGCCAGTCGATATGGGATAGGGGTGCAGAAAAGTTGCTTTCGGTTGAGTAGGGTAGCAAGGTCCTGGGCAGGACGCGAGGCGTCACGCTATTTTAACATTTTAATCCGAAGAACTGAATCAAAAGTCGGCAGTGGTGCCACGGCCCTGCAGAGGGCATGGAGGTTTTAAGGCAGCGCTCCGTACTGCAACCGAGCCCGGAAGCTTCCTTCGGAACGCACGCTGTCAAGGCGTGCGTTCCCTACACAGCGCTTCCCTAGCTTCCCCCAGTAGCTTCCCTACACAGCGCCCAACCCGCCACCATTCGCAGCAGCAGCAGCAGCGCACAATGGCGCAGCACCGAAACCCGCCGCGGAGGAGCGGGGAGCGCGGGACGGCCGCCGCCTCCTCGCCCGCAGCTGCCAGGAACGCCTTGCCCCCGCAGGCCGCCCGCGCCGCAGCGTTCTCCCGCCCGCGCCCCACCCGCGCGCCCGCCCCCCACCCGCGCGCCCGCCCCCAGCGCCGCGGGCCACGCCCGTGACGTCCGCCGAACGGGGCGGGGCGCGGGCCGGGGGGGGCGGGGCGAGCCCGCGCTGTTGAATGGGGCGCCGCGACGAGCCGCACATTCCAGCGGGCCCACGTGACGCGACCGCGCGGCCTGAGGTAAACAACCGCGGCCCCGCCTCCCGGCCCCTCCGCGCTCCCTGCACTGCTCCTCGCCGGCGGGACGCGCTCTAGCGGGGCTGGCGGCTTTCTCCGAGAGTCCCCAGCGGCCGCCGTGGCCGGAGCAGCGGCAGCGGGCGCAGCGCCCCGGGTCTGCGGGCCGAGCGCGCCGGCCGGGGTCGAGCGCGCGTCCCCTCCCCGCCCCCACCGCGCGTTGTGGCGCAGCAGGAATTTGGCGGGGACCCGGGCGCTATTTGCGGCTCTTGACGCGCCGGCGGCCGGTGGCCCTTCGATCATTTCTATTCTAGGGGCACTGGGTCATCGCGCCCGGCCGGCCCCCTCCGCCGGGCCCGGAGGGTGTGTCCCCCTCAGCCGGGCTCGCCGCGCCTATAAGGGGCCCGAGCGGCGGGCAGGGACATGCAGCTCTACAGCAGCGTCTGCACCCACTACCCAGCCGGGGGACCGGGTCCCACGGCCGCAGCCCCCGCTCCCCCCGCCGCCGCCGCAGCCACCGCCCCCTTCAAGGTCTCTCTGCAGCCTCCGGGACCCGCCAGCGGCGAGCCAGAGCCCGAGACCGGTGAGTGCCAGCCTGCCGCGGCCGCCGAGCCCCGAGAAGCCGCCGCCGCCCCCGCCGCCAAGATGCCCGCCTTCTCCTCCTGCTTCGAGATGGTGTCCGGGGCCGCCGCCCCCGCCTCGGCCGCCGCCTGCCCTCCCGGCGGGTCCTGTAAGCCGCCGCTGCCGCCGCACTACACGTCCACGGCGCAGATCACCGTGCGGGCCCTGGGCGCCGACCGGCTTCTGCTGCACGGGCCCGAGCCCGGCGCCGCGGCGCCCGCCGCCCAGCGCAGCCGCTGCCTCCTGCTGGCCCCGGCGCCCGGCGCCCCGGTCCCGCCGCGCCGGGGCTCCTCGGCCTGGCTCCTGGAGGAGCTGCTGAGGCCCGACTGCCCCGAGCCCGCGGGCCTGGACGCGGCCCGGGAGGGTCCCGACAGAAACTTCCGACTGAGCGAGCACCGCCAGGCCCTGGCCGCCGCCAAGCATCGAGGCCCCGCGCCGCCCCCGGGGAGCCCGGAGCCCAGCCCTGGGCCGTGGGGCGAGGAGCACCCGGCGGAGAGGAGCCTCCGGGGCTGGGAGAGGGCGGGCGACCGCAGCGACCCTCCCGGCGCGGACGAGGCACGGCGGCCCGACCCGGAGGCGGAGGCGCCCCCGGCGCGGAGCGGCGACGCGGCCCCGAGCGGCGCGGCCGAGGCGGTGATCGTCTCCAGGTCGGATCCCAGAGACGAGAAACTGGCCCTGTACCTGGCGGAGGTGGAGAGGCAGGACAAGTACCTGCGACAGAGGAGTAAGTACCGATTTCACATCATTCCCGACGGCAACTGCCTCTACCGAGCGGTCAGCAAGACGGTGTACGGAGACCAGAGCCTGCACCGGGAGCTGAGGGAACAGACCGTGCATTACATCGCCGATCATCTCGACCACTTTAGCCCCCTGATTGAGGGCGACGTGGGGGAGTTCATCATCGCTGCTGCTCAAGACGGGGCGTGGGCCGGCTACCCGGAATTGCTGGCCATGGGGCAGATGTTGAATGTGAATATACATTTAACTACTGGAGGGAGGTTGGAGAGCCCCACGGTGTCTACCATGATTCACTATTTGGGCCCAGAGGATTCCCTAAGGCCTAGCATTTGGCTCAGTTGGCTCAGTAATGGACATTACGATGCGGTGTTTGATCACTCCTATCCCAACCCAGAGTATGACAATTGGTGCAAACAGACTCAAGTGCAAAGAAAACGCGATGAAGAACTTGCCAAATCCATGGCCATATCCCTATCCAAGATGTATATTGAACAAAATGCATGCTCTTGAAGTGTCTGAAAACCTACACCCTGGGAGAATTGCATACATAATTTGTGTTGGGAGAATTATGAACTCTAATCAGGGTAATAGCACTTTTAAACTTCCTAGTAGATTTACCGTAGGTGTAATGCCTTAATCATTTTTTTGAATGTTTTCTCCTCAGAGCTGAAGGTTGCTGGGCACCTAAATGATGTTTCATGATGGCTTTGGGTGATCCTACTGCTATTTATAATTTGCTGTATAAAGTTAGCCACGACTTAATTTGCAAGCTAGTTTCTCATGGTGTAAATTTGTTCATTCCTGGTAATCTGTTTTCTATAAAAATGTATTTTTGCACATTTTTAAAAATTGGTGTACCTTCATCTATGACGTGTTCCATTTTGACAAACAGCTTTCCAGCATAAATCCAGAGAAGTGCTTTATATGAAATTTATTACTTTGAACAGAGTTTGTGATTTAGTAGTTATTTTATGTTGTTCGATTTGAATTTTACGATTCTTAGGTAATTATTTCAAATGGATATTGATGCATTTGTGTTACCAGATGATTGGCCCATTCCATTTTAATGAAAAAAATTTGTTGTTTTGGAAATAATTATTTTTCTAGAAATGCTCAACCTTTTAAAGAGAAATACTTAAGGGAAGGTTGTGGGAAGAATTTTCTTTAAGGGATAGTACCAGGTCTTACTTGAATGAAAGTCTGATATTTGCTGATGGCAGAGTGATGACTATTCTGTACTTTGGTTGGCATTTAGAGTAGATTGTCTGGTGCTCTGATTGTTTTTATTTATATTTGTCATTTTGTTATAAAAGCATTTTAACCTTGTGACAAGATAAGCCTCCTGCTTTATATAGCTTCTTGAATTCAACTAAGAGATTTAAGAAACTACTAGCATAAATGCCTCGAATCAGCGTTGGCAGTTGTTTTATAGCAGGAGAATGTGGTCTGAATATTTTATTCCTTTTAAATTCTTTGAAAAGGCAAGATAGGATTGCCCTGTATTATGTACAAATAAAAATGTCTGTAAGAACAGATCTTGTATGGTTTGCTGGGTCAAACAATGTTCTCAACCTAAAATCTATCTCATTTCCACTTTTAGTCATATTTATTAAGTACTGCAGTTTGTACTTTTTTTTATTTTGTAACATTTTGTGATTTTTTGGTACAATACTGTATTTGTACAATAGAGCGATTCTAAGCTGATGGAATGAATGAATAAAATGCGTAATTTTACTTTTACAACGTCTTTTTGGCCAAGGTGGTTTTTCAATTAAGACATGACACTTGCAGGAGCGTCTCTTACATGTATACCATTTTTTCTCATGTGTAAAGATGTCACAGAATTAAGAGGGAAATTTCTTAAGTTCTCACATGAACAGGGTAGGATAATCATTAGTAATTTCAAAGGATGAGTCTTAGTTAAATATACTTTTAAAGATGGAGTAACTCAGGACATTGCTCTTATTATTTCTAGTTATAATTCCTGTCTAAAACTATAGAGGTACCTGTTGGCTAATAAACAAGGAAGAGCAAGTACTGTGTTAAGCAGCACAGCGTTTAATTATAGTTTCGTGTTTCACTTACTCTCAGCACAGATTTAAATGTTTCAGGGAGTAACCAAAACAGTGTCCTAATTTTTATCCAGTCTGGCATCTTGAGACCACGGGAATCTCTTATTTTTAGGGATGTGTTAGTGGATTTAGTGGATAAGTACACCTGTAGACATAATCTGGGTGTGTTGTTTATTGCAGAATAAAAACAGCTAGTTTGGATGTTTTACTTTACAGTTGATAGTTCGTATGTTTATATTTCACGGTTATAGACACATTTGAGCTTGAGTTCATTGCTTAACCACATTTTTGGAAGAATGCCATATTGGTTATCAGGACAATTTCCTTTAAACGTTAACTAATGAATTTATTTTAAATGTTAGCTAATCATGCATCTCTGGTTTTTGGGTAAGAAGAGGTTTGCTTCATGGCCTCACCGATTAACTTGGGAAAGAAATTATTTGGAATTACCTGTCTAAATATGCCTCTTTCCCTCTTCTCCCTTTAATTTAGACATGTATAAAATTTGGGTATGCTTAAAACTTAACATAAATGAATAGACAAATTAGATAGAATTTCCTAAAAAGCCATCTGTAACCTCATTACTGTTTTTGAAGAAACAAATTCTTCTGGGTTCTGTTTCATTTTCCAATTAGAATCCCAAGTCCTTCATTTAGATTCTCAAGGGTGATGTGTTTGAAAAATTTTAATGAATCTTAAGATTGTATTGCATGGCAGCATGTGTTTTTTTTTGTTTTGTTTTTTGTTTTTTTTTTTAGTTGTCTTGCCTAAAAGGTTTGTTATGTCTTTCCTGTCCTCTTTCTATGGTTTGGTTTTTTGAAGAAGAAATGTAGTATTGGCCTCTCCCTTAGGTTCAGTGTGTATTCTCTACGGCCGAACCAATTCTATGTATTAGCAGCCATCCTGGATCCCTGAAGACGAGCAGCTGAAGAGGTGGAAATGTGGTTGACTCTTAATTTCCTTTTCAGCAAACAGATTTTATTAAAGTTTATTCCTTCAGATACTCTTTATAGCAGCTGAGAGGCTCAAACACTTGATGGCTGTGAGCTAAAGTTTCTTTAGAGTCTGCAGGAGGAAGATAAAATCAAGTCAGTCCAACTGGTTTCAGGTAAATTCGTGTGAAAATCATACTGTTAACTTGAAGATTTTACTAGGGTGGTCCATGGATAAAAACTGATACAAATCACTATTAGTGTGATTTTTTTTTTTAAAAATTACTGTTTTTTTTTTTTTTTAAGAATTAAATGGCGTAATACTTCAACATTTTGGCAAAAACCTAATTTCTTGAATCTTTGGTTCATTTTCCATTCATATTTCTGTAAGATAAGATGTACTCATTTTAATTGGACTAAGCAGTAAACCTATTGATAAGTGCCAGAAGGACATGTACATACGATTCTTTTTTTTTTTTACATGTGATTCTTTAATTATATTTTTCTGAACTTGTAGCCCATGTGCTTTATATGCAAAATTTTCATTAGGCACAAAGCCTTTCTTCAGATACCACATTCTGTGAAGGAGAGGAGATGCCTTAGGATTCCTTGAACATCAGAATTGGTTAGCCTCAGCTTGGGTAAATAGTCCTTATGTTGCACTGTTTTCTTCATAACTTTGGTATTTAAAAAAAATGGATCTTGAGCTAATCTCACTATTTCATTAAAACTTGTTTTATGTGTTTTCCCTCTTTCCCTAAAAGGTGAGAAAGCTGAACTCTTAAAATTTTACCATGGTATTCAGTGTGCTCATGTGGAGGAAAAGTGTTACAGAATAAAAACAGATTTAAACCTTTGGACATCTGATAATTTAATATGCAGGTAAACATACTGGATAAATTCAAGTGTATATTTCAAATTTGTAACATGTTCACACTTAACACTTACTTGTCACATGAAATCTTAAGCCCAGACCTTATTACTATTTTTGACATTCCTGGAGTGTCTATAACCATCTCAAAGAGGCACCAAGGAACTTGATGGCATCTAATTCGGTTTCATTCCCTAAATGTACTAAGTGCAATAGACAAGGACTATATATTAGTTTCCTGCTGAATCCCTTGGTTCCAACCCAGTAACTAGCAGAGCAAACACTCAGTATTTGTTGAATGAAAGAATAACTTGAAGGAAAGCAGGAGCTTTGGGAAATATTTGGTGGATGTGAAATTAAATAAAAGTGATTGTGGAGTCGACAATTAATTGGGAGTTACCACCAACAAAGTAATCCCAAGCATTTTAAAGAGAAGTGGTGTTAAAGACAGTAAAGTCTGTAATGGAAAAAATAGATTTTGAAACCCCAAAAGTAGAATTTGATGCTATCTTTGTGTCATCTTCCAAACATCTTGAGAACTAAACTAAGAAAACTTATTTAAAAATAGAACTTCCATTAACCTGAAGCGACTGTGAAGGTGTGGCCTTGTCTGACTTGCTCTGACTTGCTTTAGGGGTTACACCTACCTCAAGGCCAGTGTACAGCGATCCCTAGTTCTGCTGTGTGTTCTTTCTATAGCCTGGTTGGGAAGGAAATGCTGGACCAATTTCAAGCATGCTTAGGATTGTTGTGTTCAACAGGACGGGCTGCAGCCTTATGACATTGGTCAGTGGGGCCTGGGCAAGTCGCACAAATCAAATCCAAATAGATCTATTGGGGGAAAAGGAGCAGCATTATTTCCTCATGGTGTAAATTAGGTCAGCGACAGTTACTCCATGAGGAGAGGTCAGAGAGAGAGTTCGCTGTCATCAGATAAAACCGTATCTAGCCTGGTTTTCACAAGTGAATTTTCTAATTGAACAGTCATTTCTGTGTAAAATATAAAACAAAACTGCTTTTGATAAAATTCTTTAAGAAACAATCTGTGGTGCACTGATTTGCCTTTGTAAAATAACTGAATACAGTTTAATCTTCCTTCTTTCATGACCAAGGGCTTTCGCGATGGGCATGGCTGGATGGCCCGGAAGCCTTGGCGGAGTGCTGAAGTGTGACAGTCCCTTTGTACTTTAAAGGACCTCAGAGCGCTAGGACTGTTAGCATTGTGTTTTATACTTTTCCCGTCTCCTCCCTCCAGCCCATCCGATTTCCTACGTTGACTTAAACACACCAACAAGTGTGCTTGTCAGAATTGACTCTAAGATCATAGGAAATGGGTTTCTAATTTGAGACTAGGATGCTCGGCTATGAGTAACATGCTTAAGCTTTAGTTTTTGGTCAACCAGAGAGCTTTCTTTGCTTTCGTCTTTGTCTTCTTTTTTGCATTCTGTGGTGGTATCCTGAAATGCTGCATTTGTCCCCTTAAGGGACCTCTGAGTGCGTTGCCGTATTAAAACAAAACAAGACGAGACAACTTGAGGTTAGCTATCTTAGTCCTTTGAATTGCAGTTGATTTGTCATTGCCTGGTTAATAGTTTGCTTCCTCTCTGCCGTATGTAATGCTTTTGAGTAGGTACTGGCCAGTGTCTTCCTTTTGCCTTTCCTATTTAGTTTTCTGGTTCACCAAGATGTGCTAATTATGAAGTCATTCAAGTATCAGTTCTTCACTGAAGACCCCAAATTCCAGTACACATAGGTAGGTCTAGTACAAACGTGACAGCTGTCTTTTGGACTCCCTTCTTGTATTCTCCTGTAATGAATGTGTGTTATGTCTCCACTGGGTAAATGTAGACTCTGTGGTTGTGTGGTGTGCAAAGTAGGTAATTGTGAAGGAAATTTATACCAATGGGTCGCGTAACACTGTGCAGCCAATTTGTAAAATAAACTCAAATAAAGCCTTCAGTTCTAATGACCAACAGGAGACATTCACACCTTTTGTTTCTTACAGTGAAATTTGACCTGTCCTGGTGATGTAATAGGAATGAAGAACTGGGAGAACACCGTGAGGAAATTCTTAGCTGTCACTTCACTGTCTCTTTGTTGTCTTGCCGAAAAGTGCCAGACCTAGGGGGACTTAACAGATTTTTTACTTAAAATCTAAACAACACTCCTATCTCAATAAACACGAGAGGCCTGAAATGGAAACCTCGGTCACTGCTTATTCCACAGAATTCTAGGACGGAATTAGAAGAGAGATTGAAGGTGTGCGTCAAACGTTTCAATATAAAGTCGTTTCCCCTGACAGATTTTTCGTTACCTTTCCACATTATCAATCGTGGCTGTTGGCAGAAGCCAGTGCTGCTCAGAATTGCGGCCATTTGCAGAGATGATTAGACGGGTTTAGAAAGCACTGGGAACCTACAGGAATAGACAGTGCGATTTTCATAGTTTAGCTAAGCTTGTAACAGAAGCTGATTTCTCTCTCACTTGACTGTTCCAAAGGGAGCAGGCCAGGCTGTCAGGGCAGCTGTGGTCCGGAGAAGACACATTCCCCAGGACACTGTCATCGTGTGCGAGATCGAAGCCGGGGCCACCACCCTGCCTGCCCCGTAGCTCCTACAAAGAGCACACACACCCTGAGGTGGCACACTTCGCTTCTGCTCTTGTCTCTTGGCCCGAATTTTGTCAGATGGCCTTATCTAACTGGGGAATATCATCCAGACTGTTCCCAGGAAGAAGGGTAAATGGATTTTTGGCAGGAAAATAGCAATCTTCTCCAAATCTTTATTCGTCAGGAATGGTTTAGGGTGAAAATATCTCTAAGAAGAAAATGATAGTATGAAAGTATCTGGGAATAAAATCGGCCTGAACTTGTTTCACATTACGAAGCCGCAAAAGTGGGATTAATCGTTTCCACAACTTAGGGTTCCTTATCAGCTCCTCAACAAAGTGTTTGTCGCAGGCTAAATATATACATGTGCAAAGCCTTCCACGTTTTGAGAAGGCTGCTATTTTTCTAGTTCCTTTCCATTCTTAATTGTTTCTTAGTATATAGAAATATCCTGAAAATCTGGCCTTCAACGCAAGCCCTGGTTTTCTTCAGAAAGAACAATATAAAACTTTTTCCGCTTATGTTTTTATAGATCTTGCTTCTTTCGGATACTGCTGGTTTTACTTCTCTCCCTTTCTCTGTTTTCCAGTTATTTTTTTATTTACATTGTCCTGCTTGGTTTTCTTTTAGAAAAGTTGTATGGGGTCTACTGTGCTTAAAATAAGGTGGTCTTTACTAAGTTTTACTAATTTGCTGATTTTATTAATTTACTCAGTCTTTTAAAGAAAATGTCTAAAGCTCACCTCATCCCGTAAGATGAGGCTTACCAGGGCGCCCGGGTGGCTCAGTTAGTTAAGTGTCTGACTTTAGCTCAGCTCATGATTTCGGGGTCCTGGAATCGAGCCCCACGTCTGGCTCCTGGCTAGCGGGGAGCCTGCTTCTCCCTCTTCCTCTCCCCCCCCCCCATGCTCTTTCTCTCTCTCTCTCTGTCTCTCAAATAAAATCTGTAAAACAAAAAAAAAAGATGAGGCTTACCTTCAGTATAACTCTTGTAACTCATATTCACTTTCTTAAGGTTAATAAGAATCCCTATAAATGGGTCAGAGCAGCCAACTGTAAGCATAACCCACCCCAAGAGATGGTCACTA
Source organism: Zalophus californianus (assembly GCF_009762305.2). Taxonomy (NCBI): domain Eukaryota; kingdom Metazoa; phylum Chordata; class Mammalia; order Carnivora; family Otariidae; genus Zalophus; species Zalophus californianus. Next base: position 118,586,768 of record NC_045603.1, on the reverse strand, counting down.
AGGTTCTCGTTGAGAAGGGGGCCCTCCCAGTTGAATCAGGGCAGCTATATTACAAGCATAGCCTTGGCAGGGGTTAATCAAAGTAATTGATGATGTAGGGGCGCCTGGGTGGCTTACTCGGTTAAATGACCGACTCTTGATTTCGGCTCAGATCATGATCTCAGGGGTGTGAGATCAAGGCCTGCATAAGGCTCTGCCCTGGGCGTGGAGTCTGCTTCAGATTCTCTCTCTCCCTCTCCCTCTACCCCTCCCCCCCTCTAAAAAAAACAGATGTAAGGAAAGCCATAACTGACTTAAGTGTCCATACCCAAATTATCTATCTGTCTGTCTGTCTTGCTGCAGAAATGTATTGTCACAAGAGAAGGATAGTGGTCTGTACAATGACTGGAGAAAAGAGCCAAAGAATACATTAGTCAATGTGGCTGCATTTATCTAGGTGAGAAGGTGTTCTGGGCAAGTCACACTAGTATACCGAATAGATAAGAAAAATAAAGGAAAATACTTCTTGGAAATACGCAGTAAATATTCATTCAACAAATATTGAGTGCCTTGCGAGTAAGTACTGTGCTAAGTAGTAGGTAAACTCACAGGCTATATGGTAATAGATCTTTAAAAACTGGAGGCTATCATAATCATATCTTATGTAAATTATTTTGCTCCTGAGAGGTCTTTGGAGTCAAGCTAGCTGGGGTTCAGTTTGAGGGTGAACCACTTACTGTAGGCATGACTTTGGGTGAGTTAGTTAACCTCTTTAACCTTGCGTCCATTTGTGTAATGGAAAGAGTTACTATATTTATTTCAGAAGGTTGAGTAAGGATTAAATTAGAAATAATGTATAATGTATATATCTCAAGCATAGAGTTAGCACTCAGTAAATGTTAGCTACTTCTAGAATTACTACCTTTAGAATCACAGGACAGGTTCATTATGTGCATTGAACCTGGCTTCTAGCTTTCCTTTCAGGTTTAATCTTGATTTTCTATTTTATGCTTATTCTGATTTAAATGATTTTTTAGTATTGATTGCTGACTGCTATTATGCTTCATTATTATTTATGAACAGGGTTTTGCTTTTCTTTATTCATGCAAATACCTTCTTTTAATATTTTTGCATTGGCATATTTAATATCCAAATTCTATTTCAAAACTTGAAGAGTGCTTTCGAAAACAGTGATTATTGTACAGCTCCATATTTGTGACATTTATATTTTCCGTTCGTCAATACTTGTTGATAGCTTCCATTTGCCTGAAAAATATCAAAACTGTGTTTGAAATGGATACACTTTTTTTCCTTGGACTACGGAGTTTTAAGTGAAATTTTGACCATCTTGGTACATGTGCTTAAGAATTGTGGGATTCTTGGGGCGCCTGGGTGGCTCAGTCAGTTAAGTGTCTGCCTTCGGCTCAGGTCATGATCCCAGGGTCCTGGGATCGAGCCCCGCATCGGGCTCCCTGCTCAGCGGGAAGCCTGCTTCTCCTTCTCCTACTCCCCCTGCTTGTGCTCACGCTTTCTCTCTCTCAAAAATAAATAAACAAAAAATTTAATGGGGCGCCTGGGTGGCTCAGTCGTTAAGCGTCTGCCTGCGGCTCAGGTCATGATCCCAGGGTCCTGGGATCGAGCCCCGCATTGGGCTCGCTGCTCGGCGGGGAGTCTGTTTCTCCCTCTCCCTCTGCACCTCTGCTCTCGTTCTCTCTCTCTCAATTAAATAAATAAAATCTTAAAAAAAAAAAGACGAACTGTGGGATCCTTTCCTTTGATACAACATTCTGCTTTGCTTGCATCCTGTTTAGTATAATGTCTCACCCACCAAATTCGATCTCATGTTTGGGGGGTACGATTTTGAATTTCCTAGATTTGCAAATCTCATTTTATCCTCCCCACCTTTTGAACAGGAAGGAAAAAGAGGGATAATCTCTGTTCTAAAAAAGATGAAGTCAAAAGAGAGAAGTTGCTTTTCATAGCCAGTGGAAGTGTTCAGTCTAGGACCAAGGCCTCTTTACTTTAAACCCGAAGTTTTTGGTGACAGCCTATGTGTTTTCCCCAATGGACTGGCAGTGGCTGCCAGGGGCCCTGTATTGAGTAAAGGCCACGCTCAGGCTCGGTAGGGGAGAGTCCACAGTTCATGAGAGCAGAAGGAAATGGCAGCCCACACGACAGATATTTGCTCTTCCCACGTTAGACCATGTGGCCTAGTGCCCTTTCTTGCAGCTACCTTGCAGAGTAGGGGAGGAGAGCTTCAGTTATAATGATTCTCTATGAAGAATTAGCTGTGTTTAATTTTGTAACTCTCAGAAAAAATAAATATTCATGCTTCAAATTTCACTGTTCCATTGTTAAGGAAGCAGACAATGAAATTGTTGGTATTAAGAAAACATAATTTTCAGGGCAATGCAAACAGCCACACAGATGGGGATCTTTAGTTTCGCCAAGAGATGGATGTATGTGTCTCTATTTATATATCTTTATTATAATATCTATATGTGTATGTGTGTGTATTTTAATATGTAGGTATATATGTATTATATGTTTATTGTATTTGTGTGTGTGTGTGTGTGTGTGTGTGCATGCACAGAATATGGCTCAGAGTGGTGTGCTGGGTCTGGAGTGGGGCATGGGGATTATTATAGGTTATAAATCTCCCAGGTGATTTTGATGTTCAGCTAGGTTTAGGGACCCTTGAACTACAGGCAGATCTTATGAATCTTACTCCATGACTGAGCAAGTGCTCTGTGAAGTTGGGAAAGATCAAGCGAGATAAGAGGAAGAATAAGGAGTCTGATGAAAATTCATAAACTCATGAATGTTATGAACAGGATGAGTATGGAGGCGCTCACAAATCTTGAAATACCAAGATGATGTAAATTGATTCAATTTGATTCTTGCGTGTGTAATTATGTCCATATTTGTCCATGATATGTAAGCAGAGGAAACACGGAATTCAGAGCGTTGTGAAACCTGTCAGGGCCAGAGCCCGTTGGCAGGCTCTTCTAGCTGGCCTGCCTTGGGGAGCTGCCCTTTGCCACAACTCCTATGACACTGTAAATGGTCAAACTGGGAAGGTCAGGTTCATTCTGCTTCTTAAAAGGAAGGGTCTGATATTAGTCAGGATTCTTTGGATTGCAAATGCCGGACACTTGATTCCAACTGGCTTCAGCAAAACAAACAAGGGGAGGGGGGCCCTACCGACCTATGTTGCTGGGCAGGATCCTGGTGTAGCTCACAGAGCTGAAGACGCAGCTGCAAGACCAGGTCCTCGGGGCCTGGAATGAGGTCTTCCCTGTACAAGTCTGTCTCTTCTCTGGCTTTCATCTCACAAACCTCTGCTGGCCTCATGCTTCCTTAGTACATGAGACATATCCAGTGACTGAAGGGGGTCCCCAGATAGCACCTCCAGTGAAAGGGAGTCCATTTCCTTGTCTCCAGATCAGTGGGTCCCAAACTGCAGTGGGCATCAGAATCATCTGACTTTTTTGCTACAGGACAGATTTCGGAGCCACCTGCAGAGTTTCTGTTTTTGTCTGTCTGGGGTGGGGACCAAGCATTTGAATTGCCAATGTGTTTCCAAGTGCTGCTGATGCTGCTGGTCGTCCCAGGACCACAGGGAAGAACTTTCCTTTTCCTCTGGGCTTGGTGCATGCTGTTTGCTATGCATTGCTTGGTCCCCATTGTTGTCACAATTATCATAGTCGAATTCAGTGCTTTACCTGCTGTTCTCATTTACTCCCCAGGATAATCCCATGCAGTAGTACTATGTTGTTATGTATAAGTGAGGAAGAGAAGAGATGCGTGCCTGGCATACATTTGGCCTTACATAAGTTTTTCAAAGTATAGAGGGAATATTAGGTTTTTTAAAAATGGCATTTTCTACATATTTTCCACCTTTCCCTCTCAAAATGCTTCCTGAAAAATGATGGGGGAAAAAAATAATCTCACAAGGACAAAGAACCTGGAAAAAGAGATGACAATAATAAAAGTGTGGACACTGGAAAGAGGGGTGGTAAATAATTTAGCAGATAGGAGAGTCAAAAACCTTACCAGACTCAGGGGGAAAAGTCCAGAAGCAGCCCCGCTCTGCAGAGGAGAGCAAAGACTAGAGACACTGGTTACCTCTGCTGGTGACAGTGCAGGTGGGGCCAAAACCAGTGAACATGGAGAGACAGCACAGCCCCTGCCTGCGCTCAGACCTGAGAGTCCCGGCTGACCAGGCTGAGACCTTTCCCTACCTGCCACACCCAACCGTAGGCAGATTTCTTCCCGGGAGAATAGATTAGACCAGAGAAAAGACCTCCAGAGTCTCTCAGTTGGGACCCTCAGGAAAACAGGCACGCCAGGTCATTTAGAAGGAAGCCACCACGGGGAGCCACCCTGCACACACATTCCAAACAGCTTTTCTCCCGGAAATATCAGTGCCATTGATCACAAGGCATTTAATATCATCTTGAAAATAAAAGCGAGATGCCAATAAGTGAAAAAGAAACAGTAAGTGAGAAGGAAAGAGAAAGGCAACCGAATACAGTGAATACAAGAAAATCTAAAAGGAGAAAAAAAGTGAATAAATCCCTAATTTATATCCTCCGAGAAATAAGACAAGATCTTGGATCCAGGAGAACAGAGAGCTGCTATTTTTAAAAAGGATTCTTGTAAATTAAAAATAGCATAGCTGAAGTTAAATATTCAGTAGAAGTTTGGAAGATAAAGTGGAGGAAATCTCTCAGAAAGTGGAATAAGGACACATGGAATGAATAATAAAAACCAAATAAGAAAATGAGGAGACTAATCTGCGAAGCCCAGTATTTGACAAATAGGTATTTGAGAGTTAGAATGAAGACAGTGGTTGAGAAGAAAGATTATACAACTGAATTCCTAGAACTCAAGGATAGCAGTCTCTTGACTGTAAGGTCCCACAGGATGTCCACAGTGTCATCAGGGACAGGCACATAGGTTGTGTCCATGGCTTAAGATGGGAATAGTACGCCCCAGAGTGGTGCAGCGCACAACATGTACAACTGTGTGTGGCAACCCAATGAATGCAACCCACACCGTATCATTTTGAATAGATATTTCACAAAGTATTAGGGATTAAAAAAATAGCCTCAATGCTTTCAGAGAGGAAAAATAAGTTATATCCAGAACCTTAAGAACAAGAATGGTATCAGACTTCTCAACAGAAACGTTGTAACTTGGACGCTTTGCAAATTCTGAAGGAAAATGATTTCCAAGCTACAATTCTATACCCAGCCATATCAGTACTCTTAATTGTAAACAGCAGAATCTATATTATTAGTTGAAGCAGATAAGACATTTACTGACCTTACATTGTTTCGTGTGTTTATGGACTGCTCTGGTGAGCAAGAGAATGCAGGCTTACCTGCCATATTGGCAGGATCCACACCCAGCGTCTATCGTGGGGGCTGCACACCAGGTCCAGACACCACAACGCCACGGCTAGCAGCAATAATGAGTAAGCTCTGCTATGAGCCTTCCCTCCCCTATGGAGCAGATGTCTCTGTTTCCACAGTTTACCAAAAAAAAAAAAAAAAAAAGGAAACAGCCACTGTCTCATGTTGTTGACTTCTGAGCTGAAATTACACAGGTGTGTGTCCTTGGAAGAGTTTAGGTTACATAGCTCCTTCCCTAACCCCACCAGCCAAATGCATGTTCTAGATTTTACCTTGGAAAAGTGAGACTCAAGATGTGCGACCTTTACCAAGGGTGAAGGTGACCAGAAGATCTTGGGTAGCACCGAAATAAATAAGATTTACTATACCAGCCAAACTATTAAGAATGAGGGTAGAATAAATGTATTTTCGGACACTGAAGTCTCAACAAACATACCAGCCCCTTGGCCTTTCTTAGAAATCTCCTGGCATGCGTCCTACCTCCATGAGGGTGTAAACCAAGGAAAATGAAGACATAGGGTCTAGGAAACAGGCCTCCATCTCAGATGAGATAAAGGGACCCCGCATAATGGTGGTGGAAGGAACTTCAAGTTGACATCTGGGCAGCTGGTCTACAGAGAAGCTGGGGCAGGGGGCTCTGGGCTTTGGGCGGGCTGCCTCTGAGAACTGCCTGAGTATCAAGAGGGGAATTGACACTGCTGTTGAATAGTTTGGGGATAGATCAGTGACAGGAACACAGAAAACAAAGATATGTAAGATATATAAGATATCTCCTTATTTTTAGGGAGAACAAAAAGTTGTACGAGAAAAGGAAATATAACCAAAATATGAAATGTTTATACTCAACTGTGAGACATAATTACATAATCATAAGATGTATGGCCTGGATATTGATTTGGCAAAAATGAAATATATAATTGGGAAGATGAGGTGGAGGGGAAGTATGTGTATGTGTGTAGGAGAGTTAAAATCTTATTTTTTTTTCCATAATAGAAAATCAGTATTTACTATCTAAAAATAAAAACCAAGAAGTTTAAAAATATTTTTATTAAATATAACTACATTATATATTTATTGTGTATAAATTACATTTATATTAAAAATTCACATAATAATGTAAGCACATTATTTTTAAATATGAGGCATAGGCCAGAATAAAGATTAAAGGAAGAAACAGCTACGTCTGTGGAGGGGGGAGGTTGTGGCAGGGAACTATTGTTTTTCATTTTAAACTGGGTTGATCTATTTGACTTTCAAAAGTCTGAATATATAGAACCAATAAAAATAATGATTCCAGAGTAAATTCAATATATTACAGGTTCTTGCAAGCTCTGTGTTCCACGTTTGAGTTGTTCAGCACCGTTTTTAATGCTATATTATGATGATCAAGCCCGAGTTCTTGTACTAGTGTCTGATACTGGAAATGGCATAAATGAGAGATCTGTGTGTAATGGGAGAGAAAGCAATGAATAAAGTTATGTTTAGTCTATATTTAAATGAAGCTAGATTCAGGTCTCGTCAACACAAATCAAAACATATGCTCAGGGCATACAAGTAACTGAAATTTCAAGAGAAATGGCAGAGAAAAGAAACCAGCATGTCCAGCAGACTGTGGATTCCATGCTGGAGTAATTAAGCCCCTGCAGTGGTCATCACTGGTTAGTCCCTGAGGCATCTGAGAGCTGGTGGTTGGAAAATTCATACCTCCTCACGCAGATCTTGTATTCACATAGCCAGAAACTTTCAGTGACCCCCTGGAGATGCAAACCAAGACATCATCCCCTACTTAAAGAATTAATAGTCTAGTGGGGACACTATAATAAGATACTAAAATAAGAAAAATTTTAGGGGCACCTGGGTGGCTCAGTCGGTTAAACATCCGACTCCTGATTTCAGCTCAGGTCATGATCTCAGGGCCCTGGGATCGAGCCCCGCATTGGGCTTCACACTCAGTAAGGCATCTGCTTGGGATTCTCCCTCTCCCTCTGCCCCTCAACCTGCTCATTCTCTCTCTCTCTAAAATAAAAAATAAAGAAATTTTAAGAACACAAATATAAATTTTTTTTGTTGAGTAAGTTGATGCTTGGTGTTCAGAAAAGTGGAAAATCAGCAAGATTTGGGTTGTCAAAAGAGGTTCACAGAGGAGGCTGGACTCAGAGCAGACCGGGAAGGGAGAAAGGATTCGAGTGGTAAAGAGGGAGGAGGGGAGGGCATCTCTGGGACCACACACCCCTGAACACCGGACGTTACAAAGACTGTGGTGCGTTCAGATCAGTAGAAAAACAGTTCTATGTCACCTTGAGGAGTTCCTGTGGAGCACTGGGGAAATGGTTGGATAGGTGGGGTGGGGCAACATTACGGAAGATAATGACAGTCTGGAAGAAGAGGTTAAAATTGATGCATTAAAGATGGTCAACTTTAAAACAAGGGAGTGATTTTTCTTGATGTATCTTGGCTTAATATAGAAGTTTGCTTTTTTCTTATTATAGAATTAAACATGCTAATTATAGAAAATACATGTATCTTAGGTATTTTTTGATAGAGTCTCATGGGACAGTTGTGTTAGAAGTAGAAAAGCTTGAGGTTTGAAATGAGATCTGGGCTAAGGTCATGACATTGCCCCGGTAGTCTGTGACCTTAGGGAGAGTTCCTTATCCTTCCTGAACTTTGGTTGGTTTCTTCATCTTTTAAGTTGGGCAAATGTGGTAGACACCTTTTGATTTTCTCAGTTCCCTCCCCCTTTCTCTGGAAATTTTCCTGTGCCCCCATTTGCAGGGATCAATTCTTGGGAAGCCTTACACTCCCACTGCTCTGGGGTACACATCTGGCTGAGGTTGCACTTATCAGTTTTGTTCTTTTGGAAATTTGGCATATTTGTGGGCCTGGGATGGTAACGTTTGAATTTAGGAGGCCCTGGGTATAACCTCTTCCATAGATTCCTGGGGAAGCAGAAGAGATAGCTGGTTTGCAGAAAGAAGAAGAATGAAATAAAGCGGTGAGAGATCTGGGTGATGGAGTGAGAATCTCCAGATCTTCATTTCCAGCACTGACCTCTTTCGAAGGCTCTGCTGCCTTCCTGCATCCTCGTCATAAGTTAACTTTTTCCCTTAAGCTAATTCAAGTTAGTTTTCAATGACTTAAAAACAAGAGTCTTAACTCACACAAGATAAAAATAGCTCTTTGTATAGCTTACGCACTTCCCCATATTGCTTGGCTTTACCTGCAAATTTTGACGTTGGTCCCTTCCGGGGCGGGAGATCCCAGTCACCATCTCTTCTCCTGGTACCATTGGCTACCTCTGCTGCCCCCCGTCGTGCAGCTTCAGCATGGCACCCATCACACCCATTATGGGGGGCACTGTCATGGTTTCAGTGACGCTGGATCGGAGCCCCAGAAGCCACAGCTTCTCCCACCCCTTCTGGACTCCAAGGAAACACTGAACCATGGATCACAGGATCTCGCTTCTCCAGCAGGAGCCCAAAGGGCCAGCTAATCCAATCTCTACTGTGGTCAAGTCCATCAGATGGCTTTTGCTATGCACCCCAAAATGTAACATCTTTACACAACAAATCGTTTTTTTTCTCACAATTCCGAGGGTGGCTGTGCTGTTCTGGTCTACACTGGCTCCTCTGGCTGGAGAGTATAGAATGGAGCTACAGGCCTGTCAATTGGCAGCTGGTCAGTCTGTGGGGCCTCACCCACATGTCTGGCAGTTGGTTCAGTGTTAGCTGGGACAATTGCATGTAGCTTCCGTCTGTGGCAACAGACTAGCCTAGGGTTATGTACATGGTGGCTAGGTTCTGAGCTGCAAGAGAGGGCATGCCCCAGTGCATGTGAGCTTTTCAATCTCTGCTCAGCATCATATGTGCTAATGTCCCATTGGCCAAAGAAAGTCATATGGCCAAAACTAGATTCAAGGGGTGGAGAAATAGACCTGTGCTCTTGATAGGAGTTGCTGCAAAGCCGCATTACAAAGGGATACGGACAAGGATGTATACAAGAATGGTAGGAATTACTGTGGCCATTTTTGCAAACTCTACCACAGAGCTTTAATGCCTACTGGGGTGAACTTGGATGATTAGAAGATAGAACAGAAAGATCATACAATCACTTTGTCTTCTTTCTCCCCGTTGGACTGTTCTGAGGTGCACTGATTGCACATGCTCTCCCTGGAGGTATCCTGTGTGACTGTGTGATTGTCATAATAGCTTTCCTTCCTTCCCTATTCCTCAGTCCCCAGTCTTGCTGCCCAGGGCTGGTACCCACCAACAAAGCATGCATATAGGCTCTGCCTCGGGTTTATTTCATGTATATTCTGAGCTAAGATACTATTATGTCAGATTCTCAAGGGGATTAAAGAGGATATAATGTTTCTGGGTTATACTCCATAAGTTGGTATTACTAACAAAGGTATTTCATAATAATAAAATCTTAATGGACTTTAAAAGGATAGGAATATCTTGCTTTACTGCACTTCCTTTATTGTGCCTTGCAAATATTATGTTTTTTACAAATTGAAGGTTTGTGGCAACCCTGCATCGAGCAGGTCTACAGGGGCCATTTTTCTGATAGCATTGGCTCATTTCATGTCTCTTTGTCAATTTGGTAATTCTTGCAAAATTTTGAATTTTTTCATTATTATTATATTTGTTATGGTGATCTGTGCTCTTTGATGTTACCACTGTAATTGTTTTGGGGTGCCATGAACCACACTCATATAAGATGATGAACTTAATTGATAAATGTGGGTGTCCTGACTGCTCCACGGACCATCCATTCCCCTGTCTTTCTCCCTCTACTTGGGCCTTCCTATTTCCTGAGACACAACAATATTGAAATTAGGCCAATTCATAACTGTACACTGGCTTCTAAGTGTTCAAGTGAAAAGGAAGAGTCTCATGTCTCCACTTTAAATCAAAAGCTAGAAATTATTAAGCCTAGTGAGGAAGGCATGTCAGAAGCTGAGATAGGCCAAAAGCTAGGTCTTTTGAGCCAAACGGTTAGCCAAGTTGTGAACGCAAAGGAAAAGTTCTTGAAGGAAATTGAAAATGCTACTCCAGTGAACATATGAATGATAAGAAAGGGGAAACAGCCTTATTGCCGGTATGGAGAAAGTTTGAGTGGTCTGGAGAGAAGATCAAACCAGCCCCAACATTCCCCTGAGCCAAAGCGTCATCCAGAGCGAGGTCCTGACTCTCTTCAATTCCATGAAGGCTGAGAGAGGTGGGGAAGCTGCAGAAGAAAAGTCTGAAGCCAGCAGAGGTTGGTTCATGAGGTTTAAGGAAAGAAGCCATCTCCATAAGACAAAAATGCAAGGTGAAACAGCAAATGCTGATGTAGAAGCCACAGCAAATTATCCAGAAGATCTAGCCAAGATCATTCATGAAAGTGGCTATGCTAAATAACAGATTTTTAATATTGATGAAACCATCTTCTATTGGTAGAAGATGCCACCTAGGACTTTCATAGCTAGAGAGGAGAAGTCAAAGCCCGGCTTCAAAGCTTTGGAGGACAGCCTGACTCTCTTTTCAGGGGCTAATGCAGCTGGTTACTTGAAGTCAAAGCCAATGCTCACTTACCATTCTGAAAATCCGAGGGCCCTTAAGAATTATGCTAAATCTACTCTGCCTGTGCTCTATAAATGGAACTACAAAGCCTGGATGACAGCACATTTGTTTACAACATGGTTTACTGGATATTTTAAGCTCACTGTTGAGAACTGCTGCTCAGGGAAAAAAGATTCCTTTCAAAATGGTACTGTTCATTGACAATGTACTGGTCATCCAAGAACTCTGATGGAGATGTACAGGATTAATGTTTTCATGCTTGCTAATACAACATCCATTCTGCAGTCCATGGATCAAGGAGTCATTTTGATTTTCAAGTCGTATTATTTAAGAAATACATTTCATAAGGCATATAGCTGCCATAGACTCTGATTCCTCTGCTGGATCTCAGCAAAATAAATTGAAAACCTTCTGGAAAGGATTCGTCATGCTATATACCATTAAGAACATTCACGATTCATGGGAAGAGGTCAAAATATCAACATTTATAGTTTGGAAGAAGTTGATTCCAACCCTCACAGATGACTTTGAGGGGCTTAAGACTTGAGTGGAGAAAGTAACTACAGACGGGGTGGAACAGCAGGAGAATCAGAATTGGAGGTGGAGCCTGAAGATGTAAGTTGCTGCAATCTCGTGATCCAACTTGAGTGGACAAGGAATTGCTTCTTCTGGATGAGCAAAGAAAGCAATTTCTTGAGATGTGATCTACTCCCAGTGAAGATGCTGTGAAGATTGTTCACCTGACAACAAAAGATTTAGAATATTACATAAACTTAGTTGATAAAGAAGCAGCCGGGTTTGAGGGGACTGACTCCAATTTTGAAAGAAGTTCTACTGTGAGTCGGATGCTATCATATAGCTCTGCATGCTACAGAGAAATCATTTGTGAAAGGAAGAGTCTATTTATGCAGCAAACTTCATTGTTGCCTTATTTTAAGAAATTGCCACAACCACCCCAACCGTCCATAACCACCACCATGATCAGTCAGCAGCCATTCACATCAAGGCTAGATCCTCCATCAGTAGAAAGATTATGACTTGTTCAAAGCTCAGATGATGGTCAGCACTTTTTAACAATATAACGTTTTTAAATTAAGGTAGGTCCGTTGGTTTTTTTTTAGACATAATGCTCTTACACATTTAATGTAAACATAAATTTTATATGCACTAGGAAACCAAAAAATTCATTTGACTCATTTTATTATAATATTTGCTTTATTGTAGTGGTCTAGAACATATGTCTGAGGTATGCCTTAGAAATTATACAGGCCACATTCTCAAGTCACACTGCAGTAAAACTAGAAATTAATACTTTTAAAGAAAACACTCTAACTTGATGGATAAAAAAACAAAAACAAAAACCACAAATGTTCCTAAGAAGCATTTGGTCAATAATACAAACAACAGACTATTTACAAAGTAAGAGAAAAGGGAAAATTAATGTTTAGAAATCTGCATGGTATGCAGCCAAAACTTCCTTCCAAAAACTGATTAAATTCCTTAATGGTCTTGATAAACAAAAAAAGAAAGTAAAAAGACCTAAAGTGAGTATTCTACTTAAGAGATTAGAAAAAAGAACATAAAACACACCCAAGGAAAGAGGTTACCAAAATAGCAGAGGTGTGCTGGAGTCCACCCTTCCTGGCTGCTCAGTTGATTTTCAGGAATTTGGGGAGGTTGTTAAATAGCCATGATTAAAGAATCACATTAGATAAACTTTAATAACTTGTGCTAAAAACAAAAGTGATATCTACTCAAGTCATCATTTCTTAACTAATTTAGTTCATTTTACTACTATATACGCTCTTGAGTTTATTTATGTCAATTGCATCTGTAGAGTGGAAATACCATGCATCTATTCGCAACTCTGCATTTGCCAACGTCAAATTGGCAGCAGGAAATCAGCCACGGTGGGAGTATTTACATCATGGCATTTGGCAGGGCTACAAATTAGAGCCATTGTCTCCTCCTTCTTTTCTACAGAGCTGTTGTTAATGAGCATACCACTGGCTATCAATAGATAATCTTTTTTAAGGACTATGAATTTTCCAGGTTGAGATTAGAACAAAAATAAAGCATGAAGATGTTTTATAAAGTTCCAACTTATTTCAAGGTGGTGGAATGCTCCAACTTTCAGGGATACATTTATTTTGTTGTGATGCTTGGAGTTAAATCAGTTCTAATTAATGCAAGATGGACCTTACCATTCAAGAGTGAGCCAGGTCTCATAATGCTTCTCTGGATTGGTAATGAGTAAGGACTGGACTTTACAGAAGTTTTCTGGCCAAGTCGCTGACTACTTCTAGGTTATCTAGAATCTAGAGATGGGGGAAATGTAAGTAGGTTGGTGAGTATTAATTGAAAAAATAATGATGACTAAATCCTTTTCCCACAGTGGGGGTTATTTTCTTTGGCTTTGAAATAATTCTTAGTAAAAAATTCTTTGTAAGGGTGCCTGGGTGGCTCACTTGGTTAAGTGTTAGGGTTAACCTGCCTTCGGCTCAGGTCATGGTCCCAGGGTCCTGGTATCGAGTCCCACATGGGGCTCCTCGCTCAGTGGGAAGCCTGCTTCTCCCCCTGCCTGCCACTCCCCATGCTTATGTTTTTTCCCCTCTCTCTCTCTGTCAAATAAATAAATAAATTTGACAGAGAGAGAGAGAGAGAGAGAGAGCGCACAAATAGGAAGAGTGGAAGGCAGAGGGAGAGGGAGAAGCAGGCTCTCTGCTGAGCAGGGAGCCGGACGTGGGGCTCGATCCCAGGACCCTGGGATCATGACCTGAGCCGAAAGCAGCTGCTTAACCGACTGAGCCACCCAGGCACCTCATAAATAATATCTTTAAAAAAAATTCTTTGTAGCAATTTGCATTAAAGACATTTTAAACTGTAAGCTTATTTTAAAAAATAAATTAATGCTCATTTAAAATGCAGAATTACCTTAAATACGTTGGCTTGAGGAAAAAGTGGGAGCCAGCATACAGCTCCTTTAGGTATCAGTAGTTTATTCCTGCTTGGTTTTTCAAATTCACCAAATTGACTTTGGGAAGAAAAGTTTGTCTTAATTCACTCTGTATACCTACTTAAGTTTTTTTTTTCATGTTTCACCGTATTAACATTTTTGCATAATGCAGAATGGATTTTGGAAGAAGAGAAATTGTAGTGTGATGACAGTTTGCTGACACAGTTTTCCCCTTTATGCCCAAGCTGTGTTGTGGCCCTCTGAAGGAAAGGAAATATAGTGGGCCACTTTACCCCTAGAGCAGAGAGTATCATCGTTGAGCAGTCTATGCCTCAATTTTTAAGAATGCTTAATTTGTGCCCAAGGTCCTTATGGCCTATAGAATATATTCCATCTTTTTATTTCTTCATTTGATTTTTTCAAAAAAAGAGTTACATCAGACTTTAGCTTTTTTTTTTAAACCAAGACCTTTCCTTGTGCTAACGATTATTTTTACAAATTCTCTTTAAATAATGGTAAGATTTATTTTCAAGTCAGAAAATTTTCAACTTGAAAACAAACCATTTCCAAAGATGTCTTTGAACTCAGTCTGACATCTGAACTTTTTAATTTGTTCTTGGCATTGTTAGCTCTTGTGCATTCCCTGGGCTTATTAGAGCATGTGAAGCTCTTATGACTTTCAGTTAATATAATAAAATCTGTTAATGTAAATTTATCTTAGTGTTCTGCATGTGTTTGCTGATTCTGCACACTTGAGTCATTCAGATCTAAATATAAAAAATCATATCTTGAAAGTAAGGAACTAAATGATCCTTTCCAATTATGTTAAAATACTTAAGCCTTTGGATTTAGTTTTAGTCTAGATTAAAGATCTCTGAGAAATATGACACTGCATGCTTTTCATTTTCCTTTGAGAGATAACCTAGCTGGTTTATAACATATGTGAAAGTGGATTTTCTAGCTGAATGGGCTATCGTGAGATTTGGGCAACTCTAGTAAACAAAATGGGATGAAGGACAGATATTGTGGACCATACCTCTTACTGGGCCTGAAAATATATCCCTGGTCTGTTTAAGTAAGTACTCAGCTTGAGCCTTTAAGCATGATTTGGAGAGTCTACTGTTAGAATCCCGATAGTTCTTTTACCTGCCTAACCCAGTGTAAGTAAATATTTATTAAGTGATAGGTAAGAAAATCATAATCTAGAAAAATAGTCCATGTTTTCCAGCTAATTTTGTATTTTTACTTGAAATCTCTTACCTCTTTAAATATAAGTTTAAGTAACAAACTGGGTTACTTTATTCGTGGATTTGCCCAAGTAAAATTGAGGGCTTTATCTGCAATCTATTTTTGTATCATGATAATTCATCCATTGGAAGCAAGTTTGACATGCTGAGGATGAAGTGGTGTCTTCTAACGAGGGCTCCCAGAATAGAATCAGCATATTAATAAACCCACCCATGAAATCCATTAATTGAGCGTTGTCAACTAGTCACAGATCATGCCTGTGTTGACACTTCTCAGTCTTTAAATTTCACTAATTCCTGGCTATTGAGCTCATTAGGTGTTGTTAGTAGAACAAAAGGGTAGTAAGCTTTGAAAAATGATAAATGATGGTTGTTTACTTAAATTCCAAAAGCAGAGTCTTTAAAAAATACCTTTATATGAATTTTAAAGACCCTCTAATTGATATAATAATCAATTAACAATCAAATCTGTCATTACCAGAACAGCTACTACTACTTGATTGATTTTAGCTAATAGGTATCAAGCAACTGAGGGCCCTTAGTACAAATAGGATGCCCCTACAGAATAGACCGTTTGGCTAACATATTATGGATATTATTGCAAGATTTTGTCTTATTAGTTGTCAGTCAAAAAGAAAAAAAGTGGGGCGCCTGGGTGGCTCAGTCGTTAAGCTCAGGCTCAGAACCTGATCCCAGGGTCCTGGGATCGAGCCCCGCATCAGGCTCCCTGCTCCGCGGGAAGCCTGCTTCTCCCTCTCCCCCTCCCTCTGCTTGTGTTCCCTCTCTCGCTGTGTCTCTCTCGGTCAAATAAATAAATAAAAACTTTAAAAGAGAAAAAAAAAGTAAGAGTCTTTCACAAAATACCTACGAGGGTAGGGTTGGAGTAAAGCTGAATTTTTTTTCTTTTTCTTTTTGCAAGAGGTTAAGCTTTATTTCTACTCTCAAACTCTTACAACTTTGCATAAAGTCCTCATCCTTACCTCAGAGATGGCAGAAACTGTACTAAGCAATCCGCCCCCCCCCCCACAACACATGAATTTTAATGTCCTCCCCCTTTGGGGGACGGGAGGTCACACCACACACTTTTTTTTTTGAGAGACATCCCAAAGATTGTCTGGCACTTTAGTACAGAAAGGGTTTGGTCTCCTCTCTTGCTGACTGAGGATACTCAAAGGAACATAAAGTTGGTTGCTCAACCCCTCCGGGCTGGGGTGGGGCAGGAAGCGGACAGGGAAGTGGTCTGGGACAGAGGGGCAGACCATGGGAGTAGGCTCAAGTTCTTGTGACACAGGTAGTTGATCCTGGGTGCCTATAGATGCTCTGGTGGCCTTCGTCTGCCTACTCCACCAGCTTACTGCTCTGGAACCACAGCTGGTCTCCCTCCGGGCCCCCTCCATGGAGTCACTGGCATGGTCCTTGAGGTGCAGACCACGTTGGGGCCTTTCCAGACCATGGCCAGCACAGGGCCGGGGCTCATGTAGCTGACGAGGCTGGGTAGAAGGGCTTCCTCTGCAGCTCAAGACGGTGCTCGGCAAGGATGTTCTCTGGTGCCTGAGAACCAGAGCATCTTCATTTCCATCAGCTTGAAGCCCCTTTTCTCAAAGCTCAGAATAATGTCTACAAGGAGTCACTGCCGCAGGCACCAGGGGCCCCGTGGGCTGCTCAGCAGTGCTGGCAGTGAGGCGCACCCCAAGAGGCCACCCATGACCCCTTGCCTGTGGGCTACTGGCTCTGAACTTTTTTTGTGAACACAGCAGAGATAAAATTGGTAATAGACATATTTGCCTGTAACATTTACCAATTAGTTGCTGTCCAAATGAATACATGAAAATAAACTTGTTATATTCCAGCACTATGATTTTTGTGAATTGGCATATACCTGAAAATTTAAGAGAAGTATTCATTTATTCAACAGATATTTATGTAACGAAGTAGGAGATGAGGTTGGAGATGGCGGCAGGAGCCAGGCCTTGTAGTGTCTTGTAGGCAACCGCAAGGAGTTTGGGCTTTAATTCTAAGCAAACTGGAAAGAAATTGAAGGGTTTTAAACAGGAGAGTAAACAAAGAAAATATTTGATTTACTGTGTAAAAATATCTCTGGGCTGAGTAGAGAATAAACTGCAGTAAGGCAAGAGTTAAGGGCTTATGGCAATAGTCAAGGCCAGAAAGGATGGCAGTGTAAATTGGGGATGGGTCAAAAGCAATGGAGAGAAGTTGGCAGCCTCAGGTTGTATAGTCTAGAAGCTGGTAGTTGAGCAAACAGAGAATTTAAACTCCACTTAATACCTAGACCTTCCTTTCTTAGATGGAAGATGATCTTGCCTCTCTTTTTATTCTTCAACCTGAAGTTTTGGAAAAAGATCTACAAATTACGCCATCTCATCCATTCTACAGTTAAGTGTCTGAACAGAACTGTATGACTGGGCATGCAAAACAGAACAGAACATACACACAACTAAATATTTAAAAATGGTGTCCTGACAGAACTATTTAAAGTTTCAGGGGAGTGGTTTTCAATGGAGAGAGTTAGGTAAAGCTTTCTCCCTGTTGAATGACCCAAGATAATTGGTGAGAACACAATTCCTGTATTGCTGAAGCCAATTTTCTCCTGAGTGGGGATGCAGTGGGCAAGGAGGTCACACAGGGTATGGGAAGGCCAACAGGTGACATTGAGATTGTCTAAGCAGCAGTACAATATTTGGGCCTGTCACCAAATGATTTGTGATTCTAATATACATCCTGAAAGTTCAGTTTGGTTGAGGAGATTTTTGATTTGAAGCTTTCAGGAAATGATTTAGTGAGGGTGCTTTGGCTGAGGAGAGAAGCCATCTTTTTTTTTCTCTCTTTTTTTATTTCTCTCTCTCTTTTTTTTTTATGTTATGTTAGTCACCATACATTACATCATTAGTTTTTGATGTAATGTTCCATGATTCATTGTTTGCGTGTAACACCCAGTGCTCCATGCAGAACGTGCCCTCTTTAATACCCATCACCGGGCTCACCCATCCCCCCACCCGCCTCCTTCTTATGTGTTATTCCTACTGACTGTTTAGCACCACACCAGTACAAGGAGGCACTGCGTTTTCTGTGAACATGTTTTTTTTCATCTATTTGATGATATAACAGATAAACATGCAAAAGCGATGAACAAAATAGCTTGAACACTGAGAATTCCAATATGGTGGAACGAGCATAGACTTTGAAATTAGCCATAACTTCAAACCCTGCTTCTTGCTCCTACCAACTGCATGATTTCAGGCAAATTACTAACCCTATCGTCTTTTTTAGTTTTATGTGAAGAAAAAAAAAATGGAGTTTTTCTTTTTTTTCTTCCAGTTTGCTAGGATTAAATAACAAAACCTGAATGGATTTTTTTGTTTGTTTGTTTGTTTTGTAAAGAAAGAAAAAAGAAAACTGTGAACAGTAATAGGTACTTAATGCATATTTTGAGATTCAAGAAAGAAATTTTGAATTCAGAGGAAAAAACAACAACAACAACAAAAACCGAGCATCCTCGTGTTGAAGGAGTTAGGATAACCATTGATAAGAAAAGATAAGAAAACAGTTAGCATATCCATTTGTTGTAATTGTCTCAAGGTTGGAGATGAATGGGAGTGTTGGCTTTCCTGCTTTTGAATAATCAGACTAGAGAAGCCTAAAATGGGCAAATTGTGCGGTACAGGCAAGTGTAAAAGGAATTAGAGAGGGAAAGAGGAATGTAGGCTTTTAGTAAAGCTGGAAACTATTAGTCTTAGAAGGCTGATCAGAATGTGGATAAGCTTGCGGGAGAAGGGTGTGACAGGAAACTGGAAATATCTATTACCTTTCTCCAGCACTGAAATTCTCTTCCCTGGCCAGCATCCGGGCTCATAGGGCCAGCCAAACCAGATGATCTTTCTGTGTTCCTTTTCCTGGTTGAATTTCTGCAGGACTCTGACTCTCAGCCAGAGTAACTCAAAAGGTCTCTGCTTTCAGAGCAGGTTTCCTGCCAACTCCTGTCTCCACATCTTCAAAATCAAGGTAGACTCTTAAATGCTGCCAAATGCACTGGGACAAAAAGCAGAATGACTCCGATTTC
This sequence comes from Zalophus californianus, assembly GCF_009762305.2. Lineage (NCBI taxonomy): Eukaryota > Metazoa > Chordata > Mammalia > Carnivora > Otariidae > Zalophus > Zalophus californianus. The sequence continues at coordinate 118,567,521 of NC_045603.1, read as the reverse complement.
TTAGAAGCAACAATACGTACGGAGCTCCTCTCTTCCCCAGTGAAGCATATGGCACACTTTGTAAAATAGAGAGATCTGGAAATCAGTGCTTCGTCTTTAAGGACTGAGAGAACTCAGATTCTAGGCTAAGTGGCTGTGGATATGTGAAATGAGATTACCCTGAGATTCAAGTGGAAAAAATCCACCCATTGCGGGTTGGTGAAGAGGGACGGGTGGTCTGTGAAGGAAGGACAACGCTAGCAGACAGTTGCGGTCAGGAAATGAGCAAAGTAAATGAGTAAATGGCAATGAACAAAGTAGCTTCAACACTGAGAATTCCAATATGGCTGAATGAGCAAAGTAAATGAGCAAAGGTGGAACCTTGTGCATAGTGTGCATTCAGTGAATGTGAATTATTGTCTCCAAACATGTTTCCTAATTTGCCTAGTGATAAAAAAAACAAAAACAAAAACAAAAACACGTGGAGGGCCCTGTTGAATTTGAAGATTTCCGGGCCCCTCACCGAAGATTCTATTTCAATTGGCCTAAAGAAGGGTAGGGAAAGTGGACTTTGTATGCTTAGCGAATGTCCCAGAATTCTTTCAGTTTCTCTTAGTTTAGAAAACGCCACCTTAAAGCAATGGTTCTCAGGGTTTGGGTGCTCCCCTAGGTACTCCACCCTTAGAGTCCTGGGTGGGAGTGAAGAATCTGCATTTTTATGATTCCAGGGTAATTCTGATACCCATGGTGAGGGAAAGGGGCTTGCCTCCCTCCCCTTAAAATAAATATCTCCTTAAAGAGACTCACAGACTTCTTGTCAGCTATTCCCAAACTTTGGTTCTTGGCCCAAATATCAAAATTATTGGGGTCTGGAAGGGGAGCCCGGTGAGTATCTTTCAATTCCGATTCCTACGCTTATCCTGCTGAAATTCTTTATCAGTATGTTTGGGGTAGGGCCTGTGCCTCTGTGTATTTTCAGTTTCCTTAGGCAAGTCTGTGGTGTACCCTGGTTTAGGACCTATTAGACCTTACCCCAGAGCAAGGCAGCTTGATTGGTATTTACATACCTTAGGGAAAAATGTGTCAATTCAGAGCAGGATTGGTCCCTGGAGAAACACAAGGTTAAAAAAAAGAGAGGCCCAAAGCAAGTGAAGAGCCTCAGTCAGAGCTCCGGCTGGCTCATTCCGGCTTCCAGGTTTCTAGACCTGCCCCCTCTCTGGGGCTGCCTACATCAGCCAGCCCAGATAAAGGAAACTGCCATTCAGGGCCTCACTAGGGCTTTCTTCCAGGTGGGCCTAAGAAGTCCCTCCTGTAGGGGCCCTCGGTGGGGCATATACCCATGGGCTTCACAGCCTGTTCCTATTGGCCTTAGCCTGGGATGTAGCTCCTGGATTCCCTGATCTCTGCCAGTTCCCTCCTGTCCCCAGGAGGGAACTGACATTGCCCCAAACAGCTTCCTGATCCAGCTGTCTTCCGGTGAGCCTGCTAGCCCTCCCTGCCCCCGCCAGAGCTCCTGTTCTGTGATCAACACATCCCCTTCAGCCTCCAACTATCTTGGACTGTTTTCTTCACTTTCTTCACTCTACTGCGACTTTCCCTTTTTGGGGCTATTTATTTCTTCTTTCCCTAAATATCTCACAGTCAGGATGAGGGGAACAGTATCCTTTGTGGTCCTCTCCAAGGCCTTTTCAAGATCATGGGTCCACAGTGGGGGAGGGGGGATCTGTCTTTCTCCTGGTTCTTACCTGTCACCTCAGCTCCTGATTGTCTTAGGAGATGGCAGAATAAAAAAAAAAAAAAATTCTAAAAAAAAAAAGAAAAAGAAAAAGAGAAAAAGAAAAGAAAAAAAAGAGAAAGAAAAAAATTAATCATAAATTATCTGTTTTACAACTAAAGACCAAATCAAGAAAACAGTGATTATTACCAATTATTGCACAATTATTATTTTTTGGCATATGGAAGGGGATATTAAAACTGATACACTCTGGGGCATCTGGGTGGCTCAGTCGGTGAGTCTCTTTAAGGAGACACTTATTTTAAGGGGAGCTCAGGCAGGTAGGCATCTGCCTTCGACTCAGGTTATGATCCCAGAGCCAGGGTCATGCATCTCCCTCTCCCTCTGCTGTTCACCTCCCCCCCTTATGCGGTCTCTCGCCCTTTCTCTCTCTCTCTCAAATAAATAAATTTAAAAATATTAAAAAAAAAAAAGGAGATGGCAGGATCGCCTCACCTCCTGAGCCACTTGATTCCTTGATGGTGTGAAGGATGTTGCATGTGTCTGAGCACATCGAGTGTCCCTAATGTGTCCAAGAGGAGAACAGAAGTCGCCTGAGGCAGAGGGATTATTAGGCCAGGTTGAATGAGCAGTACTGAAAAATGCAGAGCAGGGCATGGGGAGGCCTGTCTGAAACATTTCTCAGGGGCTACTTATTTATATTAAAAAGCAAGCAGATGGGAGGCCTAGGTGAGTCAGTTAAGCATCTGCCTTCTGCAGCTCAGGTCATGATCCTAGAGTCCTGGGATGGAGTCCTGCATCGGGCTCCTTGCTCAGCAGGGAGCCTGCTTCTCCCTCTGCCTGCCACTCCCCCTGCTTGTGCCCTTTCTCTCTGACAAATAAATAAATAAATAAAATCTTAAAAAAAAAAAGCAAGCAGGCATACCTCATATTCAGCTTATGAATTACCATAAAATTTACCTATTAGGTTGTGAAAAAATTTAAGTTTTTAGATATAGGGTAATCCTCAGAGTTGGGGACCAAGGGAGAGAAGTTCAGGGTGATCAGCCCTGGATGCAGTCAATAAAGGAATCCATTGATGTAGAGAATTCACAAACAGTGATCAAATGAACCAAAAATTGATGTGATTAAAAAAAATCATCACATGCTGGCAATTCTAAATAATATTAGTAATAAAATGCGCCTCCCCTAAAAAATCAATTCTGAACAATTGCTGTGGTTCTTGCTGAGTTAACTGTGGCATGAGCTTCCAATGAGCACATTTTCATTACATACCCTTCAATCGCCATTGCACTATACCCGGAAGTTAATTTGGAGAACTTCCGGTTACTCAGTGGGCGCTCTATGTGTTTTTATTCACAGAACACACTTGTGGAGGTTTGGCATCTCTGGAGCTATCTTGAATGGCTTTTTCCAAGCCCTGTGGTATTCCATATTCCTTCATTTGACAGTAGGCTTAAAATAAAGAGTGATAACACAGGCATTGTGAGGACAAGAAATGACTTACTTCAGATCTGTCATTCTCTGTGACCCCTTGGGGTTTCTACTTGCATTAAAATTTTGAAATTGTGGAAAAGAGCATGAACTGCAAGGTGCAGTATTTTTGTTTGGTAAGCGCAAGTTTCAGTGTCACACGTGAAATATTTTGTTGAATTTGAATATTATCTTTAAATTTGAAATGTTAAAAAATTTAATCATAAATTATTTGTTTTACAACTAAAGAACAAATCAAGAAAACAGTGATTATTACCGATTATTGCACAATTATTACTTTTTGGCATATAGAAGAAGGGGATGTTAAAACCGATACACTCTGGGGCGTCTGGGTGGCTCATTCGGTTAAGCGTCTGCCTTCAGCTCAGGTCATGATTCCAGGGTCCTGGGATGGAGCCAAGCATCGGGCTCCCTGCTCAGCAGGGAGTCTGCTTCTCCCTTTGCCCCTCCCCCCGACTCGTGCTCTCTCTCTCTCTCTCTCAAATAAATAATTAAAATCTTAAAAAAAAAAAAACAACCTAATCCACTCTGACTGTCCAATATGGATAATATACTAGATGTGCCACTGGTTCCTCAAAATACCACTGTTGGCTTCAACTAAAATATAACATGTTAATCAGGGTAGAGAGAAAATAGACATTATAACCAGCTTTTTGTCTCCCTCCTCCCATAATAATTCAAGACAAAGCAAAGGACCAATGAAGACCTCCAAGTGTGCTTTGATTTGGGACCTATGAGTGTGTTTCACACACCAAAGGAGTTTGTTTCTTGACCTTTTGGCATTCCAAAATTTGCATATGTCTGTACAATGGTAATTTCAGGGGGAGTTGCCTTTTTTTTTTAAGATTTTATTTATTTATTTGAGAGAGAGAATGAGATAGAGAGCATGCGAAGGGGGAGGGTCAGAGGGAGAAGCAGACTCCCCACTGAGCAGGGAGCCTGATGTGGGACTCGATCCCGGGACTCCAGGATCATGACCTGAGCTGAAGGCAGCCGCTTAACCAACTGAGCCACCCAGGCACCCAGGAGGAGTTGCCTTTTAAATATGGTGTACACTTTGAGGGTTATTTTAAATTTGTTGATTATTCATTTTGTGGCAAAAAGGTTCCTAATAATTTAAAAATAGGCATATATTCTTGGCACTGAGTGGTACAATTCAGGAAGTAGTGCCAGATACTACCACCAAGTTTAATTTCAATAGTGAGGTGTTTTGCATGTTCTAATGGCAACACTTAGTGAAAGTTACTTTTGGAAAATTTAGCTCTTGGATGAGCTATTTGTGAATCCCTGGATGTCCTGCTGGCCAGGACTACTGTCTCAGATGGGTCAAGTTCTCACTCCTTAGGTGCCATTTGACCTCCCCTCCATGCATTCATGCAGCCACTGGGAGTGATCATCTGTGCTACTTACATCCTTTCCTTTCCCTTCTCCTCCTCTCCCCTCCCCGTTCTCCTTCTCCTCATCACCCATCTGCTTTTTTGTCCTTCTCTTCCCATTTTTTTACCCCATACCAAAGGCTTATGTTTCAATTCCCTTGATACAGTCTCCTAAATTAATTTGTATATGATGTAATTCCATGGTATTTGGCAAGTCACAATATTTTGTTTTCTATTTTCATTTTACTTGCACAGTTCGAGAAACACAGAATGTAGGATTAAGATCAATGCATGTAACATGTATTGATTATGAGCATGCTTTTGCAGAGTAGCCTGACCTTAAAAGGTATTTGCTTTGGGATCTTGCCAAAAGCATACTTCTGATTCTCTAGGGTTAACGAGGAGTGCAACTGTCAGAGCACCAAAAGTCAAAGGGTTTTTCTACTGTCCCCTTTGTTTTCTACCCAAAACCATGTTAAGCAATATCTAGATATTACTCTCATTGGTTTGGGGGCATCGACAAATGAGATATTTCTTCATAAAATCTTGGAACAATCCCGAACTCTTATTTACTCGGTCAAAAGTGGATACAAAGGAATTTGCCTGCAACACACAGCTGAGCTCTATGACCCTGAGTGCATTTCTACTCCGAAGGGCAGCAGTGTTCTACCCCTTACCACCTCCTCTAGAATGGAAGATGTTGTTGAGAAGACATTCAACCATGGCTCTCTTCCCTTTGGAGGCATGTCTGCCGGGCAGATTTTCTCTAATAACTACCTTAATTGGCAAAGGTGCACACATTTTATGCGACAGAAAAATTCTTACGGGCATTTTGCAAACATAACATGTTCTTCCCTTGCTGCAATATTTGTCTTTTGGGAAACAACTTGCAGAGCCTTGTGGTAAGTTGCTTAAGAGTATTAAAGTTTGTTAATTCCATTTTTTTCTCCCTATGATGGGGGGGGAGGTCTGCTGAATATCAGGGTCCCTAGGCTCATACAGGGGCATTGGACCAAAGGTCTTCCAGAAGAGCAGTATTTTATTCTAAAATAAAAAGATTGGCTTACCAGAACTGGATCTTGACCAGAGTCCATGACAATTTAGAGACCAGAGTCCAAGGGGCATCTTTGGCTGGGCTGCAGGATTCTGGAGAGCCCTCTAAAAAAAAAAAGACTACACTGTGTTTTGTTTTGTTTTGTTTTGTTTTTGTATGTATATTTCATCAGTTTTTCAAATATGTTTCTCTGACTTTCTAAAATGATCTTCCGCAGCGTTCCAGAAGCCAAGGTTTGCTTCTCAAATTATATTAGAATTAATTCTTTTTTTTTTTTTTGAGAGAGAGAGAGAGTGTGGGTGGTGGGGAAGAGCAGAGGGAGAGAGAGAGAATCTCAAGTAGACTCTATGCTCAGCCTGGGGCCTGACTCAGGGCTTGATCCCAGTACCCTGAGATTGTGATCTGAGCTGAAATCAAGAGTCAGATGCCTAACCGACTGATCCACCCAGGCGCCCCTAAAATTAATTCTTAATAGGTATCCCATTGCCTAATTCCATCTTTCAGGATAGAATTTGTCAGAGCCCATATGTATCTATCACCCAGCGCTGACAAGCATGTGGCCAGCCCTCTTCCTCTCTTATCCAATACCTCCTGCCCCATCTCTGTTATAAAGCAAGTCCCAGACAGCACATTAATTTATTGAAGGGAATGTTTAAAGAAATAAAAATACAGGGGCCTGGGTGGCTCAGTCAGTTGAGTGTCTGCCTTCGGCTCGGGTCGTGTCCTGGGATCGAGTCCGGCATCGGGCTCCCAGTTCAGCCAGGAGTCTGCTTCTCCCTCTCCCTCTGCCTCTCCCCCCAACTCGTGCTCTCTTTCTCTCTCTCTCAAATACCTAAATAAAATCTTAAAAAAATACACTTCTCTGGATGAGAATTATGATCCCATGTTACATATATATTAACAGTATCTTGGAATTTTTGGAAAGCACATCCATGTGTGCCATGTCATTTCATTCTTATGGTAATCTTTGACGTGCAAATCTTTATTCCCATGTTAGTAATGAGAAAACTATGGCTTTGACAGAGATTGTCATTTCTACCCCGTTACAAAACAAATGCTACATAGATGGGGCTGTCAGATTCCAAGTCTTGGCCTCTTTCCTGCACACCACTACCACCTCACACACTGGTGGTTGTTAATGAACTTCAGCCACATCCTTATGTGAGAGAGAGAAAGGGAATTTCAAGTGGTTCATGCATTTTACAACCTAATCTTCCATTAGTTTGGAGATTTTTGGAGCTCAACATCCTTAGATCAATAATTGCGTTTAGTCCTGTGTTGTGTAATTGGACTATCAGGACCTTGTAGGAAATTATTCTTAGTATGGATGAGACACGAAGTTTGAATCAGGTTAATGTGTAACTAGCACATTTTCTGTCCTGGGGAACTTGGTTCCCTTCTGTGTGCTACAGAGAATTGATACTCTGACAGTTCCTAAGTGCGGTGTTTATGCATTTATTTTGTGCTTAAACTTGCTATGTGTTAAGGGGATACCAAGATAAGCAAAGCAGATCCTGCCCTCAGGAAACTTCCAATCTAATGGGAGGGACAAATAAATAAATATTTGTAATACTTGTCAAAATAATTATAGATAAATTTAGAAGCTCAGAAGATAATAAAAACTTGGGGCGCCTGGGTGGCTCAGTCATTAAGTGTCTGCCTTCAGCTCAGGTCATGACCCCAGGGTCCTGGGATCAAGCCCCGCGTCAGGCTCCCTGCTCGGCGGGAAGCCTGCTTCTCCCTCTCCCACTCCCCCTGCTTGTGTTCCCTCTCTCGCTGTCTCTCTCTCTCTGTCAAATAAATAAATAAAAATCTTAAAAAAAAAAAGAAATAGGGATGTGTGTTGTTTATTTTAATGCTCCAACACACACCTTTAAAGGCAAATATTATTAACCTGAGTTACAGCTGATGAAGTGGAGGTTTGTATATCTGGTGATTTGGGCATCTCGGGTGAAGGGAGTAACCTCAGAGAAGCGCTGAATGAGCAAGGGGTCTGGGAGGCAGAGAAACTTCTCGGGTTCAGGGATCAGGAAACAGTGAATGAAAAGGTCAAAAGCATTTTCAAGGCCTCTAACCCATAATGATCAGGAAAGACACTGAGTGGAGACGTATTGTCAAGTGTAAGCGGAACAGGGAAAGTGTGGTTTCAGTGGTGTCTACTGATCAGTGAAGTTCGTATAGACCTTCTCAGTGATGATGTGATTATTTTAGGGGAGGCCATGGCCTTAGAATGCATGAAACTCTGATTCGTGCTTTTTATTTTCACCCATGGTTCTTTCTTTTTTTCATTCTAGACTGCAATCAGCTCTCTGCTATGAGCAATTTGCTAGCAGCTGAACTTTAGTTAAGACCTTGTAAATCCCCTATACAATTATATTACCTACAAAGAATAATTTGATAGTGAGGTAAGCCAATGGGCTTTTTCTGATTTCATATTGTTTAATCATCTCTGTTCCAGGTGGCAGTGGCTTAAGCAATTTGTTTTTATTATTCAGGTGTCTTTCGATTACTTAAATTTGATTGGTAGGTTTTCTAACTTAAAAATTAATCAAAATGAAGGCAGTGAATCTATTCTGTAATAGTGGGCCCATGCCATTATATATTTGTCAAAACCTATAGAATGTACAACACCAAGAGTGAACCCCAGTGCAAACTATGAACTTTGAGGGATAATGATGTAACGATGGAGGTCCATCAGCTGTAACAAATATACCACCCTGATGTAGGATGCTGACAGTGGGGGAGCGTATGCATGTGTGGGGGTAGGAAAATCTCAGTAGTTTCTGTTCAGATTTTCTGTGAACCTAAAACTGCTCTAAAAAAGAAAGTCTATTAAAAAATCAATACAAGTAGAGAACCGATGAAAGCCAGAAGCCTTCTGTCTAGGTAGTTTCATATGGGAGTTCAGAAGCTGGTGGTAAAGTGGGGGTTACTATGTCATAGTGCAATGGGGGGCAGCAGGGAGCCAGGGTTCTTTCAGCTGCACCAAGGTGGCAAGAGGTTTCTCAGAACTAATAAATTCTCTTGGGGTGTGAGAAGAGTCAGCCAAGAAGAACATGACAGAGGAGAGATCTTAGAGTCAGAAAGAATGTTATAGAATTCTAGAAGTATGGCATTCATTGTCCTGTTTCATCCAGAATTGATGTAGAATGAACCCTCACTTTCCAAAAAGCCCTGTAGTGATGTCTTCCCTTAAGAGTACATCTTGATTTTGTCATGAAAGTTGGCTCCTAGGCCATTTAAAATTTTTACTTTAAAATTCAAAACGCAAACAAAAACATGTATATCTAATCTAATCTAATCTGTCAGATTCTGCCAAGTATCTCTCAATATTTTGTGAAAAGTCATGGCAGCTAGACGTCTATCTCTATCTCTAGATGGATAGATGTATAGATAGATAGATAGATATCTCCCTGGCATAAATGTGTCCTTTTGCTCTTGCAAGACTGAGTAAGTACTCTCTACCATCACTTATTCTTTCTTCCCTTCACTTGTTTTGAGTTTGCTTTTTTATTTTCACTGAATACTTTTGACTCTTCGTATTAAAAGCCATAACACACACACACACACACACAGATTTTGAAAAAAGCAATAACACTGTATCAAGAATTGGAACCAATTTCTTTGGTATTCCTATATCGCTGGTTTCTGGAGACCTCGTGGTCCCTGGTCTTGTATATCTTCATTAACCACAACATAGTTATATTTGTTTAGGGTCCTGGTTCCTGGGTCAGTCATTTTATTTCTTTAAAGAACTATATGACTTGCAGTTACAGGAAGGGACTAAGTGAGTCAGGAAATGAGGATTCCTGATCAGTTCTTCAGTCACTTTCCTGGAGTGTTGGCGAAGTCTGTGAAATCTTCCTTGCATAATTCTTATCATAAATGTGGAGTTGCCCAGATCAATCTTACCAAGTAGGAAAGAAAACTGGTATGATTCTGTTTGAGGGGATAAAATAATTAAGTATCTTGGATTCAGCTACTGTACTTCTGTACACTTGTATCGTATGTTGAAATTTACTATCTCCTTATTTTTTTAAAGATTTATTTATTTGTTTATTTTGCAGAGGGGGAGAGGCAGAGGGAGAGAAAGTCTCAGACAGACTCCGTACTGAGTGCAGGGCTGCACGTGGGGCTCTACTGCGGGGCTCAATCTCACAACCCTGAGATTAGGACCTGAGCCAAAACCAAGAGTCGGGCACTTAACTGACTGTACCACCCATGCACCCAAAATTTACTGTCTTAAGAGAAATATGGCTTCAGAATTTTTTTCTTGCATCTCAATCTACCAATCACAGAGAAATTCAGTAAACGTTTAAGAAACTAGGTATGATCACCTGTGTCCTTGAATTTTTTTTTTACTTCCACCATAATATTTTATTAATTTTTTTCCACGCTCCATAAGATATTTATGATGTCTATGTCTTGGCTGTTTTACATTGCAGAACTGTATGATTTCTAACTGGTGCTCTCTTGTTAATCCATTAGCAAATATTTACCTCTATTCTGTCCAAATGGAACATCCTGGAATTACTTGATACCTCAAAATATTACATATTTCTTTGGCTGTTTAAAAGATTATTAATGATCTATAAAATTGTTTGTAATTTAATCTTTCAATTAGTTTTACTTGTTAAGTCAGAAAGTAAAGCTACTTTCTTCAAAAAATAAATTTTTGGGGAAATCAGAGATGTGCCCTATGATATATGAGTGTATATCTGTAAATGTTACCTAGCTCCCTCAGTTATTTGCAGCAGTAATATACAACACACTTGACAATCTATAGGGTATGAGTACCAACCAAGGAGAACAAAGCATTGGTCTTAGAACCAGAGAAAATTACGGGATATCAAAGAGAGGGCTCCTGAGGTAGTGGATGTAGCTGTACCAAGAAGACCCAGCTAGCCATCTGTTCTATTGTTGAAGAACAATAGAAGAAGAACTCCTGTTGGCAGGAGTCTAGATTCCATCTTGATACAGGTCAGCTGAAGGAAGGATTTACAATGCATTCTAATAGAGCAGCGTGACACTGAGGAAAGTCTTCAAAATCAGAAAGGCCAGTTTGGATTCTGCCTTTATGGCTTGTGTGGCCCTGGCTTTGAAATTTCTTTTCTTCTGGGTGTGAGAGTTTCCTTCATCTTAAAGAAGCATGGCGACATCCTCCCTGTAGGGTTGCCAGATGGTTATAGCTAACATGGGTTAAACTCAGTCGCCAGCCCACAGGAAATGAGCAGTCACTGAGAGGGGTTGTCACCATTCCCTTCATTTCCGTAGCCCCATTCTTCTGGGTTGCTCTTTCGTTCTTGGAAAGCCTCTCCTTGGGCTCTTCATCTTCTGTTCATGTCTTGAACACGAATGCTTCCCAGCTGCCTTCTGTTCTCTTTGTGCTCACTCTTTGCACTGATCTCATCCAGAACCCTGACTTTTGCCCTAACCTCAGGAACAACTTCCCAGCCTGAACCACCCTTTAGCATTTCTCTTGGGCTCCAAATCCAATTTGTTGCTAGGAATTTCTGCTTGAATATACCCCAGCTATCTCAGACTCCACATGTCCACAACTGAACTCACTATCCTTCCCGACACACACACTCTAGTTGCCTCTCCTACCTGGGTTAAAGTAGTGCCATTTACTTACTCTCATAAGCTAGAAAACTGAGGGTCACTTTGAATATTCACCACCATTTTTATACCCAAATATGTCATCGATTCCTGTCAATATTGCCACTTAAATATTTTTTCATCTCTACCATCCTAGTTCGGGCCCCATGCTTTTCCTGCTATTAACTAGCTTTCCCCGTTTCCAGCATCAACCCTCTCCAGACTATTCTATGCAAAGACAAGATAATAATTTTCTTTTTGATACTACTTTCTTTTAAACTTTTAAATAGTACACTGGACTGTGCTGTAAGGTTAAACCCTAGTAGTTTTTGAATGCTTGATATAGTGAGATTGAAAATAAGCAGCTAATGGGGTGCCTGAGTGGCTCAGGGGATTAAGCCTCTGGCTCTTGATGTTGGCTCAGGTCATGATCTCAGGCTCCTGGGACCCCTGTGTTGGGCTCCCGGATCAGTAAGGCGTCTGCTTGCTTAAGACTCTCTCTTCCTCTCCCTCTACCCCTCCCCCTGCTCGCTCATTCTCTCTCTCAAATAAATAATTTATAAATCTTAAAAAAAAAAAAAAGAAAAAAGAAACAGCTAAGATCTGCCTTCTGACCTGCACTGGGCAATGGATGGTCCCTACACTGTGCTGATATAACAAGAGGCCGACCAGTCGTTGCTGATTGAGTTTTGGTTGATTTCATTTTAGAGGGCATATGGTCAAATCACGTACTTCGTTGAAGTTATAGTTTCTCCTGAAATAGATAGATGTCATCCTAGGAGTGATCAATCCCAGAGCATGAAACTTGGACAGTAAGCTGAGGAGAGGTGAAAGGCTTTTTTCTCTTTAATACCAGAATTTCCTTCAGTCTATACTCTGAGGATTTCAGGGCATTTCCAGTGAAGTAACAACAATGGCTACACCGGGGAAGCTGGGAGCAAACCAGCCTTATTAGAGACCGAGGATATGCCCTTGGCATGCGCAGTAGAAATTCTGCCTGTGGTTCTTTCTTTCCGGTGTTCCCAAAACTACAGCGAGACTCGAAGTTATAGCCTGCTTTCTGTTGACCTGTGGTGAAACAAGGGAAAGGGTCCGTTTGATACTTGCGACAAAATTAAATTAAATTAAATACATGCAACTAGAAAGGCTAGACAGGGCTAAAATAACCAGGAAGTAGATATTGTTGAAATATATTCACTGCTTGGTGAATTGAAGTCAGCAGTAATGGAAGGCGAGTACATTGTAGCAGACATGGGCCTTCATTTACTTGCACTACGTGTTTTATAATCCTGTGTGTGGAAATAATTGAATGACCTTTAAAAGGTAAAATCTTCTCTAGTTGTTTGATTTTCAGCTAGATAACAATCCTCTCAGAAAACAAGCTTTCATAAACAGTAGGTGGCCATGTTTCTTTGTTTGATTTCATTGTACTGAAGCCTTTCACCGTTGACTGTCATTCACCGGTTTTGTCGACTGGGGGCACTTTTTGTGGTTAGCAGCGCCCCCTGTCCCCTTCCCGCCAAGATATTTCAATGTTGCCTTGGGTGGTGATGTTGCTTTGGCACTTGCTGTATGATCCATTATCTTGTGTAGGAACTTGCAGCTCTCCATTTTAAATCTATCTTGTCAATACTTCCTTGTTCTACTCTTGGAAAGTAGATCTGAGATTTACCGAGTCTCAAAAGGCATTTTTATGTACCAATTATTTTAGCCTAATATCTTTGAGACAGCAATTAACATAGTATATTTAAGTAGCTAAGTTAAAAAAAAGATAGCTCAGTTTTTCCTCTGCATATCCAGGCCTCTGAAATGTCACTGATCATGTGTATCCCATGCTATTTAGATCATGGGGAGGAGGTGTTTCAAATTAAAGTAAAAACAAATTCAGACTTTCCATTCCAAAAGTTAATTTTATTTTATTGCTGTATAACAGATTCAAGTGGGAATCTGCTTCTGTAAGTTACCTTTAGTTTCTTAAGAATACTCCTCTCACAGAGTTAAGCTAAGTATCTTTTCAGTCTTTTTCTAAATATTTGCATTTATGGATAGGAAATGGAAATATTTTTAGTTTTTGTAGCACCAAGATTATATCTGAGCTTTTTATGATGGAATAAAATAGACCAAGATAATGTCTGTTTTATAAATTCTTATACAATTATAAATGGTTTTATACTGATTGAATTAAATGTACACTAATGTTTAAATATTCATGTACTCCAATATTTAAATACTTGTTTTCTTCTACTGCCCAAGATAATGGGTTGTTTACACCACTAGATCTCCAACTTTAGTTTGTACCTTGATTGTCTGGAAAATCCTGGGTCTTATCCTGATAGAGCTCAGGGCCCTCAGGAGGGCCAAGAATTCACCTTCTTAACAAGTTTTTAGGTGATGCTGATTCTTCTGGCCTGGGGAACCCCACCTGGAAAACCACTAGTTTAAACATTCAGAGGGATGCTTTTCATAGGGCTTGTCTGGGTACTGGAATGTTTCTGTGGCTGATAGACACAGACAGGGACTTCTCATAGGTGTTCCAAATCTAAGTCCTTTGGTCTTACATCTCCACTTAATTTCATGATCTTTGGAATTCTGGCCCTAGGGATGGGAAGAGGGCTGATGCCATTAGCCCCAAATCAGCTATGGGAGAGTTGGCAGGAGTAGAAGAATGTGTTAGTTTAGATTTGTACGAGTTAAGTTGGACATCCAGGTAGAAGTGTGCTAAAGGCAAGTAGAAATTATGGACCAGCACTCAGGAGCAAGAACAGGGCTGTAGAGAGTAGGAAACTGGTAACTTACTGATGACCTAGTGGTCGATGCCTTCACTGCCTTGTTTCACTTAATCCCCACAGGTCTCCCGAGGGTAGTCAAAAAGTATTCATATGTTTATCAATGGGGAAGGAAACTGAGATTTGGAAATTAAATAATTTGTAATTAATTACAAATTAATACCTTGTTGAGGACCCAAATTTGAACCCCAGTTGGTCAGTTTCTAAACTCTATTATATTTGTGGATGAGAGTGTTTGAGAAGGGAGGGTAGGCTTTAGTGTCCTATCCTGCAAAAGGATCAGGTAGCAAGAAGGCTGAGAAAGGTCATTTAGAGTTGCTGTCTGAAAAGAAAGCCTCTAGTATTTTGGTTGATGGTGTAAGTCCCTCAACTGCGGAGGGCAAGGAAGAAGAGGCAATGAGTGAAGACCTGCTTTTTGAAGATTGGTTTTAAAAGGAAAAAGACAAGAGAATCATATTTTGAGGATTAGGGTCTTCCCTAATATATATAGGCACCTGTTATGGACTGAATTTTGTGTCCCACCCAAGTTCATAAGTTGTGGTCCTAACCTCCAGTGTGATGATATTTGGAGGTGAGACCTTTGGAAGGTAATTAGGTTTTGATTAGGTTATGAATATGGGACCTCCATGAGGGAATTGGTGCCGTTGTAAGAAGAGGAAGAGAGAGATGTCTGTTTCTCCATGTACACGGACCCAGAAAAGTCCATGTGAGCACACAATAAGAAGGTGGCCATCTACAAGCCAGGAGAAAGACGCTCACCAGAACTGGACGATCCTGACGCCCCATCCTGAGACTTCCAGCTTCCAGAACTGTGAGGAAGTAAATGTCTGTTGTTTAAGCCACCCAGACTTTAGTATTTTATTAGCGCAGCCCCAGCTAAGACTGCGCCCATGCAAATTGGTGGGTTGTTTATTCAGACGTGGTCCATTAAAAGGTGGCTCCGAGGGTTTTGAATATATGAAATTGGTGTCTCTTGATGTCTGTTCCCATCCCTACTTCTGTTGGAACACCTACAAACAAGCAGGGTATTCCAGTCCTGTCAGCGTTCTCCTGCCAAATATGCTTAATTATGTAACTGGGTGAGGTGTGCATTGCCTCTTACATAAGAACCGGTTTTTCTGTCGTTTATCAAGCTAGATTGGGCTACTTCTCTTTTGCTCGTGTGCATGTGATATGTGAGGTGGTGAAGGTGGTGTTAAAAGCATTCCTTGAATGGCTTTCAGTTTTAGTTTGAGCTTCAGTGCTGAGGAGCTAAAGTTCTTAACACTTCACACTAAGGAAATCAACTCTATTATATTTAGGTGTCTGAAGTGTTTAGAGAGCTGTCCAAAATAAATGAAATATCCAGTTATTGATTCATATGGGTCAGTTTCTTCATAGAAAAGATAGTGTAAAATGTTATTTCCTTTCTGCTCTGAACTCATTTTATCTTTTGGTTTTGAAGTGACAGCAGAGATGACTTATAAATGACTACAGATTTTTTTTTCTGCAGCGGGACTAAAAAGATTCCTAGCTGATTTATTACTGATCTCCCGAATATGTAACAGGTAGAGCCAAGAGAATGAAAAGCATATTAAACATGAAGCTAGTGGGGCTGAACTTCTTTTTCAACCAGACAGAATATAAAATGACTAATACATCACCAAGATACTAATTAGTATCTAAGATAAAATGATCTTGCTGATATCACATAATTTCTATGAATTGGAATACGTTTTGGAAATGATTTATGGGTTTTTCTTTTGTCTGAAGAATATTCTAGCTGAGGTTTTTAAATGGCTAGCAATTCTCCCTGAGGGTAAACATGAAGACTGGGTGAAGCTATGCTCTTCTTATTCTTTAGCCGTTTGAGGTCTCAAGAGTAGACAGACACTCAGATTTCCCCCAAAGTCAGCCCTGTGTGTAGGTGAAATTTAATAGCTATCCACAGAAGATGAGAGAACCATCAGCAGCTTCCAAGACAGATATAGATACAGTCTTTTACAGCCTAATGGTGGCACTATCCTTCTTCTAAGTCACCTGGAACAAAAAGGTTTATAAAACTATAATCTTTTTGTGTCTCATCTGTAAAATGGGGATAATAGTAGTACGTACTTTATAGAGTTGTTATGAAGATTAACTATCAATGCATGTAAAGCCCTTAGAACTATACCCACCAGAGAATAAGCCCCCAATTAAAGTAATATATTTATTACCTAGCAGGGAAAATGGAGTAAGTCCTCTTCCCACAGCTGTCAGCAAAGAGTTTAAAAAAAAAAAAAAAAAAAAGGCTGAGACAACTCAGCCAGGTAAACTCAGCAGTGAAGGGGCAGATTGGAGAACACTGGTGCAGAGGAGGCCACCCATGATGTGAAGGGCATATCATGACTGACATCTATCTTGCTTGCTTGGAGGGCCCTTCTTGTGGGGACAGTGTCTCCCACTGGGTGGCCAGGGTAGACAGGGACAACCCTCTTAATTCCCTTTCCTTGAACTAGGTGTTTGCTTTTGGATTATTGTCATCTCTGAGCACAAGCTCCAACTTGAGCAGCCTTTGAAGGAAGCTACTTTCTCCCATCCAAAACTCAGGGTTCACTTCGAAGTAGAAGGGACTCTACTTCTTGCGCATTCTCTCAATTCTTGCCTTCGTTTGGGAAGACGGCATGTTGTTGGCCTCTTTAAGCATGTATGGACAGATCCTTTTCTGAACGGACCTCTTTAATCAAAGAATCACAAAGCCTCCTCCAGATATATATTTAGAAATGTTGCCATGGTCACTGTTTCCCGTTCGGGTGTCTGTCATCTGGCTATTGCAGCCTGCAGGTGAGACTCTTCCAACAGCTCATCACATATGTCTGCACCAGTACGGTGGGGGGATGAAGACTCAGGAAGAATCCCTTGTTGCCATCAACAGTCTTGCTAATTGCTTTACAATTTTACTGTAATTGGACAAGTCCCTTGGCCTCCATGGACCTCCATTCCCCCCTTATGTAAAATGAGGGTGCTGGATGAGCCTCTAAACTCCTTCAAAGTGTGACGTCACATTTAATACACATGACCCCAGTCACGAAGAAGTTAACTAACTCTAGGGCTGCTAACATATTTCTTACGTACTGATCACAAAAGTGATTTGACAGAAATCCTTTCCACTCAACAATCTCAAGGAGATTGGATCTAGTGACCCGGAAGCCACTATCACAGTTGACTTCCCCTTGGGCTCCATGCCGTCTAGGCTGACCTATCCCCACCCTCACTTTACTTGAAGCAGGCTTTGCTGTTATTTACTTCTTGGAGACTCCCAACATTCAAACCAGTTCATCAGAAAGATTCCTGGGCTCGTAATACTTCATGGAAGGGAAAGGTTTTAATTCTAGCCTGGGCAGGATCAGACTGATCTGGGTAAGACTGGTCGGCGTATTGTCTGGGATTCTTCTGTCATTGTCCATTGCGAATGTAGGGACAGTTTGATAATACTTTGAATAGGGTTGTTTTCCAGACATGATCATGACAGCATTTTTCTGGGTGGTTAGCAACCGTGGAGAGAGGGCATGCAAAGAAAATTACTAATATGGACTATGAGGTGGCTGTGAAATTGGGAAATTGGATTTTTTATGTATTCTAGGGCTGACAAAATGATCAGCAAGAAAGGGTAATTCTGACTCCATCAGTAACTGGGAAACTCTGGAGAATAAATGAGCCCACGGATATTACATCTGAAGATGAGATTTTCTCCCTGTATATTTCCAGCAGCCAGCCATTTAAGTGTGCACATAGTCTACACGTGCAGAGCATGAACTTGGAGTGTTTGGATCAAAGGTTTTGTAAATTATTTCATAAACTTCTCGGGGTAAGCATTGTCTAATACATGTTGTCTTAGCCCAAGTACCTGAGTTCATTACACTCAAAATAAAGGTTTAGCTGCTTCAGATACTCTTTGAGATGAAGAGAGGAGATACCTATATACATAAATAAATTGCATAGTGTGTTCAATAAATATTTTAAGTGAAAATGTGGCCCTCTTATCTGTGAGAGAAGCTCATAGGTACTCTCGAGCAAATGACTTCTTTAAAGTGTTCTATTTTCATTTTATCATTATGGTTTGGGGACCTAGAAGATTTAAGTCCTATCAGAATGCAAAAACCAAGAAATTTTCTTAGTACAGTTATCTCCCCCCTGGTTTGTTAGGCTTGAATGCTGTCAGGGAGCTTTAATGGGGATGCTAAAATCTAAAATATTTTATGAAACAGGTAAAATGATTTAAAGCACTAAGGGTTCATTTACTAATAAGCCAAGCTGTTCCCGATATGTCTCCTTCACTTTTCCCGAGAGCTTCACAAGGCCCAGGAGTACACACCCACTCATTCAGCACAGTTCAGAAATTGTTTCAGGGCTTCATCTGAAAGAGTGAGGGTGTTCACATCCCTTTTCAGTTACTTTTTTAAATTACCAACTATTGTAGACCTGTAAGAAGTATAGATGACAGGATAATTAATACTCAATGTACTGGTCACCTGGTTTAAGAAGATCACAAATACAATTGAGGTCCCCATGAAACCCTGTCAAAAGTTTTCATACTTTTACTATATACATAAATAGCCTTAAAATTCTGATATTTTTGGCATATCTTTAAATTTATATGTACCATACTACATATGTCCTTCTTCAAAAACTTTGTTTGTCTATATATTTTTGACATTTAACCATGTTGGCAGATGTAAATTCCATTTTGTTCACTTTTGCTGATGTTTGGTATTTTATTAGGTGCATAGACCAAAGCTTTTTTTTCATCTGTTCTGCTGCTGTTGGGTTGTTTCAAAGTTTTCTATTTCAAAAGATATCATGTTAAACATTCTTTAACATTTCTCCATATCTCTTATGGAAGAATCTCTTTAGGGATAAATATGTAGGAGTGGAACGGCTGGGACATAAAGTATGCACACCTTTATCCAGATTAGCTAGGACCAAATTGTTCTTTAAAGTGGTTGTGCCCATTTATGGTTTTCCTGAATAGTGTCACTATTGCTCTGCATTTTTGCTGACACTTAACAGAATTTTTTATTTTGACCAATCTGATGAGTATGAAATCATATTCCTTATTGTTTAGTAGGCATTTCCCTGATTGCTCGTTAAAGCAGAGCAATCTGCTTTATGTTTATTGTCTATTCACATTTCCTGTTCTGAGAATTACATTGTTATATTGTTTTGCTCATTTTAAAAAATTGTTTATCTTCTTAGTGATTTATAGGAGTTCTTTCTCTAAAAATATTTTATTTATTTATTTGAGAGAGAGAGAATGAGAGAGAGAGCATGACGGGGGGAGGGCCAGAGGGAGAAGCAGAGTCCCCGCCAAGCAGGGACCCTGATGCGGGACTTGATCCTGGGACTCCAGGATCATGACCTGAGCCGAAGGCAGTCGCCCAAGCAACTGAGCCACCCAGGTGCCCCAGGAGTTCTTTATAATAAAGGATTCCCCTCCCTCCATTTAGCTTTTAATTTATCTTTTTTTTTTTAAAGATTTTATTTATTTGACAGAGAGAGAGAGAGACAGCGAGAGAGGGAATACAAGCAGGGGGAATGAGGGAGGGGGAAGCAGGCTTCCCGCAGAGCAAGGAGCCCGATGTGGGGCTTGATCCCACGACCCTGGGATCATGACCTGAGCCAAAGGCAGACACTTAACGACCGAGCCACCCAGGGGCCCCAGCTTTTAATTTATCTTGTAAATCATGTGGTATAGGGATCTAATTTTATTTTGTTTTTTCATGCAAATAACCAATTATTCTAGTAGAACATTTTCTGAGAGAAAGAGAGAGAAAATGAGTGGGGGGGGGGAACGGGCGGAGGGAGAGGGAGAGAGAATCTTAAGCAGGCTCCATGCCCAATGCTGGGTTCGATCTCAGGACCCTGAGATCATGACCCGAGCAGAAATCAAGAGTCTGAGGCTTAACCGACTGAGCCACCCAGGCGCCCCTCAAGTAGAACTTATTGAATGGAATTGGCTATGTTAGGAATAGGTGATTTTTTATTAATCTTATTTAGGTTTGTTTTGCTTCTTGAAACTAAGGGATCAGATTATTGTCAATTCTGGGAAAACATAAGACATTATCTCTTTGAATATTTTCTTTCCTGCATTCTCTTTATTTTCTTTTTCTGGAACTCATATTAGAACTATGTTCGAACTTCTGTCTTCTAAGTTTCTTGACTTCTTTTTCCTCTTTTTCACATTCTTGATTCCCTGTTTTGCCTTCTGTGCAATTTCTTCTGAGTTAAGTTCTCTCTTACTAATTTTTTCTTCAGCCGTGTCTAATGTGCTGCCTAACATTTCTAAGTTTTAATATCAATGATTATATTTTTCATTTGTATGACTTGTAATTTAGTCTTTTTCAAATATATCTTATCTTTTTAAATAGTGTTTTTTCATGTGTTCAATTTTTCTTTTGCCTTTATTTTGGCATACTTGTTTTATGTCTCTGATACTTTTGTTATCTGAAGTTCTTCCACCATGTGTTGATTTTAGGTTGGTCCTTCAGTGTGGTTTCTTTGATTATTTGTGAGTTTGGGATTGTGAAATCATCTCAAGTGGGACTTCTTGGTGGGAATCTTGCACAGCCTCCAGAGCAATTTTTAATCTCCTCCTGCCAAGGATATTTCTAGCTTGGTGGGACTTTTTTTGTTTATTTGGTACCTTTTTTGGTTCAGACATCTCTAGACAATGGAACAGGTGCGTGATTATACATTTTGGGGGGAGATAATTATTTTTTCCACCCAAAGCCTAGGCCAAGATAAGCAGTCTTCTTTTCTAGGGTGGCTTTTTTGTTTTTTGTTTTTTCAGTCTACCTTATAGGGGGGTAAAACCTTCTGGAAGCTTTTTTGATTCAGGTTCCTCAGTTCTACCTTCTTTGCCTCAGAAAGGCACCAGACATTATCTGTTACTCCTGTGGTGATTAAGAACCTCCAGTTCTGGTTACAAAGACATGCAAAACAGACTTCCCTTCCTGGCAGTTTGGGAGTTGAAGTGCTCCTGCTATAAAACTAAAGGTAATTAATTATGCAAGAGAAATCTACAGTGGCCAAAAATGACTGAAACACTTAAACTAGAAAGTAAGAAGAGACTGATAATACTAAACAGGGTTTTGCATGTCTTTGTAACCAGAACTTGAGGTTCTTAATGATTTAACCAGTGATAGAGCCAAATAATCATAGAGTATAATATAAATGTGTTTACTTTAAAAATTGGTATTGTGATTTTGCCTGCATTAGACTGTATCTTCAGGAAAATAACTTGCCCTTGACTGAACATGGTTTTATTCTTTCAACAGGCTAGTACTAAGTGTTTGTGATCTGCATGACAGCATGGGATGCACCTCAGTGTATTGACTACTGACCTATTTCTCTCTTGGCCAAGAGATAAACAAACCCATGTGTGAATTGGAAAAAATGACAACCAATGTAGTGCAGCTCTTCTATAAGAAAAATGTTTCCTTAAAACAAAACAAAAAGAAATTAAGTGGTGCTGGAATTTTGACAACGTTGTCATGAACTGCTGCCAATTAAAAGAAATTAGCCCCATTGTTCTTTATTAACTGGACATGCAGCTTAATGGAACTCAAAGGGCTCACAGTCTGAATCTGATCTGATCTCTTTTTGCAAGTAATTATGACTCAAGGGAAGACTCAATAGACTTATCTACAATCATACATATGTGTATGTCCATTTTGTTCCCTTAAAAACAGTATCCTGTTATTTGTACCAGTTTTCTAGAAAATTAACTTTTCCAGTTGGGCAAGCTTGGTTTGGCAAGAGAATGCATAAAAGCACCCATTTACATCTATTGATTTGGCTGAGACATAAAGAGTATGGTGAGTAATGTCCTTCATTTGGGTATACCTCTCCTGAAAGATTGCTTTAAGGGATTTTGAAATGAAGTGTTCTTTTGAGAAAAAAATAACCAAAACTTAGAAAATAATTTTATTATTATATTAATAAACCATTTTCATTATTACTTTATCTTATGCCTATACCAGAAATTTTCTCTGCCCTTAATGGCTACAGGACCTCTAGGTATAAGGATTAAGTAACAATAACAATTTCTTGGGGCAAACGAGATCTTAGGAAATCTCTTCCCAGGTCTTTGTGACCTTAAAGCAAACCAGAGCACAAGCAATCTCCACATTGCTCTTTCCATGGCCTTAAGCGCTTGGGAAGTGGCTCTGAAGCCACAAATGACATCTCTTGAGTATGAAGACAGAAGAGCAAATATCCATTAATGCATTGTCATGGCTTCTTTGACATTTCTCTCACCAATGCCTGAGAGGTCCATGGGATCCCAACAGCCAAGGGTGATAGAAAAGTCTGTGGGACCACTTTGCTTCTCTCATAGGTGAGTTGACTAGCAAGACTGCAAAGCTGCCAGGTTCCCTAGGATTGAATTCGTGATTTCTTTGACTCCATAAATCATCAAGGAATGAATGATGAATTTAAAAACACTTAATGAGAGTCTACCAGGTGCTGGGGTTGAAGTGACAGAGGCAATTAAGAAATAGTTTCTGCCCTGAAGGAATTCACAGGGTGGTGTTGGAGGTCAGTACAATAGGTGAGTGTGATGTGGATGGAGTAGGGGCATGGATCCAACTGTGGGAACGTCGGGGAAAAGGTCAGGAAGGGGTCCTGGATGAGGGAACTCTGACTTGAGTAAAGAGGGAATTGCAGGGTGCAGCTGAGGCATGATGGGAATCATATTGCAATAAATAAGTATATTAAATCAACACATTGTATACCTTAAAGTTACACAATGTTATATGTCGACCTTGTCTCCATTAAAAAAAAGAAGGGAATTACATGTGTGTTAGCCAAGTGAGGTGTTCTCAATCATCAGAGAAAAGCAAAACTTAGGAACACAGCAGGCATGGCTATTTTTTGTAATAAACTGTTCCATTTAATTATCCTAAGTTTTTGCTTAAGTAATCTCTACACCGAACGTGGGGCTTAATCCCACAACCCCAGGATCAAGAGTTGCACGTTCCACCAACTGATCCAGCCAGGCACCCCTGTTTAATTTTTATTCCCTTGACAACAGCCTCTCCTATTATGTACAGTGTCATTTTTAGAAGCAAAAGCCTCTTACCTTCTGAATAACTTAGATGTTACCCATCACAATGGACACCTAGTGAGTGCATGCTCCATCATCCACTCCCGACCTGGGCCTGACTTGCCAGGAAAAGATGCCATGAGAAGATGACAATGGACATTTCCTGTGCTCAGGAAGCACACCAACTGGGAGAGACTTAGAGTGGCTGTAGCTTGATTTTCAGTGTGACGCCGGCATGAAACCAAATGCACCTTATAACTGCCTTGTGAAGCTTTGACCATTCGTTTTGGGCTCCGAACTGGTGAGTGGTAGAATGCAAAAGTGGATTGAAATGAAGGAATGTAGCTTTAGGGTGAAGGCATGGCAAATCAGTGGCAAACACTCAGAGATTCCCAGGACAGAGCGTTCTCCATCCGCATGCCAATGAACTGACGATTTCTTACAAGAAATGTAGGAAATTCTCTTGGTGTTATTATGGAAAGGAAACAATTTAATTCAACACGAATTCATTGAGTGCTAATTTTTGGACAGCTACTACAGTGAATGCTGGGTTTATGATGGTGAAAAAAGACTTATTTCTGCCTCAAGTTACTCACAATGCAGACAGACTCTGAAATAGGTATTCACAATGCAATGATAGAGTGGATTTGGCTAATTTACGAAAAGATTATATTCCTGTGACCTTATGACCACTGATTCCCTGACAGGCCTGATAAAGTGCAGGCGAGATCATCAGGCCCTGGTTTTCTCTCCAAGATCTTTCCAGAACTGTCTGTCATGCCACCATTTGGTTTGCATTTCACACCTCCAGATCTGAGGTTCTAATTAATAGTTTGTCATTTTACCACGCCACGTTTGTGGAACTGCCCGGCGGCATGCAACCCCGGTTCTTTAATTTCTAGACTTAGGCTCTGTCTGCAAACTACCTCTGCCTCCATCCCCCACCTCTGCTCAGTGTCTCCCCCACCCCGGTGTTAACCTAGGCCCCTAGTTATCCTCAGTCTCTGATCCTGTCCTCTCCCCCTCCCGCACCCTGCCCATTCAAAACATCCCTGACTCGAGTCTTGCCATTTTTGAACCCCTGTGAGTTTCAGCAACATAATCACTCATCAGAGTTGCGTCCTGGGTGGTTTAACCCCGTGGGTGGGACTTGCAAAACCAAAACCAGGATCCTGAAAGAGCTGAAGGTGGCAGTAGAAGAGCAAGCATATTCTCTGGTCCTGCTGCTGGGAGAAAAAAAACCCCAAACAGCGAATACAGGAATTCTAGCTAGTTTCCGTTTCTCTTCTCTTTATTCTTAATTCATCGGATTCTCTCTCCTTTCTGATTTTTTCTGAGTCTTCCCAATTGCTTTCAAAGACTGCGCAAGCAGAGATAGCATTTCTTCTTGTTCTTTTTTCCCCCCCATCCAGAAATATTAAAGCTGCTATCCTTTGCCTTTTCACCCATTTTGAGTCTTAGTAAATGGGCTCTGGGGACTGTTAAAAGGAAAAACCACAGGCCCCAAACGGCATCGCTTAGGTGAAGGCCCAAGTCAGTAAACCGGGGCTCAATGCCTAATCTCATTGTACCCCAGAAACAGAAGTCTTAACCAATCAGTCGGGAATTTCCTGCTACTCACCAAAGAGGTTTCTGTCTCTGGGCCTTCTCCATTCAGAGAAGAAGAGGAGATAATCTATATAATAAAACTCTCTGCCCTTTCCCCTAAGGGAAGGTGATCTTGCCTGAACAACCTTTTCTTTCCTTTTTTTTTTTTTTTGTTAATAACTTTCTTGCCCCACCTTCCTTCCTTATAAAAACCTTCCATTTTATACCACTCCTCAGGGCTCCCCTCTATTTGCTAGCTGGGGTGCTACCCAATTCACGAAATTGTTTAATAGAGCCAGTGGGATCTTCAAATTTACCCTGTTGAATTTTTGCTTTTTAACAGAACTAATACAACAAAGAACGTTCTCCTGTCTTCTTGAATACAAAACTTACCAAAAGAATACAGGTTGGGTAAGATTAACATGTGATTTTAGGCGATTGCCTGTAGAATTTTTTAGCCATTGGCTAAATTACTAGAGGAACCTCCTCAGGATTATCTATCCAACCGTCCCTGAGGGTCAGATCAGGTCTGCGGTTTGTTTTTGTAAAGAAAGTTTTATTGGGACAGTTCCATGGTCATTTGTTTGCCTATAACCTCTGGGTGCTTTTGAATGATAATGGCGGAGTTCAACAGTCTGTTGGGCCTGCAAAGCCTAAAATAGTTACTTTCTAGTTCTTTACGGAGTTTGCAGACCCGGCTCTAGGTGTTTGCACTAATTCACTGGAGCTACATTATGCTGCAAGTGGCAAATGATGGAAAACCTCAGTGGCTTACCACAAAGGGCCACTTTTTACTCACCTGAGGCCATTTTTGAGGGTTAAGCTTTGATGTTTCACTCCAGGATTGGGGCTGAAGGAGCAGCCCCCATAAGGGGTAGTGCTGATTTAGGAAAAAGGGAAAAGAGAGAAGGCAGAATCATGATCGTTCCTAAAACTGATGCTGTCTGGGGACCCAGAGGGTGTCCCACAGGATCAGCCAAGAAGGTCCTTGGCTTCACACAGGGTGGAAATCAAATGGGAGCCAGCAGCAGGTGAGCGCAGAGTTTACTGAAGATGGAGAGACAGCAGATACAGATGGGCCATTTGGGAGACTCCGAAAGGAAAAGGAGCATAAGCCTCCTCTTTGCCTGGGGTCTGGGGTTTTTATTGGTAATTGTGGTCTAATGCAAGCATCCTCTCAGGCAAGGCATTCAGGAACTCGTCAGAACAAGGACAGGGGCCAGGTGTCCTTCATAAGTCACTCATTACCCAAAGCCAGGGGTCTTGGCGTCAAGGTATTTATAGCCAGTGGTCTTAGAGAACATTTCCGATGACCTGCTTGGTCACTCCTCAGATATTATCTATTGTGCTGGAAGACTCCACAGAGAAATCATTAACTCTTTGACCTTTACGAGGAGGACATCCATCAAGGCCTGAGTTAGGTGGGGGTGCAGGTCCTAGCAAGAATAGAAGCAGAAGAATGGGGAAAAAAACCCCTTTTTCTTTCATGGGGTCCCCTTGGTTGCCCTGTCTCAAACTCTGATGGCACCTGTCACTTTGACTCATGTTTCCCTCACGTTTCATTGGCCAAGCAAGTCACGAGGCCAAATCTGGGGAAGGAAGTATATTCCTCTGGCAGAGACTTGTGGGAGGGAAAGGCCTGGTTAGGAATCCAGAGAACAACACTGTGACAAAAATACGGTCTATTACCGTGGCTATTCGGCTTTTGTTAAGGGTTCAATATCAAAATGGAGACTTACACAAGGTCTTAGGGGAGAAAAGCTAATCATATTTGTCTTCTCTTCCCTTAAAGCATATCAAAGAGTCTACAGGAAGTACAGCCTCAGCTTTCTATATGTCCTGGGGTTGAAAAGGGCATCTCAGAGCCTGTGAATTCCTGGCAAGACTCCCCCACCTGGCCCTTCTCCTTCGGGACACCCCCAGGCTCCCCTTGCTCTTCGTTTCAAGAATCTCGGGCTTCATGTCACCATTGCCCTTGGCGTCACAGATGGAGTTCCGTGAGGAGATCTGAGCACAGGTGGTTCACGCAGGGCCTTCCTTCAGCGTTGGGGGCGGTGGGAAGGGGCAGGGAAGGCCGCAGAATGGGGCCCAGGAAGTGCGGGTGCAGCAGAGGCCCGGGCAGATCCTGCCATGTCAGGGACAGCTCCATGCAGCTCTGAACACGCCCTTCTTGGTCCCCGTTGTGACCGAACTAACAGGAGTTTGCTCCTTGGGGAGTGACAGGCAGACACTGAATTCACCAGGTAGAGTTGTCTCGCAAAGGAAATTCTATTTGCAGCAAAGAAGGAGATCATGGGGAATAACTTCCAAAGCCATGACTCCCTGAGTGGGCGGTGAGTGGGTTTCTTGTATTTGGGGTTAGAACGAACATTCAGAAAGGGGAGTTTGTGGTGGCAGGTAAAGGAGGGCACCAGGTTGCACAGGTGTGCTTAGAAAACATGCCTCTGCATATAGCCTATAGGCTTGTGCTCCTCCTTGGGTGGAGACTGTGATGTTATAGCGAGGTGGAGGTAACTGTCGGGCACTCCGTGGTCCGTCTGCACAGGTGCCAGTCAGTGGTTGAGCTCAAATGGGTCCAGAGCTCTTCCCCTTGTTTGCCTCCAAAAGAGAAGGGTCACATTCCTATGAAGAAGGGGCTGGGGGTCAGCGACGGTCCCAAGGTCTCGCTGGTGACAGTTTTAACCTCATTAACCCTATGGGGCATGGTTTCCCAATTACCTGCCCCTCCCCCAACCCCTGACACTTGGGCTTTTTGGAATTCACTATGTTCATGTCTCCATATCTGCAAATCCTTCTCTAACCATTCCTCACGTCTTCCTGCTCTGAGGGAAACCTCGCTCTTCCCTGAGGCCACTGTTTCCTGGGCAGACCTTCCAAAGGATGCTCTTTTCCTGCCTACACCCTGTATCCCTTTGGGCACAAAGAGTGGGTGGGTATCCTCCTTTTCCCGACACTGCCACTTCTAGACCTTTCTTCTCCCCTCTGCCCTAATACTCCGAGCCCTGATTCTCCTATCCAGAGACACAGCCTTCCCCGACTGCTCCTTGATGCAGACCATGGGTCATTCCTGCCCATTCCTTGAGGACTTTAGTTTCTGGCACACTAACTCCGTTAATACAAGTTCACAACTTTAACACAACATCATTTTTGTGATATAAATGTCCATGCTTTTAACTCGTTGATCTCCCAGTTTGTTACCATTTTAAGCATCTCCACTCTCTAGCCATCATCTTGTATCTGTCCAACTCATTTCCTCTGGGATTCTAACTCCAGTAATTCTTTGATCTTGTTGGGACCTCAAATAGCACTTTCTCTCTGTCTGCTCTCGGTCCAGCTGAGAATCCAGGCGTGCACCCATCATCCATTGCATTGCTTCTCCCTGGTGAAAAGTTCAACTCTTCACCCACTGCAGCTGGACAGGGCTTGAGAAAAACATGCTTGTTAAATTCATGGACTGTTTTAGCCCATTCCAGCAGCTAAAACAAAATACCACAGACTGGCTGGTGTATAAACCAGAAATTTCTTTCTTACAGTTCTAGAGGCTGGAGGGTCTGAGATCCAGGTACCAGCACGGTCATGCTCTGATGAGAGCTCTCTCCCTGGCTTGTAGCTGGTGCCTTCTGGCTGTGGCCTCACATGGTGGAAGGAGAGCAAGAGGGGCTCCACCCTCATTACCTAAGCACCTCCACAAGCCCTACCTCCTGATACTATCACGTCCTATCAATTTGGGGGACATTCATACCATAGCATGAAACTTCAGTGAGGTCTGTCGGTCATGACCACCATAGTTACGGAGTCTGTTTCCTTCCCACCTGTTCCAGATAACTCTTCCACACTTTCTCCTTTCCCTTCAAACTCCCAACATCTCCTTCTCCCTTTCAGCTGACTTAGTATTTTATTGAGGAGGTAGGAGAAAAGAGAAGACTTTTCGCATGTTCCCATTTCCATCTGTGCCCATGTAGTCCTCTTGATTCTCTGGAAGAACTGTCTTGGTTTCTATCCAAAGTCATACCCCACACCCCCTCTTACGTAGCAGATCCTTTCCCTTCCTACACGTACTCAAGAAACTGTTCAGTGTTTGCCCTCTCTTATACATGATCAAATGATTCTTGTTTGATACATTAATACTATCAGCAAAGAAACATGTTGTCCTTTCTTCCATCCTAAAATGCCTCTCTTGACCCCACATCTCCCTCTAGGTACTGCCACATTTCTCTGTACCACTCACAAACAAAACACAGAAGAGTTGTCTGCATTCATTTTCTTCTTTTCCTGTCCTTCCGGCCACTGCAATTCATCTTTCATTCCTTTCCCCCCACCAGCCCACCAAAAAGGCTTTCACATTGTAGGTCTAATGGTCCGTTCTCTGTCTTCATCTAACTTCACCTCTTAGCAGCATTTGACACAGTTGATCACTTTCTCCTTGAAATATATTCTTTCAGCTCCCAAGACACTGTAAGCTCCTGGTTTTCTTTCTACTTTGCTGGCGAGTGCTTCTCAGTCTCCTTTGCTTACCCCTCCCTATCCTCTGGGGTTGCTAAATATTACAGTTCTTCAGTGATTCTCCAGCGAACATTTTCTCTTCTCTAACCATGCTTCCTCCCGAGGGAGTTTATTCAGTTCCATGACTTTAAATGCCATCTAATGTTTTTGTAACTCCCAAGTTTATTTCCACACCCTGGGTCTCTGCCTTGATTCCAGACTCATAATACAGTTGCCCACTTGACCTTTCCACTTGGATGTCTCATGGGCAGCTCAAACTTAGTATGTACGACATTAGACCCTTGATAATATCTGTCATGAGGTTGTTTTGAGAATCAAGTGAAGCAATGCATATATTGTATTTGGATTATCTGTCATGGTAAGCACTCAAGTAATATTACCTATTATTATAACTGCATTCAGTAAATATTTGTTAAATAAATGGTTATTATAGTAAGTCACTGGGTAATAATATGCTGTCTTAAGTAGTCAACAATAATAAATACATGTTGATGATAAAGAGAATGAGTAATATGGTTTATTTAATTTAGTGTTTACTATGTACCAGGCACAGTTATAGGCACTGAGAATATAACAGTGAAAAATACAGACAAAATCCTTTTTCTTTTGAAGTTTACATTCCAGAGGGCAGAAGGGGAAGGAGACAAATAAAATATATACTATGTCAGATAGTGATAAACGCAATGGAGAAAAATACAGTAGGGGAGAGAGATTAAGAGTGCTGGGGGGTGGGCACCTGGGTGGCTCAGTCGGTTAAGCGTCTGCCTTTGGCTCAGGTCATGATCCCGGGGTCCTGGGATTGAGCCCCCCATCAGCTCCCTGCTCAGTGGGGAGTCTGCTTCTCATTCTTCCTCTTCCTCTGCCCCTCTCCCCCTGCTCGTGTTCTCTTTCTCTCTCTCTGTCTCACATAAATAAATAAATAAATAATATCTTTAAAAAAAAAAGAGAGTACTAGGGGTTTGGTAGGGGAGGCTCTTTTAGATAGCATGGTGTGTTGGTAAATTATTGCTATTGCTGTGTAACAAACCTCTCCTGAACTTAAAACAATATTATTGTTAATGTTTACTGTTTACTGTTATCTCACACAATTTCTGTGGGTGAGGAATTCCAGAGTACCTTAGCCCGGTGGTTCTGGCTCAGAGCCTCTTATGAGCACGCAGCCAAGATGTTAGCTGAGGCGACTGCCATCTGAAAGGGGGGCTAGGTCTGGAGTTGGCAGGGGGCCTTAGTCCTCACCATGTGGACTTTCCCATAGGGCTGCTTCATGTCCTTACAGCATGGCAGTTTGCTTCCCTCAGAGAAGATGATCCAAAACAGATCAAAGCATGAGCCCCATGTTCTTTATGACCCAGTGTCCAAACCACACACTGTCATTTCCACAGTATTCTGTTGGTTATACAGGTCAGTCAGGCTCAGTGTGGGAGGGGCCCACACAAGGCTGTTGGTACTAGGAGGAGAGGCTCATGGACAGCTATCTTGGAGGCTGGTTACCACATGGCTGCACAGTTTCTGACCCTCCTTCTATCAACAAATGGGATCTGTATCACCTTCTCTTCTGTCCTGGGAAGTGAGGGGTGCTCTGAGACTGCTCAGGCCGACAGAATATAACAGAAGTGACACTATGTTAGTTTCTGAGCCCAGCCTTTAAGAGACTGGGAGCTTTCCCTTACTGTTTCTTGAAATGGAATACCTGCCCCACCGTGTTGAATTCTGACTACTCTGAAACCCCCGTGCTGTGGGGAAGCCCAAGTTAGCTCCAGGAGAGACACCAGACCTCTGAATGAAGAAGCCTTCAGATGATTCCAGCTTCAGCCTCCATTTGACTGCGACTGCATGAGTGCTCCAAGTGAGAACCTCCCAGCTGAGACCTTCCACCCCCAGAGTCATAAGAGATAATAGTAATTTGTGTAAATCACCAGTTAGGGGACAGTTCCCACAGCAGATGATGGGAAGTCAGGGATAGCTACTCTGGGAAGATAACATTCCACCAGGGATCTGGCTATTTGAGGAAAGGGCTGTCCAGGCAACAGAAAAAAAAAAAAAAAAATTTGAGAGGCCCAAGAAGAGGAGCAGGCTTGGTGAATTTGAAGAACAGCAAGGCAGCCCATGATGAATCAGAGTACGTGAACCAGAGAAATGTAGGTGATGAAGTCAGATTATGTTGGTTGGGGCTTAGAAGTCATTATAAAAACTTTCAATTTTACTTTGAGAGATACAGAAGTTGTTGAAAGGGTTTATTGAAACAGAGAAGTAACATAATTCATTAAACTTATGTTTTATTTTATTTTATTTTATTTTACTTTCTTTTATTTATTTTTTTTAAGTAGGGACTGAACTCATGACCCTGAGATCAAGACCTGAGCTGAGATCAAGAGTCAGACACCTAACAGACTAAACCATCTAGGTGCCCCCTAAACTTTATTTTAAATGGCTCAGTCTGGTTGTTCTGTGGGAAAAAAAATTTTCGGAAGACAAGAGTGAAAGAAGAGCCTCTAAGAGACTGCTCTTATATAGTCCAGGGGGTAAGCTGGAGGTGATGGGGATTGATAGAATTCTGGAAATGGATTGAAAGTAGAGTCAACAAGATCTACTTATAGACTGGATGTGAGCTGCAATGACAGAAAAAAATACATCAAGAAGGAGTCCTGGGGATTAGCCCAAACAGCTAAATGAACCAAGTTGGTATTTCCTAAGATGGGGAAGAAAATGAGAATTCATGGCTAAAGTTCTGTTTTGGAAAGCTTAATCTAACTTCCAAGTAGAAATATAGGTTAGATGGATATGTCTGGGGTTCAGGGTAGGACTAGATATATAAATTAATGAGTCATGAGCATTTAGATGGCATTTGAAGCCAGCAGACTGAGATAATCACAGAAGTGGTCGAAGAGGTCCAAGAAGAAAGCCCCAGGACATTTCAGCATTTATAAGTTGGCAAGAAGAGGATCCATCAGAGAAGTTGAGACTGAGTGGCCAGCGATGAAGGAGGAAAGCAACAGTGTGTTGTCCAGAAACCAAGAGAAGAAATATCTCAAGAAGGAAACATGGTCATATGTGTCAAATCCTGCTGAGAAGGAGGAAAACGAATAAAAATTGATGATTGGATTTGATCATGTAGAGGTCATAGGTGACTTTGATGAAAGCAAAGAGGTGATATAGTACCTAGAGGGAAACGTGGGGACAGTAGAGATACTCTAAGATGGAACCATGGGTAAATGCTGACAGAGATGATTGAGTAGAGAAAGAAGAGTTGGTGATACAGGAGAAAGGAGATATTTGCAGAGTTGAAGTTGCTGAGTGGGATAGAGGGCGTGGGATCTAAAACACAAAGACCAGGTTCATTGTTACAAAAGGGAAGACAAGGAATATGCCTGCTACAGGTGCAAAAAGTTAGTGGATTTGTGGACAGAGATTTTATTTTTTCTCATTGAAATAAGAAGCAGTCAGCTGATCTTGCAGAGAGTAAGGGGTTTGGGAGGTTTGAGAAGAGAGAAGAAGTTGTGGAATATTTGTTTAGGAGAGAAGACTTTCTAAAAGCACCCAAGAATTGGCAGGCAACACGAGGACCAACCTGTTGCTTGTGGTTGTGATTTTAGAGAACGAGCAGTCAGCATGATTGTGTCTTCCTTAGTTGCACGGGCGCAGGTGAGGAGTGGGGAGAGAGAGGCAGATGTGGTCAAGGTTGGAATTTTTTAGGCAGTTACGGGTAAAGGAGTGATGGAAACTGACATTGGGGGTGTCTGCAAGGAGTGCTTACACCGTTGATCATAAAGTTTGACCTGAGTGTGAAGAGAAGTGAGGATGGGGGAGAGGAATGAACAATGAAAATGAGGTGCCAGTAGGGCCAAACACTGTTGGAGTTGGGGTTTAAGAGAGGGTGAGCCGGTGGGAGGAAAGAAAGTGGGCTTTTGGATGGGATGCACTTGTTGGCAATGATGGGGACTAGGGTGTGAGCATGGAGAGGGGTGGGGCTGAGGTGAGAGGGAAGCAGATCCCTGCTGGTGAAGAGTCAAAGATTGGTAGGCTGATGAGTTAAATGTATCTTCCATAGGGGGTATGGAAATCCCCAAGAATGATGACAGGAGTATTGTTGGCCGTGTGTGGGCTCTAAAACCTTGAGTGAATGAGAAGCAGTGACCCAGAGTTCTGTCAACCCTGACAATAATTAAAGGTTGCAAGTACCTTCTAATGCTAATTTTATGAGATTGTCTGTTTCATTCAGTCAGTATTGGTCCCACTTTACTGGACTAAAAATGGGGAAGTCGGTCTATGAGATCTCCAAATTCCCCCTGTTCTAAGATTTGACAAAGAGTTTATTTATTCATTAATTTTTTAAAAAGGTTTATTTATTGGGGCACCTGGATAGCTCAGTCGGTTAAGCATCTGACTCTTGATTTTGGCTCGGGTCACGATCTCAGGGTCGTAGATGCTTGGCAGCCTGCTTGAGATTCTCTCTCTCTTTCTCCCTCCCCCCACCCAAAAAAAGAAAAGTTTTATTTATTTAAGTAATCTCTATATTCCACATGGGGCTAGAACTCATGAGCCTGAGATCAAGAGTCCCATCCATGCTCCTCCAGGTGAGCCCAGCCAGGTGCCTCTTGACAAAAAATTTAAAATATATATATAACCATCTTTGGAAACTCTTCTGATTACTAGAGAACAGTTGAACTATACGTATTTCCAGTTTTCTGACCATATAAGGAAATCTATTTATTTCAGGCTATAATGTATAATTGTGCTAATTTATAAGGGCATTTTCTTATGGCTAACAAGATAAACAAGGGTCTTGTTGGGTTAAAAGAGGTGGAGAGAAGGAGGGAAAGGCAAAATTCAATTCTACAAGTGTTTATTAAGTAGTAACTAGGGAAATTTGGAATTAATGTCGTTGGAAGTTTTACCATTAAAGAGAAAATCGCCCCGCTTTTTAGTTTATGAAATGAGTCAACAGGGAGTCCTTGGCACCAGAACTCTGATTGAATGAACACCCCCAGATATCCAGAGAGGATTCTCTCACCCCCCTGCCCCCCTCCCCTCTGACCCCACCGCCATCCTCCTGCTAAAGCACTTTCTCATTGCAACGTAGTAATTCGATTTCTTCTCTACCATCCTGTCTGGAATTGGAGGTCGGGGAGGAAAGGATTGTTTCTTATTCATGTTATTACAAGCGCGGTGCCTGATACGCTAATGGGAGCTGTAGCCACACATTTATGTGCTTCATGGTATATTAAAAATGATCATTGTTGGTCCTGTACAATTTAGGAGTTTGTAGGTATTTAATATATTGGAACTAGAATGTGAGAAAATCCCATGACTAGGTGGTTTGACAGGATTGCTGGTTTCTGCTGCATGTCATCCCTTATGTTGAATCTCATACCTGTGTGTGGCAATATGTTCTTTCCTCATTCAGATGCCTTCTGATTTAAACTTTCATTACACCAGGAAAGTATTTCTAATGATCCAGGTCTTTTAGAAACACTGGGGCCAAGAGTCCTCAAAACACCTAAAGGAAGAATTTTGAGAAGCTAGGCCCCCTCTTGGCCTTGCTTTGTAGGGGCTTTGGACATGGTCTCCCACATTGGACTTTGGTGCGTCAGGGCAAAGTGTGAATGGGAAGAGTCTCACCGGTTCCTTATTTCTAACGGATATTTTATTTATTTATTTATTTATTTATTTATTTATTTATTTATTTATTTATTGTACTCTATTTCTAACTGGACATCGTGCCATTTGCCCCAGTCCTGAAAATACTCAGCGAGGCTCTGACATGAACTCTGAGGTGGTGCTTGGTTTTTCAAGAACCCTCTCTTCTGACAAACCAGGCATATTCCCGATGCCTGGGCCATCCCGGTGGCCACTGGTACAGGGAGCAGTTGGGACTCATGGTGTGTGTGTGTGTGTGTGTGTGTGTGTGTGTGTGTATGTATGTAGGTGTGTGTGTGTGTGCATGTGTGGGAGTGTGTGTGGGGGGGGTGGGTAAATCATTCACTGTCTCACCTTCGCCCCTAATCAGCTAAGAGACAGTAGGCAAGTTGCTTCCCTCTATGGACATCTCCTCTCACCTGTAAAATCAAGGGTCAACCCAAGAGGACCCAGTCGGTCTTTTGCAACTCTCATTTCTGAAGTGCTGTGAACTTTTTCTTTTTCCAGTACGGGTTGTGCTTGGAGCTCTACGTAAGCCCTGCCTAGCCACTCCCTTCTTGAGAGACTGTTTCAGTCGCAGTTTTCTCCCATCTCCACCTCAGTCTTCTGGGTTTTATCTCTCATATCATCTCATATCTAATCTGGGTTGGTTTACAAACCTTCTGGAAACATTGAAATCGACTCAGCATGCACTTATTGAGGTATTCATCTGAGCCACACCCTGGGGACACGGACAGACTGGAAAAGCTCTGTCCCCCAGGCTCACACAGCTCAGCAGAAAGGCCAGTTACCTCGATTGCTGCAGATAACACTTTAAAGACCCTACGTGTTCATGAACATTACCTCTCTCTCCCACCCCGCAAATTTCATTTATGGATTTCCAAAAGGATATAAGGAAGTTACCAGTAGGATCAGTGAATACGCATGGTGATGAAAATTTTTCTCTGCTTTTTTGGAGCAAAGATAATACGGACCTTCCATCTGGTATTAATTCAGCTGGGCTATTCCGTTTGGCAGAACTGTTATCTTACTGTGGCTATATTTTTTTTAACAATGGGGAAAACATTAAGTAAAAAGTAGGGTGTTTACAATTCTGAGGGCTTGGAGTTGGAACGAAAGCAGTGCCTGCGAGGTCTGTGAGCCCTGGAGCCACCCTGAAATGAAAGGAGAGAGGTCAACGTCAGCGGAGTGAAAGGCGCAGTAGCGCCCCCTGATGGTGATGTTATTGAATTACTTTGCTGACACACTGTTGACCCGTTAAGGGTGTTTGAAAAGCAAAATTTTAGCTTCACTTCTGCTCCAAGAGAAGAAACTCTATTTAGGACAAAGGAAATCTGTCCATTCCCACTCCAGGAAAGAGCTGAGCCAGAGTGGGGGCCGGGAAATGGCAGCTTCCTAGATTTCTATAGTGAGCTTCGTTTTGTGACCTCATAGCCACAGACTTCCTGTAAGCACAAAAATACTTCCAAGGAAAAATTCCAGTGAGTTTTGAACTGTCCTCACTTCTGCTCCTCTCCATTATCTTAAATATTAGAGAATTTAAAACATTATATTTTATACACTTTATAGTTGATTTGTTTGGTAATTCTTGTTGTTTTCGTTGTTTGGTAGTTTTATTGTCTGATTAATTGTTGTTGACATTTATCGTGAATGAATGACTATCTAGAAAAAATTATATCAGTTTCATAAAGGATTTGTAAAACACTGGAAAACATGCGTGCTGTTACAAAATACTTAATTAGAAAAAAATGCATTTTAAGAAACACATCTTTTAAATGTAATTTATCTCATCTTTAACCACCACTTCTGGGCAATTATGTCCTCTCCTGAATTGCTAGCTCTTTGAAGTAGAACATCATCTTGCTCACTTTTATGTTCTTTCCAATTCTAAGTGCCTATCACAAAGGAAGAAGATGATGAATGTGTGGTTTAATGGTCATGGATTTTAGAAAAACTCTGTGATATAAGCAATGAAGCAAATCCTTGACCCACCTTGACAAGAAAGGACAAGTGGCTTGCCCATGGTCATATGGCTAACAGGTGGAAGGGCCGGGATTCAAACTCAAGCAGTTTGGTTCCAGAGTTCCCCACATATAGTCAGGTAGGTGTAAGAGTTCGCATACACACCTTCTTCTGCCCTCCCACTGCAACTGGTATGGTCTCCCTTTCCCTTAAGAGCCTTGCTTTTACACTGGTATCCGTACCCCTGCATGTGGCTCATTTACTTGGGGGTGGGGTGGGGCATGTAGCTTGGGTCGAAAGTACCAGTGGGGTTCCATTCCCTGGCCAGACTTATTGCATCGGGGGTGGGCAGTAAGCCTACAGACCATGCTTGCTGAGGAACTTCTGGGAGAGAAGTGTCCTCTCTCTTCTGGAAAAACTTTGGATTACCATCTTCTTTCTCTCTCCTTAGATATGAATGGGAGCAGGCAGCTGGGGATAGCCAAAGGAGGGCCACTGGAAGTGAAGTTGACATGGTCAAGGGCAGACAGATGCAGAAGTACACCTGGTCTTGGATGACATTGGTAACTGAGTCAAATCACCCCTGAAACCAGCCCTACATCTAGCATTCGGTCATGTAAGCCATTAAGTCTCTTTTATTGTTTCAGTCACTTTGGTGTTTTTTTTTTTTTAATTTATTATTTTTTTTAATCGCTCAGTGGAAACCATTCATGGCCATAATTTGGGAAGATAGGATTCTCTTTCTCCAAAAGCTAACTGGTTAGAATTTTGACCAAGAGTAGTTGTTACACTTGGAAAGAAGTAATTAGATCTCAGTGTTTAAGAGCTATGTGATAACTAGTTCATGTTATATTTAAAACTCTGTATTCAAATAAAACCTAAATGCCAGGTGCCTGAGTACAAATATAAAAATATCAAGACCTGCTGTTACTGCAGCTGAACCTAAATGATGGCTCCCTCAGGGAGAATCAGTACTTTTCTTTTAAGCCAAGCTCAGATTCCTCTATGTATTTCCAAATGACAAATAATAAATGCCCAAGGAAAATATTTTTAAAATACCTCCCCAGAGGCTAAAAATTTAGGAAAAAATGCTACTTGCCTCTTACAAGAGCTAGAAAAATCACCCCTTAAGCTCCTCCCGTATAGAGGATTTTATTTCTCTCCTGAAGTAGAGTCAACCAAATAACTTTTAGAATGGAAGTTTTGATTGTTGGTGATTATAATGACAAGTAAGTCAAAGATAGAGACAAATAATCCAAAGATAAAACCAATACCTTGAAAGAGCATTTCTTTAAGATTTCAGTGGCCCTAAAATTTTAAACTAGAAGGGAAGAGCTTCTGTTGGTATGAAGAAAGCCTAGAGAACCAGGTACAGAATCTATAGGCTAAATACTTTCCTTTGCAGCTTGTAGACAACCTCCTTTTTCTTCACCTCCTGGCACTCTATCTTGAACAAACAGAATTATAAGATGCTTATTAAAGTTGAGGGAAAAAATAACCATTTTCTGCTCTTGTTTTATGTGTATCAGAAGGAGTAGAGGGTCCCAAGCCATCTGATATAATGGACGCTGTATCCTTTATTTCAATAACTAATTATTAAGGAAGAATGGTTTGATTTTCAAGGTCCCTGGACTACAGAGAGCTCAAGCACTTGGCTGCAAGTTGTTTGCCTCGAAGAGACATAAATAACCACAGCTGCCAGGAAATAGAGCAGGTAATCTCTAGAAATGCCTATTCTGAATAAATTAAAATGAAATACAACCCAAGACTGCAGCCCTTCAGACCCCATCGAATACTGTGTTCCCAGTCAACTGGTAAGATTTTAATTTATTTTATTGTTACATTTTTATGACAAAATGTTAACAGAACTCATTCATTTTGTCCATTAATCCTCTCTCTCCTTCATAAAAATGACATACATGATGATGACCTATATTCAAGTAATTGTCTACCATGTGTAGTGTTATAGTGATAATCTACAAATAGAGTAAAAGTTTGTAGAAAATTAAAGTTTCATACGAAGCATATAACTGCAGAAAGAGATATAAATCTTTAAGTATTTGGTTTTTTCTGCACGTATATTATTTTAGCCACTTGAGCCACCTAGTGGTAATATCTGTAAGATATGATTCCTTATACTGAAAACTAATATAAAAGCTTTTAACTGTTTCCAACTTAATAGGACTGAAGTAAATAAAGTGAATTATCACCATTGTATAATTCAGATTTCCAAATTAATATGTATTTATTAATAGACAAATACATTTATAATTAATTAGCAAAGTAAGCAAAGTGTTACGTTTTTATAATTATTTTATGATATTCAATCTACATATTTAGCATCAATGTTTGTTAATAAATGCATTTATTATTAATTTATAAATTAAACAAAGAAATTATTAAAACATAACTCTTTGCTTATTTTGTTTCTTCTAGTAAAGAAAACATAGCCAAGAAAATAAAAATTATATGAAATAATTGATGAAGGGGAAGTTTTCAACATGTATAACAAAGAACTAGTTATCAAACATTTAATGAACTAAAATGACTAATACATTTTAGAACTTGTTGTATTTAAATGTAACCTTGGACAAATGGTCTTGGATATAGCCATGTTTTCCAAGTCTGTCTTCTGGCATATCATTAGTCTCATGTCTTACATTCAAAGAACAAGAGTTCATTATCAGTTTGCTTCGTGATTCATTAGAAATACTCCATACCCAGATTGCACAGTGACTAATTTTAGATTTCTTTAACTGGGAATCGCAGCTCAAACTAAGTTTCCACGTTGGCTCTGTTCTGGTGCAATAACTTCCAGCAGAGCCAAATCACAAAATACTTGCTAACTTCACGTGTTAGAATCCACATTCGTCTTTGCCTTGTTAACTATTAAGGAGCTTTTTATCTGTTGTTCCAAGAATGTCAGGTTCTTTGGTTTCTTGCTTTCTTAAATTGCCATATGTCTCTAAAGAGAGAGAGAGAGAGAGAGAGAGAGTGTGTGTGTGTGTGTGTGTGTGTGTGTGTGTGTTTAAAAATCAGAATTAGCACAGGGATGTCTGGGTGGCTGTCAGTTAAGGGTCTGCCTTCGGCTCAAGTCATGATCCCAGGGTCCTGGGATCGAGTCCCACATCGGGCTCCTTGCTCAGTGAGGAGCCTGCTTCTCCCTCTGCCTGTTGCACCCCCTGCTGTGCCCCTCCCCACCCTCACTCTTTCTCTGACAAATAAATAAAATCCTTAAAAAAAAAACGTAAAAATCAGAATTAACACAACGAAATGATAGATTTGTCCTCTTTGAATTCACCAAGCTTCTTACTTAGTAGGATTGCAAAGTCATAATATGAAACCAGTAGGGCAAATATTCTCTCTTTTGGATGATCCAGCTTTATGTAAACTCTGCTCCCCCCCCCCCATCTCATTTGGTTGGCATTAGGTGAGCAGAAGACAGGTAGTTTTCATGAGTGGTTCCTAGAAGCAAAGGTGCCTACAGAAGTATAGAGGAGTGAAGAGGGTCAGACTGAGAGCCAATTAGACCTTTAAGGAGTGAATGAGCAGAATAAAAATGAAATCGGCTCTAAAGGAGGAGCGGCTTCCCTGATATATAAGGCCCCCAGGCAGATCTGATGGGGGGAATGAGGTGCCAGAGGGAGGATTCTGCTGTAAGCATATGGGGAATGTCTATTCTTTTGCCCTTCTGGGAATGCCATCTTTCTGGACAGAATGTGTGGTCGTGGGGTAGACATGTTGCGTAAGCTGGGCCAACCAGAGAATTTTCTCAGGCATTTTGAACTTGGGACCAGTGCAGATGAGTCTGAAATGGTCTTTGGGGGAAACCTGGGTGGTTTAGGGTACTTCTTTTTGCTCTTTTGAGAAAATCAGCCCGAGAGAGGAGAGACAGAAGCCAAGCTATGGAGACACAGGAGAGGAAGAGTGTCTGAACCTCACTTAGTTTGACTTGGGTTTCTGTCACTTGCAACCTGAAGAGCTCTGCTTAATTCAGAGTAGATGCTGCCTGCACACTGACAAGTGTGTTCAAGTATTTCAGCGAATAGTATGTGTTGTAAGGTAAGGGACCAGGTTCCAGAGCCCTGAGAATCAGATAGATAA
This sequence comes from Zalophus californianus, assembly GCF_009762305.2. Lineage (NCBI taxonomy): Eukaryota > Metazoa > Chordata > Mammalia > Carnivora > Otariidae > Zalophus > Zalophus californianus. The sequence goes on along the minus strand of NC_045603.1, from coordinate 118,526,642 downwards.
TGACCAGAAGAGCCCGCCCAGACTGGTGTTGAACAACACAGGGTCAGTCACCTCATGCGATATTCATAAAACACTGACATAAGGTGTGCACGTATCGGTGTTTGAAGGATTGCTGGAGCATATGGAATTTTCATCAACCCTGAAATGCTCATTACAGACCGTATGTTTCCTCAGTTTCTTTTTTCACCATTGACATTTCTACCAATACATTGTGATGATGACTAACTTTTACAAGTAGCAAAGTACCAAGGTACTTAATACTAGTTCTGGATTGGGATTGATGCTAGCTATTATCAGTATTGGTGCATGTTATGACCACAGCCGCATTGAGTAAAATGGCCCAATAGCTCCTTTCCTAAAACCATTAGGTCCCGTGCAGCCACGTTTGGTCTCAGGTGACCTATGCATCTGCATCCTCATCGAAACTCCCACTCTTAGCTCCTTAGACAAATTCAAATTTGAAAATGTAGTGTTCATGAAATAACACAAATCCCCAAATGAACTTTAGAACAGCGAGTAAACCCATCCAGAGAATATGGAGGAAGAGAACTTTCCTTTGTTCTAGGTGCGTTGTTAACGTAGGGTGGGAGACATCAGCTAGAGCTAGGGTCTGCTCATGTCCGATCTGGCCTTGATCCCCCACCCACTTCTCATTCTTCATGGGCTCTTTGAATGAACTTCTTTACTCTCACGATTTTAGCCCCCACCAATGTGCTTGCTAATGGCTCCTGAATTTGTATCTCTACTATTGAATTCTTTCTTGAACTCACGCTATGTATATCTAATTGTGTATCAGACATTTCTTCTTAGTTCTATGGAAATGTCCAAGTCAATGCATCTAACAAGTAAACTCTTCCTGAATTCTTCATATTCCCTGGGACGGAGAGTTGGTATCACTATCTACCTGGGTGCTTAAGCCGGAAACATATGCATCGTTGGTGATTCTTTCAGTTTTTGACCCCTATATCTTATTGTATGTATGATTTTTCCACACCATCTCTTTATTATTCCTCAGATGCATCTCTTTCTTTCCACCCCCACCATTATGTCCTTAGTCAAGATCCTTATTATTTCTTGTGTGGCTTATGATAACAGCCTCTTAACTTTTGTCCCAGGCTTGACTTATTCACCACTTTAAAAAATATTTTAGGGCGCCTGGGTGGCTCAGTTGGTTAAGTGACTGCCTTCGGCTCAGGTCATGATCCTGGAGTCCCGGGATTGAGTCCCACATCGGGCTCCCTGCTCAGCGGGGGGGGTCTGCTTCTCCCTCTGACCCTCTTCCCTCTCGTGCTCTCTGTCTCTCATTCTCTCTCTCTCAGATAAATAAATAAAATCTTAAAAAAATAAATATTTTATTTATTTCAGAGAGAGAGAGACAGCAAGAGGTGGGGAGGGGCAGAGGGAGAGAGAGAGAAGCGGACTCCCCACTGAGCAGGGAGCCTGAGCCACCCAGGTGCCCCTGAGTTATTCACCACTTAATATCATTCTCCTTTCTGGAATTAACTTCCTCAATTGAAGATCTCATAGTGTCATTTAAAAAATCTTGCATGACCCCCCAGCCAAAGGACTATAAGTCCTTCTGTATGACTTTTCCTCTTCCTCCCACGTGATCATTAGCCAGCCCCTTCCTACTCTTCTACTTCCCAGCTGTGCGAGTTGTACCCTGAATGGGCTGTGCACTTGCTTGCCTCAGTATTCACAGCTCCTTCTGTGAATACTGCTTCCCAGTTCAGCCCCACCACTCCCTTCTTCGGAAAGGCTTTCTTAACCTTCTTACTCTGTGGATAGTCCTACCACAGACTTATCACAGTGTCGTGCTATCATCTGCTCACTCCCATGTCTTCCCAAATGTGCTGTGAAACTCCTCGAAGCTAAAACCAGCACCTGGCCATTGAATGAATAAACAAATAGAGTCTTGTATCCAATCGATGAGTTCAAAGATGAATAAAACCATGACCCATTTACTAATTATTCTGTTTGGAGTTTACCCTCAGGGCAGCATCAATTCTGAAGCAATCAATAAGAAAAATGAAGATGGCCGTGCTATATTAGTATTGACAAAAGACTGCAAAGGAGGATCCTCCTGCCATTATCTCTGCCCACTTCTAGCAGAACAGACTGGTGCATGAGAAAGATGAAATTTGGTAACTTGAACTGACATAAGTTAGGGTGGGAGGAAGGCAGTCATTTCATTCTGATAGAGTAAAACCTGCATAGAGACTCTGCTCCATTGTTAACTTTTAAGCAGCTCCAATGAACATTGGCAGGTGTCTGAATGAAGAACTTTGAAAGCTTCTGATTCTCCTCCCAAAAAGACTGGAAAAGGCTTCTCTTTTTTCTTTTTAAAAGATTTTTTTTATTTATTTGACACATACAGAGAGAGCACACACAAGCCGGGGGAACAGGAGAGGGAGAAGCAGACTCCCCGCTGAGCAGAGAGCCCGGCAAGGGGCCCGATCCCAGGACCCTGGGATCATGACCTGAGCTGAAGGCCGATGCTTAGTCGACTGAGCCACCCAGGTTCCTCTGGAAAAAGCTTTTCTAGAAGCAAGACAGAAGAGGAGCTATGTGGAGTCCTATGAGGACTCAAAGAGAAGAACAGATTTTTGGATTTTTATGCTCCCAACTCAAAGGAATTGGCCAGGTAGTTGTTTTCAGTCTGTTTCCTGTTGTTTTATCTATTTAGGCTTTTTCTGTCTTGATAACATTTAGCAAAATAGCATTTGCTTTTCTTTGTAGGTCAACTAAATTATTTGTAGGAATTTTGCCCCTTTTCTCCTGGGACCCCAAGCCAGCTCAACTACCTGTTGGAGATACCATGGTCTTTACCCTCCACAAAGGGGAGCTAGAGACACACTTGAGGGACATAAAGCAAGGGATTTATCATACTGGTCAAACAGAAAATTTCAGGAACATTTATTTGGAGCCAACTCAAAAGTTTCTTCAGAATTTCTATAAAAAAGAGGATTGGGGCACAGTTTGTTAGTAAAGGGGAGTAAGAAGGGGTTGAGGAAGATATGGAGATTATGAAGATATGGTAGGGTGAAGCTAAATCCCTTCAGAGCCCCCTGTTAGTGTTACTATGGTAAGTGTTTCCTTAGTAAATTGTGCCGGACATTGTGGGGAGTTTAAAAAAAAAAAAGAAAAACTTGATTAAAATGAACCCTGCCCAGGTGCCTGGGTGGCTCAGTTGGTTAAGCGACTGCCTTCGGCTCAGGTCATGATCCCGGAGTCCTGGGATCAAGTCCCACCTCAGGCTCCTGCCTCAGCGGGGAGCCTGCTTCTCCCTCTGACCTTCTCCCCTCTCATGCTGTTTCTCTCTCTCTCTCTCTCTCAAATAAATAAATAAAATCTTAAAAAAAAAAAAAAAGAACCCTGCCCTGAAGGAAATTAGAGTTCAGCCAAGAGAGACAGAAAAACTAACAGGTTTAAGAGGCTATTAATCAGGGACACCTGGCTGGCTCAGTCGACTGGTAGAGCATGCAACTCTTAATCTCTGGGTCGTGAGTTCAAGCCCCACATTGGGTGTGGAGCCTACCTTAAAAAAATAATTTAAATAAAAGAAAGGCTATTAACCCAGAACAATTTTCTGGAGGCCAGTCAGTGCAGCTAATTGACTGGGAATTCTGGGCTTGATGACACCATTTAAATCCCTCCGGGTCCCAAACTCAATTTGGTACCACTCGGTGGTCATTGTGTCTGTCCTCTGGTTAAGTATCAATAGGGATGATTCTGGGTGGTGGGCGTGGCTGGGTTTTCAGGCAGCAGTGGGGATTCGAAGATCTCTGGGTCACTTGTACCCCTTTCTTCAGTCCAGTGAGGGGAAATTGGGCTGAGTGATTACTGGGGATACCGACATGCTCCCCTCACAGCCTTATTTCCTAAAACAAGGTTGCTACAGTCTCTCCACCCAGTTTTACCTCCTTGTCCCTTCTGTTTTCCTTTCAGAAAGGGAGAGTTTTGCCTGCTCTGTTTGAAAAGTGGTATTGGGCACAGGTGAAGACACTTGCCAATTTTCAATTGCATTGTATCTGAATTTACATTATCCTGAGGCATGATTATCAAGGGAATTTTCTACAATAATGTTCTCTCGGAGTTGAAGGAAATCAGAGTTCTGCCCTGAGGAGAAAGAATTAATATATAATTAGTGTATAAGGTGGATATGTGTGAATAATAATAACCAAGGATTATCGAATCTTTACTATATGTCGGGCATTGTTCTAAGCAATTTATTCATGTTGTCTCATTTATTCATCACAGTGGCCCAGTGAAGTCTCTCCTGTTTATCATCTCCATTTTAGAGATGTGGAAATTTGGGTATAGATAAACTAATTTGCCCAAGAGCACATAGCCACTCAGTGGCGAAGTTGGAGGTATAAACTCAGCCAGTCTTACTCTGGATACTGTGTTTTTAACCACAAAGTGATTTGGAAATGAAACAGTATAGGTTGTCTTATCTTGTTCGTTTTGCTTTAAAACTAGCTCAGACTCACAGCTTAGCTCAAATTCACAGCTGGACAATAATAATTAAAATCTGAGCAGCGAGCTTTGTTATAAATGGGAAGAGTACCACTGGAGTAGGAAAACCCTGCAAACACTTGGAATGTTAATTTCCCATTTCCAAAGAAATTCTGATTTGATTTTTAAACCTAGCCTCTTATCTCTTCACAGAAACATTTTGCAGCCTTACTTGTTTTTGTCTTTCCCTAAAGATTGCAGCTTTTCTCTCTTAATTTCTTCTTCTTTCCATTAGGGATGCCCATGTCTACTGCATCATGGGGAAATAAACCTTGGCTGCTTCCTCTAGCTTTTTAGAAAGATCTGCTTCTTCCTTCCACTTCCACTTCACTTCCTCAAGGTTTGTCTCCTGAAGCTCCAGGTAATCTTTTCGAAGTTCAAAGGCATTTGTCATTTTCATTGCTTCTGGCTCTTTTAGTTTCTGTATTACTGTGAGATCCAGCTCTTCTGCTTTTTTCATCTCTCATCTTCCTCCTACCCACTCTCTGTGGGCTTGTCCAATGGGTATTTCTTAGAATGATGCTTCTCTTTCCATGAGTTCTTTCCTTTGGAAACGTCAAGGTCATCTGTTTTTAAAGTTTCACCTTTTCCTTTCTTACTGGCTACTTTATATCTATCTTTACCTCAGTCATTTCCTCTTGCCCAAATGTATTTATTTCCAAGTGCTTCCTGGAAATGCCCACTTAAGGATTCCACTGCCACCATTAGGCTCAAAGTGAATAGGCCTTAGTTCATAATCAATATTTCCCATGTGAGTTCTCATGAGAACAATAATAATAGAAAACACTTATGCTGCATGTACACTAAGCCGGGTACCATTCCAGTTATCATCCTGACTTTACAGATGAAGGAACTCAGGCTTCGAGATCTAAAGCAATATTCCCCCAATTGACATCACATAGCCAAAAAGTGGAGGAGCCAAGATTCAACCCAGGCAGTTCTTTTTTTTTTTAAATTTTTTATTGTTATGTTAATCACCATACATTACATCATTAGTTTTTCATGTAGTGTTCCATGATTCATTGTTTGTGCATAACACCCAGTACTCCATGCAGAATGTGCCCTCTTTAATACCCATCACCAGACTAACCCATCCCCCCACCCCCCCTCCCCTCTAGAACCCTCAGTTTGTTTTTCAGAGTCCGTCGTCTCTCATGGTTCGTCTCCCCCTCTGACTTACTCCCCTTCATTCTTCCCCTCCTGCTATCTTCTTCTTTTTTTTTTCTTAACATATATTGCATTATTTGTTTCAGAGGTACAGATCTGTGATTCAACAGTCTTGCACAATTCACAGCGCTCACCATAGCACATACCCTCCCCAATGTCTATCACCCAGCCACCCCATCCCTCCCACCCCCCACCACTCCAGCAACCCTCAGTTTGTTTCCTGAGATTAAGAATTCCTCATATCAGTGAGGTCATATGGTATATGTCTTTCTCTGATTGACTTATTTCACTCAGCATAACACCCTCCAGTTCCATCCACGTCGTTGCAAATGGCAAGATCTCATTCCTTTTTATGGCTGCACAATATTCCATTGTGTATATATACCACATCTTCTTTATCCATTCATCTGTCGATGGACATCTTGGCTCTTTCCAGTTTGACTATTGTGGACATTGCTGCTATAAACATTGGGGTGCATGTACCCCTTCAGATCACTACATTTATATCTTTGTGGTAAATACCCAGTAGTGCAGTTGCTGGGTCATAGGGCAGCTCTATTCTCAACTGTTTGAGGAACCTCCATACGGTTTTCCAGAGTGGCTGCACCAGCTTGCATTCCCACCAACAGTGTAGGAGGGTTCCCCTTTCTCTGCATCCCCGCCAACATCTGTCGTTTCCTGACTTGTTCATTTTAGCCATTCTGACGGGTGTGAGGTGGTATCTCATTGAGGTTTTGATTTGGATTTCTCTGATGCTGAGCAATGTTGAGCACTTTTTCATGTGTCTGTTGGCCATCTGAATGTCTTCTTTGGAAAAATGTCTGTTCATGTCTTCTGCCCATTTCCTGATTGGATTATTTGTTCTTTGGGTGTTGAGTTTGATAAGTTCTTTATAGATTTTGGATACTAGCCCTTTATCTGATATGTCATTTGCAAATATTTTCTCCCATTCTGTCAGTTGTCTTTTGGTTTTGTGGACTGTTTCTTTTGCTGTGCAAAAGCTTTTCATCTTGGTGAAATCCCAATAGTTCATTTTTGCCCTTGCTTCCCTTGCCTTTGGCGATGTTTCTAGGAAGAAGTTGCTGTGGCTGAGGTCAAAGAGGTTCCTACCTGTATTCTCCTTTAGGATTTTGATGGACTCCTGTCTCACGTTTAGGTCTTTCAACCATTTGGAGTCTATTTTTGTGTGTGGTGTAAGGAAATGGTCCAATTTCATTCTTCTGCAGTGTGGCTGTCCAATTTTCCCAACACCATTTGTTGAAGAGACTGTCTTTTTTCCATTGGACATTCTTTCCTGCTTTGTCAAAGATCAGTTGACCATAGAGTTGAGGGTCCATTTCTGGGCTCTCTATTCTGTTCCATTGATCGATGTGTCTGTTTTTGTGCCAGTACCATACTGTCTTGATGATGACAGCTTTGTGAGAGAGCTGGAAGTCCAGAATTGTGATGCCTCCAGCTTTGCTTTTCTTTTTCAATATTCCCCTGGCTATTCGGGGTCTCTTCTGGTTCCATACAAATTTTAGGATTATTTGTTCCATTTCTTTGAAAAAAGTGGATGGTATTTTGACGGGGATTGCATTGAATGTGTAGATTTCTCTAGGTAGCATTGACATCTTCACAATGTTTTTTCTTCCGATCCATGAGCATGGAACGTTTTTCCATTTCTTTGTGTCTTCAATTTCTTTCATGAGTATTTTATAGTTTTCTGAGTACAGATCCTTTGCCTCTTTGGTTATTGATTCCTAGGTATCTTATGGTTTTGGGTGCAGTTGTAAATGGGATTGACTCCTTGATTTGTCTCTCTTCTGTCTTGTTGTTGGTGTATAGGAATGCCACTGATTTCTGTGCATTGATTTTATATCCTGCTACTTTACTGAATTCCTGTATGAGTTCTAGCAGTTTTGGGGTGGAGTCTTTTGGGTTTTCCACATATCATATCATCAGTTTTCCAGTATCATATCATCTGTTTTCCAGTATTATGTCATCTGCAAAGAGTGAGAGTTTGACTTCCTCTTTGCCGATTTGGATGCCTTTGATTTCTTTTTGTTGTCTAATTGCTATGGCTAGGACTTCTAATACTATGTTGAATAGCAGTGGTGAGAGTGGACATCCCTGCCGCGTTCCTGACCTTAGGGGAAAAGCTCTCAGCCTTTCCCCATTGAGAATGATATTCGCTGTAGGTTTTTCATAGATGGCTTTTATGATATTGAGGTATGTACCCTCTATCCCTATACTCTGAAGAGTTTTGATCAAGAAAGGATGCTGTACTTTGTCAAATGCTTTTTCTGCATCTATTGAGAGGATCCTATGATTCTTGTTCTTTCTTTTGTTAATGTATTGTATCACGTTGATTGATTTGTGGATGTTGAACCAGCCTTGCAGCCCAGGGATAAATCCCACTTGGTCGTGGTGAATAATCCTTTTAATGTACTGTTGGATCCTATTGGCTAGTATTTTGGTGAGAATTTTTGCACCCATGTTCATCAAGGATATTGGTCTGTAATTCTCTTTTTTGATGGGGTCTTTGTCTGGTTTTGGGATCAAGGTAATGCTGGCCTCATAAAATGAGTTTGGAAGTTTCCCTTCCATTTCTATTTTTTGGAACAGTTTCAGGAGAATAGGTATTAATTCTTCTTGAAATGTCTGATAGAATTCCCCTGGGAAGCCATCTGGCCCTGGGCTTTTGTTTCTTGGGAGATTTTTGATGACTGTTTCAATTTCCTTAGTGGTTATAGGTCTGTTCAGGTTTTCTATTTCTTCCTGGTTCAATTTTGGTAGTTAATACATCTCTAGGAATGCACCCATTTCTTCCAGGTTATCTAATTTGCTGGCATAGAGTTGCTCATAATATGTTCTTATAATTGTTTGTATTTCTTTGGTGTTGGTTGTGATCTCTCCTCTTTCATTCATGATTTTGTTGATTTGGGTCATTTCTCTTTTCTTTTTGATAAGTCTGGCCAGGGGTTTATCAATCTTGTTAATTCTTTCAAAGAACCAGCTCCTAGTTTTGTTGATCTGTTCTACTGTTCTTTTGGTTTCTATTTCATTGATTTCTGCTCTGATCTTTATTACTTCTCTTCTCCTGCTGGGTTTAGGCTTTATTTGCTGTTTTTTCTCTAACTTTTTTAGGTATAGGGTTAGGTTGTGTATTTGAGACCTTTCTTGTTTCTTGAGAAAGGCTTGTATTGCTATATACTTTCCTCTTAGGGCTGCCTTTGCTGTATCCCAAAGATTTTGAACAGTTGTGTTTTCATTTTCATTGCTTTCCATGAATTTTTTTAATTCTTCTTTAATTTCCTGGTTGACCCATTCATTCTTTAGTAGGATGCTCTTTAGCCTCCATGTGTTTGAGTTCTTTCCGACTTTCCTCTTGTGATTGAGTTCTAGTTTCAAAGCATTGTGGTCTGAAAACATGCAGGGAATAATCCCAATCTTTTGGTACCGGTGGAGACCTGATTTGTGACCTAGGATGTGATCAATTCTGGAGAATGTTCCATGGGCACTAGAGAAGAATGTGTATTCCGTTGCTTTGGGATGGAATGTTCTGAATATGTCTGTGAAGTCCATTTGGTCCAGTGTTTCATTTAAAGTCTTTATTTCCTTGTTGATCTTTTGCTTAGATGATTTGTCCATTTCAGTCAGGGGGGTGTTAAAGTCCCCCACTATTATTGTATTGTTGTCAATGTGTGTCTTTGCTTTTGTTATTAATTGCCTTATATAATTGGCTGCTCCCATGTTAGGGGCATAGATATTTACAATTGTTAGATCTTCTTGTTGGATAGACCCTTTAAGTAGGATACAGTGTCCTTCTTCATCTCTTATTACAGTCTTTGGTTTAAAATCTAATTTGTCTGATATAAGGAATGCCACCCCAGCTTTCTTTTGGTGTCCATTAGCATGGTAAATGGTTTTCCACCCCCTTACTTTCAATGTGGGGTGTCTTTGGGTCTAAAATGAGTCTCTTGCAGACAGTATATCGATGGGTCTTGTTTTTTAATCCCACCTGATAGCCTGTGTCTTTTGATTGGGGCATTGAGCCCATTTACATTCAGGATAACTATTGAAAGATATGAATTTAGTGCCATTGTATTGCCTGTAAGGTGACTGTTACTGTATATTGTCGGTGTTCCTTTCTGATCTATGCTGCTTTTAGGCTCTCTCTTTGCTTAGAGGACCCCTTTCAATATTTCTTGTAGGGCTGGTTTCGTGTTTGCAAATTCCTTTCGTTTTTGTTTGTCCTGGAAGCTTTTTATCTCTCCTTCTATTTTCAATGAGAGACTCGCTGGATATAGTATTCTTGGCTGCATATTTTTCTCGTTTAGTGCTCTGAAGATATCATGCCAGTCCTTTCTGGCCTGCCAGGTCTCTGTGGATAGGTCTGTTGCCAATCTAATGTTTCTACCATTGTAGGTTACATATCTCTTCTCCCGAGCTGCTTTCAGGATTTTCTCTTTGTCTCTGAGACTTGTAAGTTTTACTATTAGATGTCGGGGTGTTGACCTATTTTATTTATTTTGAGAGGGGTTCTCTGTGCCTCCTGGATTTTGATGCCTGTTTCCTTCCCCACATTAGGGAAGTTGTCTGGTATTATTTGCTCCAATATACCTTCTGCCTCTCTCTCTCTTTTTCTTCTGGGATCCCAATTATTTTAATGTTGTTTCATCTTATGGTATCCCTTATCTCTCGAATTCTGCCCTCGTGATCCTGTAGTTGTTTCTCTCTCTTTTTCTCAACTTCTTTATCTTCCATCATTTGGTCTTCTATATCGCTGATCCTCTCTTCTGCCTCATTTAGGCTAGCAGTTAGTGCCCCCATTTTTTATTGCACCTCATTAATAGCCTTTTTGATTTCAACTTGGTTAGATTTTAGTTCTTTTATTTCTCCAGAAAGGGTTTCTCTAATAACTCCCACGCTTTTTTCAAGCCCAGCTAGTACCTTTAAAGTCATGATTCTGAACTCTAGGTCCGACATCGTACTAATGTCCGTATTGAGTAGGTCCCTGGCAGACGGTACTACCTCTTGTTCCTTTTGCTGAGGTGATTTTTTTCGTCTTGTCATTTTGTCCAGAGGAGAATAGATGAATGAGAGAACAAAATGCTAACAGGTTAACAATGTCCCCAGGAAATATACTCCATACAAATCAGAAAAGACCTGAAACCAGGGGAAAAGAAAGGGAAAGAAAGAAAAAAGAAAGAAAAAGAAAAAGATAAAAACAAACAAAAACAGAACAAAACAAAAAAGCAGAATATGATCAAATATGATCAGGCTAGTGCATAGATCAGTGCCACAGACTAGATTTTGGGCGTATTTTGGTCTGTTAGAAGAAAGTGCTTCCCAAAATTTTAAAGGAAGAAAGACTTATATATGTACAAAATAAGGGTTGATAAAATGAAGGGATGGAAGATGACTGTAAAGATGAAAATTATAAAAGATTTTATAAAGGAATTGATAAGTAGTTGTTTGAAAAAAGAAAGAAGAAGATTTAAAAAAAAAGAAAAAAAAGGGAGAGAATGATCAGGCAGGAGACTACAACAAAGCCATACACTAGTGATTTAGGGTATATTTTGATCTGTTAGAAGAAACTGTATCTCAAAATTTTAGAGAGAGAACAACTTATATATATATATGCCAAAAATAAGGGTAACTACTATGAAGGGATAAAATATGACTCTAAAAATGAAAAATAAAAATGTTTTTTTAAAAAAGGGATTGATAAGTTGTTGGTTGAAAAAGGAAAAAAGAAAAATTAAAAAAAAAACAGTTAAAAAAATTAACTTTGAAAGACAACTGAATTATGGTAAAAAAGCCATGAATTCTATGTGCAGTATTCCCGTAGCGCTGGAGTTCTCCTGTTCTCCTTGATCGGTAAACTTGGTCTTGGCTTGCTGGCTGTTCTTGCTGATCTTCTGGGGGAGGGGCCTGTTGCCGTGGTTCCCAAATGTCTTTGCCGGAGGCAGAATTGCCCCGCCCTTGTGGGTCCGGGCTAAGCAAGTTGCTCAGGTTTGCTCTCAGGAGCTTTTGTTCCCTGCAAGCTCTCGGTACAGCTTTGGAGGACCAGGGTGAAAATGGTGGCCTCCCAATCTCCGCCCGGAGAAGCTGAGAACTCGGGGCCCCGCTCCTCAGTGCGCCCCCAGAGAAAAGCAGTCAGTCACTCCTGTCTACCCGGTCTCCGGCCGCACTCCGTGCTCACCCGGCCTGTGACCAAGCGTTTCTATCTCTGGCTCCCGACCCCGTGTGGAGTCTCCAAACCCAGCAGATCCCTGCAGTGCGCTCCCGCTCCGCTCCTCCCCGGGGGAGGAAGGGGAGTCTCCCCGGCTCTGCCGCTTGTTGGGTCCCTGCTGGAGGAGCAGTGGCCCGACTGGGCCACGGATCACAGTTTATGGCAACCCCGAGCTGAGAGCCCGCGCCTCGGCTCCGTCTCTGCAGCCGGCTTCCCCGCTCCGATACCTGGGAGCTCTGCCGCACTCAGGCACCCCCGGTCTTTCTGTGACCCCGAGGGTCCTGAGACCACACTGTCCTGCAAGGGTTCCACTCCCCGCTTAGCCACTGGAGCGATGTCCTTCAGCGAGTCGGCTTCTAAAAGTTCTGATTTTGTGCTCCGGGGCTCGATCACTTGCCAGAAGCGGCCGACGGAGGCCCCCTCCGCCGCCGTCTGTTCTCCCGAATATCGCCTCGGATTCACTTCTCTGCACGTCCTACCTTCCAGAAAGTGGTCGCTTTTTTGTTCAGAGAGTTGTTGCTATTCTTCTCTTCGATCTCCTGTTGAGTTCGTAGGTGTTCAGAATGGTTTGATCCCTATTCAGCTGAATTTCTGAGACCAGACGAAATCCAGGTCTCCTACTCCTCCGCCATCTTGCTCCGCACCCCCCACCCCAGGCAGTTCTAAGAATCTTTACTCCTGGACAACACTTGATATTTCTATGCCATGTTTTCTGATTTCTCACAGTCAAAATTGTATTCATCAATGTTCTTTTCTTCCAGGCCAATTCATAGCTTTTTACTTTCAAGATGTTTTTGGTGTCTTTGTAAGTCAGGGTCTGCAAAGGCACAAATGGCCTATTCAAAAACCAACAAAACCCAGTGGTATGGTTAAGGAAACCAGCAAGGGATGGCAGAGCTCCCAGGTGCTAACACACTGGGATGCTGTCATCACCCTTAGTCTTGAAAGGGCAAGAGGGGTGAACAATGCTATGGGAGTCCAGAGAAAGCTGGGTCTATGGAAGTGGGATCACGTGCCAGTAAGGCATGGGGATGAAGAGAATAAATACCCCAACTCCCTCTCTTCATGGCTTCTGATTTCCTACCTGTGCTTCACTGCCTCATGCCTGGATCATTGTGGCTGCCTCCTCAATGATCTAACCTCATTTCCCTCCACTTCATCCTGCTACCCTATCACCAGACCAGACTCTCTAAGATGCCACATTCTCTCTGTGAGTTTTCTTCTCACAACCTTCAAAGGCTTGTCATTGCTTCTCATTCTATTATCAATGGTCCTCCAAATCCTGAGTCTAATCCCTCTTTCAAATGTTCTGTTCTGCAGCTCTCCTAGCCCTTCACTCCAATTGGCCTCCTCCTTCTTGTTCCCTTTTCTATAAACATACCACTCATCTTTGCAGCAAATGCTGTGGTTCATATCCTTCCCCAGGCCTGAAATGCCTTCTTTGGTCTTCTATCCAAATGCTATACATCCTTCAAGACTCATCTCTTTGGTAAAAATTTATCTGACCATGCCTATGTACATGGTCCCTCTATCTTCCCAAGTTTCTACTGAACTGTGGATAACACCTTACCAATTAAGTCTTTTCTAGATCTTTCATAAACATGTGCCTTGTCTCCTTTAACTGATAGATAAAGATCCCCAAATCAAGAGTATGCTTTTTAAAACTTTTTAATATATATATATTTTAAAGATTTTATTTATTTGAGAGAGAGTGAGAGAAAGAAAGAGACAGAGCAAGAGGAGGGGGGAGGGTTAGAGTGAGAGGGAGAAGCAGACTCCCCACTGAACAGGGAGCCCAATGCGGGACTTGATCCCAGGACCCTGGGATCATGACCTGAGCTGAAGGCACCCGCTGAACCTTCTGAGCCACCCAGGTGCCCTCAAGAGTATGGTTAATGATTCATCAGTGTGACTCCCATTTTCTTTTTCTTTTTTTTAATTTCATTATGTTATGTTAGTCACCATACAATACATCATTAGTTTTTGATGTGGTGATTCATGATCCATTGTTTTCTTATAACACCCAGTGCTCCATGCAGTACGTGCCCTCCTTAATACGCATCACCGGGCTAACCCATCCCCACCCCCTCCCCTCTAGAACCCTCAGTTTGTTTCTCAGAGTCCATAGTCTCTCATGGATCATCTCCCCTCCGATTTCCCGCCCTTCCTTTTTCCCTTCCTTCTCCTAATGTCCTCCCTGCTATTCCTTATGTTCGACAAATAAGTGAAACCGTATGATAATTGACTTTCTCTGCTTGACTTATTTCACTTAGCATAATCCCCTCCAGTTCCATCCATGTCGATGCACATAGTGGGTATTCATCCTCTCTGATGGCGGAGTAATATTCCATTGTATATATGGACCACATCTTCTTTATCCATTCATCTGTTGAAGGGCATCTCGGCTCTTTCCACAGTTTGGCTATTGCGGACATTGCTGCTATGAACATTGAGGTGCATATGGCCCTTCTTTTCACTACATCTGTGTCTTTGGGGTAAATACCCAGTAGTGAAATTGCTGGGTCATAGGGTAGCTCTATTTTTAAATTTTTGAGGAACCTCCACACTGTTTTCAAAGTGGCTGTACCAACTTGCATTCCCACCAACAGTGTAAAAGGGTTCCCCTTTCTCCACAACCTCTCCAACATTTGTTGTTTCTTTCCCTGTCCATTTTTGCCATTCTAACTGGCGTAAGGTGGTATCTCAATGTGGTTTTGATTTGAATTTCCCTGATGGCTAATGATGATGAACATTTTTTCATGTGTCTGTTAGCCATTTGTATGTCTTCTTCAGAGAATTGTCTTTTCATATCTTCTGTCCACTTTTTCACTTGATTATTTGTTTTTTTGGTGTTGAGTTTGAGAAGTTCTTTATAGATCTTGGATACCAGCCCTTTATCTGTAGTGTCATTTGCAAATATCTTCTCCCATTCTGTGGGTTGCCTCTTTGTTTTGTTGACTGTTTCCTTTGCTGTGCAGAAGCTTTTTATCTTGATGAAGTCCCCAAAGTTCATTTTTGCTTTTGTTTCACTAGCTTTTGGAGATGTATCTTGAAAGAAGTTGCTGTGGGCAATGTCAAAGAGGTGACTGCCTATGTTTTCTTCTAGGATTTTGATGGATTCCTGTCTCACATTGAGGTCTTTCATCCACTTTGAGTTTATCTTTGTGATGGTGTTAGAGAATGGTCGAGTTTCATTCTTCTGCATGTGGCTGTCCAATTTTCCCAGCACCATTTTTCAAAGAGACTGTCTTTTTTCCATTGCATGTTTTTTCCTGCTTTGTCAAAGATTATTTGACCACAGAGTTGAGGGTCCATTTCTGGGTTCTCTATTCTGTTCCATTGGTCTATGTGTCTGTTTTTGTGCCAGTACCATGCTGTCTTGGTGATCACAACTTTGTAATATAGCTTGAAATCGGGCAACGTGGTGCCCCCGCTTTGTTTTTCTTTTTCAACATTTCCTTGGCGATTCGGGGTCTTTTCTGATTCCATACAAATTTTAGGATTGTTTGTTCCAGCACTTTGAGAAATGTCATTGGAATTTTGATTGGGATGGCATTGAAGGTATAGATTGTTCTGGGTAGCATAGACATTTTAACAATGTTTATTCTTCCGATCCATGAGCATGGAATATTTTTCCATCTTTTTGTGTCTTCTTCAATTTCTTTCATGAGTGTTCTGTAGTTCCTAGAGTATAGATCCTTTACCTCTTGTGTTAGGTTTATTCCAAGGTATCTTATGGTTTTTGGTGCTATTGTAAATGGAATCGTTTCTCTAATTTCTCTTTCTACAGTTGCATTGTTAGTGTATAAGAAAGCAACTGATTTCTGTGCATTGATTTTGTATCCTGCCACATTACTGAATTGCTGTATGAGTTCTAGTAATTTGGGGGTGGTGACTCCCATTTTCTAAGCTATAACAATTTGGAGGGGTACAATTAAAGCAGTGTGGGGGATGGTTAACATGCCAACAAAAAGTAATCTATTCTCTAAGCCCCCTACTGTACAATCGGGGCAACCCCAACTTTCAAGTCCCTCCCTCTCCTGGCAGGGCCCCCGTGCTCTCCTTTGCTGCTAGAAGCACTTCAGATGAAGTG
This sequence comes from Zalophus californianus, assembly GCF_009762305.2. Taxonomy (NCBI): domain Eukaryota; kingdom Metazoa; phylum Chordata; class Mammalia; order Carnivora; family Otariidae; genus Zalophus; species Zalophus californianus. The sequence continues at coordinate 118,510,644 of NC_045603.1, read as the reverse complement.
CCCAGGAGCATCTCTGTTGTGCTTCTTCTTTGATAAAAGAATAAATAAATAAAATTGATCTGTGCTCTGTAGGCATCTTTCAACTTTCCTTCTGGTGAGTTTTCGTTTCCATATGATCGGCATTCTTCTTGTTCTTTTTGGTATAAACCATCCTGTTTGCCAACAATTGCCTGTTGGGTGGGGTAATTTGGTTCATGTGCCAAGGGAATTCCAATCTACTGACCCCTAGCTAGTATTTCTGGCTTAACCTGGGCCACGTCAACTCTTCCAACGTGTAGGGCGATGCCTGAAAGATGATCTTCATTCCTATTCTTTGTTCAGGAATCTCAGTGCTGGAGCTGTGAGCTCCTTCCGGCCGAGAACCCTCCTTAGAACACTGTGACATGTTTGGACATAGCTGAGTTCCCTTAACATAGCTGAGTTCCCTTAACAACAATTAACAACTTGTTCTCACAGGACCCAATCCATCTGTCATCTCCTGCGATGTCTACATATTGATTTTTTTCTCTTTGCTTTTCCAATCTCATAATGTAAAGACCCTAGAATTTCCTTTGCTGCTACTAGGAAGGCTTAAAACTCAACCTTTTAATAGTTAAGTAGAGGCAGGATGAGTTGGTGAATATAAATGGACTCATTCCATTGGTCATTTGGATGGATTCTCTGACCTTATAATAGAAGACTTTCTCATTTTTTAGATTTCTCTTCCCCATCTTTTTCAACGAATGTTCCCAAGATGACAGGTTCTCTGATAGCTTAATCGGAACTAGAGTAATTTAAAAAACCAATCCTAAGAAAGGCCAGTGTATTTCAGAGGGAGGAAGAATTTGCATTGTGAAATCTATTTATAACAGATATACTGGGTTCATCTGAATGACATATGTACAATTAAAAAAAGTATTCATTGTGCCCATTAATTTTGGAGCAAGGAAACGAATGCGACATTCAACCTTTTCTAATCTACTGTGGTTTGTAATTAGGTGATGAAAAGCAGGCTTCTCCAGATTCAGCAGCTGTTAGCTATCTAGATGTTTCTTCCCATCAAGTAAAAGCTATATTGCTTTTTTAGAGATGATCACAGAAATGAAAAACATCACCAGACTAGCTAAATCAAGACAGGGAATGGAGGAGAAAAAAAGAGAACTATTAAAAAAAGCATTCCTTCTGAAGATTTTGACATCCTAAAGGTACTTATCTGTCTACCTCAACTCTTATAAAATTGTATGATGTGAAAGAGGAAGCTAGAGCTAGATGGGGACAGAGGAGGGGATCTGGGCCATTCCCTTTTGCAAACACAAAGACCTTCTTTTGTTAGAATGGAAACGGGGCGGTGGCGGGGGGGGGGGCAACAGAAGCTGAACTTAGTGGGTTTGAGGGCTTGCAAATGCAACCAGCTGAAACTTTGTAAACATTTAGCATGAAACTCATTTTTAATCTCATAAACTTAATTTTTCCCCCTAGCATATGGGATGCATAAAAAGGAAATAAAACTTTAGTAAATTGAGCCTTACTTGTGCTTTATAAAAAAGAAATTGAATTGCTCTAATGGCAACTGTAGCCGGCATTCAGCTTCGAACAACCAGTGTAAATCTAGTTTTTAGTGCTTGATTTAGTAAACACTCAGCTGCAGACAGGCTTCCAAAACAACTCTGAATGCAGGATTTTCCGTAAAGGCAGTTATGTAACCTCTGTGTGTTATGCCTTTAAAATATGTGAAGAATAGCAGAAACCCTGATTGAGATCTCTGACGATTATCCTTTACTCTATATTTAAATCTGCATAGAGTTCGCTCCTCATTCTACACGGCGCTCGCACAAATGGATTCTAATAGGCCATAAATTTCAATGTGTGTGTAATACTCATTAATAATGTAAAAAAAGTAGCGTGCTAATAACCAGCTTGGACGCCAGAGTGGAGCTGGCCCGTGGTTCGGTTATCATATCTCCAAGTGATAATCGCAGCCTGTGCGTGATTTTGCCCTTCTCTAAGCCTTGTCCTGCTCGCCCACCGTGAGGCTCTGGAAGAAACCCCGCTTCGGATTCTGTTTAGCAAAGGCGGCACGTGCTGGGCTCACAATTTTGGCTAAAAATAGAGAGAAAATCTTGTCCCTGACAAACAAGATGAAACGTCCAACTGGTTTTAAATTGATGCACAAATAACTGTTAGGATTCTAAGGCCAGTTTATCCTAAACATTTCTTAGTGACCTGGGGTTAGTGGGGATTTTTATGTTTCACTTGTTTTTCCAATCACTCCATATATTCACCGGTAGACAAAACAAGGGTTGGCACCTTATGGCGTTTCAGCCAATCTAGTCTTTTATAATAATTCTGGCTCGGATAGCCAAGGTTAACCCTGGGAACAATTTGGAATTAGGATAAATTGGTGCCTCTCTCTTCCTCCATAAACGTCTTACATTATCTCAGGCTTATGTTTAGCTGGCTGCCAACCAACCCTGTCTAAGGATTTCTCTATTTCTCAGGGGCATTTCCAATTTGGAAAGAGACCCTCAGCTGTGGAAAAGTCCTCAGACCCCAAATTTGTGTTGTTTGTAAGCCAGGACCTGGGGTTAATCTTCTGGGCAGAGGGCAATTTGTTCTAAAGCTGGCTCTGGGCAGAGTGGCTGGGCTTTCAAGAAGGAAATTCACATACTCCCTCTTTCTTTTTCCCACCATCTGGTCGTTCGGCTGCCTGCAACTGGAGCTATTAAACAAATGGAGATTTTATGAAATTTGAAAACAAGACTGCTGCACAGCATGGTAGGTGGAGAGAGTCACGAGCTGATGTTTCTATTCATGGCTTGGCTGTTACCAGCTGAGCGACCTTAGGGAAGTCACTCAAACTCTCTGAGCTTCTGTCCTTCCTACCTTTCAGGATGGTGGCAGGGCTTTATAGAAACACGAGAAAGTAATTTGAAAACTCCGGAGTACTACACAACTCCGAGGGACTTGGATTATTCAAGGCAGTGAGGGTTACATATACAATGAGGAGTATCTTCTTATTCCCCAGGAAAGGCTGATGATCATCACTGGTACCATTGTGTTTCAGAGAAATTACGTGAGCACACACAGCAGATCCTGTTATGCTTGTGGATGAAATTCGGGATCCTGGAGAAGATTGGATCCCTGACTACTCAAACAACTAAAAAGAATAAAAGCACTACTGAAGTCAAGTGAAAGTATTAAGGGGAAAACAGATGGGCTGTTCCGGATGTAATCTATTTTACACCTCTCCCCAGCCAGGAGACACACTCAAATAATATCACATTTCCTTTTAATGTTCAAAATAAATCACCTGAGACACCACCTGTTTCTGTTGGAAGTACAGCATTTTCGTGTTTTTTTTTTAATTTTTAATTTTTTGAATTTAAAATCATTCACAGGCATATAGTTTAAAAATCTGAATAGTAATAAAAGAGCTATTACAAAATTTACTTTCCTGACTTGCCCCTTCTCATTTCCCTGGTCCCCAGCCACAAGGCCAGCAGCTTTCAGCTCTTTTATTTTATTTTTTATATATATATTTTAAAGATTTTATTTATTTGACAGAGAGAGACAGCAAGAGAGGGACCACAAGCAGGGGAAGTCGGAGAAGGAGAGCAGGCTTCCCGCTGAGCCGGGAGCCCCATGCGGGGCAGGCAGACGCTTAACCGATTAAGCCACCCAGGCGTCCCAACCCATTTTAAATTTTATTTTTTTGTTTTTATTTTTTTTTAAAGATTTTATTTATTTGACAGAGAAAGCCACAGCGAGAGAGGGAATGCAAGCAGGGGGAGTGGGAGAGGGAGAAGCAGGCTCCCTACCAAGCAGGAAGCCTGACACGGGGCTCGATCCCAGGACCCTGAGATCATGACCTGAGCGGAAGGCAGACACTTAACGACTGAGCCACCCAGACGCCCCTCAACTCTTTTAAAGCTCCTCCTGGCCTTTACAACTCTCCCAAGTTTTACAAACGATGTATATATTGCTATTTCTTTAATCGTCAATTTTAGACATTCTCTATTGAATTCCTATCATGGAAGAGAGAGGTCGCTCTTTATGCTGCTGTCATTTTTGCTTCTCCTTTCTCAACTTCCCAATATAATTCTATTACAATTTTGGTGAAATTAATATTAGGATTATTCTCATATTCTTTATAACTGAGCATGGTCACAAGCCATGGTTATTTTTCCTTCCTTTGTATTTTCCATAAAATTAATAATGCTTGTCTTTCCTTTGCTGAGTTTTCTTTGTATCTATTTTCAATTATTTCAATTTCTTCTAATGGCCTTTCAGTGAAACACTCCACAAAGATCAATCACAACACACACAGTAACTATCAGTTCCTGCTTTTGAGACTCTGACCGTCTGCGCCTCCTATCTGGCTGGACTGTGGTCTTCTCTGGATTACCTTTGCTCCCATTCCAGGCCTGGAACCCCTATCTTGCTCTATTTTTTTCACCTCTCTTATTTTTTATTGAAGAACATTCTCTAGTAGTTTCATCTAGTAGGTGTTAGAGTAGCAGAGGGAATCAGGATAGCAGCCTTTGCCATGCCAATCTCTCCAATCACACTATTTCATTCATTCCTTATACTTGTGCCCAGTTAGCATTAGAAATCTCTCTACCGCCATCTTGAAAATTTTTTGAGAGCTTACATTTCTAAAACAGTTCGAATTTCACCTCATCTCTAATTTATGGCTGGGTACTGAATTCTAAGTGGGAAGTTATTTTCCTTTGGAATTTTGAAGGCCTTGCTCCATTGTCTTCTAGATTCTGGTGCTGGTGTTGGGAAGTACCAAGCCCGTGCAGAGGCTTTTCTTTGTCCACAGTGTTCTGAACTGATGTGCCTTAGGGTGGCTCTATTTCTGTCCCCGTGCTGGGTGCTTAGTGGGCTTCTCAGTGTGGAAACTGATGTCTTTAGTTCTAGGAAATTTGGCTTCTAACTTCCTCCCCTCCGTTTTCTCTGTTCTTTCTGGTAAACAGATAATTCTGATATTGGAGTTCCTGGAATTGTTTTCTAATTGTCATGTCTCTAGTTGTCCTTCTGTTTATCTTTTCCCCCGTTTTCTAACTCATTAAGGTTTTTTTAAAATTTCTGTTACCATGTTTTTAATTTTCAAGAACACTTTTTGTTTTCTGAAAGCTCCTTTTTACAGGATTCTGTTCTGGCTTCAGGAATGCAGTATCTTTTCTTGTGCTTCAGAGGATACTAGTTGCAGTTTTGTTGCTAAAGCCTTCCTTTTCTTGGATTGTTTCAGCTTTCTCCAAGTTGCTCTTTTCTGTTTGCTCTGATCTTTATCTTCTACCTTTGAGGGTTTCCCCATATGTCTGCCCTTGTTTGTCTGCTCATAATCAAGAGGAGGGAACTAGAACTCTGATTAGAGTCTCTGCAAATGTGCTTGGGGCTTGTGAACTTTGACACTCACCATGGGGTCATCGTCACCTGGGTCATTTGTAGGGGAGCTCTCAGTGTTAATATTTTGAAGTGTTTCTCCTTTTCTCTCTTATTATTTTGCTAGTCGTTTTTTTAAATACCTTTTTTATTATTAATTATTAATTTTAAAGATTTTGTTTATTTGAGAGAGAAAGAGAGAGAGAACATGAGAGGGGAGATGGTCAGAGGGAGAAGCAGACTCCCTGCTGAGCAGGGAGCCTCATGCGGGGTTGGATCCTGGGACTCTGGGATCTTGACCTGAGCCAAAGGCAGATGCTTAACTGACTGAGCCACCCAGGTGCCCCTGTTTTGCTAGTCTTTTTTTTTTTTTAAAGAGTTTATTTATTTATTTGAGAGAGAGAGAATGAGAGAGAGAGAGCACGAGAGGGAAGAGGGTCAATGGGAGAAGCAGACTCCCTGCTGAGCAGGGAGCCCGATGCGGGACTCGATCCTGGGACTCCAGGATCATGACCTGAGCCAAAGGCAGTCGCTTAACCAACTGAGCCACCCAGGTGCCCCTGTTTTGCTAGTCTTAATGAATTTATTTTCCTGAAGTTTCTAGCTCTTCATAGCATCATGCACTGCAGCATCTTGTTATGATGCTGTGCCTTTGAATAACTTTTGTTGTTAACTAAGACATTGTGAATTTCGTTTCTTTTGTCTTTTACTGACCTTGTGAGCTACGTAACTATAAAATGTGGTTTATTACATAGTGCCTCTTGGTATTATATTCTTTTTGAAAAAGAGATTTTTCCACTGCAAATAAGACAAACGATGATGTCTTTAAAACAAAAGAAGTATTTGCCGGTCTCCTTACTTGAAACACATGCTTTTCATGAGCTGTTTTTCTCTTGTTGGCAGCAACCATTTGGAAAATGACAGACTCGACTCACACCATCCACATCCACTCTTCTCGCCGTCTGCCTTCCTCCAAGCCAACAGACGCACACTCCTACCTGCAAAGCAAATCCAATCAAAGATCATCCTCCAACTGCCAGACCCTACTAGTGGCTCATTCATCAGCATATGCATTACAGATGTCGTAGGGGCTACCCAAATTGAGATAGGGCCTTGTCTCTCTAGCTATTAAGTAAGAGGAATTCTGATATTAGACCTTGGGCTGCCCCATCTCTCCTAACCTCCCTTTCCCCATCTTTAAAAAGCGAATAATGGCATTAATTTTCAGGGTGGTCATGAGGTTAAAACAAATTATTAGGTGGAAGGTTTTTTTTTTTTTTTTTGGTCACTGCTTTAGAACAATCTCAGCACCTGGGGCTTTTCAAGGAGGGTTTTGAGGGCCTTAAAGCATGCTTACTCTGCCGGAGGATGCGTGTACCACCCAGCGCCCTAATACACAGCTTTCAGGGCATATGTTCTTTCAATAATTACTCACTTCAAGGTATTTCCTTATGAGGTTGATTTTGTTCCTTATAAAAATTTTATTACGGAAAAGAAAGCCAAGTTATGAGAAATAATTGCATTTGATTTTTCATATTGTTGTAAGGGACAAATGGAAACAAAGTGCTGTGTTCATGCTCTTCCTTCTTTTCAACTACAGGTTCTGTTAGATGGACTCCAATGAGTGGTTTTACATTAGTACCTGCTACAACTACACTGATATACATTAAACATGTCTATTCATCAGGAAAATTAGGCCTGATCTGAGGAGATGATGCCAGAGCATGAAAAAAACATGGATTCTAGAGCCAGATTGGCCTGGGTTGGGGTTCTATCTCTGTCTCCTGCCCTTTTCCCTTTGTGTGAGTCACTTATCTGGACCACAGTTTCCTTGTCTGCAAGATGAGGTTAATGACACTTCACAGTGCTGATGAGAATATTCAGTGAAACTATGGTCATAAAGTGTCTGGTACATAGTTGGTGCTCGGTTAATATTATTCCCTTCTCCTCTGTTTAAATGTTTTTTTTTGTCTTATATTTATTTTAAAATATACGTACTATATTTAAACATGGGTTTATTTCAAAATAATATCAAATAATTGTTTTTCCTAGTATTCTATATTTCCTTGTGGGCTTTTTATACCTCGGCCTGAGTTCATCTTTCAAGCAGGGTGCAAGCTACAGGCTTCCCTGGGTAACCACCCACCATGACTCAGAATGGTTGCTCACTGACCCTGAGGGGAACATTGTGTGGGGACAGAGAGCCCTTGGCCTCGCTTTCCTTGTCTGTTGCTGCTATGCCTCCACGACCCCCAAAGTCATCAGTGTAGCAACAAGAGGTCTCTACTATGAACAGCTTTTTCCTACCCTGGGATCAGATGGGCACAAAGGAAAGAAATACCTGTACTGTTACGAATGCATACATCTTAATTTCAACTACTCTTCCCAAGATAACATCTGTCCACTTAGTGCTTTAGTCAAAATGAACCTCATAGTCCTTCCGGCAGCAGTCACTTTATTATTCCATCTCTCCGTGTATTTGTATTTTCCATTATTCTCTCTTGCCATACATTTTTTCCTAACTTCAGATATTTACCATCATTCTTCTTGGGAAAGGGTGGAGGAGAGGATTTCAATTCATTTTGAACTTTTGAGAAACCATTTGTATTAAATGTCTAATTATTTGAGCTTTTAAGTGAGATGTTTTATTAAAATCCAGCTATATTACATCCATAGGATCCATGCTAGCCATGGGAAATCCAGCCAACTTGCTATGCATTTATCCAACAGGACTGGGGTGGATGGGCAATACAGTTGTAAGGATTATGTTAAGTTGCAATTTGAATTTTTAAGTGGACCCCCAAACACATTCTTAATGTCTGCTAACTGTTAGGCTTAGAAATAACATAGTAACCACCAATCCATAAAGTACTTGTTAAATACCAGGAAGAAAATGTCCGGAACAGAGAAGTAGAGTAGCTAATGTTTAAAAAGCAAGAGTCTCAGGGTTAGAAAGACAGATTTCAGTCCCATCACTTACTAGTTGGGGACATCTTGCATAAATTTTTTTACCCTCATTTTTTAACCTAAAAAATGAAGACAATAGTTTTCAATTTACAGGGTAATGAATATCAAGTGGAATAATGATTTCACATTACTTAACATAGTTTCAATATACATTACATTTTAAATGAAAGTTCAAATAAATGTTTTTTATAATTTTAATTATCATATAAACATTTCATTAGACAACCATTCAGATACCTGTCTATGTATGTAAATTCATGAAGACATGGAAACCATTTTTTTCACATAAATGGGATTAAACTATACATGTTATTCCGTTATCTGATTTATTCACTTGACTGTATGTTGTAAGATTTTCCAGGTCAAAAATAAAGATCTCTATCATCTTTTAAAATGAGTATAGTGCATTTTATTTAATGTATTTATCATAGTTTATATAACCATCTCCTTACATGTAGACTCAATTTGTGTCCATTTTTCTAATTAAAAATTCTGGAATGGAAATCCTTATGGGTGCATTTTTTTTTTTTTTAAATACACATTCATTTTTCTCTACAGGGTAAGTTCCAAAAAGCAGGATCACAGGATCCTTCAATACTCCTATTCTAATTAAACTGGGTCCACTTTGAAAAAGTTGGTCATCTATACTTGAGACCAATACAAATTGTGGTTTTGATTATTTTCTCAGAGTATTCCTCCCTAATATATCACACATTCTTGTTTTCATTTATTTTTAATTATATAAGTAATACATAATTTTTTGGTAAAAATCTATACAGATACAGCAAAACTATTCACCACACCAATCCCCTCAAAAACAAACAACTGCTATTAGTTTCTACATCAGTAAATGAAGCTACTGTATGTAGACATATCATGATTTAACCATGTCTCAAATTATGGACACGTAAAACATTTCTGAAATTTTCACTTTTGTAAGTAAGATGCTAGTCCAAAATCTTTATACATGCTTGTTATGTATATGTATGACTATGTCTTTAAAACAGATAACAAGAGTGGAGTTACAGGGCCAAATAGTACACACAAATAAAGCTTTAATAAAATGCTGCAAAATAACCTTCCAATGAGTTTTACAAGTCCCTATTCCTACAATAATATAGGAAAATAGTCATCTTGCCATACCTTTGCCAACAGGGTGGTATCAGTCTAAAATAATTTTTACCAATTTGATAGGTGAAAAAAATGCCATTTTTAATTCATATTATAATTAATAATGAAATGATCTTCAAACTTCAATGTTTCATCCACAGCTATTATTAATTTTCTATTGGGTTCCTTATTGACTGTAGCTTATTTTATATGTGTTTTTGTATATGGTGAAGATGAGTGTGCCTATATAGCAATTCCTGTTCTTTTATATACATTGCAAATATTTTTTCTAGTTTACAGTTTGATTTTTATCTTCGTTTATATGGACTTTTCTTGTGTAGTGTGTGTGTGTGTGTGTGTGTGTGTGTGTGTGTGTGTGTATGAATGCATTGTCTAATACAAGATAATAAGCACATTTTCATGGGCGCCTGGGTGGCTCAGTCGTTAAGCGTCTGCCTTCGGCTCAGGTCATGATCCCAGGGTCCTGGGATCGAGCCCCGCATTGAGCCCTGCTTCGGGCTCCGTGCTCCACGGGAAGCCTGCTTCTCCCTCTCACACTCCCCCTGCTTGTGTTCCCTCTCTCGCTGTCTCTCTCTCTCTGTGTCAAATAAATAAATAAAAATCTTTAAAAAAATAAGCACATTTTCCTTGAATTTTTAACTTTATATATTTGTAATAGCTTAGGTATAAATTACATATCATAAATTCCCCTATTTAAAGTGCACCATTCAGGGGTGCCTGGATGGCTCAGTTGGAAGAGCATGTGACTCCTGATCTTGGGGCCGTGAGTTCAAGCCTATGTTGAGCGTAGAGATTACTTAAATAAAAACTTAAAAAAAAATAAAGTATACCATTCAGTATTTCTCAGCATACTCACAGAATTGTGTATCCATTACCACAACCAGTTTTAGAACATTTTCATCAACCCAAAAAGAAACCCCCATATCCATTTGTAGTCACTCTCCATTTCCCCTCCACACTCCCTTGTCCTCCCCCCGGAGGCAACCATTAATTTGTTTTTTGGTTCTGTAGTGTTACCTATTCTGGACTTGTATAAATGGAGTCATGTTATATGTGGTCTTTCATGACTGGCTTCTTTCATTTAACGTAAAGTTCTCAAGTTCTATCCATGTTGTAGCTTCATATTTTTAGAATTAGATCCCAAGTCCATCTGGAATTTACTGATTTGTATGAATTGGGTAAATAATCATATATATCTTATCTAAATATATGTATTTTAAAAAGCATAGCCAGTTGTGACAATATCATTTAAGATTCAGTCCATATTTTCCCCGCTAGCCCAATGTCTCCCCACTCATATGTGGACTTGTGTCTGAACTCTATTTGTTTATTCTTGTGCCTTGATCACATGGCTTTAAGGGCTGTAGCTTTGCAGTATAGTTTTGCTACCTAGTAGGCCAACTCTCCCCTCATTTTCCTTTTCCCAAAATTTTCTTGGTTATGCTTCCACATTTTTTCCCTTCCCTTGAAATTTTGGAATCAGCTTGTTGCGTTTCATTAAAATCCTGCTTAAATTGTCATTGGTATAGTAGATCAATCTTTGAAGAAATTTCATGTTTATAATATTGGGTTTTCCTATATTCTTATGGAATTTATAGCTGTATTTTTTATTCATTAGAGGGAGTGTAGAGATTCCACCTGGAATTAACTTTTTAATTGGTTATTGATGTATAAGAAGGTCACTTACCGTGGTAGGAGCTGCAGAGGGAGGAGGAGAGTTTGATAAGAAGATAATGAGATCTGCTTCGATACATTCTGCCTGAAATTGTCAATGAGAAATGAAGATGAAGATGCACACACCGAATGCTGCACCATTTATTTTGGTGACTTTTTAGGAATGGCAACGGGAAGTCAGATGATCCATGAGGTCTTTTGAAGGAGAATATGGTGTTTGGACCAAGAATGTTTGAAAACCTTAGATTTGAAAAGAGCAGAGCTTCTATCCTATAGTTGCAAATTTCTTTTTTAATAAAGGGGAAACAAAATACAATTAACTGTTTAATTTGACTTAGCTCATGTTGAATGGCTACTGGAATAAATAATTCTTGAGCTCATGGCTGGCCATGCTCTCTACAGCCCGCCTTACTCTAAGATCTGGTTGCAGTTGTATCCTTCCATTATCCCAGGTTTCAGCATGGCCCATGGTAACCTGAATTTCCCAGGCAACCTATGTGGTTAAAATGAAGGTGAAGATAATGATGGCCAGTTTCTCTTCTCTGTACACATGAACTCTTGTAAGATACCTAATTTCCCAGTGTGCAGTCCTCCAATATCTCAGGAAACCCTCAGGGGTATCTTGGTGGATTTCCAAGCATTGTCCTCTTAGGTTCTTTGCAGAACCTGACATCTCTCCCTCTCTGCCATGGTGACCCAATGCACTGTTCTCTGATGTCCACCAAGACTCTTGACTGGTAACTCATGGCCATGTCCTGTTTTGTGTCCAGCATAGGGTCATGTTGCCTTTTAGTTGAGCCACACTGATTTTCAACATGGTGTGTCAAAGATGCTGCAGCAGATGCACCAAAGCCCTGCTGCATTTTCTACCAAAATGGCCATATGCTTTCCTCTTTCTCTAAATACCATGTAACATTTCTTATCGGGCCAGAGGAGAGCTGTCCTGGGCTCTCAACAAACACCTGTCTGCACTGGATTGGGTAGCTGGATGTGCTAAGTGACTGCACTGCACCCAACATCTTCTTCCTCTCCAATTGTCCAACTGTGTGTGGGGCCCTGACCTTGAACCAAGCTTGTGTATCAACATCTTCAGTCTTGGTCCCATACATCCACGGACCTCTGCTGTCCCACCACCGGGACCTTCCAGATATGACCAGACGGTCTGAATCCTAGGATGACTACAGTTTAGGTTCAAGCTGGAACCCTTTCTGCTCATCTAAGGAAATGATTCAGAATCATGCATTAAGTTTGAATCATCCTAGTAGGTTTGTGTCCATCTGCTCATACTTGCAAGGAAAGAGACAAACTTGTTTTGGGTATATGGCTTTTGCTACTAAACTTTATTGTTTTCTCTTAATGGTGAAAATGATACATTGTTTAAAACTAAGGAATTATTATAGCATATGACTAAATGTATAATAAAATACTATATAAATTATATTGATAATTTGATGCTCAAACTAATGGAATGTGTGAAGGCAGGAATGGATAGAACATGGAGAAAATTATGGCCATAGGCCAAAAAAGCCCAGATTATTTCTTGGCTCATCCTTTTTTTTTTTTTTTTTTTAATTAGGAGTGGTAGGAAGTTGTTGGAGAGGTTGCCTGGATGGTCATTCCTCTTCTCATCCAGTAGCTAGCCTTTTGGTAACTACCTTCCCTGTATTTGTCTTTCTCTTTACTTCAAAAGGATGAAGAGGTTTGGTGCCCTCAGCTGCCCAAGCCTGCAGGACCTGCTGTGGATGACATTTATTATGACTTCTCTGGTTTAGATTTATCTCAGCCACTGAGAACATAAGACATAATTTTAGAGAGTACCACCTTGATGATTTTAAAGAGTCGCACAGTAGTAGGAAGAGATAGAAAGGTGAGTATCAGACATGAACTTGAGAAGCATGCTGCTCTAAGTCAACCTCAGCTTTCAGAGAGGACCTCCAGTCAGTTGTCCATTCCAATCTAATGCCTATCTCAAAGATTCCTGTGGTTACATAGCCCCGTGTCTCACAGGCATTATTATTTAGGAAGAGTTTTCTGAGTTTTGAAACCTAAGTCATTTATTCCTGTTCCATCTGCAGTGAAAATGACAAATAGTTGAATCCTCCCTGCTCCAAATTGCATGTGGAATGGAATGTAAAGGAAAGTATAGAAGCTCTGATGTCAGACAGACCTGAGTTTAAACCCTGGCTTCACCACTTATCAGCTGTGTGACCTTGGGCAAGTCATTTAACCTCTCCAAATCCTACTTTTTGTAGCTCTAAGTGGAGTTCTAACGCCCATCTCAGTGGGTAGTTAAATGAATTGAATGAAATAATAGATGTGAACATGGCTGGCATGCATTACGTGTTCAACAAATGCCCTTGACCTTTATGCTATTTTCAGATATGCCTTATGTCCAAGTAATTATTTTGCATCGATTCTGTTGTTTATGTAGCAGGTGACATCAGCAAGGAAAGAGTTCGTTACAATTAAGGAAGTCTTTGGAAATGGAGTTACAGCCTGAAGATCGGACTGATACCCAGGAGATGGAATTATTTTGCAACCTAAGATTAGTTCAGTGAAAAAGATTAATGAGTCACATTATAGAATCAGCTCAAGCTAATGACAAATGAAAATGTTCTGGTTTTTAGCTAGAGTTGATTTAATAATATTTGTGCAATAACAGCATTAAATTCAAAGTCTGTTCTAGTGAATTGGCCTTTACCCAGAGCTTTTCTCTCAGAGGTAAGGTCATTCTCATCTTCTGATTAACTGTGTTGGGGGCAGCCCCCTCGATGGTGCAATTTCAGGGCTGGCAAGAAACCCTCCAATTCTCAAACACCCTGCTCTTTCTCCTCCCTCCTGTGATGTAACTATGAGGTGATCGAAGCTTTCATCTACCTATTTCCATGAATGAAGTCATCTGGAAAAGTCCTAGATGAAGCGAGAATCAGGCATTCGTACCTTAATTGGCATTAATTTATCTGACTAACACTGGCAGAACGTACAGTCCCCCGGTAAGTTGTTTGGGGAAGAACCAGTCAGAGCGGGAGACTAGAACCCTTGGGAAGAAGTGGGTAATGTACCGGGGCTGAGCAACTACTGGTGAGGGGTTATTTATTACCCCAAGCTGCCAGAACATTGTTTATATTTCAGTTGGTGTTTGGGTCAATTATGCCTTCTTCTGACATTACTGTTTTCATACTTCTGCCATTCCCACTAGGCTATAAAATCTTCAAGGGAAGGGAGCTTCCCTTTCATATCTCTGACTTTTCCTCAGAGTGCCTTCCTTGTGTCTAGCAGGCGTTCAATAAATGCTTGTTGAATGAATAAGTAAGTCAGTGGAAGGAAAGGGGATATTCAAAGTGAAATGAAGAGGCGCTGAAGAAAATCTGTTTTTTTTTTTCTTTTTTTAACGTAGGACTGAATTTCATAATTTTATGTTCATTTGTTGCTCCAGGTAAACTACCCTTTTGTGAAGTCCTTTCTATTTTCTGCCTAGATTTGGGTCTCTCTGCCCCTTCCTTTTGATCTTCCTGCCCATCACCTCCAATATATCTGAGCAGGCTCACCTTGCACGTGAACTTGATGGCTGTCTCTGCTTCTTTCTTCTCATTGGAATCCTGGAGTCCACTCTGATGGTGTTCAGGGTGGCCAGGAGGAAATCCACCATTTGATTCTAATATCACACAAGCAAGAAACAATCAGGGATCACCATGCTTATGAAGTGCTTTATTTTTAAGTTCAAATTACCATACGAAAATCAATTAGTTCACTAATAGAAGCAAAGAAATATTGAACAAACCAACTATATGCCAAGACTGGAAATAGAGTGTTGCACACAATATATACTGCCGGGGACTACTTTAAGATTTATTTATTTATTTATTTGACAGAGACAGAGATAGCAAGAGCAGAAACACAAGCAGCAGGAGTGGGAGAGGGAGAGCAGGCTTTCCTCCAAGGAGGGAGCCTGATGTGGGACTTGATCCCAGGACCCTGGGATCATGACCTGAGCCTAAGGCAGACACTTAACACTTAACGACTGAGCCACCCAGGCGCCCAATACTGCCAGGGACTACTGAAAGCTCTCGGATGCATAAAAATTTTGTTGCCTTGAACAATTTTTTAAAATTTGTTCTGGAACATTGGAATGGTTTTCTATTATAGAAAAATTCATTTCAATGTTTTTTTTATTGAAATGGATTGTGTTGGTTATTTCTCCTTTTTTTTCCCCCTAGGGGAGAACGATATATTCAGATATTTTTTTATAATTAAAATGTTTATCTTGAGGTAATTGTATATTCTCATGCACTTTGTAAGAAATAATACACAGAGATCCACATACTCTTCATGCGGTTTCACCCAATGGTAATATTTTTGCAAAACTACAATACACTATCACAAAAGGGGATTGACATGGATGCAGTCAAGAGAGAGAACATTTCCATCACCACCAAGATCCTTCCTATTGCTCTTTATAGCTACGTCCAAATCCCACCCCATGCACCCCCTTTTTAATCCCTGGCAACAACTTAAACTGCTCACCAGTTCTATACTTTTGTCAATTTCAAGATGGTTATATAAATGGAATCACATAGTCTGTAACCTTTGGGAACTGGTGTTTTTCACTCAACATAATTCTCCGGAGATTCACCCAGGTTGCTATGTGTATCAGTAGTTCATTCCTTTTTAGTGCTGTGGTATGGTTGTACTGCAGTTTGTTTAACCATCCATTTCTAGTTTGGGGCTATTATAAATAAATCGACTATAAACATTTGTGTATAGGTTTTGCAGTGAACCTGAGTCTTCATTTCTTTGGGATAAATACCCAGGAATGTTGATTGCTGGCTTATATGGTAGTTTCATGTTTAGTTTTGTTTGTTTGTTTGTTTTTTAAAGAAACTACCAAACCATTTTCCAAAATGGCTGTACCATTTTACATTCCCACTAACAATGTGTGAATGATTAAATTTCTTAGCTTTTGTGGCAGCATTTGGTGTTACTATTTTTTATTTTAGCCATTCTGATATGTATGTAGAGGTATCTCATTATGGCTTTAATTTGCATTTCTGTAATGGCTAATGATGTTGAACATCTTTTTATATGCTTATTTGTCATTTTTATACCTTCTTTGGTGAAATATTTCTTCATGTCTTTTGCTCATGTTCTACTCGCATTTTTAAGTTTTTTTACCGTTGAGTTTTAAAAATTCCTTACATGGTCTAGATATTAGTCGCTTGTCAAATATATCACTTGCAAATATTTTCCCCCCGTCTGAAGCTTGTCTTTTAATACTCTTAGCAGAGTCTTTTATTGAACAAAAGTTTTTAAATTTTATGAAGCTCCATTCATCAATTTTTACCTTATGGATTGTGCTTCTGGTGTCAAGTCTAAGAAATCTTTACTTCAGTCCTGAAGAATTTTTCCAATTTTTTTCTAAAAATTTTACAGTTTTACATTTTAAGTTTGTGATGCATTTTTAGTTCGGTTTTCTATAAAGTATGAGACAGATTGAAATTTATTTTTTTTGCTTGTGGATGTCCAATTGCTCCAGCACCAATTTTTGAAAACTTTATCTTTTCTCCATTGAACTGCTTTTGCACCTTTGGCGAATTTAGTTGGGCGGCATATTTGTGTGGGTCTATTTCTGGTTTCGCTAGTCTGTTACATTGATCTATGTGTATGTTCCTTCACCAGTATCACCCAGTTTTGATTACAATACCTGTATAATATGTCCTGAAATCAGGAAGACCCATTCCTCTTACTTTATTCCTTATTTAAAAAATTATTTGAGCTATTCCAGTTCCTTTGTCTTTATATATAAGGTTTGGTATAATCTTGTATAATGTTTGCAAAAGAATCTTGCTGGGATTTTGATAGAAATTATATTAAATCAATCTGGGGAGAACTGACACTTTCACTCTGTTGAGTCTTTCAATCCATGAACACTGTATATCTCTCCATTTATCTGGATCGTCTCTGATTTCTTTCATCAGTGTTGTGTAGTTGTTATTGTAAAAGTCCCATACATGTTTTGTTAGATTTACTCTTAGTGTTTAGGGGAGGTTGTGAATGATATTACATTTTTATATTAGGTGTTTATGTGTTCATTGCTTATATGTACAAATACACTTGATTTTTTTTCCCACCATTATCGAGAAATAATTGAGATACATCACTGTTTAGGTTTATGGCATACAGCATGATGGTTTGATTTACATATGTCGTGAAATGACTACCACAATAAGTTCAGCTAACATCCATCTTCTCATATAGATGCAATTAACAAAAGAAATAAGAAAAGAGAAAAGATTTACCTTCTTAACAAGTGTCCTATATGTAACACAGCAGTATTAGCTATAGTCATCATGTTGCACATTACATACTTCGTGCTTATTTATCTTATAACTGGAAGTTTGTACCTTTTGACCCCCTTCCTCCAATTTCCCCTCCTGCCACCTTCTGCCTCTGCTAACTGGAAGTCCGATCTATTTTTCTATAAATTTGTTTTGTTCTTTTTTTATAATTAATTTCCATATATTTACCTTACATCCAGTGACCTTGCTAAACTCACTTTTTAGTTCTAGGAGTCGTTTTTGTAGATTCTTGTGACATTTATATATAGAAATAATGTCATCTGAAAATATAGACAGCTTTATTTCTTCATTTCTGATCTCTATGTCTTTTTATTTTTTTCATTTTTCTTGTCTGAATGCACTGGCTAGAACTTCTAGCACTATGTTGAATAAGATTGGTGAAAGTGAACACCCTCCTCTTTTTCTCAGTCTTAGGAAAACTTTCAGTATTTTACCATTAAGTATAAGGCTGGCTCTGGATTATTTTTAGATGTTCTTTCTTTTTTTTTTTAAAGATTTATTTATTATTTATTTTGAGAGAGTGAGAATGAGAGAGAGAGAGAGAGAGTACACGAGAGGGGGGAGGGTCAGAGGGAGAAGCAGACTCCCTGCTGAGCAGGGATCCCAATGCGGGACTCGATCCCAGGACTCCAGGATCATGACCCGAGCTGAAGGCAGTTGCTTAACCAACTGAGCCACCCAGGTGCCCCAGATGTTCTTTCTTAAGTAGAGGAAGTTTCCCTCTATTCCCAGTATTCTGAGGGCTTTTACTATGAACGTATGTTAAATTTTGGCAAAGCCTTTTATTCATCAATTGATATGATCATGTAACTTTTTTCTTTAGTCTGTTAATATTATGAAATATGTAGATTGATTTAAAATATTGAACTAGCCCTACATTTCTAGAATAAAACCCACTTGGTTATGGTAGCTAATTCTTTTTATATATTACTATTTACTAATATTTTGCATCTATATTAATGCAGTATATTATTCTGTAGTTTTATTTGTACTATCTTTGTCTGGTTATGGTGTTAGGGTAATGCTAGCTTCATAAATAAATTAAGAAGTGTTCTGACCTTTTCTATTATATGAAAGATTGTGATACAATTGGTGTTAATTCTTCTTTAAAAGTTTGGTAGCATTCTTCAGTGAAGTTTCTAGGCCTGAAAATTTCTTTTTTGGAGACAATATTGTGAATTCAATTTCCTTAATTGTTAGAGGACTGTTCAAAAATTACGTATATCTTATTGAGTGAATTCTGATAGTTTGTGTTTTTCAAGGAAGTAATTAATGTCATCTAAGTTGTCAGATTTATGTGTGAAGAGTTGATAGTGTCCCCTATTACTTTTTTACTGTCTGCAGGGTCTGTAGTTATAGTCCATGTTCCATTCCTACATATATTGGTATTTTGTGTCTCTCTCTCAGTCTTGCTACAAGTTTGCCAATTTTTTTCAACAAGCTTTTTGTTTTACTATTTTCTCTATTTTTTTTTTTTGTTTTCAATTCATTGATTTCTGCTATCTTTATAGTCCCTTCCTTCTGCTTGCTTTGGATTTATTTTTGCTTTTCTTTGTCTATGTTTTGAGGTGGGAGCTTAGGTTATTACTTTGAGACTTTTCTTTTTTTCTGATGTCTATATTTAGTACTATAAATTTTCCCCTCCACATTGCTTTAGTTATGTCCTATAAATTTTGATACATTGCATTTTCATTTTTATTTAGTGCAATGTATTTTTTAATTTACCTTGAAACTTTCTCTGACCCATAGAATACTTAGAAATGTGTTGTTCAGTGTCCAAGTGTTAGAGATTTTCTTGTTATCTTTCTGCTATTGATTTCTAGTTTGATTTCATTGTGGTTGGAGAAAACACTGTAAAACTTAATTCTTTTAAGTTTTTTTGAGGTTTGTTTTATTGCCCAGGATTTGGTCTATTTTTCATTTATCTTTCATGGGGACTTGAAAAGAATGTACATTTGGCTGCTATGGATGGAGTGTTCTATAAATGTCTGTTAGATCCTATTGGTTGATGGTGTTGTTAAGTTCTTTGATATCCTTGCTGGTTTTCTGTCTAGTTGTTCTATTAATTGTTGAAAGTGAGATATTGAAGTTTCTGACTATAAATTGAATTTGTCTTTCTCTTTTCAGCTTTGTCAGTTTTTGCTTCACATTTTGCAGCTTTGTTGTTTGGTGCATGCACATTTAGGCTTACTGTGTCCTTTTGGTGAAATGACCCTTTTGTCATTATATAATGTTCCCCATCTGTCTTTGGTAATTTTCTTTGTTAAATCTATTTAGTCTGATTTAATGTATATATATTTCTTTTCTATCTTTTTACTTTCAACCTACTTATACTCTTATATGTGAAGTGAATTTCTTTTCTTTTTTTAAAATATTTTATTTATTTATTTGAGAGAGAGAGAGAGAGAGAGAGAGAGAGAAAATGAGTAAGAGAGAGAGAGCACAAGCGGGGGTGGTTGGGGGAAGAGGCAGAGGGAGAAGCAAACTCCCTGCTGAGCAGGGAGCCCAATTTGGGGCTCAATCCCAGGACCCTGGAATCATAACCTGAGCCAAAGGCAGACACTTAACCAACTGAGCCACCCAGGCACCCCTTGAAGTGAGTTTTTTATAGATAGCAAATAGTTGGGTCATTTATTAATTCACTCTGCCAATCTCTGTTTTTTAATTGTTTTTAAAAGACCATTTACATTTAATGTAACTAATTGCTATGTTAGGGATTAAGACTTCTATTTTATTTTTTGTTTTCTGTTTGTTCTCTGTTTTCCATTTCTCAAATTTTTCCCATGTGGGATACTTGAAAAAAATTTTTAAATTTCATTTTTGTTTTTCTGTATAGTGTTTTTGAGTATATCTTCTTGTGTAGTTTCTTGTTATTCTCTAGGCATTACATTTAATAATTAGGTGTCATCATTTTACCAGTCCAAGTGAAGTACAGAAATTTTACCTCTCTTCACATTCCTTCACCTTCCCTTATCTATAACATACAGTTGATTTTCATCATCACGGTAGTTATGTTTTATAAGGTTTCTGTGAACACTGAATTAGCAAATACTAAATCACTTCTCCTAGGGGAAATACAGAGTTAAGTTCCTTCAAGCCTAGGTTAAGTTTTCATCAACTAATCAATACATAACTGTTTTATGTATGTTTCCATTTAAAGACACCCTTATTTAATATATATTGTTGATTCAGTAACATTGAACTCATGGCTGACAGCACTATAACTCATGCCTGAATGAAGCTTATCTAACACATATATTTTCTCCATAAAGCACATTACAACCTTCTTGCACTTTGGAACACAAGACAAAACTTCAGCATCGCACTTGGAAGCCACTTTAAACAGCATTTATTCATAAATAAAAAGCATAAAAAATGTCACACTAGGTAGATGGAGAAAGCATTTGTTTACAGTATGAAACAAGAAGAGAGAATGTCACCTTGTTTGACCTCAGCTTGGAACACATATGTCAATGACTCAAATTTTCTGCTAGTCAGCACTTGTCTGAAAATACTGTAAAAATTAATTAAATTTTAATGAGCCAATGAATTTGCAAATATAGAATCTGTAAACAATGAGGATAGACTATAATTGCTTTAAATATTTTTTCTACATACATTTAGGACCACATCAGACAGTGTTATGATTTTTGCTAAAATCATAAAGCAATTTGGAAACCTCAAGGAGATAAGAAAAGCTTATTATATTTATTTATATTTTTGCTTACTTTGTTCTTTCTCCCTTACTGATGTTCCAAGTCTCCTTCTTTAATCATTTCTTTTTTGTTTAGAGAATTTTTTTCTCTCCATCCTTCTAGGGCAGGTCAGCTGGTGACAAATTCTTTTTGTTTTTTTTAATCTGAGAATGTCTTGATTTCCTCTTCATTCTTCAGGGATATCTTTGCTGGATGTAGGATTTGAGGTTGTCAATTCTTTTCTTTCAGCACTTGAAAAATGTGTCACTTCCTTCATACTTCCATAGTGTCTGATAAGAAATTTGCTGTTGTTCGAATAGTTTTCCCCTAACTGTAAAATGTTATTTTTCTTTGGCTATTTTCAAGATTTTTCTCTGCCTTAGTTTTTGGAAGTTTAATTATCAAACGTCTTGGCATGAATTTCTTTGAGTTTATCTCTTTTGGGGTTGACTCAGCTTCTTGAATTTGTAGCTTTATGTTTCCTGTTGGATTTGGGAAGTTTTCAGCCATTATTTCTACAAGGGCATTTTTAGCCCAAACTTCTTTCTCTTTTCCTTCTGAGATTCAATGACATGAATATTGGATATTTCCTTACAGTCCTACAGGTCTGAGTCTCTCCAGTTTTTTTCTGTTGTTCAGACTGGAAATTTAAGTTTACTAATTCTTTCCTCTGTCCTCTTCATCTTGTTGTTGAGTCCATCCACTGGGCTTATTATTTAGTTATTGTATAAATTTCAGTTCTAAAATTTCCATTTGGCTCTTCTTTATTATCTTCTAATTCTCTTCTGAGACTTTCAATATTTTTTTGCTAAGGCTTTCTGTTTTTTCATTTCAGTGTGTACATAACTGCCTTTTGAAGGATTTTTTTTTTTTAAATCGTGGCTGCTTTAAAATATTTGTTAAATAATTCCAACATCTCTGTCACTTGGTGGTGGTAATCATTGAATGCCTTTTTGCATTTGGTTTGTGATCTTTGCATTTGGTTCTTTGTATGATGGGTGATTTCTGATTGGAATGTGGACATTTTCATATAATGTTAGGAGTCTCTGGATCTTATTTAAATCTTCTGTTTTAATTGACAGTTTCTGACAGTTCTCTGGAAGGAAGAGGGGAAGCACTACTATATTATTGCTAGGTGGAGATAGCAGCCCAGATTCTCTGTTGGGTCCCTGCTGATACCAGCGCCGAGAGGCTGCCTGTTACAACTGAGCCGGGATGGGAGTTCTGGCTCCCCATGTGGACTGCACGGGTACTGCAATGGGGCTGGACTCCTTACCGTTGGGTAGGGGTGAAATTTCTGACCCTCCATTAGGCCTCTGATACTCACCTCAGTGGGGTATATTCATATGTTTAAATATATATAGTCCTTGTCTCTAGAGAAAAGATACGACTAAGTTTCCTTGATGAACTTCTGAATTTTTCATTTCTATCTTCTCCCTGCTGATGATTTTTTTTATTTAAAGTAAGTCTTCACCTGTCTGGGCCTGGCAACTGCCTAGATGCTCTATCTTCACTCATGGTGAGTTTTCATATGCACACTTACTGTTTTTCCGATTTTTTTATTCCAGTATTTTCTGCTTCTCTTGCTCCTCCTCTATTCCTTGGCTTCTCATTGTTTACTCCTCTGAATGTTTGTCTGTCTTTTCAGAGCATGTTGCTTTTAAGATAAGCAACAACCAAGGAGGGGGTTAAGTTAAAGTGCTGAAATTGTAAGTCAGTGCCTCTTGACCTGAGGCATCTCCCCCTGGGTGCAGGGGGGCATCTCAAGTTGACTGTGGAAGGGTCAATAGGAGAGACTGGCTGAGGAGCTGATGTTGAAGACTGAAACCCATTTCCTTTGAGGAAAGGAAATAGTGCAAAACTATTTGAGGTCATATTTCCCTGTCTTAAGCCACTTGAATGGTGTTGTGGCAATCATAAGCTATAAATAGATAAACTTTGCCAGAAGCATCTTAAAGAACCATCGGGAAAGGTCTGGCCTTGTTCATGATATTTTAGAAACCAGCATGTTAGCAGCTGATAGCATTGTCTCTAATTTCACTTTTGCAAATATTATTCATGGACATTGTCACCCCTTTGTCAATCTCTGGGATTCTCAGAAGTATCTTTTTATTTAATGTCCCATCCCGCCTGCTCTGCACATTCTTGGGATTCTGGATGGCCAAATAGGTTTGAGTGATTGATTAGCAGGTTTTACTAATGATTTCGATTAGCTTTGTTTGTTTAGCATATAATTACTTTTTCCTGGTAATTAGGATTTAGTCACGGTATTCATACTTGATATAATTTTGGATGAAGATTACCCCGGTTAAATTCAACTATATTTATAATTTCCAAGCAATTTTAGAACGATTTATTTAAACCTACAGTGCTTTTATCTTCTGAGGGGGAAAAAAAGGCTGTTTTGTTTTGTTTTAAAAGATGAAGTAGTTTTTGCTTATGAAAGATGATTGACAACACAGGTCGTGGTTTTAAAAAAAATAATGGTATCCAACAAAAGTTCATTGGATAAAATTGGTATCAATCTAGGATATAGTAACCTTTTCTTTGGAGAGGGATTTGAATGAGTTGGCCTTTTGGATCCATTTATTAGATTAATCTCTTTTTAGAATCCTAATTATTCCATATTTGACATCTGGACAAAAAGAGCATAGTGTCCCTTTCCATCTATGTTCACGGACCCCAGTAATACCTGCTTGTGGGCTACGGCATTCAGCTGGTGTCTGAGCAGGTCTCCTTTTATCCCCTTAGTGAAAATGAAGTGGTTATCTGGATTTATCCAGGTCAACAGAAGAGCGCGGCTGAGCAGGCCTTTAGCTGATCCTTCTTTGAGTATGTGGGCAGCTGTGTGGCTCCCTGAGCCCTTGCTGAGGAGAGCAGAAGCGCCAGGGCACCTTGCTGGGGTGTTGTAGTGATGGCTCCTTCCCTGGCCTTCAGGTAAGGCTGTGGGGATGAAATGGAGCCGCTGCCCTATGGACAGTATGCTTCTGTCAGCCATGTTTTTCTGCCAGCTCGCTCTTGGAGGCACTAATGAGGAGTGTGAACTGCTTTCTAGAACTACTTTAAGGTCACCCTAATTGGCTACTTTGTGTTATAAAGCCTTTCAAAGAGACTAACTACATATTCTTTTGCTCACACTGCATATTAATAATACTTCCTCTGGAATTTGATTAAAGCGGCATCAACTCTGGTATTTGTATGATTTGATGGTGGTTACAGAGTGATCTCAACTGAAGCTCCCAACGTGACACAGTTCCTCCAGCCACCCTGGGGGGACTTTGGCACCGAGGAATTCCCATGCATATGCTTTCCCAGCCACCTGGCTGTTGTGAATGGCAGCTCATCAGCAGGTGAAGAAGCCACAGGCCAGGGAATGCGTCACAGTCAGCACTAATGCTGCTGCCTAAACAGTTTCAGTTCCTTCGGCTTGGTTTTCCCACAGACACTGCTGACTGGGGCTGCTGATAAGCTGAATAAGGCTGGAGGTCAACAATCCGGAGACTGCTCTTGATTATTAAAGGATCACCACGTCTTAAGGCACATGTCCTCTGGGGTCCAAAGACCTAGGTCTCAGGGAGAGAAGTTTTCTCCTTCTCTTTAAATTAGCAAAGACAGGGGTGCCTGGGTGGCTCGGTCGGTTAGGCAACTGCCTTCGGCTCGGGTCATGATCCCAGGGTCCTGGGATCCAGCCCCGCATAAGGCTCTTGCTCAGCAGGGAGCTCGCTTCTCCCTCTCCTCCCCGCTTGTACTCTCTCACTGTCTCTCCTTCTCGCTCTCTCAAATAAATAAATAAAATCTTTAAAAATAAAAAAAAATATATATATTAGCAAAGACAAACACAGAGCAGTTGTGGGCCGGGGGGGGGGGGTAGTTAACGGTCATTCTTACATTCTAACTCTAAATTTGGAATGGAAAATACTGAATAAGGAAGCACTTCTTGCTCTCCCGACTCAAGCTTCTGGGTAATCGAGGAGTCTGTTTGCAGACATGATCTACACTTAATGAACTGGTCCTTGACTCGGCCGCACACCATGGAGCATTTGGACCCAATAGCACAGAGCCTCAGCAGGGCGCTGCGACTACCAAGACTTAGGGCTTCTCTTATCCTAAATTAAGCTCCTCAATATATAATTATCCATCCCACACACTGAACCTATCTCCAAGGTAAACGTTTCTGCGCAGCTGACGCTGGTTCACAGTATAAAAACAATCCTCCTCTCTCTGCTCCCTGTCGGCCACCAGGGACCCGGGAGTCCTTGCTGGGTGGTGTGTGCTTGGGCCTGGGTGGCCCTCACATTTTTCCTGCAATGATCACAGGACGCTAACGGTGAGCCTGAAGAAAGGTTAGCTGTGACTTCTCTCCCCCCTTTTTTCTTTCCTTCCACAATTGGAGGGAAAGGTGTCAGGATTTTGTTAAGTGCAATACAATTGGATTTAATAAGAAAAAAATTAGGAAATCACTCAATTGAAATACCTTACAATGTTAGCAATGGAAAATGGCGAAAAATTGGGGCGCTTGGGTGCCTCAATCGGTTACATGTCTGCCTTCGCCTCAGGTCATGATCCCAGGGTCCTGGGATAGAGCCCTGCATGGGGCTCCCTGCTCAGTGAGGTGTCTGCTTCTCCCCCTGACCCTCCCCCCTCTCATGCTCTCTCTTTCTCCCTCACTCTCCTGCAAATAAATAAATAAAACCTTTTTAAAAAGGATAAAATAAAATTAGTGGCTGGCGGGTTATCTCCAAATGCATATTGCTGACGAGATGATGAGACTCTCTTGAAAATTTGACTGCAATGACTAATCAGAAGTATCTGTTCCAAATCTGAACAAGATTAGGTTTCTGGGAGTCTGCAGGAATGTCATGAGTACATGGCAACTTCCCCTTTTAGTTGCTGTGGTGTCGCACATCGATAGCAGAGAAAGCGAAGAACAGAGACAGACAATTCACTCTGAAAAACAATAAAATAATGAACATAGAAAAATGGGTTCAAGCGCATTCATAAGCCTAAAATTCAAATGAAAGCAATCTATTTTTGTCTATCAAGTTTGCAGAGGTAAGAGAAACAGTAATTCCCTGTGTTGGCAAAAGGTGCTAGGGAGCTACCAGAATCAGATAGACTGGTTTTGCTTCTTAGCTCTTCCTCTTTCTAGGGAAGGGGACTCGGGCATGTCATTTATTTTGTCCAAGACTACTTCCTGTTCTGTAAGATGCAGATAATATTAGTAACCACCCCACAAGGGTTTTGAGAGATTTCAGTGAAGTAATGCTTATAAAGTGCTTAGTATATCATCTGACACAGAGTAAATGTTCAGTTGATATTAGAATTACAATAATTACTGTTGGAAGCTAGAAACCCAACACTCTAATGGGGGAGTATGAACTGGCAAAACCCTACATAATAAAAACTTGACATATATGTTAAAACCTTAATAATAAGTATACATCTGACTTAGGCATTCCATTTCTAGAAATCTATTGGGAGGAAACAGGACACAATAATATGTTTTACAAGGATATCTTTCATGGTATTTTTTATAATGACAGAAATGGAAACAATTTAAATACCTAATAGTAAGGAAGTAGTTAAAAATTATGGTTTGTCTGCCTACTAGAGTTTCAGTCAGGTGTCTCCAAGAGATGCAGAGCATGTTTTTGAGGAATATTTAATGGCTGAGAGGAAACAATACTATGTGAAAATAATGGTTTTAAATTTGTCTGTAACCAGTCAACAAATACTTCTGGGGCCTCAGCTGCATAGGGTGGGTACCATGGATACCCAGGGTCCCAGGGTGGGCACCACGGATAAGGTTGTGAATAAAGCAGACAGAGTACTGCCCTCACAGAGCATCTGGTCTCTCCACTGAAAATGTGTTCTTTTTATAACAAAGAGGACTCTTAGTGAAACAAAAGGGGAAACTATATTAGTTTGTTAGGGTTGCCATAACGAAGTGCCATGGGTTAGGTGGTTTAGACAACAGAAACTATTTTTCTTACAGTCATATTCTGAGGTACTGGTGGTTAGGACTCCAACATCCGAACTTGGGGGGAGGAGACAATTCAGCTCATAATAGAAACCATCTGATAATATGTCTTGTCTGACAATTACTCTTTTGAGCCATATGGTAAAGAAACCATGTACCTCTTCCTTTTCCTTTCAGTGGGGGCATTTTTAGCCCCTTTGGAGAGACCTTTTAGGAAGACTAAGAATAGGTACCTCTCTTTGAAAGCCTGTTCATTGGCCCTAGCATGGGCGGCTGTGGAGATTTTAGTTTAGGAGAAGGTGATCTCAGATGGGAAGTCCTAAATCATCTGTAGATGATTATGATGTTATGGTGACATTCACAGGTTTCCCTGGCACTTCAAGTCTGAGTGAACTTCATGTATGAACTTAAAGCTTCTAGTAAGTCCAAGGTCCCCAACTCAGCCCAGAACTAAGGATTCCACGTGGACCTCCCAGGGTTAGGGAGGACTTCCTGAGGGTGGTGTCCCAAGGTCTAACCAGATTCAGATGCATACTCTGAAAATGAAATCTTCTGGGTGTGGCAAGGGCCATCCAAGAAGAAGGAGTCACTGATGAAGAACAGTAAAACCAGAAGCTTCTTTTATGATATAAATCCAAATTTACTTTCATTAAAAGAGAGATACACAAAAGAGGGGATAGATGACTGTTTACAGTTGGACGATTACCACAGGATCAGATTAATGTAGATGTGGATAGGAACCTACAGACCTCAAGTTCATCCCCTTGTTTTTTTTTTTTTTGAAGATTTTATTTATTTATTTGAGAGAGAGAGAATGAGAGATAGAGAGCAGGAGAGGGAAGAGGGTCAGAGGGAGAAGCAGACTCCCCGCTGAGCAGGGAGCCCGATGCAGGACTCGATCCTGGGACTCCAGGATCATGACCTGAGCCGAAGGCAGTCGCTTAACCAACTGAGCCACCCAGGCGCCCTCCCCTTGTTTTAAAGGTTGGGTTGTAACTGGCCCACCAGAGCCACCTACAAATTGCCCAAATTTCACATGTGATGAGCAGCAAAGACTGATCTCAAGTCTAGGGATCTCGATCTTGATCCAGGGTCATTTCTGTGCTATACTATGAGGGATGGTGGGAGCACATGTGCTGGAGGAAACAGGGGACCCGTCCCCAGCTGCAGACTGATGGGCACTCCGGGCTCTCACTTTGGTCTCCTGTTGTTGGTGGTGGTACTTTTTACCTTCAAAACAAAAGTTAGGTAATACAGTCCCTTTTAACACTAATGTTCCATGAGTCTTCCATGGGCGCCACTCATTCTACGAATGATTTCCAGCATACTAACGAAGAGAGCCATGGCGTCATGTCTCGTCTGAGGAAGACTGAGAGTCAGGAGGTTAAAAAAAAAAAAGTGGGAAACGAACGATAAAACAGTTTGCAATCTTGTGTTTGCCTCCACTTACATTAAAGAGTGAGCTTCTACCTCCCTACTCATAGAGTGATTATGAGCTGATACATTTTGTTTTTTCAGATTCCTGCAATGTCATTTTTTTAAAAAAGATTTTTATTTATTTGAGAGAAAGAGAGCACACAAGCAGAGGAAGGGACAGAGGAAGAGGGAGAAGCAGACTCCCTGCTGAGCAGGGAGCCCAGCTTGGGGCTGGATCCCAGGACCCTGAGATTATGACCTGAGCCGAAGGCAGACACTTTACCGACTGAGCCGCCCAGGTGCCGCATCCTGCAATGTCATTCTTACCTCTGTTTTTATTAGCAAGTGAAACATCTTCATCTCATTTTCTTCTCCTCTTGAAATGCTAAGCTATAGTTTTCAGGGTGCCAAATGTCAAGGGATTGATGAAAGTTTTTTTTAGCCTTTCTTTTTGATTAGCTTCAAATTTTTTTTTTCTTTTCTTCCTTCTCTCTTTGTGTTCTCTTCAGTGTGTGATTAGGTTTGTTTTCAAAAGGTGTTGTAACCTTAGCAAAATTTTCATTAGCATTCCCCATGCACACTTTAATTAAAGGAAACTCATGCTTTGCTCAAGCCATCAGAGAAATGAAAAGTATAGTCTAATGCTAAACATTTTTGTACTTTGCATTAAATTAACTGGACCCCCTTCTCAGATGTAAGAACAGAAAGAAGGCCAGAGACCAACACCCACTCACAGAAAAATTCATAAGTAGCCGGGTTCCAAGACTGTTTCCAGTTATCTCATGTCCTTTTTGCTTTTAAAGGACAAAGATCTAAATGAGGAGTTGTACCTTCCTGGATGAAACAGAGCATTAATTGCTGACATTTTTACATGCTGCTGAAGAGTGTACGTGAGATGTAATGCATATATTTCTACAAGGTTCCTGTGTCAATTGTACAATTTTTTAATTGGGTTTCTTGCATTAGTCCTTTTACCAAATTGATGATGCTAATTTCATTTCTTTTACAAAAATTGAAATTTAAACCATTAGGCTTTCCTTCAAATATACGGAAACCTAATAAACTGTATTTTACTTGTCAAATAATCTTTATCATACATAGTGATTATGGAAATAAGGGTTCTTAGAATTTTCTGCTTCTTTTTTCTTTCAGCAACAAGGGAAGACCATCTATTTTATTTTGATATGAGCTCTCATTTTCTGTGATTTTTAAATGAACCTAAAACATTGCTCTGGAGTATCAGATCCAAGAGTCTTTATTTTTAGCTACCTTCACATGGTTACTTCAAAAAATTGCTTTTAAAAAATCTTTCATTTTGGTGTTCTTTTGGTCAGTGTGACTTCGAAATTACTCAGGTTGAGGAGCAAATTTTAAGATAACTCTCTCCATGTGCCAAAGAACAAAATGTTACAAGAACTGCCTGTTGATTTGCTGTGGTTCTTTGACAAAGAATCCTGAGCTAGCCAGGAGTCCACTGAGGCCTGGAAAGAATTGACAGTTACGGTGCATGACCCCTGCCCCTGGTCCTAACTCTTTTCACTTCCTGTTGCGGGCCTCTAGCTCCTTGTTCCTGAAAGTGTTGGCCATGGAACCTGAGAAGTGAAGTAAGAGCAGTTGAAATGTCCACAGAGCAAAGAGTGGATGGGACTCCATCCACCTCAGTTCATGATCAGTGCACGCTACGACCCGAAGGTAATTCATTAATTCATAATGAGGAATCACTGTCACAGAGATTTGAAATACTTAGAATCTACATGTCCTTCTCCTCGTGGACAGACTGACATGGGAAGTCAAATAATCATTACAAAATTGCTATATGAGAATGGAATTAGAACCTAAGGAGTTAATGGCATCTGGCTAAAAGAGTTGAATGTATCCATTTCATAAAAGGGATGTTCTTACTAATGGGACCACAATACTTGAAGTCCATTAGCTAACTCTCCTTCATCCCTGGATGTGCTTGGATAGGCATTCTACCATTTACCTCAGTGACTCACCTTCTTCTACGTTTCCTAACTGACCAGCTCCTTTAATGATTTATACATTCTTTATTTAGACATATCAATATATTTAATCATATCATTGTGAAATTAGCCCTGCCTGGGAGCCATGCTATCTCTTTAAAATGACGGTCATTCATCCATCAAATATTTATAGTGTCTCCTGTGTGTCAGGCCTTGTATTTTGCATTAGGCACACAGCAGTAAGTGAAGACAAACAAGTTATACAGTCTGGTGGGGGAAATGATTAAACAAGCAATTATAATCACATGTGACAGGTGTTACACAAGGAAAAGAGTGGGGAGTTATGGATCACATCATCCCTAGCCTAAGGGACTCAAGAGGGTTTCTGGGAGAAAATGATGCCAAATTTGAGAACTGAAGGATGGGGTTGGGAAGGGCAGAGATGAGAAAAGTACTCTTGGGAACTTCCTGTGTGAAGGCCCACAGGGGAGAGAGTACAAGTGACCTTCAAGGCACAGAAAGAATTTCATTAGAGCAATAACAAAATGTGGAGACGATAATGGCTGGTGAGCTCAGCAGAGACCAGATCAGAAAGGGTCTTGTTAGACCTACCGAGAAGACTGGACTCTCTCCACACTTGCTGCATTTCATAATGAGCAGAAATAAACCCAGGAGGTTGGCACAAAGGACGTCCACACAGGCTTCTTGGATGGGCTGCAGCACAGCAATATGCCTTGGAATAGTCTGTGGGAAAAGTGGAGGGAAGTGGAGGGATTCATTTGCCTGTTCTTTCCCATCTCCTGTTCTCCATTAGTAAGGGTTACCCCAGGTATATCAGTTACAGGTAGCCAGAGAGGCAGAACCAATGGGAGCCTCTACCCATGGGTTTGTTACAGGAATTGGCTGATGCCATTGTGGGGGCTTGCTTGACAGTCCCGGAAAGCTGTCTCCATATCTGATGCTGGAGCTTGAAGTCCACAGGGCAGGTGGTCTGGAAGAGATGATCATGAGCAGGCTGAAAGTCCGTGAGGACGGACTAAAGCCTACATCTGTTCTTGCTTCCTTTGACCTCTGTGAAGAAGGTGGTCTGGCAGAAGCTGGCGCTTTTTGTCATCGAGCTTAACACACACCCATGGCCTAGGATTCACAAACACTGAAGGTGAATTGAGAAAGTAGGACGATTGCAGGCCCAGCTGCTGCTTCATGCCAATGCAGTAAGTCATCCAATTAGCAATACATGTCAGCTACAAAATAGCATCTTCCTTTTGTCCACCTAACAAATCTCCCTAGAATCCCCCTGTGGTCCATCTTGGGGCATGGCTTTCACACCAGAATGCCACTTACTTCTCCTCCAAACCTCATTCTTGGGCCAGTTCTTGAAAGCACAAAACCTGATGGGAAATTAATTCTAGGTAGCATCATCTGGCCTCTGTAATGTGGGGCTTCTCCAAGTGTAGAAGTTCTAGGAGAAGCCAAAAACTTTGAGCAGCTGCTGTTCAGGCCTGGCATGTGTAGAACAAGTGTTGGTTGACCCCTAGCAACCAACACTTGGTAGCAGAATGGGCTGGGAGACAGTATATCTGAGAGAATCTGAGGTGCCTCATAAAATAGAGCTATCTGTTGTGAAATTTCAATAAAATTATACATAAGAGGATGTTTAAGCCTGAATGGAAAATGTTTTAAAACTGAGTCAGAAGACTTTGAAAAGTTTATTTTTGTTGGGCAAAGAAACATAACACTTCAGAAGCCTGTCAACTGAAGCTTATAGTTCTTATGTTTTGACTCTCAAACCTTTTGCATGATAAATAATTTGCAACTTCGGGTACTTTACCACTAAAGTTTTTAATATACATATATATCATTATGCATTACCCATGTTTATAACATGGGACGGTGGCTCACTAAGATTGAGAACTACAATTCTAAAAGCTGGTTCTGAATGAGAATAACCTTTCATTCAGCTTCTTAAATGTTTTTATCAATAAAACTTAATGATAGGATTATTCCCTTTGATTTTAGTGCCTGGTTGTAGGAGGGGGAGGGATTAAACTTGGTCCTGATGCTCCTTTGTGGTTTGAAATAGTACCTTATATTATTTTTTAAGTAATCGAATTATCAATTGATCAATTATCATGACTTTCTTGTGGGGTATAGATCAATTTGAATTTCTTAGTTAACTTCAAGTAAAAACAAGCCATGGGGTACTTTTAGAAAACTAGACAGTAGGAATTATCATGGACAGCTTCACAAAGGATGTCGAGATGGTCTGTAACCATCCTTTGTCTCCATTTCAACACTCACAAAAATTTTTCAAATATTAGACAAGACTCTTTAGACTGTGACGGAAAACTGACTTGAAGTAGCTTAAGCCAAAAAAAAAAAAAAAAAAAAGGAATCTATCAGCTCTTGTAACTGAAGTCTAGAAGATCTCCCATGTGGCTGAATTCAGAGACTCAAATATCTCTGTCTGTCTCTACATCTCATGCACACATGCACAATTTCTACCAAATCCAGTCTGAGGTATGCTCAACCCTGAATCACTCACTGAGCATTGTCAGAGGATGGGATGTTCCAGTTGACCAATGTGAGTAAGGTGGTTGGCAATCCCACTGTGTAATAATGAATTAACTTTACCCAAAGAGAGATCTGGCCTTGGTCCTGGCTCTTGCGACATAATCCCTAAACCCTTAGAATTTCCAAAGTGATGGGAGTGTCTTTGTTATCCGTGGTTGGCCCCTTGGACCACATCTGATGGTTTATTCTAACGAGGTGATTCAAAGTGAGGGTACGGCCACGCCAGAAAGATTAGCCATTTGATGAGAAAGGTGTGACTTGAAGCCATGAGATATCAGCTTAAAATCAGGGGAAGGGTGGTGGTTAGAAATTGAATTCAGCCATATGGGCAGTGATTCAATGAGGCATGCCTAAGTAATGAAATCCCACTGAAACTCTGGAGACCAAAGTCTGGGTGAGTTTCCCTTGATGACAATTTCTTTCATTGTTGTAACAGTTTGATGCTGGGAGCATAATGCCTCCCTGAGTATGATAGAGCCTTCATATTTAGAACCCTCTCACGCTTTACTTTCTGCATCTCTGGTTCTAATTTGTACCATTTTGTTAGAATAAAACCATACTTCTAGTAAACTGGGGGTGGTCATGGGAGCCCTTAAATCTGTAGCCAGCTGGTCTGTTGTGAGGATGACCCAGGGAAACTCTGAGCTTCTGGTTGGTGTCTGAGGTGAGGGTAAGCTTGTGGGAACTATTCCTTCAGACTTTGAAGTTTGGCATACTCATGATAGTTGGTGTCTGAAGTTTTGAGGAGACTTGGTAGTCTAGAGGACTGTGCCCTTAACCTTAACTTTGTCTAACTCTGGTACCCACCACTAAGGAGCAGCAGTTTCTGAAAGGAAAAATGATGGGTAAACAAAAAAAGAAACCAAACAAAATAAATAAACAAAACAAAAACAAATGCCCAATTAACTCCTTTTTCAATGTGCTCCATCACTCTCAAAAATATGGTACCTATAACAATGCCCCATGGCTACTGTTACAGACTGAATGTTTGTATTCCCCCCAAATCCATACGTTGAAGCCCTAAACCTCAGTGTGATGGTAGTTCGAGGTTGGCTTTTTGGAGGCAATTCGGTTTAGATGAGGTCATGAGGATGGGCCTCCCAATATGGGAGTAATGTTCTTTTAAGAAGAGATCAGTACCCCTCCCATGTAAGGTCACAGAAAGAAGGCGGCTGTCTACAATCCAGGAAACAGGTCTTTATCAGGAATTGAATCTTGATCTTGAACTTCCAGCCTTCAGAACTGTGAGAAATAAATGTCTGTTGTTTAAGCCACCCCGCCTGTGGTATTTTGTTATAGCAGCCCAAGGCAACTAAGACACTACTAAGACCTTTCAGGACATGCTTACCCAAAGCTGTAAACTTGGACAACATTTTTTGTTTGGTACCTTCTCTAACGACCAGTCCTGAAATAAAAACTTGAGTTATGTTGTTAGTTATTGATAATAAATTAGTGTGCTACCTTTCTTCTAACATTTACTTTTGAAAGTCACCGAGTTTTTTTTTTTTTAAAGATTTATTTATTTATTTGAGAGAGGGAATGAGAGAGAGAGAGAGTACATGAGATGGGGGAGGGTTAGAGGGAGAAGCAGGCTCCCTTACTGAGCAGGGAGCCCGATGTGGGACTCGATCCCGGGACTCTGGGATCATGACCTGAGCCGAAGGCAGTCGCTTAACCAACTGAGCCACCCAGGCGCCCAGTCACCGAGTTTTTAACCCAAATCACAGAGTCATCTAGAATGTAAACTTCAGGAGGGCAAGGACTAATTAGAAAGCTGCCTGGTGTCAAAATGGTCAATTAAGACAATGAGCCAAACACTCAAGGCTTTATTCACTTCCTGCAGTAGTGTCAGCAAATGGCCACAAAGAGGAAGAAGGTGCTAGCTTCCCCACTGTTCCATGTACTCATAAATGGAGCTGAGTGAGGACAGGGTAGACCAGCACACTGCTGAGGGAGCACTAAACCACAGGCTCCTGCCATTTTGTGGAAGGGGGAATTGGGGGCAAGAGAAGGAGAAGGGCAAGGAGTGGAAAAGTACTGAGTATGAGTCAGAGCGGAGGAAGAGGTCTTCCAGCACCCTCCCGGCCACCAGGAGGTTCCCTGGGAAGCCCGCCAGGCTAAAACCTTAAAATTAGCTATGGTCAGGCCTGAAAGATCACACATAGAATTTTGACCTGGGGTGGACTCCTCAGGACCCTTGTCTGTTTGTTCCCTAATGCATTGTAAGTGCCTGCAACAGTGAGAAGCACAGAGTAGGCACTCAGTAAATTATTTTTATAGCTGGCAACACAGAGCCACTGAAGATGCTGCAGGAGCCATTCCATTGGCCTTAATAATGTCACTGAATGTTAGAGCAGCTGTCTCCAAAATTGATGAGCTCCAGCAACACGTCAGATGCCCAGTGCAACCAGGTCTCCAACAGAGCAGTGAACACTGGAATCGTGGCGTGGGTTGGGAGGTAGAAGAAAGACAAGGGCTGGTGTGGGGAGCAAGATGGCGGAGGAGTAGGAGACCTGGATTTCATCTGGTCTCAGAAATTCAGCTGAATAGGGATCAAACCATTCTGAACACCTACGAACTCAACAGGGGATCGAAGAAAGAATAGCAACAACTCTCTGAATACAAAAGCGACCACTTACTGGAAGGTAGGACGTGCGGAGAAGTGAATCCGAGGCGATATTCGGGAGGAGAGACGGCGGGGGAGGGGGCCTCCGTGGGCCACTTCTGGCAAGTGCTAGAGCCACGGAGCACAAAATCGGAACTTTGAGAAGTCGGCTCCGCTGAGGGACGTCGCTCCAGTGGCTAAGCGGGGGGGTGGAAACCTCGTGGGACAGTGTGGTCTCAGGACCCTCGGGGTTACAGAAAGACTGGGGGTGCCTGAGTGCGGCAGAGCTCCCAGGTATTGGAGCAGGGAAGCCGGCTGCAGAGACGGAGCCGAGGCACGGGCTCTCAGCTCGGGGTCGCCATAAACTGTGATCCGTGGCCCAATCGGGCCACTGCTCCTCCAGCAGGGACCCAACAAGCGGCAGAGCCGGGGAGACTCCCCTTCCTCCTCCGGGAGGAGCGGCGCGGGAGCGCACCGCAGGGATCTGCTGGGTTTGGAGACTCCACACGGGGTCGGGTGCCAGAGATAGAAACGCTCGGTCACAGGCCGGGTGAGCACGGAGTGCGGCCGGAGACCGAGGAGACGGGAGTGACTGACTGCTTTTCTCTGGGGGCGCACTGAGGAGCGGGACCCTGAGTTCTCAGCTCCTCCGGGCGGAGATTGGGAGGCCACCATTTTCACCCTGGTCCTCCAAAGCTGTACCGAGAGCTTGCAGGGAACAAAAGCTCCTGAGAGCAAACCCGAGCAGCTTGCTTAGCCCGGACCAACAAGGGCGGGGCAATTCCGCCTCCGGCAAAGACATTTGGGAACCACGGCAACAGGCCCCTCCCCCAGAAGATCAGCACGAACAGCCAGCAAGCCAAGACCAAGTTTACCGATCAAGGAGAACGGGAGAACTCCAGCGCTACAGGAATACTGCACATAGAATTCATGGCTTTTTTACCATAATTCATTAGTTTTTCAAGGTTAATTTTTTAACTGTTTTTTTTTGAATTTTTCTTTTTCCCTTTCTCAACCAACATCTTATCAATCCCTTTTTTATAAAAACATTTTTTATTTTTCATTTTTAGAATCATATTTTATCCCTTCATAGTAGTTACCCTTATTTTTGGCATATATATATAAGTTGTTCTCTCTTTAAAATTTTGAGATACAGTTTCTTCTAACAGAACAAAATATACCCTAAATCACTAGTGTATGGCTTTGTTGTAGTCTCCTGCCTGATCACATTCTCTCCCTTTTTTTTTCTTTTCTTTTTTTTTTAAATCTTCTTTCTTTTTTCAAACAACTTCTTATCTTATCAATTCCTTTTATAAAAACTTTTATAATTTTCATCTTTACAGTCATCTTCCATCCCTTCATTGTACCAACCCTTATTCTGGACATATATAAGTCTTTCTTCCTTTAAAATTTTAGGAGGCGCTTTCTTCTTCCTTTTTTTTTTTTTTTTTTTTTTTGTAGTTTACCTGAGAGTTCACTCTTGGTGTTTATATTCTTTTTATTTTTTATTTTTTTATTTTTTTATTGTTATGTTAATCACCATATATTACATCATTAGTTTTTGATGTAGTGTTCCATGATTCATTGTTTGTGCATAACACCCAGTGCTCCATGCAAAACATGCCCCCTTGAATACCTATCACCAGGCTAACCCATCCCCCCACCGTCCTCCCCTCTAGAACCCTCAGTTTGTCTTTCAGAGTCCATCGTCTCTCATGGTTCGTCTCCCCCAGAGGCACTTACTTCTAACAGACCAAAATACGCCCAAAATCTAGTCTGTGGCACTGATCTATGCACTAGCCTGATCATATTTGATCATATTCTGTTCTTTTTGTTTTGTTCTGTTTTTGTTTGTTTTTATCTTTTTCTTTTTCTTTTTTTTTCTCTCTTTCCCTTTCTTTTCCCCTGGTTTCAGGTCTTTTCTGATTTGTATAGAATATATTTCCTGGGGACGTTGTTAACCTGTTAGCATTTTGTTCTCTCACTCATCTATTGTCCTCTGGACAAAATGACAAGACGAAAAAGATCACCTCAGCAAAAAGAACAAGAGGTAGTACTGTCTGCCAGGGACCTACTCAATACGGACATTAGTATGATGTCAGACCTAGAGTTCAGAATCATGACTTTAAAGATACTAGCTGGGCTTGAAAAAAGTGTGGAAGTTATTAGAGAAACCCTTTCTGGAGAAATAAAAGAACTAAAATCTAACCAAGTTGAAATCAAAAAGGCTATTAATGAGGTGCAATCAAAAATGGGGGCGCTAACTGCTAGGATAAATGAGGCAGAAGAGAGAATTAGTGATATAGAAGACCAAATGATGGAAAATAAAGAGGCTGAGAAAAAGAGAGAGAAACAACTACAGGATCACGAGGGCAGAATTTGAGAGATAAGCGATACGATAAGACGAAACAACTTTAGAATAATTGGGATCCCAGAAGAAGAAGAAAGAGAGAGAGGGGCAGAAGGTATATTGGAGCAAATAATACCAGAGAACTTCCCTAATGTGGGGAAGGAAACAGGCATCAAAATCCAGGAGGCACAGAGAACCCCTCTCAAAATCAATAAAAATAGGTCAACAACCTGACATCTAATAGTAAAACTTCCGAGTCTCAGAGACAAAGAGAAAATCCTGAAAGCAGCTCTGGAGAAGAGATATGTAACCTACAATGGTAGAAACATTAGATTGGCAACAGATCTATCCACAGAGACCTGGCAGGCCAGAAAGGACTGGCATGATATCTTCAGAGCACTAAACGAGAAAAATATGCAGCCAAGAATACTATATCCAGCGAGGCTCTCATTGAAAATAGAAGGAGAGATAAAAAGCTTCCAGGACAAACAAAAACGAAAGAAATTTGCAAACACGAAACCAGCCCTACAAGAAAGATTGAAAGGGGTCCTCTAAGCAAAGAGGAGCCTAAAAACAGCATAGATCAGAAAGGAACACAGACAATATACAGTAACAGTCACCTTACAGGCAATACAGTGGCACTAAATTCATACCCTTCAGTAGTTATCCTGAATGTAAATGGGCTAAATGCCCCAATCAAAAGACAAAGGCTATCAGGTTGGATTAAAAAACAAGACCCATCAATATGCTGTCTGCAAGAGACTCATTTTAGACCCAAAGACACCCCCAGATTGAAAGTGAGGGGGTGGAAAACCATTTACCCTGCTAATGGACACCAAAAGAAAGCTGGGGTGGCATTCCTTATATCAGACAAATTAGATTTTAAACCAAAGACTGTAATAAGAGATGAAGAAGGACACTGTATCCTACTTAAAGGGTCTATCCAACAAGAAGATCTAACAATTGTAAATATCTATGCCCCTAACATGGGAGCAGCCAATTATATAAGGCAATTAATAACAAAAGCAAAGACACACATTGACAACAATACAATAATAGTGGGGGAATTTAACACCCCCCTGACTGAAATGGACAGATCATCTAAGCAAAAGATCAACAAGGAAATAAAGACTTTAAATGAAACACTGGACCAAATGGACTTCACAGACATATTCAGAACATTCCATCCCAAAGCAACGGAATGCACATTCTTCTCTAGTGCCCATGGAACATTCTCCAGAATTGATCACATCCTAGGTCACAAATCAGGTCTCCACCGGTACCAAAAGATTGGGATTATTCCCTGCATGTTTTCAGACCACAGTGCTTTGAAACTAGAACTCAATCACAAGAGGAAAGTCGGAGCGAACTCAAACACATGGAGGCTAAAGAGCATCCTACTAAAGAATGAATGGGTCAACCAGGAAATTAAAGAAGAATTTAAAAAACTCATGGAAACCAATGAAAATGAAAACACAACTGTTCAAAATCTTTGGGATACAGCAAAGGCAGTCCTGAGAGGAAAGTATATAGCAATACAAGCCCTTCTCAAGAAACAAGAAAGGTCTCAAATACACAATCTAACCCTACACCTAAAGGAGCTAGAGAAAAAACAGCAAATAAAGCCTAAACCCCGCAGGAGAAGAGAAATAATAAAAATCAGAGCAGAAATCAATGAAATAGAAACCAAAAGAACAGTAGAACAGATCAACAAAACTAGGAGCTGGTTCTTTGAAAGAATTAACAAGATTGATAAACCCCTGGCCAGACTTATCAAAAAGAAAAGAGAAATGACCCAAATCAACAAAATCATGAATGAAAGAGGAGAGATCACAACCAACACCAAAGAGATACAAACAATTATAAGAACATAGTATGAGTAACTCTATGCCAGCAAATTAGATAACCTGGAAGAAATGGGTGCATTCCTAGAGGTGTATCAACTACCAAAATTGAACCAGGAAGAAATAGAAAACCTGAACAGACCTATAACCACTAAGGAAATTGAAGCAGTCATCAAAAATCTCCCAACAAATAAAAGCCCAGAGCCAGATGGCTTCCCAGGGGAATTCTACCAAACATTTCAAGAAGAATTAATACCTATTCTCCTGAAACTGTTCCAAAACATAGAAATGGAAGGAAAACTTCCAAACTCATTTTATGAGGCCACCATTACCTTGATCCCCAAACCAGACAAAGACCCCATCAAAAAGGAGAATTGCAGACCAATATCCTTGATGAACATGGATGCAAAAATTCTCACCAAAATACTAGTCAGTAAGATCCAACAGTACATTCAAAGGATTATTCACCATGACCAAGTGGGATTTATCCCTGGGCTGCAAGGTTGGTTCAACATCTCCAAATCAATCAACATGATACAATACATTAACAAAAGAAAGAACAAGAATCTTCAGATCCTCTCAATAGATGCAGAAAAAGCATTTGACAAAGTACAGCATCCTTTCTTGATCAAAACTCTTCAGAGTATAGGGATAGAGGGTACATACCTCAATATCATAAAAGCCATCTATGAGAAACCTACAGCAAATATCATTCTCAATGGGGAAAAGCTGAGAGCTTTTCCCCTAAGGTCAGGAACGCGGCAGGGATGTCCACTCTCACCACTGCTATTCAACATAGTATTAGAAGTCCTAGCCATAGCAATCAGGCAACAAAAAGAAATCAAAGGCATCCAAATCGGCAAAGAGGAAGTCAAACTCTCACTCTTTGCAGATGATATGATACTGTATGTGGAAAACCCAAAAGACTCCACCCCAAAACTGCTAGAACTCATACAGGAATTCAGTAAAGTGGCAGGATATAAAATCAATGCACAGAAATCAGTGGCATTCCTATATACCAACAACAAGACAGAAGAGAGACAAATCAAGGAGTCAATCCCATTTACAACTGCACCCAAAACCATAAGATACCTAGGAATAAATTTAACCAAAGAGGCAAAGGATCTGTACTCAGAAAACTATAAAATACTCATGAAAGAAATTGAAGAAGACACAAAGAAATGGAAAAACGTTCCATGCTCATGGATCGGAAGAAAAAACATTGTGAAGATGTCAATGCTACCTAGAGCAATCTACACATTCAATGCAATCCCCATCAAAATACCATCCACTTTTTTCAAAGAAATGGAACAAATAATCCTAAAATTTGTATGGAACCAGAAGAGACCCCGAATAGCCAGGGGAATATTGAAAAAGAAAAGCAAAGCTGGAGGCATCACAATTCTGGACTTCCAGCTCTCTCACAAAGCTGTCATCATCAAGACAGTATGGTACTGGCACAAAAACAGACACATCGATCAATGGAACAGAATAGAGAGCCCAGAAATGAACCCTCAACTCTATGGTCAACTCATCTTCGACAAAGCAGGAAAGAATATCCAGTGGAATAAAGACAGTCTCTTCAAAAAATGGTGTTGGGAAAATTGGACAGCCACATGCAGAAGAATGAAATTGGACCATTTCCTTACACCACACACAAAAATAGACTCCAAATGGTTGAAAGACCTAAACGTGAGACAGGAGTCCATCAAAATCCTAAAGGAGAACACAGGTAGCAACCTCTTTGACCTCAGCCGCAGCAACTTCTTCTTAGAAACATCGCCAAAGGCAAGGGAAGCAAGGGCAAAAATGAACTATTGGGATTTCACCAAGATGAAAAGCTTTTGCACAGCAAAAGAAACAGTCCACAAAACCAAAAGACAACTGACAGAATGGGAGAAAATATTTGCAAATGACATATCAGATAAAGGGCTAGTATCCAAAATCTATAAAGAACTTATCAAACTCAACACCCAAAGAACAAATAATCCAATCAGGAAATGGGCAGAAGACATGAACAGACATTTTTCCAAAGAAGACATTCAGATGGCCAACAGACACATGAAAAAGTGCTCAATATCGCTTGGCATCTGGGAAATCCAAATCAAAACCTCAATGAGATACCACCTCACACCCGTCAGAATGGCTAAAATGAACAAGTCAGGAAACGACAGATGTTGGCGGGGATGCGGAGAAAGGGGAACCCTCCTACACTGTTGGTGGGAATGCAAGCTGGTGCAGCCACTCTGGAAAACCGTATGGAGGTTCCTCAAACAGTTGATAATAGAGCTACCATAGGATCCAGCCATTGCACTACTGGGTATTTACCCCAAAGATACAAATGTAGGGATCCGAAGGGGTACATGCACCCCAATGTTTATAGCAGCAATGTCCACAATAGCCAAACTGTGGAAATAGCCAAGATGTCCAACGACAGATGAATGGATAAAGAAGATGTGTTATATATACACAATGGAATATTATGCAGCCATCAAAAGGAATGAGATCTTGCCATTTGCAACGACGTGGATGGAACTGGAGGTTGTTATGCTGAGTGAAATAAGTCAATCAGAGAAAGACATGTATCATATGACCTCGCTGATATGAGGAATTCTTAATCTCAGGAAACAAAGTGAGGGTTGCTGGAGGGCTGGCGGGTGGGAGGGAGGGGGTGGCTGGGTGATAGACATTGGGGAGGGTATGTGCTATGGTGAGCGCTGTGAATTGTGCAAGACTGTTGAATCACAGATCTGTACTTCTGAAACAAATAATGCAATATATGTTAAGGGGAAAAAAAAGAAGAAGAAGAAGGTAGCAGGAGGGGAAGAATGAAGTGGAGTAAGTCAGAGGGGGAGACGAACCATGAGGGACGATGGACTCTGAAAAACAAACTGAGCGTTCTAGAGGGGAGGGGGGTGGGGGGATGGGTTAGCCCTGTGAATAGTATTAAAGAGGGCACATTCTGCGTGGAGCACTGGGTGTTATGCATGAACAATGACTCATGGAACACTACATCAAAAACTAATGATGTAATGTATGGTGATTAACATAACAATAAAAATTATATAAAAAAAGAAGAAAGACAAGGGCTGGCAAAAGACAAAAAAATGTGAAGAAATGAATAGATGATTACTGAAGGTTTGGGGAAATGCCCTTTTGTGCACATTGCATGAAAATATAGCTTTATAATTCTAAACTCTCATTTGAGGAAAGCAGATTAGGTTGTAAATTTATAACAACTCCCTGCACCTTCTGCCATTTGGCCTTTGGGCTCATTGACAATGTAATGGTCACGATGCAATTTGTTCCCAGAGGTCAGCAGAAGAATGCTCTTCCCATCTCTGATTATAGCGTGTTCTCATTTAAGAGGGGCCTCTCCTGATCTTTGCATGCTGCTCCCCCATCTGTCCTTCCCATTTGTGCATTTGCCCAAATCCAGAGCCATAACTCACAGTTCACTCTGTAATGTGGGATGTCTTTGGTGCTCAGCGTTAACTCACCGGATTGAAAGGGTCAAAGAACCTAAACTTCTAAACAAGAAAAGCCTGCTCTGTTGAATGCTTCTTGGAAATTTGCATATTTTTATTTCATTGCCTTAGAAATTATTACCAGGAAGTTAAATCTTTGTAGTCTATAAACAATATGATGAAGTGTGATTTCCCCCCCTCTAATGGATTTGTTTTTAAAGAAACAAAACTTGGATTCAAATATTTTAAAGATGTTTCCTATGATCCCGTGTTATTTAAAACTCATTCATTAAACATCTGATGAATAGGTCTATTACATTTTTTTTAAAGTTGATTGAATGTTCATTTTGGAAGGATGGAATGAATTATCACACAATGATTTCATTTCAATACCTCTTTGTAGGTGGCCAGTGTTATATGGAATTGAATCACAATGTGCTCTACAAATTGACAGGCTAGCAATCATTATTTTTCATGTAAAAGCAGGAGTCTATCTTTAATCTCATCATATTTTCAGTGGTAGAAGAGATGGAGGTGGTGAAGCATTATTTGTCCCGCACAGAAAATTACGCCACAAAATAAGTCATGTGCAGGGCTGTCATAATGGTTCAACGGTTATAGTGACAGAAAAAAAAAAAAAAAGAGTAGTGATGGCTAGCCTTCAGTGCACAGTGAAATAGTGAACAATTTGTTAAATATCCCTGGAGTCAATTAAAATGGCATATGATCAGTTTGGTGGCTGCCAAGCCTCAGTGGGAGCCAATTAGAATTCACCAAAAATGAAAGTGGATGAATCTGGAGAAACAGTGTTGGATTTATGGGGGAAAGCAAACAAGTCATTGAGCCAAGAATAATGTTGGTGGGCATTCTCTAAAGGAGATTGGTAAACAGGACTGTAGAGCTGTTCACGTTCACAGTGGTTTGAATGTTTCTTCTGCAATATTTTAAGCCATTACTGCAGAGGAATTAAATTAGTTGGATTTAGCCTACACAACATGAGAGAACCATTCTGCAAATTGCAGTCATTAT
This sequence comes from Zalophus californianus, assembly GCF_009762305.2. Taxonomy (NCBI): domain Eukaryota; kingdom Metazoa; phylum Chordata; class Mammalia; order Carnivora; family Otariidae; genus Zalophus; species Zalophus californianus. The sequence goes on along the minus strand of NC_045603.1, from coordinate 118,466,225 downwards.
TAATTTTGTTCCAGAAGCTGCCTTGCATGAAACATTAGAGTGATTTTTCTTTTCTTTTTGCATTTAAACTACAGATAAACACTGCAGATTGCTCCAGATGAATGCTATGGAGACGCTGAAGACTGTCCGACAATTTCTTTTAAAGTCAGATATTCCATTGTGAAAATGTTCGAACAATCTAATGATGGATGTTCATTAGTTCACTGCTGTCAAGACGAGTTACTACTCCACGTCTCTGATACTGATTGTGTTTTGGCAGTCATGATTGAGTTGTTGAAGAAAAAACACTCCACAGAGCTCTCTCGACTGTGTCCAAACCAGCACCAACTTGAAATATCATTGGCTTACTCAGCAGCATTAAAACCCACAAAGCGAATTGGTTAGATCCATCCCAGAGACTTTTCCACAGCAGTAAATGGATTTGCCCTCTTTACAGCAGGGAGCAGAGTTCCAACGCAATTATTCTTATTGGAACAGACTAAGGAATTTACTTCAAATGAGGTTGCTGGTTGTCCTGTGGAGGAAGCTGTGTCAGAATAAATATCCAGCTACTCTTCAGAGACATAATTTGTTCATTCTCCCATGAAACACTTGTGCCACATGAGCAGTAGATAGCCAACTTTGCTTGGATGGAGGAAACAGTCTTTCACTGTAGCAAAACTTGTATGTGGCTCAGGTAGGGTCCCATTTTAATGAAAACAGTTTAACGTTCGGTTCTTTGCAAGGAGCCACTTCCATATGCCAGATGTCCTGAAGCAATAAGCCTTTGTTACTTGTTCACAATCAATTTTATTAAGGGAAAAATTCCAAGTGACAGATGTCACCAGTGAATGTTCACATCAGTTTAATGAAGACCTGGCTTTGGAATGTATCATTGCAGGGCAACTCTTTAAATGCAAAACCTATACTGTTACAATTTGACAAGATAGGGTGCTTTGAGGATTTATGGGACAGGCACAGACAGTTTCTCATGTGGCAGAGCATATACTTTATCCTTCTTCGACTACAAACCTCCCTAAACTTAAGATAGTGCTTGAATATAGTGAATACTCAGGAGGTACTTGGTAATGAAAGAGATGATGACTATGGCCCAGAAGTAGGCACAGGATGGGATGTGCTATCAAGAACAAACAAAACTTTATGAAAATTCATTCTTTCTTTTCAAATACAGTGTGTCCCTACTAGGTATAAACTATGAGGAGAGAAATTCCAAGTGATATAAGTTTACTCTGTGATAACTTGATGTGGCTTGAGTTGTAGATGGTGGCATCTCCTTTCTTCATATTGCATTTTAAGGTCTACCAACTATGAGCTTCCCGGTTTTTAAATTTATTTTTATTTATTTAAGAAAGAGAGAGAGGGAGGGAGGGAAAGTACAGAGGGAGAGGGAGAAGCAGGCTCCCCTCTAAGTAGAGAGCCCAATGTGGGGCTCGATCCCAGGACCCTGAGATCATGACCTGAGCTGAAGGCAAACGATGAACAAACTGAGCCACGCAGGTGCCCCCTATGAGCTTCCAGTTAACAGAAGGTCTTAATATTAGCTTATAACAATCTGGAAATGAGGTAGTTAGTTCTGTCCCTAAAGCGGAGCCCTTTGGCAGGGCTTCTTCCATTGGACTGAGTGAGATAATAGGAGACCTGAGGATACTAAAAATGACCTTGGGAGCATTTACATAGGTCATTCCTAACAGCAACACCACTATGCATATTTAAAACAGCCATCAAGGGCACTTAATGCCTGTATCTTATTCCTCATTCATTGACTCTGTTTGGAAATGTCAACACCATTTTGTATTTGTCTGAGATAGCCTCCATTTGTATGTCAAGCTGGGAGACACACTTCAGTTGACCTCATAAAGTAATGCTCCTTGCCAGAGACATGCCCCCTAGTATCCTAGACTTGACCATTCCCTGTCCTCACTGTAAAGTGGTCATTGAGAAACATGTCCAATCTTTTTCCTCTTTGTGTGCCTTGCCGGGGTGACAGGGGTATTACTATCTTTTGGTAGAGACTACTCTTTCTTCTTAGACTTTCTAATCTTTTAAACATTTAACATATTAAACTGAAGGCTACAGCTGAGCCTGATCTTTCATTGGTACCAGGGATAATAGTGGGACAGACAGTGTTGGAAATATCTCCTTTTCAAAGGTATGGCTCCTTTTGCTTTTCTCCCCCATTTGGTATTTGATTAAATCAGTGCTTCTAATTTATCAGCATGTTGGTAACAAAACCAGTCAATTTTTGCCAGGGCCACTCCAACTTCTAGTAAAGTCTCTAGGACACAAAGAGTACATTTATCATGAAGAGATTACAAAGGTTCACTTTGACATTTCAAGGAAGACTGATTATATGTATTCTTTTCATGAGATGCTTAAAGTCCATGTGAATATCAGTTATGCCCAAGGAACTACCAGATCTTGATGACTTTCCTACCTCCAAAGTTTGGCTCTTGGATCCCACAGTTAGGGGAAAGTTTTACTTTTCAGCTTGCTCTGAACTGAATATTTGCCCCCCTCCCATTCATATGTTGAAACCTAACCCCCAAGGTGATGATAGTGGGCGGTGGGGCCTTTGGGAAGTGCTTAGGTCATGAGGTCTCTTATCAAAGTGACCCAAGAGAGAGCTAGCTTGTCTCTTCCACTGTGTGAGCTGACAGGGAAAAGGTGTCATCTGTGAACCAGGAAGTGGGCTCTTGCCAGACACCAAATCTGCCGGCACTGTGGTCTTGGACTTCCCACCTTTGAGAACTGCGAGAACTGAATCTTTGTTGTTTAAAAGCCACCCAGTGTATAGTGCTTTTGTTATAGCTACCCAAACTGACTAAGATGCTTAAATATGATTTCCAGTATGTTGTAAACAAACAGAATTTTTAAAAAAGATTTTATTTATTTATTTGAGAGAGAGAGAGAGAGAATGAGCAGGGTTGGGGCAGAGGGAGAGGGAGAGGGAGAAGCAGACTCCCCGCTGAGCAGGAATCCTGACGTGGGTTCAATCCCAGGGCCCAGAGATCATGACCTGAGCTAAAAGCAAATGCTTAACCAACTGAGCCACCCAGGCATCCCAATAAATGGAATTTTAAAAGCTTTAAGTCCATTTCTAAATATACCGATAATTGGGAAAGTAAACACTTTTTACAGTTTTGTTTGTTTGGTTTTTTTAGAGAGAGAGACTGTGTGTGCACACAAGTGGAAGGGGAGGGCCAGAGGGAGAGAGAGAGAGAGAGAATCCCAAGCAGACTCCACACCCAGTGTGGAGCCCAACTGGGGGCATGACCTCATGATCTGAGGGGAAATCAAGAGTCAGACGGTTAATCAACTGGGCCACCCAGGTGCCCCCCAAACCCTTTTTCTTAATGATTTTCTGAATCTACCCTAAATTTCTTCCCATGCAAAGAAATCATTTGCTTTCAAGACTGGGGCTCCATGGGTTATATAAGAATATATGCTATTTACTATTTGTTTACCACGTGAACAATGGGCATGTGAAAATTCATGTGTAATTAATTAATTAGAAATAATTTATTTAATGGCATTCATCACCTGGAAGATTCTAGGTGCTTCTGTGTTACCAGGTCACTGACAAATCACTGAAGTTTCTCCAAGTAGCCTATGTGAATCCACAAGACCTTGCAGACGAAGGCCCAGCAGGCCTATCAAGTAGATGATGCCACATTGTAATTGTGCAATCTTGCAGTGGAGAGCAAGTTAAAGAGCGTCCTGAACCTTACTAAGAGATCTGTTTCTAAAACACAGACAAATCTGCATTTGGTAGGGAGAGGGGGGAGGTGGTGAAGAAAACTATCTGTTGGGGCAACTGGGTGGCTCAGTTGGTTATGTGTCTGCCTTCGGCTCAGGTCACGATCCCAGGGTCCTGGGATCGAGCCCCACATCTGGCTCTCTGCTCCCTCTCCTCCTTACTAGTGCTCTCTCTCTCTAAAAGAAATAAATAAAATCTTAAAAAAAAAAAAAAACCATCTGTCAACTTAAAAAAAAGGGTTGGGTAAGCATATTGGGGGAAATGGAGAGTTAAGAACATTGTCAAGGAAAGTGCCATTTTTTTTTTTTTTGAAGCATAAAACTGTTGTCCAAACTAGGAATAAGGAGTGGCGTGGGAACCAGGGATGCATCTGAAATAAGCATGGGTCAAGAAGTCTTGAGTACATTACTCATTGACAATAAATCTCCTGTCATTAAACATGTAATGAGAAGGTGCTCATTTGGAGGAAAGTTGACAGCAAACTTCATAATGGAGACATTAAATTCATACCATGTGGACACACTGCCCAGTATTAGCATCACTAAAAGAACAGGTACAACCAGGTGCTACACACCTCGTGATATGATGGAATAGGACTTTGCATCATCCTTGAAGTAATCTTGTCTTCAAAATGCAACCTGAATCTAATCATTTTTCTAGATCTGAAGTTCTGTTACAGGAAATATGGAGGAGAGAAGAAACAGTTGACTTGATGAGGAAGCGACTGGCCAAGTTCAGAATGTGTGACATTCCGAGAATATGACTCAGTTTCTCTATCAAACTAATGGTACAAATAAAGGGAGGGAGAGAGGGGTGTGGTTGTAAGATAGAGAACACCCAACATATTAATTAAATGCTGTGTGTGGACATTGTGTGGAATGTAGTAAAAAGAGAAGCTAACTGTAAAAAGACATTTTTGAGACAATTAGGGAAATCTAAATATTATTTGGGTTTAAATGCGATTAAAGAAATTATTGTTAGTGTTATTATCTGTGATAATGGCAAGGTAGGCATGTTTCCTTTTTAAAAATGGAGGGGGAGACCTTGTTAGTTAGAAATACATACTGAAGTGTTAGATATAAAATAACACAATGTCTGGGGTTTACTTTAACATATTGCAGCAAAAAAAAAAACACAAGGGTGGAGGGAATGAAGCATAAACAGCAGAATGTTGACAATGGTTGAAGTTAGGTATATGTAGGTTTATTATACCATACACTCTCTGTTTTTGACTATTCGCAAATTTCCCTAATAAAAACTATAAAAGGGGTGCCTGGGTGGCTCAGTTGGTTAAGCATCCAACTTTTGATTTTGGATCATGTCATGATCTCAGGGTCGTGGGATCGAGCCCTGTGTGGGGCTCCACACTGGGCATGGAGCCTGCTTCGAATTTGCTCTCTCCCTCTTCTTAGGCCCCTCCCTCCCATCCCCCACTCAGGTGCTCTCTCTCTCTCTCTCTCTCTCTCTCCTAAAAAAAGAAAAGAAAAGAAAGGGGAAGAAAAGGAAAGAAAAAAGAAAAAAAAGAAATGAAAAGAAAAAGGGTTTGGAGTAATAGGAAATATTCTATAGGCAGCAATTTATCTGGGCAATATTTATTTTTCAACTAAGCCCTTACATCTCCATTAACTTATTCCCACATCTGCATGAGCAGACATTCTGCTGAAATAATAGTAACAGCTATCATTTCATGGGTGCCAATCACAGTAACAGACTTTACATTCCTGAGGCTCTGAGAGATCATATAATTTGTCTGAAACCAAAGACTCTTAAGTGTGACACTGCATTGCTCTCTTGTCTGAAAGTTCTAAGAAAAGCCATAGTCTCTGCAGTTGGTACATTGTACAGACTTGTGGAACAGCCATTAGTAATATGAAGAATGCTCAAGACAAAAGATGGTACTCTAAGTGCTGGACTTTGGGCAATTGCCGATAAGACAGAACTCTTTGCATTGACATCTTAATGACAGTGCCTGAAAAGCCACCAAACCAGCACTCCCCAGTGAGGAGCACATGATTAAAGAATGTGAGTTGAAGATGGAGAGGGGGAAATAGACAATGAGATGGGGCAGTGAGGACATCATTCTGGCTCCATTGTTCTTGGCCAAGGTCTTTACCAAGAGAGAACAGATGGGTAGCCCATCTAATCCCACAACCAGGCTTGACTTGACATAAATTATTTGTAATTTGCTGCCTATATTTGTAACAAAGTAATAAGGTCTAATTATTTTCAACCAAAAGTTATGTTATATATTTTTAAATTTGAAGATTCTAGTCAGTTTTTATTAAGGACGGTACCTAGATCAGGTGGACTTGACCCATAGGTGTAGTCAAATTCTGGGTGCTGTAATGCATAGATTAAGTGACAACCACACTTCAAAAAAAGCTCCCAAATTGGGACAACGTTTGAAAGAACCAACAGTTACACCTGCATTAGAGCAACACACACGGACTTATCAGATTGCTTATTCTTATCATCAATAATCAATACAACCATCACAAAATGGGCAATTCATACAGATCTTCCTTACTTAACTACTGCAAAAACAATCTAAACTATGTAACTCTTACCATTTAAAAACCAGTGTTTTGTATGGTGACTAACATAACAATAAAATAAAATAAAATAAACAAAGTTTATCTTTGCTTATTATTTCGCTCAGCATAATACCCTCCAGTTCCATCCACGTAGATGTAAATGGTTAAGACTTCATCTTTTTTGATGGCTGAGTAATATTCCATTGTGTGTATGTGTATATATATATATATATATATATATACACATACATATATCATCTTCTTTTCCATTCAACTGTTGATGGACATCTGGACTCTTTCCACAGTTTGGCTATTGTGGACATTGCTGCTATACACATCGGGGTGCATGTGCCCCTTCGAATCACAGTGTTTGTATCCTTTGGGTAAATACCTAGTAGTGCAATTGCGGGGTCATAGGGTAGCTCTATTTTTAACTTCTTGAGGAACTTCCATACTGTGTTCCAGAGTGGCTGCACCAGCTTGCATTGCCACCAACAATGTAAGAGGGTTCCCCTTTCTCTGCATCCTCACCAACTTCTGTTTTCTGACTTCTTAATTTTAGCCATTCTGACTGGTATGAGGTGGTATCTCATTGTGGTTTTGATTTGTATTTCCCTGATGACAGGAGATGTTGAGCACTTTTTCATGTGTCTGTTGCCCATTTGGATGTCTTCTTTGAAGAAATGTCTTTTCGTGTCTTCTGCCCATTTTTTGACTGGATTTTTTTTTGTTTTTTGGAGGCGGGTGTTGAGTTTGATAAGTTCTTTATAGATCTTGGCTATTAGCCCTTTATCTGATAAGACATTTGCAAAAATCTTCTCCCATTTTGTAGGTCATCTTTTGGTTTTGTCGACAATTTCTTTTGCTGTGCAAAAGCATTTTATCCTGATGAAGTCCCAATAGTTCATTTTTACTTTTGTTTCCCTTGCCCGTGGAGACATGTCTAGCAAAAAATTGCTGCAGTTGAGGTCAAAGAGGTTGCTGCCTGTGTTCTCCTCTAGGATCTTGATGGATTCCTGTCTCACATTTAGGTCTTTCATCCATTTTAAGTCAAAAAAAATTGAAAGGTGAAAAAAGTAAATAAAAACCAGTGTTTAATTACACTTGTGATACATGAGTATATTCTCCCTCCAAAAATCCAAAACATTACTACTGGCAAAGCAAAAATCCAATATTTATCCTGGGGTTATAAAGTAATTCTTCATGAATAGATTTCCACAAGTAAAGAAAAGCAATTAATTCAAATGAGCTTACTTTTTACAGCCATGGAAGGGGAAGTGCTGAGGATGAATCCTCTGGAATTTGCCCAATTTTTTGTTTGTTTCCGCGGGGGAGCCTGGCCATGTGTTGCATTAGTTAACAACTCATGTCTGAGGCTCACTAAAAAGAATTTCAGGGGTCATGTAGTTTATCGCCCATCTGGAAGCAAAACCAGCAGGGATTTCATTTCTCAGGGGATTTGGCAATGACATACACTCAAAAAAAGACCATGGAGATATTTTCTGTTTTGTTTTTCTAAGATTATTTCTCTTTATGCAGATTCTATAATCAGAATAGTATCCATCCTACTACTTAAAAAAAAGAAGGGTAACATTTTCTGTGCCATGATTCTAAAACATATTTTTAGCTTTGTTTTTGTTATCTTTTCCTGTTGGGCTCCCATTAAAGTATGCCAATGAGAAGAAAAACAAAATTAAAAGCTGTTCTGAGAAATGAGAAATTAAGATTCTTAGAGGCATTTTTTTTTTCATGTAGAAGGAAAATTGGAGATTTGAGGTTACTTTCATTACTGCTCTTCAAAAATCACAAATAGCTTTTACTTTTTTCCTCTTTCTTCTTCTTTTTTAAGCAATTCAGACAGTTTTATTTTAAAATAACCTTCAGCTTAGAAAAAAGGCAATGTAAAACTTTAGTACGGCAGAAGAATCTGGATAAATGTTTAGGGCACTTAATCCCTGGGGGGCTGGGGGACTAGGGTTAGCTCCTATATCTGAATTACCAGTGGGTCTTTTTCAAACTATGTTTGCTGAGTAAGGGCAAGAGAGAATTTGAGGGGCTTGAAGGTGATAATGTGAAGACAGTGGCCCCTTTCCTACAGAGTGGTTTAGGCTGCATTTTGTCAGAAATGTTGAGAGGTTCTCAAATGAGTAAACATTTCTAGATTCCTCCTACTTCCCTTCTTTTCTTTTCTTTTTTGGAGAGATTGTGTTGAACACCTGAACTCACTTGCTCACTTACTTCGCACCAAAGAAGCTGAAAGAAGCCAGGTACTTGTTCCCACCCCACTTCCACCAGCCAAATTTGAGAAAACGGTTCAGCTTGACTAATCACATGCTCTCATTGGAACTTTGAATTAGGAGCAAATTCTGCACAAAAGCAGGGCATCCTCAGGAGCGCCTGAGTGGCTCAGTCAGTTAAGCATCTGCTTTTGGCTCAGGTCATGATCCCAGGGTCCTGGGATCGAGTCCTGCATTGGCGGGACTGAGCAAGGAGCCTGTTTCTCCCTCTGCTTGTGCTTTCTCTCTCTCTCTCTCTAATAAATAAATAAAATCTTAAAAAAAAAAAAAAGCAGGGCATCTCCAGTTGCCAAGGGCAGTGGTGCCAGTAGCCAGGCTCAGAACCCAGAGCTGCGAAGATGGGACTAGCAGCAGAGGGGGACCCACACGTATTTTTGGTCCTGGTTCCCTGGCTTTGCCAGGCCAATTTTGGGAGCCACTCGATGTGCTTCTGGCACATTCTTTTTCTGCCTCAATCATTCAGAGTGGGTTTCTGTTGCTAAGAAAACAATCCTCACTGACAGGCTTTTACTGAGATTTGGACCTCAAGATCTTGAAGTGAAAAAGCACAGAAGCATCCATTTGGGGACCGGGGGCAGCCTTTCTAACATCTGACCTGCTTCCTTGCACCAGGTTTCTCTCAGGACACTTCGCTTGCCTAAGTACCCCAAGGGAGAATGATGTAATCACCAACACCTCAGAGGAAACAGAGTCAAAGAGGCGTAATTTCAAGGAAGATTTATGCCACTCTTTCCAACCCTTTCAACATTACTTGAATACTTACTCTTTCTTGGAGACTGATAGTTCTGGAAAAGGGACCGTGTCTCGAGGTTCACTGTTGGGGTTTATTTAACTAGGCCTTGTCGAAGACGAACTTGCCAGTAGCTGATAGTTCCCTTTTCCTGATCCCTTCCTACCTGCCTGTTGAATCCATTTTTTGGTGGTGAAAAGTAGCAACCTGAGCTAAGGATGGCTATTACCTGCTAAGGCATTCTGAGACGGAGTCTCTGCAAATGAGAATATAATTTATCAAGCAGCGTGTGTTCAATGATTCAGAAAGATCCATATGTGCTTTTGTTTCAGCTACTCTAATGAGAATGTGTCAACTTCAGTTATATTCTTCTATTATCAGCCTCACTCCTGGCTAAAGCAGAGTAGCTGCTTTCCAGAGAGGCATGTTCTTATTGCAAGGATATGCTGGCTTTGCACAGAGGCTTTCTTCATCATATAGGATCTTCAGATTAGAACTAAGCCCCCTCCAATTGTCAACAACCAGTATTCTAGGACTGAGCCCCCTCCGATTGTTGAAAACCAGTATTTTATTTCTAGAAGGAATTTGACAACATTCCTGCATCATTATCCACCACCGATTTTTAGAAAGGAAAGAAAAAAAGTGAGTGATTCAGAGTGAGTGATTCTGAGTATTGTGGGATGGGCTGAAGCCAGAGGCCGAGACAGAACAAGATGTCACATTGTTTAACAGACCAAAGGAAAATGACATTTCTTCCAGTTCCCTGCTGAAATGAAGGTCAAGTCTTCCGGTTTGGAGACAACTGGTGTCCCAAGGGGACAGAATATTTTATGGTTACAGGAATGTGTTGTCCAATAAGTAGACGTTGAGATACATGAATGGCCAAGGATTAGTATAAATGTTCTACTGAGGGAAAATGATCCTCACTCGAATTCAGCAAAAACCCTGATGCTTTTGTATCACGAGAGAAAACCCTGAGGATAAAAATGGGAATTTAGTGTGAAGCAAATAATCTTTTTTTTTTTTCTCCACCTCAATACCCCATCTGCCTTAAGGGTGAAAAACACATAAGAGTCTCCATGGCAGCAGGAATTAAACAGGGGTTTGTCCTTAAATAGTTCAATATGCTCTACGTGGGGGCAGAGTATAATGCCTCATTTGTGTTGATGGTCATTGAAGGGTGGGCTACATACAAGACAGAAGACGAGGTAACCAGTAGGAGCTCCTCGGAATCTATTTCTATGACATCTCTTGGGGCGTCTGAAACCAAGATACTTCACCCGATGCTCTGGGATGACATTTTCATGCTGATTCCTTCCCAGGCAATTTGCAATAGACAATCTGCAATTCAAAGGCACATCTTCACAAATTTGCTTTGTTTTACTGTTTGGTGGATATCTCTATATGAAACACCAGTCTCAGGAGACTTCAATAACAACTGTCAGCCCTTATGAGGACAACACGGTAGACGGCAAAAACTGAGTCCTCCTTGGAAAAATGTAATCTCACGGATTCTTGGATGGAAATCCCATCTGTAACTTACTTGCTCCATCCCTCTCTTTTGAGTGATGTTTGTGTGTTCATTGACTAGTTTCTAGTGTTTATGTCTTCATAACATGCCTAGGCCATCTTGATGATTGTTGGCAGTTTTAGCCAATTACTAGAATTTTGACAGCATTCGGTCATTCACCTTTTTATGTTCTAATAATAATAAACAGTACTATTTACTGAGTATCTACTGTGTGCCAATCACTGTGCTAGATGTTTTATGTACATTATCTTCAATTTTTATAATAAGCCTGCTCTCATTTTAAGGATTATGGAACTATGGCATGGAGACTGGCTAAGTAATTTTTTTGCACACTAGCTGTTTTCTTGTTTGCAATGGTATTTGTTTGGTTTTATTGCATGAGTTTGGGGGGATTCTTGTTGGCATTGGGGGTTGATTAATTCATGTTCCTGATATTTCACTTCTTCATGCACATCTTCCTGCCATGTCAGTAACACCTCATTTGATTTTGTAATTGTTTCTGATCCTTTCAAGTTAAAGCGGCTTACCTCTCCCTTCAGCAGGTATCAAATTTGGCTGCTGGCTGTTGATAGGCATTATAAGAGGCTGCAGATCAAAGATGCTTCATCAAATAGAGAGTGCTTTGGCTCCCAGAGAGCGAGCAACTTGGGCATTCCTTTCCATCACAGCGATGAGACGTTAGTAAGGATTAACTAGTTTGCTCTCTATAAATGGGTGTCTTTAACTCAAAGCCCTAAAACTATGCTAATACTGCCTATTATTTATTTGAAACCTTCTACTGAAGTTTCCAGAAACCTTAAAAATGTATTGCCTTTGAGCACACAAAATTGTCCTTTTTTCTAAATGCTAGGTCAGTTAAGCATGCACATACCTTAATTAGATTTCTTTAATATTTGCCAACACACTGTCAAATAAAAGAATACATATAGGACATGCATGAACCAAGAATTCTTAAATATGGATACAAAATGAGCATCCTGACAAAGAACTGTAAGATTTTTAAATAAAATTTCCCAAAATGACTATAACATTTCTCAAAATACATTCTTCGTGACACGAGGCCCCCAAGTTGTTCTTTGGAAACAAGAAGTTAAGCGGTCATATCAATCTGGGGCACGGTGAATGCTTTATTTCTCCCTTAGAGAGTCACAGTGAACATTAGCATGTTGTAGAATCTGCAGCCCTCTGCTGTAGGAAATCTGTGCTTTCCTCAAACCCATTTTTTTCTCCAATGCACTTGGCCATGGAAGATTTTTACTGGGTAATACCTTTTAACATCCTGTAGACCGTGCTTTGGGAAATGCTGGACAGTGAAAATGGAAAGAAAGAGACAAGCTTAAGCTTTTCAAACGTGGGGGCTTCTACCAGGGAGATTTTGAGAATGCCGATCCCTGCAGGCAGGTTTCTTGCAGGTTTGAGCCTGTGAAAGAAATTTTTGGGCTCTTCAGCAGGGACAAATTTGTACTGATATGCCCATGGTCAGCGCTAGACTGCCTTCCAACAACCTGGTGTGTAATTTGGACCAGATCCCCACCCCATCCTATCCCCACCCCCTGAAGACTCGCTTCTCTGGAGAGGAGATCATGTGTCCACTCCTCTCCCGCACTTCCCAACCCCACAGGCAAGTGAGGGGACGAAGTCTTGAAACCTGCCTAATCCACCCTCATATGTATTTTTTTTATAAGAAATTTGGTGCATTAGAGTTTTTTTCAAATTATGTCACATATATCCTTTTTTTCTTAGTGGAAAAATGAGACTTTTGAGTATCCTATGATCAGTCTTAAGGTCAGTTTCTATGCACTGATTTCTTTAGATCTATTGAACACGAAAGGAATTCTTAACTGTCACAATCTCTTGCCTTATATTTGTTTTGAACGTGAATATTGCATTTCATGTCTCATATGCTTTACTACACCTTGTTATATCATCCTTAAGAACTATTCCAGGTAGAGGATGGCCCTTTCACACTGGTGCACCTGCTCTCAGAAAGGAGCTGTGTCAGTTTTCATTAGTGCTTATGCTTATTTAACAAGCATCCAAATGGAAAAGGTGACAGAGCAGAGTATAGGAAGTATAGGAAGGCTCTACTGTCCGTAGATCAACAACTTGAACTTTTTTCTTTTTAATTATGTCATGCGAATCACCATACATTACATCATTGGTTTCTGATGTAGTGTTCCATGATTCATTGTTTGCGTATAACACCCAGTGCTCCACGCAGAACGTGCCCTCTTTAATACGCATCACCGGGCTGACACATCCCCCCACCCCTCTCCCCTCTAGAACCCTCAGTTTGTTTCTCAGAGTCCGTAGTCTCTCATGGTTCGTCTCCCCCTCCGATTTCCCCCCCTTCATTTCTCCCTTCCTACTATCTTCTCCTTTTTTGTAATATATAATAACAACTTGAACTTTAAAAGAGATTTCGTGTCTTTCAGCTGTCCTTAGAGGAAAAGGACTAGATCACGGTTTTGTATGTTTGAATTCTTGGGCCATGGCCTCTCGCCAGCATCCTGGCAAGATCTCAACCAGCTTTCAGTATTGCCAGCAGGTTTGTGACATGTGACTTCTGAAGAGGGCTTTCTGATCTGGATGACTACACTGTCCCCCTTGTTGAGACGGAATCTGGAAGGACATTCATGGGCCTCGTGGAAGCTCATTCAGCGTAATGTACTTGGAAATGAATTCGCTTGTCAGAGAACAATTGACAAAAGCAAGAAAAATGTCGATTAAATTTTGGGTCTAAAAAAAGCTGCTCTTAATCATTTCTTAAAATAGTAGCACTCCATTTGATCATTGAACCCACAGAAATGTGCAGGCCTGAAATTTGGTCAGCTTCGTTTCAAAGACATGCTTGTAAAGTCTGTGCAGCCCTTTGTTGCCTAAAACAAAACAACAACAAAAAACAAATCAAATGCGCAAACACACACACACACACACACACACACACACACACACACACACCAGTTAACTAGAAAAAAGTCTATTACTTCCTTAGCCCATCCCTATAATTCCTAATATTATTCCAGAATAAAACTAGCTTTCTCTCCAGTGAACATATTTTATTAAGAATTTTTTAGCATCCAGGGAAATCTCCAGCCCAGAGATAGTCAGGGCTATGATGTCATGTCTGTGTCTTCAAGTGTCTCAGTCTTCTGAAATACCCACGGAACACCTCTATCAGTGAGGATTGCAAAGTGTGACCCAAGCCTGAGGGGGCCTCTGCTATCATTTCTACATGGCCAAGTTAATCAGTTCCCTCAACGGTGTCCCGCTGGTGTAGAAGGAAGAGACTGGGAAATCTGCTAAAGCTACGGTGATTGGAACTTGGGGTCACCAGGCAAATAGATAGATGGATAGTTACATAGATACATAGAGATACATAGATATAAGATAGTGCATGAAAGAGAAACTTGTTGCAAGTTAGTTTCTTGGAGAATAAACTCTAACATGGAGGTAGTTTACAGGATGCTTATCAGCACACTTGGAATCAGTCTCTATGGAAGAGAAGGGATAGCAGCAGGATTGGGCAAATGGTTTGCAAAGCTTTGATGCTGGGTGGTCCTTCCGTGTTGAGCCAGTTGGAGCCAGGGTACCGTCCCTTCACACTCCACTGGTCAGTCATTGGATCGATCCATCCTGAAGGGCAGGGTGGTTTGTTAATGGACGCAGCTCCCAAAGGACCTGAAAGCTGAGAGGTTTCTGCCAGGAGAATGCCCAGTCCTTCATCCTGGAGGGAGCATCCATTACAACACCCTGCAGTTTTCTCTCTTAACGTAGCAGTAACTCAGTTAATGACCCTAGAGAATCAGAGCTCTGTTAGGTTAGAAAGTTTTATTTTATTTATTTATTTATTTTTAAAGATTTTATTTATTTGACAGAAAGAGGCACAGCAAGAGAGGGAACACAAGCAGGGGCAGAGGGAGAGGGAGAAACAGGCTTCCTGCTGAGCAGGGAGCCCGATGTGGGGCTCAATCCCAGGATCCTGGGACCTTGACCTGAGCCGAAGGCAGACGCTTAATGACTGAGCCACCCAGGCACCCAGAAAGTTTTATTTTAAAGAAATATCCATGACTCAGGAGAAGCAGTGGCATTCAGGGGCAATGGTACAGTTTTCTACAAGCTGGGGACAAGTTCTGCCATAAACACTTCTCTCCTGCGGGGTAGGAAAGCAGTTTCCGTTGTGAGGAGTTAGGTAAATGATGTCCCAACCTTGGCCTTAGCGTTCTTCTTCTGCTGCCCTACTACCCCACGCCTCTGCCTCTCCCTTCTCCTCTTATGTCACCTTCTCCCTTTTCCCCCCCAGATCCCTAAGGCACACATTTCTTTCTGCATATTTAAAACTATTTTATTTTTAATAAACTTTTTTTGTATGTGCACATTCCTTTGATACCTTTTACATTATATTTCACCCTTGGTAATGAAATTCTGACAATGAAGAATGTGCTGAACTTTTTCTTTTGTTTTATTATGAAAAACAACATGTATAGGATTTAAATGCAAACCAGATGGCCAGGCTTTGAACCTGGCCCCATCACTCATCTGCTGTGCCAATTGGGCAAGTTGTTCACTCTCTGTGCCTCAGTTTCTTCATCTGTAAGAGAGAGAAAACAATAACCCTTTTCAGAAATTATAGTACCTGTAGACACAACTATAGTATCGTTGTTATGAGAATTAAAAGAGTTATTTGTGAAGCGTTTAGGATAGTACCCAGTACATAGTAAGCATTATAGAAATATGTTCTTACTAAAAAGTAAATTAAAATAAATTAAAATAAGAAATTGTGATTGGCAGAGTTTAAATTGCCCACCATCATGGAGCTGGTGAGTGGTGAGCTGGAATTCAAACCCAGGATCTCCTGACGTTAGTGGCTTGTTGTTTCCATCTTTGCTTGGTCTCTCTCATCCCATTCTCACTCTGTGTTTATGATGCCCCCTCACAGTGGCTTTCCATTTTGCAGTGCACAAAAATTGATGTACTCAGAAGTGATACAAACCAGAACTTCTCTCATGAGAATTTCCCCTGAAACTGTTAGTTTCATTTTGTTTCTGTTGCAACACGAAACAAAGAGTAATGGTTTGAAAAATATGACTTGACAACATCATTTATATTGTAATTTTTCCCGTATTATGAACTTTCCCCCTAAAACAATGCCCTTTATGGCAAATAGATTAGCTTGCTTTTGTCCTATTGTTAACTGCAAAAAATACGCTTTAGTTTTTGGGGTTTATTTGTATTCAGTGAATTCATGAGCAAACATTTCTACACAGAAGCAAACTCAAAACTGAGAAGACTAATTCATAATAAGTCAAATTTTGATGCTAAAATAGTTTGATCTGAGATTACCATTGACTACAAATTGCCATGTGGTGTTTACTTGTTAAAGATGTCGAGTGTAATTAATTCAGTGGACCCCCTATTTGACAACCGCTGTTAACGGGATCTGCAGAATACACACTGTATGTTAATTTTCAAATTAAACTTGCCAAGGGGTTGTTGGCTTTGTGAAAGTAACTGCTTTGCTCATTTGACCAAACTTTGAAAAACCCCATCAGGGGAAAAGAAATGATCATTTATTAAAGACTTACTGTGTGCCAAGCAGTGTGCTAAGTACTCTTACCCACATTAATCTGATTCATCCTCCATGCATTCCTGTAAGGCGCAGCTATTAGCTCCTTTGTGAAAAAAAGACCCAGAAAGCTTTCTTCCAGACCCTATGAGACGTGCGAACTCTGACTCTAGCCCTTTATGTGCAAGACTCATTGTTAACATATATGTTAACATATATGTGCAGACTGGATCTCCCTTTCCATGTTCCGGGGGGAATGCAGAGGACAGAGAGAAAGCAGGGAATTGAATCACTCTATCACCCATGTGTTTCTCAATCACCACCGGTGTTCGAAACTCTGAGAACTCCTCAAGGGGCTTGTGTCCTTGCTTGAGGGCTAGAGGGGAGAGCCTGGTAGATTGATCTTGTTCATGTTTGGTTAGGGAGGAATGACGTCTTGGGTGGAGGAAACACGGGGTGGAAAGGAGAAGAGATTCTGGTTGGCTGCTCCTTGTGAACAGTATCAGAAATAAGACTTTGGTCTGAGTCATAGTGAAGCTAGTGACTTAACCAGGAAATTGACCCTGAAACTCTGTATCTCTTCCCCCAAACTTCTACTCTAGGCCTTGCCTCACTGCCTCATCTCCCACGCGTCTCGTCATTAGTCCTGCCTACTCCAGCGGCCTGCCCTGGCCTAGAGAAGCCTCCGTAAGTGTTCTGGGCTGTAGAAGTTCTCACCACGGGCTGACCTCAGATGGGAGAAGGGACACATGAGGAGGATGTTCGCATTTCACCTCAGCATGGAAATAAAATGCATTTCTGACACCTCAGCTTGAAACAGAATTTATTTCCCATGATATAACTATAAGAAATGGTACATAGACTCTTACATTTTACTGGAGCTAAACTCCAGCAATAGTTTGTGAGAAATAGGTTGTTTGGTTGGCTGGTTGGTTGTTTTTTAATGAACTGTCTTGAGGACCTAACAACCACGAACAACAAAATTTCTCTAAGAAAAGTATCTTCCCAATTTCTTAAAAATTTATTTTTTACATTTTTAGCAAAATATCGTAAGATGGGGTTAGCTTAAAGTTAAAGAGCTATGGAAAATCAAAAGAATCTAACAAATTTCCCCAAATGGGAATGAAACAATTGACAAATGAGATTAGGAATGGCTCCAAAAGGGAGCAAAAAAGCTCACTTTACTTTGAAACAATTAAGTAATTTATAAAATACATTAATGCTCAAATTTACTACATTGTTTACCAGCCTTTATCTCAAATAACATGCATTTACCACAAGATAAAATGCACATATATGAATTTATTTTACTAATTTCTTTTTTCTTTCTTCTTTCTTTCTTTCTTTCTTTCTTTCTTTCTTTCTTTCTTTCTTTCTTTCTTTCTTTCTGAGAGAGAGACAGCGCACACATGAGTGGGGGAGGAGCAGAGGGAGAGGGAGAGAGAATCTCAAGGAGGTTCCACGCTCAAGTGCAGAGCCAGACGCGGGGCTCAATCTCGGGACCCTGAGACCACGACCTGAGGCAAAATC
Source organism: Zalophus californianus (assembly GCF_009762305.2). NCBI lineage: Eukaryota > Metazoa > Chordata > Mammalia > Carnivora > Otariidae > Zalophus > Zalophus californianus. Next base: position 118,448,280 of record NC_045603.1, on the reverse strand, counting down.
AAGAGTCAGACACTTAATGCCTGGGCCACCCAGGCACCCCACTAATTTATTTTCATTTAAAATTTTATGTATTTGCCCTAGACACAGATACATAAATGTGTACTACAAATTTTTTCTGAAACAAATTTATACTGTGCTAAATATTGTGTCCAATTTTTTAAATTAATAAAACCGATCAAACCTCCTACTTTGTACGGTCTTGCAATATCTCATTGTACTCTAGCTTTTGTCATTTTCAGTATTGTCTGAACCCGTGTGAAGTGGGGTTTTCTTCTGTATTTTTATTTCTGGACTTCGGTATTTTTTATTGGGCCTTTAATTTATGTATGGTCACAAACTAAAAGAAAAAAATCCTTGCTTATGTTCTAGGCAAGGTATGGTAGCTAAGGAAATGCTTGGTGTTTCTTTAATATTTTTCTACATAATTGGATCTATTTTAGCAGTCTGAGTTATTGCAGCTACTATAAACTGAACAATGGAGTAAGGCCCAATTATTCCAAAGCTGCATTTAATGGCTGCTCACCTAGCACAGATATCTCTCTTCAAAATCAACTGCAATGCAACATGCATTTTCTGAGGAATTCAACAGGCAGGCTCATCAACACCATTAAATAGCATCATTTTGAGCTCTAGTGGCAGACATTAAGAATCTGGGACCATCTGTACTGTTATCCTGCTTCTTAGAGTTCTTGGCCAGTTGTACTCTTAATCATATTTTAAAAATGCAGATCAATGGTTAGGAACTATGTCAAATGATTTTTGTTCATAAAATCTTCTATATGAGCAAGCAATGTTCTCATATGTCCTGTGTACTCAATATAGATGTGTTTGCCCAAAATTAGCCCCAAAATTGGCTTGAGCAAACTGCCACAAGCATTAGAGAAAAATGTCAAGGTTAAAATCCGAATGAAAGGTACCAGTTGGAAGAGACTGGGAAACAGTAATAAAACTCAGTTTCGAAACAGCAAGTGAATAATATAAGCTAGTAATATGGACTCTGTGTGTCCAGGAATGATGTCACTAAAGCAAATCTGACACCTAACAGCTCCCAGGCTATTTGACTGACTCTTCTTTGCCTTAAGAAAAATGGTCACTGGGGGATGTTTGTTTTCAGCACCTCCCTACTTTATGTGATCTCCCATCATTGCTCACCTCAACATCTCGCTTCAGTTTCCTGAGTGTTGAGATCACTCCCTGCCTTCTACCCTTCCTGGCCAGTGTCCCACATCACCAATCTTTCTTGCCTCATACCCACCAAAGTATTGCTGCATGCATTCACTTCCTTGAGAGCATGTCTCCCACTGAGGTAGCATAGCATGATTTGGGAATCAGATAGGCCTGGGCTCAAATTCTGGCTTGGATAATTATTAACTGTAAGAACTTGGGTGAAGCGTTTATGAACATCAGCATGTTCGTAAGTGAAATGAGTGTAACAATAGGAGTTCCTAATAAGGTTGTTGTGAGGAATACAACACATAGTATATTTGAAGTGGTTAAAATGATATCTGAAAAACAGCAGGGCCCAATAAATGAAAGATATTATAACTGACTTGATAAATCACAGTAAAAAGGAAAAAAAGTCTCACATTAGTGAAAAAATCTAGGAAAGAATGCACAAATACTTTATAAAAATTATAAAACTTTATTGGGAGACATTAAGGAAGATCTAAATAAATGGGGTGATATTCCATATACATGGATTAAAAGAGTTAATATACTAAGGATTTAAACTTTTCCCAAATTAAACTACATATTCAATGCACTTCTGATAAAAATCTCAATAGACTGACTTTCATATTGACCAGCTAATATTAAAGTTTGTAAAGAAATAAAAAAAAATCCCAAGAATATTTGAGACACTCTTGGAGTAGAGTATCAAAGAGAGAGCATTTATTCTGCCAAATATTAAAACTTGTGAAGCTACAGCAATTATGACTGTGTGATATTGTTACAGGTAAATAGACCCAGAGAATAGGAATACCTAAGACAGATTCATCTATGTCTTGATATGATATATGACACAGGAAATGTTCCAGAACAATTGGGGAAATGATTGTCTTCTCATTAAATGATGCCAAGATAACTAGGTATCTAAGTGGGAACAGAATCAAACTGGACCCCTTCCTCACACCATATACAAAAGTCAACTCCAAGTAGGTTGTAAACTTGAATGTGAAAGAAGAAAATTTTAAGTGTTTATATATTTATAAATATCTTCAGGACATTGGGCAGTATTTTAAAAGATGATAGGAAAGGAAAAGAGTATAATAACATTAAAGTAATTGAGTTAATAAAAAGACACTATTTTAAAGAGTGTAAAAATACAAGCCACAGAATGAGATATATGCAACACAGAATCCACAAAGAACTTGTATCCACAAGTCAATCAGAAAAAGACAGACAACCCAATTAAAAAATGAGCAAAAGACTTGAATAAGCACTTCACCAAAAGGAAATCCAAACTGCTAAAAGGAATAAGCAAAGATGTTTAAGTCCACCAATTATCAGGAAGTACAAGCCAAATCATAAGCAGAAAGCCAATGTCACACACACCAAGAGGGGCAAAATAAAAAATCTGATAAAAACAAGTGTTGGCTGGGATGAGGAGGAATGAGAGCTCTCGTGCACTGTTGGTGGGAGTAGAAATTAGTATAATTACTTTAGAATACGGTTGGCATTTTCTAATCAAATTGGAGCTACACATAACTCATGATACAGCAATCCCACTCCTGGGTATATCCCTAGAGAAATACATGCATTTGCATTTCAGAAGACATGTGTAAGAATGTTCTAAGCAGAATTTTGATAATAGTCTTAAACTGTAAATGAACCCAGTGTCCATTAACAGCAAAATGGCCATAAACATTAAGGGGATGGATAAATTGTGGTATGTACATTAGTACACTGAAATTCTTACAGCAACGTAAAAAAAAACTAGAGCTTCTTTTGGGGGAAGTATCTTACAAACACAATATTGATCAAAAGAAGCAGAGCACAGAAGAATGTATACAGTGTGTTCTTAACTGATATAAAATTGAAAAATACTTCATAGGGGATGAAATTATAAAGAAAAACTATGAGAGTTAAGACAGAATCACCCTAAGAATCAGGGCAGTGGTTACCTCTAAAAAGAGAAAGAGGGTTTCAATTAGGAAGGGACACAGTGTGGGCTTTCAGAGGAGCAACAGATATTTCATTTTATATCTTGGACATTGGTTGCTAGCATATTTACTGAATAATCATACACTATACTGTATATTTGAATGTTTTTGCATTCTTCTGCATGTGTGTCATATGTCAAAATAAATATATATATACATACATATATATATGTATATATATATATATGTATGTATATATATATAAAATATATATATATATACATATATATATAAAATATATATGTATATATATATATATGTATGTATATATCCACCCCAGAAAGAGAATCATGTTGGTATTATTTTAGACTCCAAAATAAAGCAGTTATTATTCAGCCTTGTGCTTTGAAACAAAAAGCCAATGTCACGTTGACATCTTGAGCAGCCTTCCAACCGTCATTGGCAACCTGTATTTAATGTTAATAAGATAACTTACATAAATAAAAAACTTACTATGGCCCAGGCAACGTGCTCAGGGTCCAGCACCCATTGGCTGATTTAATCCCCCCAGCAACCCTGTGAGCTAAGTGTTATTATAATCATTTTATAGGTAAGAGTCATGCATGTTCATCAGGAAAGCCTTTGTGGAGAGTCTCACCCAGACTGAAAGAATGGCACAGGTGGACTCCAACCCAAGTCGGTCTGACAGTCCAGAGGGCATGCTGAGCGACTGTCCTGTGTTGTGCCCTTGTTAACGCTAAGACATCATAATACACTGCAAAATCTGGAACATAACCAGACTGCTCCTTCACAGAGATGGTTCCTACAGCATGGCATTCACTCGTCCCACTGGCACCCATGTGCCAAGCTCCACATTGGGCTTTGTGGTTACCCAGAGAATAGGACACCAGCTTTGCCCTCAGGGAGCTCTTGGTCTGGGAAGAGTCAGAGAAGTGAACAAATAAAATCAGTAGTTTACGGGAGAACTCAAATGGGGTGAGGACAAACAGGGCTGGAGGAAGAAAATAGGCAAAGATAAGAGAAACTGTTTTAACCAGACTTTAGCCTTTTAGCCAACCAACCTATCCTTCTTTATAACCTGCTTCTTTACTTGCCTCTAACTACCTTGAAGTTAAAACTCTGTCCTATCACTTATCGTTTCACTGGACCCCAAGTTTGTCCATTCTTTGTCTTAGAAAATTTGATTCTTTTGGATTCCCCTCTCCTCACCCCCTGTTGGCTTCCATATCAGACCTGTTCTTCAATGTCTGGATCAAATGCACCTTTCTCTGTAAGCCTCCTGATAACCCCCCCCCCCACTCCTAGGAGTGAGCATTCCCTTTCTGATACCCTTCCACATTTTATTCATGCAATTTTTGCAGTCTATAGCGTATTTGATTTTGTATTATAATTATTTATGAGCATGTTTTGTCTCCCCTGCTAGAGTGCAAGCTCTTCCAGCCCAGAGACCATGATTAATTTTGCTTTGTGTTTGTCCACAGCCTTGCTGAATAGAAATGGGCGCTTAACCAGAGCTTAGAGGTGTTTGGAAGAAACCTGACCAAATTTTTGGAGGTTGGGTGGGTCTTTTGGAAAAAAATTGTCTTGAATTGTATAATAACAGCAACTTACAGTACTTCAACATATTAAGATACTTTTAGTTGGGAAGAATGGAATCAACAAAGACAGATTCTATCTACAAGCCGAACGCTACTGCTGTATTTTCTCCTTTTGCAAGAAAAATCATTTATGAGGAAACATAGCTGTGTTTTCACATGTATAGAATACGGAAAGGGTGGCTAATCATCCACTGATCTACTCCACCATGCTCATGAATTCTACTATCAGCAGCAGCAACTATAGAATTTAGAGCATGAAAGGTATAAAATACCATGTTAACTTATGTTTACAATTGTTTCATTTTTGCTTGATGATATTGAATCCAATCATTAAAATCCTTTCAATATTTTGTTTTGGAAATTTCTTCTCTTTTTATCTCTTAGTGGGTGTCTTATCATTTCTTTATTACAGTTTTTTCTGTGATTTTCTCTCTTGGAAAAAAATTTCCAGCTACCAGACTTTATAGAGTAGTTGGGAATCTGATGAAAATCTAGGAAAGTTTGATTACTTTCAGACACCTTTCCTTGAAATTTCTTTATGTTTTAAAATGTTTAATGTTAAATGATCCCTAGGGAACTCCACTGCATACCTAGCTAGAAGTTCAATTTAGAATACTCAAGTTAACCACATTGGAGGCATGCATCCAAAAGAGAACGAATCACGAAAAGATGCAATTTTTAATCCAGGTCAGTGGGATGCTAGTCCTCAATTCCAAATCCCTCCTCTCCCTGAAAGAGTCCAAGGACGGTCTGCACACTCTCTCTGTGATCATTTGAGTCACCCCCCGACGCTTGTGGCTCTGATCTTCCCTTCCTCAGTCTCTTGACACAGAAGGCTATTGTTCTCTTGGCAGTATAGACCAAAATTAGCCTCTGTCTGGTGGTCGGGCATTTTTCCAGGGACACCCTTGGGGTGACTCGCTAGTGGAGATTGAATGTGAGGAAGTACAGGGAGAGAAGAAGGTCACACAGCAGCCCCAACTCTGGGCCTCATGGCAAAAAAGGAGCATTTTTAGGATGCAACATCACTCCGGCAGCTGTCCCTTGCAGAAGTGGGTGTCTGCTGCTTTGTATACGTATCTGCAGTGGCCGCAAGTGTTTTGAATTATTCACCAGTGAAAACATTTGAACCTGCTTTCCCCAATGCGTGTTTTTTTTTTAAGATTAAAAAAATTTACTTGAGAGAGAGAGAGAGAAGAGAGAGAGCAGAGAGAGCAAGCAGGGGGAGGGGCAGAGGGGGAGGGAGAGGAAGAGGGAAAGAATCCCAAGCCGACTCTCCACACTGAGAGTGGAGCCTGACCTGGGGCTCGATCTCACAACCCTGAGATCATGACCTGAGCCAAAACCAAGAGCCAGATGCTCAACCAAGTGAGCCACCCAGGTGCGCCAATATATGTATTTTTAAAATGTACATAAATAATAACAACGAAGAAACCATGAGATAAAGAAATGTAAATAGGTGTTCTAATATTTTCTTCTAATGCCTCCGTGGCTCGTCTTGTAAACTTCACCTTGGTTATCATTGCTTGGTTAGGGGTAACTCCATGGTTATGGTGTCTCCGTTACCATCTGCCTCTTCCGCTGCTCCCCGCGGCTAATAGCGAACTTCCTTCTATGTTATGACTTTTCCTTACTGTGCTGTTTCTCTCCACTTTTCTTTGCCTCCTTTGGTGCTGATTCCCTCTGGGTCACACACAAACTTCCTAAAAAACAGATCCAGTGAGGCCCGTCAATCACCGTCCTGTGACAGAGCTTTCTTGCCAGGCCCCAGGAGAACGGCTGACCAGCCTAGAAAGCTCTGTGAATTGTGTGTTCAGCCCCAGTCCAGCCACCTATGGGAAGCAGTACTACATTTTAGAATGAGGGCCACAGGTGTGGAGGGGGCCATGGGTGTGACGGTTGCTGATGGGGACCATGCACGGCTCCATACATGGTGATGGCAGCCCTTCTTCTCAGAGCCATTCTTCTGTGGGTCACCGCTGCGGTGATCTGGTGACAGATCCTAATTTAATTCTTTCTTTCTTGTATGGTCTTCCTCCCCAAACACCCCCAAACCCCTCAACTTCAGAGCCACAATTTACGTCCTAAGCCCACGGTGGGAATGCCCTGCTACTTCTGATGTCCCCAGTAAAGAAACGTTCATTTCACCCACTCTTTGTCAATACAAGTCCCTGTATTGAGGAAGGCAATAATGAGTTTTCAGGACAATGTGGCACATCTCAGCGTGAGTCCTCTTTGCATATTGAACCCTTCCCAGGAAGTATAGGGGTGATTTTTTGCCCACCTCTTCCACCATGTTGGACAAGTTTAAATCTAGAACCAGCTGATAGCAATCATTTGTTTGGGTCTTCTTTCCTGGAGCCTCTGGACATTTGTCAAAACGGTATCCACGGCACTGGGCACAACATGCTTACTTGTCCTATGTGCCCTGGAGGCCAAGAAGACAAGGCCGCTTCTGGGCCTCGGTCTACCTGGGCAAAACAGCATAGAATGAAGGCTAAGAGCCAAGGCTTTGCAGCCAGACCACCGGGGTCCATAATCCAAGGTTGGCCATATATTCACCCTGCAATGTGAACAGATCACTTAATCTCTTTGAACCTTGGTTTCCTCCTCTGTAAAATGGCAATAATGATAGACCTGCCTCATAGGATAATTGTGAGGAATAGTTGAGTTAGTCCATAAATGCTTATTATAGTTAGCATTCAGCAAATTCAGGTTTTTATCATCTAAAAGGAATAATATACAGTTGGCCCTTAAACAATGCAGGGGTTAGAGACACAAATCCCATGTGCTGTCAGACAGCCACATATAACTACTGATTTCCCCAAAAGCTAACTACTTAGAGCCTACTGTTGACCCAAAACCTTACTGATAACATAGTCGATTGACACATATTTTGTATGTTATATGTATTATATACTGCACTCTTACAAAAAAGTAAGCTAGAGAAAAGAAAATGTCATTACGAAAATCATAAGGAAGAGAAAATAAGTTTACAGGACTGTTCTATATTTGTCGAAAAAAATCCATGTATAATTGGACCCACAGAGTTCAAACCCATGTTGTTCAAAGGTCAATTGTACTTTTTGTGACTTTTCAGATTAGTTGGGCTTATTACACTTCTTGCTGAAACAATTGAAGATGAACAAAGCGGATGGTTTCATTACCCGTGAAATGCATGAACAACAAGCGAGTATCTACTTCACTACTCTGTCCTCAGTACTGAACTCCATCCCTGATGCCATGTAGACACTCAATAAGTATTAGTTATTGGCTTAGAAAATAAAATTATATAAAAGCGAGTATTTTTAAAGGTATTTCAGTACGTTTTTATTTGTTAAAAGAAAATGCGGTAATGTTCATAGACTCTAGGAACGTGCAGCAGTGATCATTTCTGCTTCTTGAAGACTTCCCCCACCCCTAGCCAGTGTCTTATGTATGCCTCATAAAATCCTCAGAGGTGGATGTTAGTAATCACATTATCCATGGGAAACTGATCTTCCCAGAATTTGTGACCTTCAGGAAGGTCACAGGGCATTAAGTGGCATAAAGAGGATTTGAACCAGGGCCCCATGGATGGTTCTAAAGTCTGTGCCCTTTCTGCTGCTCTATTTTCACAGCAGGGAGGACAGCTCAGAGGAAGAGCTGCTGTCCAGTACCTCAAACGTCTAGAAACTTGAGAGTGAAGAGCCACTCTGGGATGCAGAGTTCTTAGGCTTCCTAGATGTGTTACTTAAACCACCCTTATCATTCAGTTCCTAAACTGGTCATCTGAAACTGTTCATCTGATTAGAATTAAGAGACAGACAAATTACTGTACTAAATGCAAGTGCTTGATGAAGTTCTCACCAAAGTCTTGTCTTGTCTTGTTTGGTATTTCTTTTTTTTTTTTGCCTTATTTCCACATTTTATTTTATTTTTATTTTTTATTATGTTCAGTTAACTACTGCATATTACATCATTAGTTTTTGATGAGTGTTCAATGATTCATTCATTAAGTGTAACACCCAGTGCTCATCACAGCACGTGCCCTCCTCAATACTCATCACCCTGTTACCCCTTTCCCCACCCTCCTCCCCTCTGAAACCCCCAGGTTGTTTGATATTTCTCATTTTTTTAAAAAAAAATGCCAACTCTAGTTGATGTATTATGCAAGAAGGATCAGGAACTCAAAGGCAGATATTTGGGAGCCAGGGGGAAAATTGCAGAGAGTGTGGAATGGGGCCGTTAATTTCAAGCTTTTGTTACCATCTGCAATAAGAGTTAATGCCTACTTACCTTCTAAACCAAAGGGGAATTTGCAGGAAACGTTATTTAATGCTTAAAAATAGGTTTTTAAATAATTAAGATAAATGCTAAAATAGCTAGGCAATAAACTTCTTTTAAATATTTTACCATAGTATATTGCTAACATGACTTACATTCAGACTGTATCCTGATTTGGATATTTCGTGTTTCTACAGTTTATTTTGTAGATCACTAATCAGAATTAAATAGTGACTATGCCTAATTATGATAATAAGTTTTCACAGGCCACAAAGAGAATGACAATTTTAGAAATAAATGCTTTTGTTCTGAATGAATTCTCTCTGAAATAATTTGTTTCTTAGATGAGTAATTTGTTGAGATAGTTATGATATAAAGGGGTTACAACCAGAAGTAATGAGATGAAATGAAACAACAGAAAACTTGGGACAAATATCAAGAAAATATAAGGTTTTAAACATTTAGACTGGGTGAAAGCCTTCTTGGGGGACAGGTAAATGTCCTGGGTATTTATATCTGCTAAGCCCCAATGTGATTATGAGGCTGTTTATTCAGCAGGAAATATCCCAGTGCTTCTTAAATACCATTCAAGAATATTATCAAGCACACTTCTAATGTTATCTCTTAGATCCTGAGCAGGTTAGACTTTGGTGTCTGTGAGTAAACAAGTAATTATTTCCCAAAGTAATTTTCTTTAGACGTACAAATTGTCCTATTCTATCTACTGGGAGGGATGGGGATGTTTATCTTGAACTATCACCTGATCTGTTATGGGAGTGCAGAACCGAAGGCAGAAACGACCTCTCTGGGTGAATCTGCTCAAGGTTCTCTCGTTGGGAATTGTTAAGTGACATAAATGCAAACACCTCCAACCTAGATAATAATGCGGTCATATTCAATTTGCCTGGGTGTTTTTCTGGGCATCAGGAATTTTTCTACATTCCGCAGAAGTGCTACAGGACAGCCAAGATGGAAAACCCCTGCCAGAATAGCTGAGGTCTACATCCCATCTCTTATCTCTTACCTACAGTACGAATCTCCCTCTACTCTTGTAATTCTAGTGAGTCTCTGATGGCTGCATCCCTGGTTTTGCCTGAACTCAAGGAAAATGACCTATAAAACCTCTACCACGGTTCTTAACTGTGATGGTTAATTTTATGTGTTAACCTGAGTGGGCCATGGGTGCCCAGATTAGACATTGTTCCTGGGTGTGTCTGTGAGGGTGCATTTAAACCAGTGGACTCGGTAAAGTAGATTGCCCTCCTCAAGTGGTTGAGCTTTATCCAGTCTTTTGAGGAATTGAATAGAACAGAAGGCAGAGGAAGGAGGAATGTGTCTCCCTTTGTCCTGCCTCACCAATTGAGCTGGTACTTCTCATCTCATATTCTCCTGCCTTCCAACTAGGATTTATGTCATTGGCTCTCCTGATTCTCAAGACTTCCGACTTGGGCTGACTTACACCACCAACTTTCCTGAGTCTCTGGCTTACAAGTTCCATATTGTGGAACTTATTAGCCTTAGTAATTACGTAAGCCAATTCTTCCTTATATATATATATATATCTCCTACTGCTTCTGTATCTCTGGAGAACCCTGACTGATACAGTAATACTTTTAAATTCATTGACACCTTGGAGAATCTGAGAAAAACAATAAACCCTCTCCCACGAAAATACACATATCTTGGATATAATTCAAGCATGTTTTAGAACCCCAGAATCCCATCCCTAAAAACCCAAATTCAAGTCCCTATCTTATCTAGATAGTGCCGGAAACCAGATGCCCCATTCTTATCTAATTGGAGTTGTTGCCTCTAAAGTCAGCACTTGAGCCCAGGAGACTACGAAATTCTCATGTCCTTTCACAAAAAAGCAGGAGAGACCACTAGTGAAGCCCAATGCTGAACTTCACTGATAAGGCTGTTCAAATATTATCCGGAACCCTAGAGGTACAGACACAAACATATTAATTCGAGACCAGAGCAGAATTGCAAAAATTCGGCCCCATAAATGTTACATAAAAATGCCATGGGTTGAATTGCTTTGGTCTGGTTATCAGAACTAATCTTAGCTGCAGAGCAGATGGGATTGACTCGATTGGTTTATTGGGTCTCACCCCTGCAGCCAGAAGAAAGTGGATGGACACTACAGGGGCCACTGTGGAAACAGCCACAAAGTCAACACATGTTCTCTGTGGTGACACAGCAGCTCTAGGGAATGGCAGATTCACTGCAGAACCTGTGGCCACATGCTCTTGGAGCTTGTGACTCCAACAAGATGGCCACATCTCTAAAGTGTTCATCATTTGTCAGGAATCCCAATGTCTGCATCTACTTTCAAGCGCTTTTTAAAAATTGTTTCTTCATTATTAAAGGGCTTAATTTTTCACTTAAAATTTAAGAAACTATAGGATCAGGACATACAAGTTCATCTTATGCCAATTTGAACACAATTTAGTATTGAGCAAGAAGCATTTGAAACTGGATTGTTTTCTTTTATAAGTTGCTTAATAGAGAAATATGGTTTGAATCATAGCTCCTCCAACTATTCATCTGAACTGGGATTTTTTTTTCCATTGTAAAGAAGAAAGAAACAATGTCATCTTTATCACCCCCACCCCCCCGCCCCGCCAAAATGCTCATTGGTTCATTTATTTGAAACATTTCGTCTTTAGTTTTTTGCATACCTTTCTACTTGGCAATACTTAAAGTTAGAAAATCCAGCTGAAGTGAAGGATAACCTAAAAAACATTGGTTCAAAAAAGAGAAAAATTTGTTTAGATCATTAACTATAGTAGATAGTGAAAAGTAGACAAATATCAGCATATCCCAAAAGGCAATATATCCAGTTTATGGATGACTTCTGCCAAACTGTCAAGTAACAGGTAATTAATACTTTAAACTGTTGAAGAGTATTAAAAAAGAAAAGAAGAGGTTTCTTTATTTACTCTATATAACTAGCATAAACCTGATTTCAAAATTGGAAAGGCAGGGCATTCAAAAATTACAATCCAATTTGAAAATACAGATGCAAATACACAAATAAAGTATTAAGAAATCAAATCCAGTAGTATTTAGGAAAATGCATGGTGACCAAGTAGGTTTCATCTCATGAACAGAAAGGTGGTTCAACATCAGGATACGCATTAATCTAATTCATGATATAGCAAATGAAAAAAGAGACCAAATTCAACCCTAAATCATGATAATGATTATTTGAAACACAGTAAAAAGAATAGAAGGGAACTTCCTTAAATCCCCATATAAACCTGATGATGGAACATTAAAACCCATTTTCACTATAATTGGCAAACAAGATGAGGCTAACCGCTGTCACTGTCGCTATTCAATATTTTTTGGTCATTCTAATTATTGGAATAAATTAAAAAAATCAAGTAAATGATCTGGAAAAACTATTAAGGAGGACTTATAAGAGAATTAAAAATATGGATAAAAACAAGACATACAAAATTGATGGCATCTACAATTACCAATTAGAAAATGTAATGAATAAAATAATACATCTTTAAAATACCTGATGAGAAATGTTAGAACTATATTAATAAAATGAAAAAAATGTATAAGACATAAGCCAAGGTGTATATATATATATATTGTTATATAGAGGTATCTATATAGTTGTATCAAGGTATATCAAGGCATCTATCTATCTATATCCTGGATGGGAATATCCAACATTATGAAGACATCAAATCTACCTCAAATTTATTGATGAATAAATATGACACTAATCAAAATACCATCCAAATTTTTGTTAGAAATCTGAAGTTTATTCTAAATATCACATGAAAGAGAAAAAATGCACAAGAGTAACAGAGAAATTTATGGAAAAGAAAAACAGAGAAAAGGTAGATCTTCCCTGCCAGGCAGGAAAATATGCCTAGTAAAGCTATTGTAAATAAAACAGTGAGGCAGCGCACAGAAATAGACACATGGGAATCCTAAGACAGACTCCTCCTATAAATATGGAGATTAAGTTTTGATATAGATAGCAGTTTAAATAGGAGATAAAGGGCAAGCAATTTAATAAATGGCTACTGGATAATTTACCACAATTTGAAAAAATATAAAGCTATAAAGTCCATACATTTACAAGTTAGGTATTTAAGAAGGAAACAAAATCCCTCTTGGAAGGCAATTTCTCACTTTGCAGAAAAAATGAGAAAACAAAATTACAAAAGCAAAATTCTAAAATTAGTAGGAGGAAATATAGGAAAAAGTTTTTTTAAAGATTTCATTTATTTATTTTAGAGAGAGAGAGAGAGAGGGCACATGCAGAAACTCGAGCAGACTCCATATGGAGCACAGAGCTGAGGTGGGGTTTGATCTCAAGACCTCAAGACTCTGAGACCATGACCTGAGCTGAAACCAAGAGTTGGATGCATAACAGATTGGGCACCCCCAGAAAATGTTTTTTAAGTAGGCTCCATGCCCAGCATAGAACCCAACATGGGACTTGAACCCATGACCCCAAGATCAAGACCTTAGTCAAGGTCAGGAGTTGGATGCTTACCCCACTGAGCCACCAAAGTGCCCCGGAAAATGTTTTTATAATATTGAGTTGAGGTAGGCCTTCCTAACAAGACAAAAATTTTTTTTTTAATTTTTATTTTTTATTGTTATGTTAATCACCATATATTACATCATTAGTTTTTGATGAAGTGTTCCATGATTCATTGTTTGTGCATAACACCCAGTGCTCCATGCAGAACGTGCCCCCTTGAATACCCATCACCAGACTAACCCATCCCCCCACCCTCCTCCCCTCTAGAACGCTCAGTTTGTTTTTCAGAGTCCATCGTCTCTCATGGTTCATCTCCCCCTCTGACTTACTCCCCCTTATTCTTCCCCTCCTGCTATTTTCTTCTTTTTCTTTTTTCTTAACATATGTTGCATTATTTGTCGCAGACGTACAGATCTGCGACTCAACAGTCTTGCACAATTCACAGCGCTCACCATAGCACATACCCTCCCCAATGTCTATCACCCAGCCACCCCATCCCTCCCACCCCCCACCACTCCAGCAACCCTCACTTTGTTTCCTGAGATTAAGAATTCCTCATATCAGTGAGGTCATATGATACATGTCTTTCTCTGATTGACTTATTTCACTCAGCATAACACCCTCCAGTTCCATCCACGTCGTTGCAAATGGCAAGATCTCATTCCTTTTGATAGCTGCATAATATTCCATTGTGTATATATACCACATCTTCTTTATCCATTCATCTGTCGATGGACATCTTGGCTCTTTTCACAGTTTGGCTATTGTGGACATTCCTGCTATAAACATTGGGGTGCATGTACCCCTTCGGATCCCTACATTTATATCTTTAACAAGACAAAAATTTTAGAAACACAAAGTTAAATCAGAGAATCTCTTCTTAAAAATTAATATAAAATAGTAATTATTAATATTTATTATAAATTTTAATAAATAAATTATATTTTATTAATATAAAAATATTAATATAAAAAGACAGTATAAGCAGAATTAAAATATGAACAATAAGATTAAGAACATATTTACAACATATTTACTAGGTAAAGATTACCATCCAAAACATGTAAGGAGAATATATAAATCAATAAAAAACTCAAATTAGTTGAAATATATAAACAATTCATGGAAGTGGAAATAAAAAGGGATAAATGAAAAGATTCTTAATGTCACAGGTAATCAAGGAAATACAGACAAAACCTTAAAATAGATTTTAACCATCCAAATGTCCAAATTGCAGAAAATGCTCATCTCCACTATTCGGTGTGGATGCAGGAAAATATACATTTCTATAAACTGTAGATGAAAGTATAACTTGATATAGTCTTCTGGAAGGCAATTTGCCATTTACCTAAATGATAGAAAGTTCCTAGGATTTGGCCCATCCGTTCTATTTCTGGGATTCAAGTCTTCAGGAACATTTACACTTAAGTGTAGAAACATATGTACAAAGATGTTCCAGTATTGCTTTTTAGCATAAAGAATTGGAAATAATCTAAATCTTCAGCAAAATATGTATTTCTGTTACTATTGAATACTATGGGGCCTTTGAAACGAACACTAGAAAATCATCAAGTCACAAAATATATAGCTAGTAGATCCCGTTTATAAATCTTCCACCACCTAAACATCTATGTGTGTCTGTTTATCTAGGTACGTGTATGTCTGGGTGGGTGGGTGTCTGTGTATATATTCACAGGAAAGGTTTAAGAAGGATCCACAAATATTGGCAACCAATATTACGCTATGAGCAGAAGAAAGGGAAGATGCATTGTTACATTTTTTCATTTATTTCTATTTCATTTTAGTTTTTTTATAATGAGAGTGTATTCATATATTAAGTAATAAAAATATGAACATAAAATAACATGATGTGAAGAATTTTAATCATACCACATAGTACGATGACCAGGAATTCCCACCCTTTTCTACTTGAGCCAATAGATACTCTTGACTACCTGGCAGGAGAACGCAAGTGCTTAATCTTCCTCTATATGACAAAATCTTTTGGTTGAGCAGCAAAGTACAAGGTGAGCAGCAAAGTGAAAGGTGAGACATGAACTGGGAGAAGATATTCACAATGCATACATTTAACTAAGGACTTGTATCCAGAATCAATTAAAAAGTTAAACGGAAAAGTTCTATAAATCAATAAGAATTAAAATAAATGGCAGAAGCACATCTAGAATGATAGATTAAGGATCTCAAAACATTCACTCCTCCGTGAAAGCAGGCAGATTAAAATTGTCAAAATAAAACTTTTTTCAGAACTCTGGAAATTAATTAAAGGCTTACAACAATCCAAGGATTATCCAAAGACATCACAAAAAAAGAAAACTATGGATCAATATACCTTATAATATTGACACAAAGTCTTCAAGGAAATATAAGCAAACACATAAAATTAAACATAAAAAATATAAAATAAAAGCAACACATAAAATGAATTATAGACCATGACCAAGTGGGTTGATCCCAGAAATGTGAGGTCGATTTAACAAACAAAAATCAACCAATGTAACACACCAAAGTAATACAATAAAAGACCAAGAATCACATGATATTCTTAATAGAAGCAAGAAAAAAAAATCATTCAACAAAATTCAATGCCTTTTCATGATAGAAACACTCAAACACTCAACAAACTAGGAGTAGAAGGAAATTTCTGAAACTGATGAAGTCCACCTATGAAAATCCCACAACTTAACACTTAATGGTGAAAAAACAATTCTTTCTCCTTTGGATCAGGAACAAGACAAGAATATCCACTTTTGTCACTTCCATCCAACACTGTACTCAAGGTTCTAGCCATTGCATGTAGGTAAGAAAAGACAAAGCCATCCAGATTAGAACGGAAAAAAATGAAACTATCTCTATATATAGATAACACCAGCTTACATAGAGACAATCCTAAGGAGTTACACACACACAAAATGTTAGTACTAGTAAACAGGCTAGCAAGGTTGCAAGATACAAGATATAGAATCAATATGCAAAAGTCAATTGTATTTCTATTTGTTAGCAATGACGAATCTGACAATGAAATTGAGAAAGCAATTCCATTTACAAAAGAATAAAATACTTAGGAATAAACTTAACAGAAGAAATGCAGTGTCTGTACAATCAAAACTAAAAATCTTGTGGAAAGAAATGAAAGAAAACTAAGTAAACAGAAAGACATCCTATTTGTATGGGGTAGAAGTTTTAATCTTCAGATGGCAATACTCCCCAAATTAATCTACAGATTCAACACAATCCCTATCAAAATCCCCGCTAAATTTTTCCGGGAATTACCAAACTAATCTTAAAATTCATATGGAAATGCCAGGGATCTAGACTAGCCAAGACAATCTTGGGAAAGTTGGAGGACTCACACTTCCCCATTTCAAAACTGACTTCAACACTACTATAGTCAAGAAAATGGGGTACTAGCATAAGGATAGGCATACAGATTAATAGAATAAATTGAGAGCACAGAAACAAACCCTTATATTTGTGGTCAATCAGTTTCTGATAAAGATACTGAGAAAATTCAAGAGGGAAAGAACAGGTTTTTTTTTTTTTTCCAACAATTGGAGTTGTAGCAACTATATCCCTAAACAAAATAATGAACTTTGGACCCCCATTATACCATATACAAAAACTAACTCACAATGGATCACAGAAATACATGTAAGAACTAAAACTTCAGAACTCTTACAAGAAAACTTGGGAGTAAATCTTAAGATCTTAAATTATGCAACGGTTTCTTAGGTATAATACCCAAGGCACAGAAGAAAAAAGGAAGATCGAATAAATTGGACTACATAAAAATCAAAAACATGTGTGTGTCAAGGACACTATCGAGTAAGTGAAAGACAACCCACTGAATAGGAGAAAAATATTTGCAAATTATTTATCTGTCAATATAGATATATTGATATATTATCTGTATATAGATATACACATATATATTATATATATATTATCTGTCAATATATAGATTTAACTCAACAGTGAAAAGAAAAACAACCCAAGTTAAAAAAGGGCTAAGAATTTGAATAGACATTTCTGTCAAGAAAGTACACAAATGGTCACTAAGCACGTGGGAAGATGTTCAAATCATTAGTCACTGAGGAAAGAAAAGTGAAAATCACAATGAGATACCAGGTCAAACTCTCTAGGATGGCAATACTTTTTAAAAAAAAACAGGCAATAACAAGTGCTGATGAGCATGTAGGAAGAACTGCTTGTGGTTTGTTTTTTTTTTAAGATTTTATTTATTTGAGAGAGAGAGAGCGCGAGAGAGAGCGCGCACGCGCAGGAGCAGGAGGGAGGGGTAGAAGGAGAGGGAGAAGCGGACTCCCCACTGAGCAGGGAGCCTGAGGGGGAGCTCAAGGGTCGCTGAGACAAAGACAGATGCTTAACTGATTGAACCTCCCAGGTGTCCCTGTTTGTGGTACTTTAAAATAGTGCAGTTGCTTTGGAAGTTTGGTAGTTCCCCAAAATGGTAAACATAGAGTTACCATATGACCCAGCAATTTTTCTCCTGGGTATATATCCAAGAGAATTGAAAATAGATGTTCATTTAAAAATGCATAGAGGAGCACCTGGGTGGCTCAGTTAGTTGGGCGTCTGTCTTCGGCTCAGGTCATGATCCCAGGATCCTGGGTTTGAGTCCCATGTTGGGCTCCCTGCTCAGCATGGAGCCTGCTTCTTCCTCTCCCTCTGCTCCTCTCCCCTGCTCACTCTCTCTTCTAGTCTCTCTCTCTCAAACAAATAAAATCTTTAAAAAAATAAAAAAAAAACCATGCATACAAAAATGTCCATAACAGTATTATCAATAGAGCCAAAGAGAGGAAACAATCCAAATGTCCCTCAAGTAATGATAAAAAATAAAAAAGTGACATGTTCTTTCTCTTCAACCAGGTAGTAGAGTGGCCACAGAGATGCAGATCTTTGTGAAGACCTTGACAAGCAAGACCATCTCCCTCAAGGTCAAGCCCAGTGACACCACTGAGAATGTCAAAACCAAACTCCAAGGCGAGGAGAGCATCTCGCTTGATCAGAAGCATCTGATTTTTGCAGGGAAACAGCTGGAGGATGGCCATGCACTCAGACTATAATATCCAGAAAGAGTCCACCCTGTACTTGGTGCTTCGCCAGCAGGGTAGCATCATCAAGGCTCCCTCCACCAGCTCACCCAGAAATACAACTGCAACAAGATGATCTGCCCCAAGTGTTATGCTCACCTGTATTCCCAGGCTTTCACAAGGAGTGAGGCCATACTACCAAACTGCGCCCCAAGAAGAAGGTCAAATAAGGCCCCTCCACCTACTTTTCCTTTGCCCGCAGGAGGCCCAGGGCCCAAGGGAGCTTCAATAAAGTTTCCCTTTCATTGAAAAAAAAAAGTGGCATAACCATATAAAGGAATATTGTTCAACAATAAAAAGGAAAAAAATATGGGTACATGGTACAACATGGTTGAACTTTGGGCGCCTGGTGGCTCAGTTGGTTAAGCGACCGCCTTCAGCTCAGGTCATGATCCTGGAGCCCCGGGATCAAGTCCCACATTGAGCTCCCTGCTCAGCGGGGAGTCTGCTTCTCCCTCTGACCCTCTTCCCTCTCGTGCTCTTTGTCTCTCATTCTCTTTCTCAAATAAATAAATAAGATCTTTAAAAACAATGGTTGAACTTTGAAGACATTATTTCAGTAAGAAAAGGACAACAACACCAAAAATCCCCTAAAACTAGTAACAAAGTGTCACACATCGCATGATTTTTTTTTTTTTTTAAATATGAAATGTCTAGAATAGGGATATAGACTGAAAGTAAATCACTGGTTGCCAGGGGCTGGGGGTGGGTATGGGGCAGACGCAGAGTGACTACAAATGGGAATACGGTTTCTTTTTGGGGTGATGAAAATATTCTGAAATTAGACGATGCTGATAATTGTACAACTCTGTAAAATACTAATACCTAATGGATTTGTACTTGAATACCATGAAATTTATGGTATGTGAATTAAATCTCAGTAAAACTGTTACTAAAAAAATGGGCAAAAGACTTTCACAGGCACTTTCTAAAAGAGCATATCTTACTGACGGTAAGCATATAAGAAGATGCTTAACATCATTAGTCATGGAGAAAATGAAAATTAAAACCACAACGAGATACAACTACACACCCACTAGAATGGCTAAAATAAAAAAAAAGATGGACAACACCCAGTTTGGCAACAACATGAACAAACTGGAACTCTCACCCATAGCTGGTGGGAATGTAAATTGGTACAAACACTTTGGAAGATAGGATTCTATACTCAAACTAAATGGATACCTACTTTTGGATTCCCAGTAATTCTATTCCAAAGTCTTTGTCCAACAGATACGAGTAGAAATCTCCACAAAAAGACACGTACAAAAATACTCAGAAGAGGTTTTTTGGGGGGCACACTTTTACCATTCTCCCCGTATCTCTCTCACTCCCCAGGCCCTGTCAACCACTTTCCTACTTTTTTCCATGAGTTCGACATTTTGTTTTTTAGATTCCACATATAAACGATGCCCTATCTGGTTTATTTCAGTGAGTATTATTGCCCTCCAGTTTTTTCCATGTTGTCACAAATGACAGGATTTCTTTCTTTTTAAAAGCTGACTAATATTCCATATATACTTCAATCTCGCCTTTTCTTTATCCATTCACAGGTCCATGGACACTGAGGTTGTTTCCATGCTTCCGTTGGCTATGTGAATAATGCTGCTGTGAATGTGAGAGTGCAGATCTCTCTTCAAGGTAATGATTTGGCTTCCTTTGGATCTATCCCCAGAAGTGGAAGTGCTGGATCAGATGGGAGTTCCACTTTCCGTTTCTTCAGGAACGTCCACCCTGTTCACTGCAGTGGCTGTCTCAGTCTGCATTCCCACCACCAGCACACGACCGTTCCCTTTGCTCCGCATCCTTGCCAACATTTGCTATTCCTTGTCTTTTTCGTAACAGACATTCCAGCTGGTGTGAGGTGATGACCTCTTGTTGTGGTTTGGATTTGCGTTTTCCTGATCCGTGGTGTTGAGCTCCTTTTGTATCTGTTGACGTTTTGTCTGTCTTTGACAAAAAATGTCTGTTCAGGTGCTTTGCCGTTTCCTCATTGGGTTCTTTGTTTTTGCTTTCTTTAAATAGTTTTTTAAATTAATCTTTTATCAGGTATGTGGTTTGCAAATATTTTCTCTCATTCCAGAGGTTGCAGAAGCTTTTTAGTTTGATGTAGTCCCACTTGTGTATTTTACTCCTGTTACCTTTGTTTTTGGTGTGAAATCCAAAAAAAAGTATTGCCGAGACCAATGTCAAATAGCTTACTGCTTATGTTTTCTTTTATAAATTCTATAATTTCAGGTCTTACATTTGAGCCTTTAATCCATTTTGGGTTGATTTTTGTGTATGGGGTAAGAGAGGGGTCCAGTTTCATTCTTTTGTGTGTCCAGTTTTCCCAACACCATTTATTGAAGAGATTGTCCAGAACAGCTGGACATTCTTTTCTGATTTTTTCCCCAAAAGACAGAAAGAAGAATTTATTTTGGTAAGCTCTGCTACTTTTTAAATCTTGAAACTATTTCATATTTGGTTTTAAAATCACTCTGCCTACCGAAAAAAGCACACTGGGCATGTTCCATTCAGACCCACGGACAGACATTTTGCAGCAGGTGAGTGACACTATTCTTGTCCTCTTCTCTGGGCTTAAGTAACTATAATAGATTTCTGGATCTAAATGCCTTATTTAAAATGCCTTTGTAAGTGGCTACTTTACAGTAATATATAATTAGTAAAATTCAATAGTGAGAGTTTTAGTTCAGTAAGGTGACATAAAATTAACAGATAATCCATTTGTCTGGGAGTTAATCTATTGTGGAGCAAAGCAGTATTCTTTTTTTGTGAAAGATTGTAGTAAAATGTGATGTGTTCTTAGAAGCATTGCTGGCAAGTGAAACAGGGATTAAGGAGGAATAATAAGATAGGATTGCATCCAAAATGACAGCACATAGAGAATCAGAGAAAAGATGGATCTAATGATGGAATGTCAGACTTGTAAAAAGCATATGAATGTATAATCTCCTGAACACAATAAAATACTAATTCTTTCTTGTTTTTACTGATTTCATCTACAAATACTGCAGTTTTCTCTGAAGTAGGCTATAGTTTCCATGAGTGTGTAAATACAACAGACCTTGGCAGTTACAATATATCATGCAGGTAGAATTTACCACCTGATAAGAAGAAAAAAGTTCTTCAGGGTCACATTTCAGGGAAATGATTGAGTCTGAGGTAAACAGAAGCCTCTGGGATGAGGATGGGATGGACTTGGACTCAGTTCGAGATCGAGCAAAACTTGGAGGTGCTGAGGAAGATGCTTTCTGATGGAGGAGGCAAACTGTTGAAAAATAGTGAGGCTGCAAGGCTGATGAAACTTACTTCTAATTAGAAGAAAGCGAGCCAGGACTTTTTGTATTTGAGCAGCAGAGAGAACACACTTGAGAAGAGGAAAATGTTGGGTTCCATCACTGAAGCATTAATGGACAAACGTAAGGGCTCTAAGTGACAGTGCTCTGTATGATTACCTAGAGAAATGAAATTGCCTGATTTAAGTGACAGCCGCCTTAACAAAGGACCACGAACTGTGTGACTTAAAACAACAGAATTTATCATCCCATGGTTCTGGAGCCTAGAAGTCTGAACCTAAAGTGTCACCAGGGCTGTGCTGTCTCAGAAGGCTTTGGGAAACATGTCTTCCTTGCCTCTTCCTAGCTTCTGGTGCCTCCTGGCACCAATTTCTCTCTGTGTCTTTACATGGGCTTTTTCCCTGGGAGTGTGTCTTCAAATCTCTGTCTCCTTTAAGGACTCCAGTCTTTGGATTTAGGGCTCACCCTGATTCAATATGATCTCATCTTAACTTGATGACATCTGCAGAGACCCTATTGCCAAATAAGGTCACACTCACAGGTGCCCAGGGTTGGGACTTCACCATGTCCTTTGTTGGGGACACAATTCAATTCGCAACAATGACCACAGCTGGGGTAACTGTGTAGAAGGCACGCGAAAGTGAAATAGCAATCTTGCCTTCAAGGAGTTTCCAGCATATGAAAGATGCAACATAGACACGGGCACAATTTAAGTCCAACTATATGCATAAAATATAGAGAATCATCATTTCAGAGCTTGAAGAGATATCCAAAATCGTCTATCCAAAGCCCTCATTTTCCATACGAAGGGACATGCAATAGAGCACTGGAATGGTCAGTGTTTTGTTATGATATAGGACACTTTAATTTAAAAATAGGCTGTTTTTTATCTTTATTTCCTTTGCTATATCCAGCAAGGTATTTCCCAGCACAGAATTATAATATTATGAATTGATATTACTTTATGATTTTCTTTATTTACACTTAAACTTTTGGGTATTTCATAATGTAGAATGCCAATTAATGCTTTTCTCCAAATCACCATTGTTCATCTCATTTACTATATCTATACTGACTATAAATACTACAATATTCTTCAATCTGTTTCTTTTTTTTTTTAAAGATTTTATTTATTTATTTGAGAGAGAGAGAATGAGAGATAGCACGAGAGGGAAGAGGGTCAGAGGGCGAAGCAGACTCCCTGCTGAGCAGGGAGCCCGATGTGGGACTCGATCCTGGGACTCCAGGATCATGACCTGAGCCGAAGGCAATCGCTTAACCAACTGAGGCGCCCTCAATCTGTTTCTTTAATCTCTTTGTTTTTCATGAATTGGTCTATTCCTGAGTCAGCATCTAATTGTTTTAATTTCTGTGGTTTTACAATATATGATAAAGTAAGTCTTTTCAGTCTTTTTCAAATATATCTTTGCTCATCTCAAGTTGCTCTTCAAGTAGAATCTTAGCATCCTTTTTTAAAGCTCTAAATAGATTTTGTTTGAAATTACGAATGAGATTGCATTACATTTATAGAGTCCTTCCAAGGATAGCAGAGCCGGAGCAGGGTACGGATGATGTTCATATGGGGGAGGGGGGGAGTCTGGAGTGGGTTGTCAGGGCGCAAGTAGGGTAAAGAGGGAAATCATGCAGGACCGTCTCTTGGTATTAGGTGTCAAAGCCTGAGTAGGGCCTGCGGGACAACCACAAAGGTGCGGACAGCCTAGCGGGGGAATTAAAAGCCCATGGTTCATATCTATGGCATTCCTGCTAAGGATGCATGACTTGAATTCCATCATGAGGAAACCTCTGACAAGGCCAAATTGAGGTGCATTCTGCAAAAAACTGGCCTATCGTCTTCTAAAGTATCAAGGTCATGAAAGTCAAAGGAACACTAAGGAACTGTTAAGACTGAAGGAGATTAAGAGAGATAACTAAATGACATGCATGATTCTGAACTAGATATCTTTGCGGCAAAAGATTACTGAGACAATTGATGAAATTTGATTATGAAATTTAACAATTAGATGGCAGTTAATATATCAGCAATAATTTCCGTATTTGAATGGTTGTATTCCCAATTCGTAGAATGCCCTTGTTTGTAGGAAACACACATGGGAGTCTTAGATGATAGGGAAACAGGGAAAGCAATTTACTTCAAATAATTTGGGAAAAAGCAGGTTTTCCATAACTACACAATTACCTCAAAAATAATTTTTCAAACAGGAAACAATTATGTGCTGACAATTAATTTATAGACTAAATTGAAAGAGAATTCAGTGTTTTCAAGATTGAATCTTCCCATTTAGGAACATCTAACGTATCTTCATTAATTCAAGTTTTTTTGCTTTTTGCTTCTATATTGCCCAGGAAATTATTATTTCTTCGGTATAGGCCTTGATTATTTCATTCTTCGGCATTTTATAATGGTTTTTGCTATTGTGAATTTGTGAATGGGATCTTTTTTCCATTCCCCCCTTTTTTATGCTGATACATAAGAAATCTATTGAGATTTATATGTTTATTTTTATCTTTGGCACTCAGCAGGCTTCTGAACTTTTATTCTATTTTCAGTTGTTTCCCTTGTATTTTCTTAGTAATAAATTATATCTACAAATAATTTTCGTTTTGTTGCTTTATTTTATGATTTTTTACCTTATTTATTTTCTTATCTTATTGCTGGTAATTCCAGAATGAGGTAACATATGCTTGTCTTAATCGTGGCTTCAGTGGGGGTGCCACTAATATTTTACTCTGAACTATGATTTGACTACTTGTTTTTAATAGAGTCTCTTTATTACACTAAGGGAATAGCCTCTTATTCCTTAATTTGTGAAGAATTTTTTCCCCCTAAGGATTGGATATTGAATTTTATCAAGTATTTTTGTGGCAATATTCATAGGATTTTTCTCACTTAACCCATTTAAGTAATGAGTCACCTGAGCAGATTTCCTAAAGTTGACTGATTAATAAATTCTCAGAGAAAATTCAACTTTGGAATTAATACAATGTTGGATTTACTGTGATGATGTTCCATATAAGATTTTACAACTATAAAGTAGCTTTAAAATTTTCTTTTATAACTATTTATTGATAGTGTATCCAAGATTATTTTTAAATATATTGATATTAGATCTGCTTAACCCTTGCTAGCTTCCCTTAGTAATTTAGTTATTTGTCTGGAGAATCTTTTGGCTTTTCTATAGATTGATGAATCACAGACCTGTACCACTGAAACAAATGATACATTATATGTAAAAAAAAAAAAAAAGATAGTAGGAAGGGAAAAGTGAAGGGGGCGGAAATCGGAGGGGGAGATGAACCATGAGAGACTATGGACTCTGAGAAACAAACTGAGGGTTTTAGAGGGGAGGGGGGTGGGGGGGGATGGGTTTGCCCGGTGGTGGGTATGAAGGAGGGCACTGGGTGTTATACACAAACAATGAAGCAAGGAACACTACATCAAAAACTAATGATGTAATGTATGGTGACTAACGTAACATAATAAAATAAAATTTAATTAAAAAAAGGTGAGCTAGGAGTTGAGAGAGTCAAACCAATCTATCACAGTGTAAAGCTTTGCCTACCCAATATCCATAAGCAAGTAGTTATGCATTTGGAGCCTTCCAGACAGTCACAATAGCAACAACTTACTCCCACCTAACATGCAACTATGCCTCACACCAACAAAACACACTCTGTACCCAAAGAAAAGGCACAAATCCCATTAAATGCTCTATCTACCCCTGAAGACGTTCAGTCCTTTTCTAGTTCAGTCATGTACCCATCTTGGTATCCAATAACCTCAAAACTAAATTACAGTTAACCCATCACCTCATAGATATAGAAGTGAAAAGGAGAAGAGAAAATAGAAAATTGGTTACTACATACAAATATACACATAATAAAGCAAGCAGGAAAAACATGTACAGCTGTGATAGTCCTCCAATCCTGCAACAGGTCAGAAAAACATAACTGGTGTTCATAACTTGCTTTGTCTACTAACAATCTTATGGGTCAATTTGCCCTCAGTCATCAATTCGATGTTCTATATCTTAGCAGGGGTCACCTGAGTCTTCCTTCCATAAGTGCCTGAGTTTTGTGTGTGTTGTGTTGCTGTGGTCCTCCATTAATCTTTAGTATTGGATATAGAAGTATTAGGAAACACTCCAGGGGATTCTCTGGGTTGTAAATACTCCTCCCTGCCCTTGATATGTACCAGTAACTCTATTTCTGTTTTATAATCAAGGTCAATCACTCAAGCTAGAGCAGAAAATCCCTTTTTTGTCTTTGTTCTCTGTTCTTCAGTAGCATGAGAATCCAAAGGTGGCCAGCTGACTAACTCATTTTTTAGTTCAGTGAAATCATTGCTGTGTCATAGGTGGAAGTAGCCATCCATGGGGAAATAAGAAATTTAAGCCAGTAGAGTCCAAAAATCATGGCAAAGAGAAGTCAACATTTTGCAAGTGAGTTTTATAATAGCGAGAGAACCACTCACACTTTGCCCTCTTGATTCCCAGACCCTCATATTTTATTGACAGGGGAATCAGCACCGTATTATAAGACATCCCCAATATCAAGGAGTTATCTTTTAGCTGATGCATAAATGAGTTTTCAGTGGGCCATCTCACCATTGTATAAGGTGTTGGGATACAGAGTTAAGATCCATAAATCTTATAAAAATAAGTCCATTGTCTCATTTAAAAATATATAAAATGAATTCCTTGGTCAGAGGAATATCAGGTGAAATACTATGACAACAGAAACGACATCTGGGAAGATCATGGATGATTATTTGTAGCAAAAGCACTTGGACAGAGAAGGCAAATACATATCCAGAAGTAGATTATTTTCTGAGTTATATATCAAAGGCTAGACCCAAGCAGGTCATGAGAAAAATTTCATGAGCTTCACTTGCTGACCGCCCGCTCACAGATCTGAGCTAGTCTGCTGGCTCACAGAGGTAGGCCATACCTGAGGTCAGAATATTTAAATGCTTCTGTATGGTTAGTAAATACTGCTTCCAGAGCTTCCTTCTCTGAACTCCCTGGCTGCCTCAGCTCCTCTTTTCAGATCTACGCAGTAAGATGAGGAAAGGTATAAGTGACCCCGCTTTTGATTTTGTTATTGCTGTCTTAGGGACCAAAAAAGGGGCAGGTAAGGACCTTCACGTTTGTTCACATACTATCCTTGGCATTCCAAATTCGGCTGAGATAGACACCTTCTCCTTAATGAGTAATAACCACTACAGCTTTTCCTGCTCCACATCCATATCTTGTGAATACATAGTACGCCTCACTATATTTAGTTTGATAAATTAAAATGTCTTAAATTAAACTTTGATTTGAAACGTTTCCCCTGTGAGTTCCAACTTGAGACTGAAATTCAGGACTCAACTTTAACCTCATCTTGGGTTTGTCCTAGCCCATGTTAATGAGCTTGTGGAGAGGGAAGGGCAGCGCCCCTTAACTGACCTGACAGACTTCAAGGCAACGGACAGCGGTGGGCTGGCCGTGGTTTTGTCTCACTATGTCCCTCCCTGCTTTCACCGGCCGATCTCCCTGAGAAGCCCTCAGTCCCTGCACAGAGGCTAGCCTCATGCTGTGGTTTATGTCAGAGCCCTGCAGTTTATCCTTCTATATGGCTCCCTCACCCCAGTGGAAAAGTAGGAGAGGGAAGGAGTAAGATGGATAAGCTCAGGCTGCAATATTTGCCTCAAAAATTCTCTAATGAAGGGGCACCGGGGTGGCTCAGTTGGTTAAGCAACCCCTCTTGATCTCAGCTCAGGTCTTGATCTCATGGTGGTGAGTTCAAACCCTTGTGTTAGGCTCCACGTGGGGGTGGAAACTGGTTTTGTTTGTTTGTTTGTTTGCTTTTTTACAGTCTCTAATGAAGTTTCTTTAAAAACCTTTAATATTTAGGGGTGCTTGGGTGGCTCAGTCGGTTGGGTGGCTGACAACTGGTTTCTGCTCAGGTCACGATCTCAGGGTTGTGAGATCGAGCCCCACCTTGGGCTCCCTGCTCAGCATGGAATCTACTTGAGATTCTCTCTCCCTCTCCCTCTGCCCCTCCCGCTTATGCCCTCTCTTTCTAAAATAAATAAATAAATCTTTTAAAAAAACCCTTTAATATTTATTCTGATTATAAAAATAATACATGGTCATTTAAAAATGATATCATATAAAAATAGATGGGAAGTAAGAATCTCTTTTATTCTCACACACCCTTCTTCCAGTGATAACCATTGGTATCAACTTTATATTTTATGCACACACACACACACACACACACAAATATGCATGTTTATACACTATACTATAATAATTTATTTGTATTTTTACTAAAAGGAATGTTAGTATGCATTTAAAAAATTTTAATAATATATTTATTCACTTATCCTTAACAGATCATTTTATTCATCTTATTCCTTTCAGCACTGAGTGGTGTGGTATTCCACAGCTGGTCTGCATCATAATTTATTTAATCAATGCAGTATGAGTGGAAATTTAGTAGCTTATATGTTGTGCTTTTTATATCTACGCGTCTATGGTGATGACTTTTTAAAAGTAGAAATTTCACCTCTTCCTCCTTAGATTTGGACTCTTTACAAAACTTTGCAAAATATAGAGGCCTCCTGAGCTTATGGATTCACCAATGCATTTGGAAAGCTGGACGTGCTGGTGAGTGCTAATTCAGAATCATTTCTGAGCAAAACAGCCTTCTCTGTTTTTGTTTGGAGAGGAGGGAGTTGGAGCATGAAGTGTTGGTAAATGTAGTTTGTGTACAATTGTTCCTTAAATAAATGTGTGACATAGAAAGCCTTCTAAAGAACTTATGTATCTGTAAAGCACAGTCAAAATAACCCTTATTTTTGTCTTTAAAGACAATAAAAGTAATCTGCATAATGATATTTTAACTGAACACATACCCCCCACACACACACACTGACACATACCCACACACATACACCCCAGAAGTTGCACCTGCTTGGATTAGAGAGGTTTTTATACTCTATTTGTAATAACTTTAAGTTTTTTAGTCACTGAACCGTTCTATCATCAATTTTCATTTCTTTTTATTTTACTTTGAGATGGACTGGCTCCAAGCTGACTAAGTCACGCATTTAAAAGAATTAAAAGTTTCGTATTGCCGAAGAAAATATACTCTCTCCTCCACCTTGGTGTGTGTCTTTTTCTCCATTCATTTATCACTGTAATGCTGAAAAATAGTAAACCAAAGCAGCATTTCACGTCTAACCTTCTTGCCTCCAACGTCCAAGATGAAACTCGTGAGTCTCTACAAGTTCCCGCGTACAGGGCCTTCTGTGGTCTTAGCAAAGACACTGAAACAACTAAGTGTTTTTGAAACTATATTTACAAATAATGTTTGCATATTTGTAATATTTTTAAAAGAGTACTTCATGCTAGAGACGTGGCTTTCTATGAACAATAAACCAAGGTGAACAAGAGAAGTGCTATGTACTGCTAAAGGCAAATGCGTCTTATTTGGAGACAGACGGCAATGCCCACTGATATTAATGAGGTCACACCAGCCTGGGAATTCTCTTCTTTTGCAATGTCCTCCGCCTACACTGCTCCCTCCCCATCTCCCTAAACTGCTCTTGTAGATGCATTGCACTCATGTTTATTTCTCTAATTTTAGGTGATGGAGACTCCAGAATGTCTCAGCACAAAGAATTAAGTGGTGGCCATAGAGTAAGGAGAACTGGAAGCTGGCTTCATAGAGCTCTTTACAAATTTTGAGAAATTATTAATTATATTAAAGAATGCCCTTTCCCCCACCTAAAAGCCAACAATACCAGTGCTTTTATTTTATTTTTTAAAGATTTTATTTATTTATTTGAGAGAGAGAGAAAGACAACACGAGTGGAGGGTAGGGCCACAGGGAGGGGGAGAAGCAGACTCCCTGCTGAGTAGGGAGCCCGATGCAGGACTCGATCCCAGGACCCCAAGATCATGACCGGAGCCAAAGGCAGATGCTTAACCAGCTGAGCCACCCAGGTGCCCCAATACCATTGCTTTTAGAATGGAAAAGGAACAGAGAGAGAACCGGTTCTGATTCTCTTACTTCATACATGAGCTGTGCCAGCTAATAGCACAGCCAGTTTCCCGTCTATTACTCCAGTTTGGTATTTATGAAGCATATTCAAAGTGATAAGTAATTGCCACAAACTTGACATTTGGTTTTTGGAATTGGCTTCATACTTGTGTTTAAATGTTGCTGTTCCTGGTTTTTATTTACTGGTGCATTTAGGAATCCACTTTAAATGAAGAATGAAGTCATACAGCCAAGACCGGACTTAGGGGGATACACAGAAGTTGAAAAAAATCACTTGTTTCCTCTTTCTCACTGCAACTCCCTTGAAATTTTCCTAAAATAGTGTTGCGGTTGAATGTCCAAGTGTTCTTTCTGCTGCATGACAATTTAATCATTTGGATGCACTAAAAACAAAGTTTCGGCAAAGATAATTAGGGAGTTTATTGTAGGTTCTTTTTTTTAAAAGCATTGAAAAAAGGTCTTCTAGGGAGAAGCTGTAATAAGCTTGAAGGTAAGATGATCGTTTTATCACACAATGACAGTTTAATTTGTGATTATGTGGAGATTCTGAAAGACTGGCACAATGGGATCTAAAAGCCCTTCTTGCTGTATAATGTTCCATCTCCCCATTAGTACATCTTCCTAGTCTTTACTTTCACCCAAACAGAAAAACACATGTGTGCCTTAAGGGTACACTAACCACCCCACAAAGATTGGTGTTAAGAATTTCCATGTTTGTTGGTGACAACACCAAAATCGCTTCTGGAAGTGAATGTCCACAGAACAATATGTGTTGGATGCCAGAGTGAGTGCTGTGACGTAGAAATAGTTGTTGCATTTTGTGTGTGTGAAGAAAGGTCCAGAGATATGAGAAAACTTGGTTTTTTCAAAAAAGTGCAAACAATGAATCATTGAGCACTACATCAAAAACTAACGATGTACTGTATGGCGATTAACATAACACAAAAAAAAGGTGCAAAACGTTCAGTAAAAGTGAACAGTGCTGTCTTCAGTGATGGGAATGTCCAATACAGTGAGCACTTGCCCTATGTGGCTACTGGGTGCTTGAAAAATGACTGGTATAACTAAGTAACTGAATTGTAATTAATTAATTCTAATTAATTTACATTTAGATAGCCACATATGGCCAGTGAGTACCATGTTGGTCAGTGTAGTTCTAGAGCATAAAGGAACAGATGAGAGCGGGATGAGGGAGGAGTAAGCCATGATAGAAAGTATGGCCTTCGTCCTGTAGGTAACAAAGAAGAACGGAATGGCTGATGGCTCAGGGTCCTGAAGTTAGCATGAAAAAAAAAAATAAGCTCAAGGGTACAGGTAGAGAGCTTGGCCATGGACTATGACATCTCATCGCCTGGGATGAGAGGAAATGGGGCCAGGGCGGGTGTGAGAGAAGCTACAGCTTAAAAAGGCAATGGGATGTTAAAAAAATAATAAAAATAAATAAAAAATAAAAAGGCAATGGGAAGGGAAGGGAAATTAAGGTAAGTCGTATCAGATTCATTTGTTCCAAGTAGCAAGAGACCAGTTTGTCTACTGAAATGGAGGGCTTGGGAGATGAGTAGAGCTCTAGGAAGATGGGAGGAGGAGAGGAGCGTTGGTCTGAAACATCACTTGGGACTGACCAGGAAGAGGAGAGGAGCGTTGGTCTGAAACATCACTTGGGACTGACCAATGGTAAGTGATGGGATTTCCTGGTGGCGGGACTGACGCACAGCTGAGGTTGAACACTGGCTTTAAATAGCTCCAATCTGCAGTTCCAGAAGGGTTTATTCATCTGGGTATGAAATGGAAGATAGTGTATTGTAGTAGGAATCCAGAGTTGTAACCCCAAGCAGTTGCTGCCAAAGGCCTGGGGTGCAAGGAAATTAAGTAAGCTGGTGACGGAGTGCTTCAGATAATAACTTGAAGTTCTGAAAGATCTAGAAGAGTAAGTTAGATTAAAAAGTAGAAGATCGGAGTTGAAGACGTCAGAGGCCTGCTTGTAGATGACCACAAGATCCATGGTGTGGCCATGGTGATTGATACAGGGCTGCAAAGGATTAGGGAAAGGCAATGGAGTTGAGGTGTTGAGGGGCATCTATATTAACAATAAACAATATGGCAAGACTTGGGCTAGGGAAAGATGATGTGAGCCAGATGTCACTGATAAGTGAGAGAAGTTAAAAAAAAAATGAGAGACGTTATCAGGACCTCAGAAATAAACATGCAGAGGAAAGAGAAGAAGAAGGAGCCACTGTAAGGTGACAGGAGCATTAAAAAAAGACTTTTTTATCTGAAGGTGGAAAAATCATGCCGACTCTACCTCCTGACTCTGGAGCAACACTGTTGGGAGATGCGAGGTCTGCAGCAGCTAGGGCTGGTGGGGAAGCAGTGCCCTTCAGAGTAGCAACAGGTTTCAGTTAAGGAAGGAGATGGAGTGAGTGGTCACCAACTTAATGATGTCAGGAAGCTTATTTACTGGCTTTGGAGATTCAAGAGGGCCTGTGGCTTATATAGCAGTGAGGGGACCAGTGAGAGATAGGAGAAATGATGGCAAAGGGACAGTCTTTTGATAGAGTGACAAATTTGCTAGTATGATATGTAATCATTTTTGCTGACTTTGGAAACGTTTTAGGAATAAAACAGAATTTAGACCCTATCACCAGTTAGATACTAGGGCAAACCGCTTTCACACAGGTATGGGATGAATAGGTCAAAGATTTTACTTTTTCTCTCATCCAGCCCAGGGCTATGCATTCAAAGAGGGAGGGTGTAACGGAAGAAGTTTGTTGATCTGCTTTTCTGACCATCTTGAGAAACAGGATAAATTCTCATTAGTCTCGGATGATTCAGGTGTGACTGCTTACCTGAAGGAGAAGGATAAATTACATTACCTTACAAGTGCTTTTACATTCCAGTGATTTTGTGAATCTAAGCTAAATTAGCTTAGATTTCTAAATATTGTAAACATGGCAGAATGTCACTACAACATTTTTTTGAGGGTTCATGGTGGCCTTATTTTATAAACTTAAAATCAGAACACGTGGTCCAGCAATAGATGTTTTCTAATCTCTAAATTGAATAATATGAAACCACACTTGGCTAAACATTGAATGCACAGCCTTTGCAGGAAAGAATAAAATAAATTTACACTGGAATTGTCCCAGAAAAGCCTAAGATATATGACTACTATGCTTATAAGTGAGAATAATTTATCAGGTGGATATTTCAGTAACTATACCTTTTTGGTTATAGTTTAACAAACTCTGATCTAGGGCACAGAATGTCCCAGTGAGGTTCCAGTGAAGTGGTCCAAATCCAAGAAATGAAAGATATACTTTAATGGAATGATTTAGACTTTTCTTCTCTACTTTAAGGTCTTCTGGTCTTACCTTTCTCCTGTTTTTCCACGTATTCATGCCTTATACAGGTTCCTTGTTTAATTTTACTGCTCAGAAACACATTATCTCACTTAAAATGTGGAAGCCAGTGAGAGTAAGTTAGCTGTATTTGCAGCACTGTAACTGAAAGAAAATTCCTTCTGCAAATGATAAAGAATTCTCAGCATGTTTAGCCACAGCTAATCCTATTCCTTCGGGCGTAATGTTTTAAGAGCATTACCCAGCTAAGCAATGAACATGCTTTTAAATGCTTATGGATAATATGCTGACTCAAA
This sequence comes from Zalophus californianus, assembly GCF_009762305.2. NCBI lineage: Eukaryota > Metazoa > Chordata > Mammalia > Carnivora > Otariidae > Zalophus > Zalophus californianus. Next base: position 118,414,616 of record NC_045603.1, on the reverse strand, counting down.
GCAGAAATAATATCATTTTAAGTTGCTACATTCTCATTCATTCTTTCTAAAGACCTGTGTACGCTTTTCAAGGTCTTTTGCCCCCCTCTGCGATAGTTTGCTTATATAAGAGGCGTCTCAGATTTCAGTTTGTTCTATGACCTTAAAACAGAACAAACCAAACACAAACAAGAAAATCTCAATATTCATTTGAAATTTCGTGAGGTGAAGACTTCTCAGTCCGGGGATCAAGGCCAGCCTCTTCTTATTGGTGACAGACCTGGAGTTACCGACGAGCTATGGCTGGGACTTGCCTATGCTGCTGAAACCACTTTTTGGTGACAAGAACTTTGGTTGAGCTTATAGGAACTGGAGGAGAAGAAAAATAAAGAAGCGAGAAGGGAATGAGAGGAAAGATACCCCATTGGGGTTGAAGTGGGCAAAAGAAGGCAAGGTCAGAGCTAGACTAGGAGTTTCTGAGAATCAGACAATGGGAGCAGAAAGGAATTTTCCATAACTTCTAGAATCTGAGGAAAAAGGATGTTTAAAATATTCTTGAAAACTTGGGAGTTTTTTCTGAAATTCCCAGGTGTTAAGAATGGCAGGTAGGAGCTATAGTCCATGAGGACGTTGTAAGAGTCTCTGAACCTCATATAATGACCCCAAGTTATTGTTATTACAGTAATACGGTAGACTAGATATGTCAAAATCTTGCAACAATGAATCACTTAAAAATACCAGGAGATTTTTATTTAAAAAAAAAAACAACCCTATCAAAGGAAAGTCAAGAAAAGCACTGTGGGCAGAGACAAAGGGAGACAGCCAGTCCTAGGAAAGCAGGGGTTGCTGAAACTGCTACACTCCCCGGGAACATCTAGACAGCCTCATGCTTAGCACTTTCCTGAAAGGAGTTTTAGGAACAGTTGCTACTCGAGAAAAACAAGAAGAAAATAAGTCTGGGAGACTCAGACAGCAAGGAAACCGTCTCAGCCTCAATTTGGAGTAGGGATGAAAAAGAATCTCCCTCAAGATTTCAGGGCCCGCAGCCATGGCAAGTGGCGTAAGTTTTGAACATGTACTATTTGTGTGATGTATAAAACCCCAAGGTAAAGGCGGCCCTCGTTAGACATTACCTCATATGACCTCAGAATAAAGTCAAATTCTTCCTCTGGGAATGCACCCTCCACTTAGAACTTTCACTCCCAAAAAGGGAGTTCCCATAACCATGAGCCCTTAAACACACTCAGCAGAAACAACGCGCACAAAACTGCACCCACAAAGAATTATCAGAGGCAATAAAGCAGGTAGGCTTAATACTTTTAAAGAAATAAAATAGTAACTTTTTTTTAATTAGGCTCCATGCCCAGCATGGTCAAGACCTGAGCCGAAATCAAGAGTTGGATGCTTAACTGACTAAGCCACCCAGGCGCCCCGACAAAGTAACTTTTTAAAGGAGTGAGGAAAGAGAGCTTATACAATGATCAGTCAGATTAGAAAAGGAACCAGACTACAATTCTAGAAAAGGGAAAATATTTGAATGAGACACTTAATGGAAAGGTTAAATCACCAAATAGACATAGCTGAAGAGAGAATTATGAGGACTACATATTATTAAAACAGCAGAAAATATGAACGGGAGGTCAAAATGCCTGATGATTTTCCAGGATTGTTGCAAAACACATCTCCAGTCCAGAAGACCAACACATCTCTACCTAGGTAATAGAAAGAAATTCATACCTAAACTCATTTTAGCAAAACTGCAGATGACAAAAACTAAAGAGAAGCAGTAATGGTTGCCAGAGGAAAAAAAGGCGCTTAACCCAAAAAGGAATAATAAGCAGACGGAAGTCTGAGTCCCTCCACAGCAGCCATGGGGACTGCAGACGACAGACTATTAAAATTTCCAAGTACTGATGGAAAGCAACTGTAAGACAGGAATTGTGTTCTTTGAAAAATTATCTTTATAAACAAGAGGGAAATATTTTCTGTATAATAAAACTGGGAGGATTTACCACCAACAAATTGTCACTTCTGGAATTTGCCAAGGGTGTTTTTCAAGTAGAAGGAAGAGATCTCCAAAAGAACTTCTGAGCTATAGGAAAAATGGCACATGAATAAAATCATAAATATATCACTGAATCTACTCAGTATTAAGAGTATAAAACAAGAATGCCTAATTTGGGGGGTTCACAATAAACGATATAGAGCTAAAAGACTGGACAAAAATTGAATGTAAGCTGGGGGATGGGTTGGCAGAGGTTGGAAATAAAATAAACCTCTGTGTATTATTTAGAAAGTTGGTAAGTATATCCACTAGAAAGTTACAACAGCTCTAAATATATATACACCTAATATAACAGACTAAAAATATGTGAAGGAAAAATTAACAGAACCATAAGAATAAATTGACATTTACAACAGCAGAGTGGAAAATTTCAACATACTTCTCATTATTTATAGATCATGAATTGCAGCAAAAATACAAAAACTTGAACAACACAATTATCAAGCTTGATTCAACGGACAATATGAAATTAAGTTAAATAATATGAATATTCTTTAACAACATGGACGTTTACTAATTGATCACATACTAGGGCTTAAAACAAGTCTCAGTGAATTTTATTTTATTTTTTTAATTAAAGATTTATTTATTTATTTATTTATTTGAGAGAGAGCACGAGTTGTGGGGAGGAGCAGAAGGAGAGGGAGAAGCAGGTTCCCCACTGAGCAGGGATCCCCACACAGGACTTGGCCCCAGGACCATGGGATCATGACCTGAATGAAGGCAGATGCTCAAACAACTGAGCCATCCAGAAGTTCTATTTTATTTTATTTTTAAAGATTATTTACTTATTTATTTGAGTGGGGGGGGGTAGGGACAAAGGGAGAGGGAGAGAGAGACTCTCCGGCAGACTTCCTGCTGAGTACAGAGTCCAACATGGGGCTCTATCTCATGACCTTGAGATCACGACCTGTACTGAAATCAAGAGTCGGATGCTTAACCAACTGAGCGACCCAGGTGCCCCTCAATGAATTTTAATAAACAATTATCATATAAACCACGTTCTCTGACTACACTTAAGTAAAAAGTTAACAACAAAAAAATGAATTTAAATATCTCAATGTATTTGAAAATTTTAAATAACTCAATAACTCATGGATCAAGGATGGATCAAAATGAAAATTTAAACATAGTTAGAAACGAAATGATATGAAAACCCCATATATTGAAACTAGAACAATGCAACCAAGGAGAGGCTTCAAGAGACAGTTATAGGCAAAAATGTATATAAGAAGAGGAGAGAGTTAAAAATTAATGCAATTTCCAATTTCAAAAGTCAGGAAATGCAATAGCAGATGACAGCAGTAAGATAAGAGCGGGAGTCGATGAAAAAGTAAACAAAGATACAGTAGAGAGAATTAAAAAAGTGAAATGCTGGTTGTCTGAAAAATAAAAACAGAGAAATCTTATTAAAGAAAAGGTGAAAAAACACAAAGAAATAATATTCTGAATGAAAAAGGGACACAACTAGAGAGATATAGAAAGAGAAGATGGAACAATACTACCAATAACATTTTTTCCAATAAATTTTGACAACAAATGAAATGGGAAAGTTCCTAGAAAAGTATAACTTACTGAGTGAGTATTAAAGAACTGAGTATTAAAGAGTGAGTGAATATTAAAGAAATTAAAGCAATAGCTAAAACTCTTCTCAGAACCAGAAAGATTTTTAGATGAGCTCTACCAAACTTTTAAGAACAGACCATTCCAATCTTTTGCTAACTCTCCCAGATACCAGAGAGGAAAGGACAATACTCCCAAATTCATTCTGTGAGCCCAGTTTAGCCTTGTATCCAAACCAGATATGAACAATAAATAAGTGTAGTTATGAAAATAAATAAAATAAAACAGAACAAGCTAGATGACAATGGTACGTAAGCTTTGGCATCGGTTACTGGACTAAAGCATCCTAAGCCTTTATATTATTCAGTATGCAGCTAAAGATATTGATTACTGTCAGAGTTTTAAATGTAAGCATGTTAGGGTCACCTGGGTGGCTCAGTCGGTTAAGCTTTCAACCCTTGATCTACTCAGGTCATGTCTCAGGGTCGTGAGATCAAGCCCTGCAGTGGGCTCCTTGCTCAATATGGAGACTGCTTCAGATTCTTTCTTCCCTCTGTCCCTCCACCTGCTCAGGCTCTCTCTAAATAAATAAATAAATAAAATCTTTTTTTTTTTTTTTAAATGTAAGCATGTTAAAATTTCAAGGACAACCACCTGAAGACTAGAAATAAATGTGTATCTTCTGGATCATCGTAGGGGAGAAAAAAAATGAAATGAAAAGAAAAAAATCAACTCAGAAGACTAGAAAGAAAAAAGGTGAACTTTAGGAAACAAAATGGACAAAATAAGATAGAAGAAATAAAGCCAAATATATGAAGAACCACAGTGAATGTTAAAAGCATAGATTGATAGTCTAATTGTCCAAAAGTCCACTTACATATTGCTTATAAGTAAAAGTTGATGGACATTTTCTTCACCTGGCTTGCCTGTGCAAAACTATCCTAATTATGTCTACTCCGTGTACTTCAGGTGCCTAACATAATAGAAATTCACAGATGTCTGAGCCAACAAATGTCACAGAGTCAGAATTAATTTGCCTCCAAGTTTCTTGGAGACTTTCAGAAGCGTGTTTTTATTTCATCAGTCACTGTCTTGGGAGTGTGAGATATTTTAGGTCAGCTTGCAGTTCTTTGAATAGTCTCTCTGTATCTCAAAAAATTGACCACTTGACCAAGTACTTGTACAAAGCTCTTCACTATTAGAACACCGTGGATCTTGGCAGAGGATTTCAGCCTCGAGATGTTATTCTAGGACCTGGTCTGAGGGCTGAATTCTTTCTTGGAGAGCCTAAGGGCTGACTTTACTAGAATCTGATTCCACATTTTTTGTCTGTAGTGACATTTAGTTATGTCAATTTCCTAATGTCAGGACCAATCTTATTATATAGGCTGGTCGTCAACTGTCTAGGGCAGCAAAATATTACTGGCATTAAAGTGCTGGGTGACTATCTATGTTGGCAGAAAAAAATTCTGTTTGAAAGACCACAAAAAAGAAAATAGAGTTAAAAAGAAAACTTTAAAATATAGGAGTTCTTATGCCTTTGCTTCCTTTAAAAAAAAAAATGCTGTAAGAAGAGGCAGGTCTGAAACTTAAGAATCATGCTGTGCTTCTTTCCTTCCCCAGAAGGAAACTCAGAGGGCCAGCTCTAGACCTAGGCAGATTTGAAAAACAGAAAACAGCTTCCCTTTTCTCCAAAAAATATTATCTTGCAGACTTCCACTCTGACATTCTCACGATAGGCAATGGCTGTTAAAAATGTTTAAATTCTTTTTTTATCAAAGTAAAACAGGCATGGAGTTTTAAAAAATTAACATGCCAATCAAAAAGAGTACTCTTTTGCCCCAGTACCTGAGTTGGGTTTCTTAAAAGCACCCTGTTCATTTTTTTCAACTCTTTCTACCAGTAATTACCTATATAACTTTAAATACTACTCTCACTTTGATTTTTCAGCTTTACACATTGTCTCTTGACTTCTTTGTATGAAGGATGAGCACTTGGAGCTCTTATGAGATCACCCCCACCCAACTTCCTCCTTTCTCTATACTCCCAATATGTTTATATAACACTTTTTAATAAAATCAATAATCAATATTACATTTTAGTGCTTATAAAAGTTTTATTTACTGCTGAGCAAAATCTCGTTCTATGATTGTGTTTTTTTTTAATCAAACTTTCCATTTTCCTTGGAATTGACACTGCTTCATTTTTATTTGCTAGATTATTTTTTTTATGTTCCTATCACAAATCCTTTTCAAACTCTTCACAAGAGCTATAATACCTGTGCTACTATTTAAAATATTTTCCTACATGGTAAAACATTGCAGATAATCTATCCATTCCAGTTTGCTTTCCCCTGGAGACATATTTCTTGAATCCTTCTATTCTCCTCTTCTAATCTGCGTGGTGTGATCTGGCTATTGCAGAGATGGGACTCCCCTTTTCTTCACTTCTGTACTAGATCCCTTGTACCTTAGATTTGCTTTCTTTGTTTTTCTTGTTTACTCTCTGATTTTGCTGCGTAACATCATCCTGTAGCTTCCTGAGATATAGTGCATGGGAATTGCCATGTCACATTTCTGAGAACTCGGATGTCTAAAAATGTGTTTATATTACCTTTGTACTTTTGATAGGTTGGCTGGATATGGATCCTAATTTTTTTTCATAATTCTGCAGATTTCTCCATCGTCTTCTAGCTTCTAACGTCTCTAAAAAGAAGTCTAATGTGAAGAAGAAGAAGAAGAAGAAGAAGAAGAAGAAGAAGAAGATCACCTAACGTCATTCTGATTCTTTAGCTTTTGAAGGTAACTAATCTTTTCTCCTGGACGCTTTTGGATGGATTTTTAAGAAAATCTCTGGTGTTTTTAAAATTTTTTTAAAGATTTTATTATTTATTTGACAGAGAAAGACACAGCGAGAGAGAGAGGGAACACAAGCAGGGGGAGTGGGAGAGGGAGAAGCAGGCTTCCCGCCGAGCAGGGAGCCTGATACCGCACTCGATGCCAGGACCCTGGGATCATGACCTGAGCCGAAGGCAGATGCTTAATGACTGAGCCACCCAGGTGCCCCTATTTTTTTTTAATTTGTAATGACATGCTTTGCTTAGGTCCTCTGTTACTCATTTTGCTGGGCTTATCATTTCAATGTGAGGAAATTATCTTGAATTTTTTTTTAAGATTTTATTTATTTGTCAGAGAGAGAGAGAGAGAGAGCGTGCACAAGCAGGGGGAGTGGCAGGTAGAGGGAGAAGCAGGCTCCCCATTGAGCAAGGAGCCCAATGTGGGACTGGATCCCAGGACCCTGGGATTATGACCTGAGCTGAAGGCAGACACTCAACTGACCGAGCCACCCAGGTGTCCCTATTTTGCATTTTTTTATTAACCAAAGCTCCTCTCTGTTTTTTGTTGTTTGTTTGCTTGTTTTGATTGTGGTTGTTCTTCTTTTCTGCATTAGCTATTATTTAGATGTGGAATTTTGAATTAATCATGCAATTTTCCAAAATTTCCTTTTACTTATCTTTTTCTTAGGGTCTATGTTCTGGGAAGTATTCCTCAATTTATCTTCTCGTCCTTCTGATATTTTTTATTTTGTTGACCCTGTTTTTAATTTCCAAGAATTATTTATTTTTCTCTGATTGTGTTTTTATTATTTTTTAAAAAGATTTCTTTATTTTAGAGAGTGCGTGCATGAACTGGGGGAGGGGCAGAGGGAGAGGGAGAGTCTTAAGCAGACTCCCCTAAAGCTCAACAGGGGTAGAACTTGATCTCACCACCCTGAGATCATGACCTGAACCAAAACCAAGAGTTGGATGCTTAACTGACTGATCCACCCAGATGCCCCTATTATTATTATTATTATTATTTTATCAAGTCAATATCTTCTCCTAGCTATTTGTGGATATTAAATGCGGGTTTAATATTTTTTCAACTTTTTGCATTTTTTCATTCCCTCTGAATGCCACTGGCTTCTTGGATGTCTCTTTATATTAAGAAGCTGTTTGGAATATATGTGTGTACAGGTAGGACATATCTGCTGGGGCTTCAGGAAAGCTGCATAGCAGAGGCCCACCTCTTCCAGTGAGTAGTATCAAATGTCAGCATATGCAAATCTTTCCCTCATCCTCCCCTCAATCTTTTTATATCTCAAGAGAAGAGAATTATCTAGTCTCCAGCCTTAGGGAATATGCCTAGTTGCCTGCATTCTTGGGGTTGAGTCATGGAAAAGTGGTGGGTGTCTCAATATTCAGTATATAGGTTTTTAAATTTTATTTTTAAATTTACATACAGTAGCATTCACTTTTTGTGGTTTATAGTTTTATGAGTTTTGACAAATGCAAAGAGTCACAAACCACCACCACCACAATAGAAATAGAACAGTTTCATCATCCTCCAAAATACCCTCATGCTTGCCCTTTGTAGTCAATCTCTCCTCCAAGCCCTAACCATTAGCAACCACTGATGTCTTAAACATTCCTAAGGTTTTGCTTTGCCAGAATATCATATTCATGAAATCATTACCTTTTCATTTGGGATAATGCATTTGTGATTCATCCATCCAATTACACACATCAGCAGTTCGTTCATTTTTTTTTTCACTGATTAGTATTCCATTCTATGGATGTATCACTGATTGTTCATCCAATCCCCTGTTGAAGGACATTTGGATTGGTTCTAGTGTTTGGTGATGATAAATAAAGCTTTTATAAACATTTGCCTACAGGTCTATGTATGAAAGATTCCATTTAAATCCCACCCTCTAGAAGTAAGATCATATGGTAAATGCATATTTAACTTTGTAAAAAACTGACAACTGTTTTTTCAAAGTGACTGTACTATTTTGCATTTTTCATGAGCAATGTATGAGTTTCAGTTGCTCCACAACCTCACCAGAATTGGTATTAAGATTTGTTTGATTTTTAAGTCATTCTGATGGGTGAATAGTGATATCACACAGTGGTTTTAATTCGCATTTCCCTAATGACCTATCATGCTGATCATCTTTTCACATGCCTATTTGTAATCTATATATCTTACTTGGTGGAATAGCTTTTGAATATTTTGCCCATGTTTCCTAGGATGTTTGTTTCCTCATTGTTGAGTTTTAAGACTTCTTTATGTGTTCTGGATGTATCACTGCTTTTTCAGATATCTGGTTTGCCGATAGTTTCTCCTAGTCTGTGGCTTGTCTTTTCACACTTTTAATAGTGGCTTTCACAGAGCATAAGTTCTTAGTTTTAGTGAGGTGCAATTTATCAATTTTGTCTTATATGAATTGTGCTTTTAGTATCATATCTAAGATTTCTTTGCCTAACCAATGTCATAAATGTTTTGTTCTATGTTTTCTTATACAAATTATATTGTTTTACATGCATTTAGATCTATAACCCACTTTGAATTAATTTTTGTAAAGATGTGAAGTATAAGACAGTGTTTATTTTTTTCATATATGTATGTCTAATTTTTCCAGCAACATTTGTTGAAAAGATGATTCTTTCTCCATTGGATTTCCTTGCCCCTTGGTCAAAAATAAATTGACCATATTTGTATGAGTCTATTTCTGACTTTATGTCTTATTCCATTTATCTATCCTTGAACCAATATCTCACTGTTTTGTTGGTTTATAGTGAAATTTAAGGTCAGATTGTATGTGGCCTCCAACTTTTTCTGTGTCTTCGAAATTGTTGTGGTCCTTCTCTTTTTGTTTTTTTACAGAAATTTTAAATCACCTTGTTGCTATCTACAAAAGTTCCTCTGGGATCTTGATTGGGATTGCAGTACAAATATTTGTGGAGGACACATGTAAGATACCTCTCAGAGGCTCTTAGGTGTAGTCAAGAAAATTTTGTGGAAAAGTCCTAAATCAGCATGCATTTCCAACAAACTTTGACTTAGGACTCCTGCTTCTGGTCATGATGGAGTAACGGGAATTATTTCCTGGTAGAAACAACATCAATAAAAAAAACTAGAAAAATATGTTAAACAATGGGTTCCAAGACATTGTGCATCAATGAATGAAGAGCAGTTTCTCTTGAGAAATGGGAAACATATGAGATGAGCATTATGCATGATGGAGTTCAATATCTTGGGGTGTGAAGTCTGCAAAAATTTGCAGAATAGAATGCTAGAGAGGAGAATGCTGCATTGAGAGTGAAGTCCGGAGATCTGGATTGAGATGGAAGTCCAGAGATCTCCAGATAGTACCTTTTCAGTATTCTTTAGGGTATGGATAAACACATACATATGAGAAAACTACTCTAGGCAGGGAAAAGGACCACTTAAAAAGATTAAAATGAATGTACTTAGTGTTTACATGGGGCCTGAAATAGTGCCTGTTGCCACCAGCCAAAATGGGAAAACTCAATTCTGGGAGAGATGATAGAACACTCAGGCAGCTCCTGCTAAGAATTTGGGTAAATAATTAGCCTTAGACTGGCACTACTCTGAACCTGCTAACAAATCAGGAAGGCCAGATCCAAACAAATCTAACAGTTTTGCAATAACTTAACTTCATCCAAGAATAAAGCTTAAGAAGATTTATGGGAATACAAAAATATCCAGTACCCAACAAGATAAAATTCTTAACGCCTGGCATCAAATCAAAAAATTACCAGGCATGCAAAGAAGCAGGAAAATATGATTCATAATGAGGATAAAAACCCGAACCAATCAAAGTGGACCCAGAACTGAAACAGATGCTAGAATTAGCAGACAAAGACATTAAGACAGTTATTATAACTGTATGCCAGATGTTTGAAAAGCTGGAGGAAAGATTGAACAAGTAGAGATGTGATATAAATAAAAAGCCTAAATCATACTTTTAAGATGATAACTAAAATCTCAGAGATGGAAAGAGTCACTGATAGAACTATTGGCAGATTAGACACTGCAAAAGAAATATTTACTAAACTTGATGACACAGCAATAGAAACTAGGCAAAATGAAAAAAAAACAGAATAAGAGAATCACTAAGATGTGGAATCGCTCCAGGGTTCAATATGTGAACTTGAAGTCTACAGAAGAAAAGACAATGAGGTTGAGACAGAAAATATTTGAAAAAATGAAAGTTTTTCAAATTTGAAGGAAACTAAAAACCCATATGCCCAAGATGACCGATGAATCCCAAACAAACTAAAACACACAAACAAAATAACAAAAACTACATCAAAGCACATAAAATCACATTCTTCAAACCATGATAAGCACAAAATCTCAAAAGGAGCCGGAGGGAAAAAAGACATATTAAGTAGAGAGAAACAAAGATAGAGATTGCAGCAGATTTTTTTTTTTTTTCACAAAAACAACACAAAAGAAAAGGCAGTGGAGCAACATCTAGAAAGTTTACTGGAAGAAAAACTGTCAACTGAGAATTCTACACTCAGTAAAAATAACTTTTAAGTTCACATATGAAGTAAAGACTTTTTCCAATATATGAATGCTGATAGAATTCATCCCAACAGAGGCACAATACAAAAACTATTAAAAGAAGACCTTTAGACAGAATGAAAGTACCAGATGGAAATATGGATATACACAAAGGAATGAAGAACATTGGAAATAGTAACTATGTTTGTAAATGTAAAAGGACTTTTTCTTGTTTACTTAAATGTCTGTAAAGGATAATTGACTACACAAAAACAATAACAATAACAAGGCATTATGGAGTTTAAAACATATGTAGAAATAAAAACGTATGATAAAAGACAGGTTGGCTGAAATGGAAGTATACTGCTATGGTTTTTTTATAATATGTGATGTGGTATAACATCCCTTGAGGGTAAAGATAAGTTAAAGGTATATATTAAAGATAAGTTCAAGATGAGTACTAAAGCCCCTAAAGCAACTGCTAAAATAACCAAGTGAAGAATAATATCTAATAAGCCAACAAAGGAAATAAAATAGAACTATAAAAATACTTTATTAATTCAAAAATATGAGAAATGAAGAAAATGGGAACAAATAAGCTGGGACAAATAACAAGATTTAAATCTAACCATATAATCAATCACATAAAAGTAAAGAGTTTAAAAACTTTAATTGAAAGGCAGAGACTTTCATATTGGCCAAAAAGCATGACCTACCTTTGACTGCCTACAAAAAACCTACTTTAAATATGTTAGAGTCAAGTTAAGAGTAAAAGAATGGAAAACGATATACCATGCTAATACCAATCTAAAGACAGTTGGAGTGGTTTATTAATAACAGACAAGGTGGACCTCAGAACGAAGACTATTATGTTAGGTAAATGATAATTTCACAAGGATAAAGACTTCAATTCACCAAGAGGACATGGAAATCCTAAAATTGTATGTACTTAGTAGAAGAGTTTCAAAATACATGAAGCAAAAACCTGCATGGAGATAAGAGATAAATCCACAAATGTAATCAGAGAATTAAATCTAGCTGATAGGATAAGTAGACAAAATATTAGTAAGGCTGTAGAACATTTGAATAACACTTTAAATCAACCTGACCTAATTGATATTTATAGAAAACTTTAGCAGCAACAGAATACACATTCCTTTCAAATGCATGTGGAACATTTGCCAAGATAGATTGAGTTTTGGGCCATAAAAATGTCTCAACAAGTTCTCAGACCATAGTGGATTTAAGTTAGAAATTAATAACTGGAAGTTTCTGAAAAATTTCTGAATATTTAGGAACTAAGTAACATACTTCTAAATAACTCATGGGTTAATTAAGAGATCAAAAAGAAATGATAAAGTATTTTATACTGAATGAAAGTGAAAACAGAAAATATCAAAATATGTGGGATGCTATTCAGGCAGTTATTAGAGGGTGATTTATAGCACTAAATATCTATATTATTAGATAATAAATTTCTCAGATCATTGACTTCAGTTTTCACTTTAACAAACTAGAAAAAGCGCAAATTAAACCCAAAGTAAACAGAAGATAGGACATGATTAAAGATTAGAATGGAAAACAAAGAAACAATAAAAAAATCAGTGAAATCAAAAGCTGGTTCTTAGATAAAAAATAAATAAAATTCATAACCTTATTTATTAGAAACAAAAAAAAAGAAAGAAAAGAGAAGAAACAAGTTACCAGTATCAGGAATAAAAGAGGAGATGTAACTACAGATTTTACAGATAATAAGTGGGTAATAAAGAAATATTATGAAGAATTTTATGCTAATAAATTTGACAACTTTGAAGAAATGAACAAATCCTTTGAAAGACACAAAGCACTAAAGCTCTCACTCAAGAAGAAATCGTTAACCTGAATAGCCTTATATCTATCAAAGTAATTGAAGGTATAGTTAAAATCCTCCCTAAAAAGAAAAATCCTATTTTCATTGGTAAATTTTACTGAACATTTGGGGAAAAAACAATACAAATTTTATATGAAGTCTTCCAGAAAACTGAAATGTAGGGTATACTTTCCATCTCATTCTGTGTGGATGATACGCCCTTGTACTAAAACCAGACAAATAAATTACAAGAAAAAAAAATACAAAGCAATATACCTAGAGGACATACATGTAAAATTCTTAAGCAAACGAGCAAATCAAACCTAACAATGTATATATATTTAAAAAGATACATTATGACCAAGCAAGGCTTATCCCAGGAATACAGGGGTTGGTTTAATACTTGAAAATCTATCAATATAATTCATCATATTAATAAACTGAGAAAGAAATGCCATATGAATATCTCAATATACACAGAAAAAGTATTTGACAAAATCCATTTCTGGTTGAAATTTTTTTTCTCAACTTGATAAAAGGCACATATGACAAATCTATGGCTGAAATCACACTTAATGGTGAACTGAATGCTTTCCCCCTAAGATAAAAAACAAGGCAACGATGCACAATCTCACCACTTCTGTAGATCATCATATGGAGTTTCTAGCCAGTGCAACCAGGCAAGGAAAAGAAATAAAAGGCATCAAGAACAGAAAGGAAGAAGTAAAACTAGTTTTTTTTTTTTTTTCCAAACACGACATGGTTGTCTATGGGGAAAGTTTGAGGGAAATATACAAAAAAGTTACTAGAACTAATAACAACTTAGAAAAGTTGCAGGATACAACACTAATATCCAAAAGTCATTGTGTTTCTGTGTATTAGCAATGAGCTATCAGAAATTGAAATTAAAAAAATATCATTACAGCAGTACCAAAATTATGAAATATTTGGGATGAGTCTGATGAGCAAAGTTCAAGACTACAAACCATGCTAAAAAGAATTTTGGGGAGGTTTAAGTAAAAGGAGAGATAGATTGCGCCCATATATTGAAAGACTTAAAACCCATCAGATATCAGTTCTCTTCAAATTGATCTATAGATTCCACATAATCCCAGCGTAGAACGACAAGGTCTGGACTAACATTCCACTAACATGTTTAAGCCACACTGTAGAATGTGCTAGAGGAGAAATACAGCCGTTGTTGCCATTACACTAGATACCTGACTTGGCAAGGCTGCCTGCAACTTAACTTGGCCTCAACTGTTCCTCCTGCCAGCACTGATTCCACTTGTAAAGACTTTGCTTTGCAATCATAGCTTCTGCTAAAAGCCAAAAGGCTCTGCCACCACACTCTCCAGTAATGGATACTCTCTGACAGAGGTAGTTTCTCACGTTGCTCACTTTTGGACTGAAGTCTCCTGGGGGTGTAACACACTACCAGCACCAAGTTACCTGCCTGTGCTCTAGTTGCAAAGGAGGCTGAGCAAAGGATACATCCACATGTTTTATCTTGAAAAGGTGAAACTCATAAAGTGGAACATTTCCCAAAATTAGAAAGGTGTTGGAAAGTTTTGGGAAGTCAGAAATGTGACATATGTCCCATATATAAGCCAAATACTAAAAATAATCACCATAAAATAATTGGACTTTAGCTGTATTTTAAAAGAAACTGCCTACATTAGAAGTATGTGAGTCCTTGTGTTAGTCCTCAAGACAAGAATCCAGGGTGTACATCCATCTCTGCTTCTGAAAATGTGCGTGCAGGTGGCAGTCAGAAAGACAGCATATAAGAATAAAACATAGCCTAAAGGATGTGGAGAGTTTTCAGCAAAAATCTAAGAAGGAAAGACCTATTTCCCCTCATCCAATCTGCATTGCTTTCTAGGGAGTCACAGAGACAATGGAGACAGGGGACCATATGCAGTTAGCCCATGAGCAGACATGGAAATCGTGTGGGGAGTGTATCTATCAGTGAGCCCTACCTTGAATCCTGAAGCCTAGGTAAAGGAATGGTGGGAAATGAAGTTTGTAGCTTTCCAGCCTCTCCAGCTCTTTGGGGGTGGGAAGATGGATGAGTGAGTCAATGGACAGTACCAACCACCAGTGGCCAAGAAGGAACTCATACATATGCTCACCCCATTCTCAGAGAGAGGAGGGGGTCTAAAGGAGCTGCGCTGTAGCAAGGAAGGGGTCATTTTGAGAACCATAAATGTCTATCACTCAGATGATTCTGTTGCCCGCGTCCCCTTGTGTCAGTGACTTGGAGAGAATTCTAGTAAAAATGACTCAGCCATTTCGTGGAACTCTCTCCAAGTCCCTAGGCACATGAAGCAGCCCTGCTATGAGCCTCAGTAATGAGGTCTATATACATGAGGGAGGGAACTTCCTTTCACAGGAAACACAGCAGAAGTAGGATTGACTACGAATACCATTGGCAAGAGAGAGCACCAGCCATATCTGCCGAGGCAGCATGGCAGATCTGACAAACTGGGAGTTGGCTCCAGCACCATCAACAGCGGTTCAGAGGACATTTCCCCGGCCCCCTGGACCATCCAGAAACCAGAGAAAAGGGAAACCACATGCTCCCCAAGGTAGTTGAGAGTAGCTTTCATGAAGGAACCCTGCAGAAGTTTAGAAATAATTGCGGCATATAGGATCAGGGGCTGCTGATTGGAGGTGGGGGAAGCTAGGTTCACTGTTGAGGAGCCCTGAACAAAAGGTTTCTGCCTTTTTAGTCACCCGCGGGGTGAGGAGGAGGAAGGGGAGGACGGACCAGGAATGGAAAAGTACTGACTCAGAGTTGAGAACAGTGCCTCAGTCGGAGTCCCCATAAGGAAGCTTCTACATGGAGGGGCTTACACGAGGAATACAGGTATGAGGGTGGGCATGGCTGGCCTTGGGGGCCCTGAGTCTTAGATTGCAACTCCTTCTGGAAAACTGCAATGCAGTGGCTGTGCACACAATCTGGTGTGGACAGGGCAGCACCCCCTCCATGGGGCCTACCCGGCAGAGCCTTTGTAATCTCCTCTGATTGGCTCTGTAAGATCCCACATAGGATTCGGGCCTAGAGCTGGACCCCTCAGGACGATGCAAGGAATGCTCTTTAGGTGGAGGATTAAAGTCTTGTAATAAAGTGTGGGGGTGGAATTATATAAATGCTGTGTGTGTGTGTGTGTGTGTGTGTGTGTGTATGTGCACGTGCACCTATTAAGTCTCTACTCTTATGATGGTCTGGACATACAGATTACATATTTTTAGACTACATCCACTTAAAGCTATATAAAAAAAATTTTTTTTAAGCCAAGAGGCTTTTTTAAAGCCAAGACACCCATAAAGAAATGTACTATTCTTTCAAAGCCTACTTGCTTATTTGTTCCCCAAGACTGCCAGTAATGCCTTAAATTATAACAGTGATGTTGACAATGACTCCAGTGCTTGAATTTTTTTTTCCTAGAACTTCTGAAATCTTTTAAAAACAACAATATCAAGAAACCAGGCAAGGGAAAAGCCCCAAGAGCCAAGCCCTAACTCTTCTTGAAACATGTCCAAAGAGGTGACCCGTGAGCCAGGGGCCACCTTCCTCCCAGCTTTGGGTATTTCTGCTGGCAGAGAAAGGCATGGAAATAACCATTTCCTTACATTGGCCATCTCCTGCTTTTTCAATGTCCAGAAACACCTGCAGGGGTACGGCAGAGGAGGAACATAGTTTTGAACTCATCACTCCAGTGACAGCCTCCGAGGTCATGGCTGGCCTGGAAGTTCGGTTCTGTACTTTTTTATGGCATTTCTGGAATCTCAGGTCAGAACTTTTTCCTCTAGATCTTCCACTGATTTTGTGAGCCCTAATTCCGGACATTGAGTCACTGCTTTCTCAAAACATCCAGAATAATTTCTGTTTCTACACCCATCTTGTAAGTCAGCCTCTGGGATGCAAGTTTAAACTCAAGCTGGAACGTGTTTCACCTTAAACCTACCTATCCTTTGCCACTATAAATATTTCTCCTTGGATATATATATTTTTTCCTGCCCAGCACTGAGTAGTATATATCCTCCGACAGTGTTTTAAATAAGAGTATATATAGTTTAAAACTTCAGAAGCTATTGCTACCTTTAATCATTTTAATGGGAATGTTCCAGAGGGCATTTTGACTTGTATTTCTCATTTGCCATGGTCTTTTACACACAAGTTTGAGGATTAGGTCAAGATGGCTTTTTATTATTAAAAAAAATTTTTTTAAGCAGCTGCAAGTGAAGACATACACACCTAATGATTATTTTGGTAGATTGGATAATGTTTCAAATGATAACATCTTCCAAAGTCAGCTCTGTGTACTGTAAAAATCAATGGGTTTTGCTCTGCTGGAAAGAACTTGGAGAGCCAGGATTGTTGAGTGCAGATTTCAGGGGCCTTGCCAGACAGAACCTCTCAACTCTGTGGCCAGCCAGTGGTTCTTTCTGGGAACTATGCCTTAGGTATTTCTGCGGCAGTGTCAAAGGGATTTTTACTATAGGGTGATATATCCAATTAATTCAGAAGACTAAAAATACAGCCCGAGACACTGGAATTTTTGATGGCAGAAGTCTCTGGCCAAGGTTCCCATTCTGGCACATTAAAATAACATTACTGGATTAGAAGAAAACCCCTGGGCAAAAAAGCAAGCAAGGCAGGGAGCTCCCTCTTCTTAGGTAGTAGAATGGTGTGAGGTTTTCAGTTTTATGTAGTACTGCTCTTTCAACACTATTTTCAAATGCCATGCGTATTTTGGGCATGTAACCTGTCTGCCTAATGATTGAAGCTGTGGGACTAACTCAATGACCTCAACCTAGTAAGTTTGTTGCAGGAAGAGATCAGCAATGCTTATTGCAAACGAAGAGGTATTTATCAACTGTGTTTTCTGCAATTTCTTTGCTCTTTTCCTCTGAGTTTGAAAATGCAAGGCAGGGCGGCTCAGTTGGGTAAGCATCTGCCTTTGGCTCAGGTCATGATCACAGAGTCCTGGGATCCAGTCCCTGCTCAGTGGCGAGTCTGCTTCTCTGCCCCTCCCTCATCTCCGGCATGCTCTCTCTCAAATAAATAAATAAAATTTTTAAAAAGAAAGAAAATGCGAGGCAGTTCACTGTTTTTACAACAAAGTCAGACTAATTTTCTGGTTGCTGTTTAATCTGACAGTGAAACCTCAAGGAGCTTACAGCTGTGGCCGTGGGTAGTTACCAACGGTTAAAGCTTACAGGAATGCCCCAAGGCCCTAGACTTCCTGCAATGAGTGAGTATGGCAATCTATAACTCTCATCCTGTCCTTTATGTGGGGCAAATTATACACTCCCATTTGCTTGTTCAAGTTACTCCTTTAGGACCCATATATCTTAGCCATACTTAATGCTGGCTGGCTTTGGGGGAGGAAAAGGCTGAAAAGGAGATTCCTTTGAATAGTTTGCAACATGAATACAACTTAAGTATCACCCTGCCATTTCTGGATCGTAGAGGTGGGTGGAGGAAAACCACAGGTGCATCTCTCTGCCAGAATATATAGGAACATATTTTTGGAAGATTGTATAATGTAGTGCCCATTATACCATTGGTTTCATGAGATAATCATGAAGCACTAAAGCAAATCAGCACACTAGACTGGTTGAATATGTTAACATTCTAATTTTGTATGGAGGGTGATTACTGTTATTATTATTTATAAAGTGCTCTAAGTATACATAATGCTTTATAAACACGTAGGCAGACAAGAGCTCTGCCCAGGGGTACCTAAGTTCTAATTGCTTGCATTAGACAATCTAAACGAAAACAAAACAAAACAAAACAAAACAAAACAACAAAAATACTCTGTGCAAAAGTCAGAGGAGACCAGGCAGAAAATGGGGTTAAAGAAATAAGTGCTCTAGCTGTGAATTGTGCAAGACTGATGAATCACAGATCTGTACTTCTGAAACAAATAATGCAATATATGTTAAGAAAAAAAAAAGAAGAAGATAGCAGGAGGGGAAGAATGAAGGGGAGTAAGTCAGAGGGGGAGACGATCCATTAGAGACAATGGACTCTGAAAAACAAACTGAGGGTTCTAGAGGGGAGGGGGTTGGGGGGATGGGTTAGCCTGGTGATGGGTATTAAAGAGGGCACGTTCTGTATGGAGCACTGGGTGTTATGCACAAACAATGAATCATGGAACACTACATCAAAAACTAATGATGTAATGTATGGTGATTAACATAACAATAAAAAATTATTAAAAAAAAAGAAAGCACGTTCTGCATGGAGCACTGGGTGTTATACGCAAATAATGAATCATGGAACGCTACATCAAAAACTAATGATGTAATGTATGGTGATTAACATAACATAATAAAAAAAAGAAAAAGGAAGAAACTTCCCTGGTTTCCATAAGATTAAAGTCATACAAAAAAAAAAAAAAAAAGAAAGAAAGAAAGAAAGAGCTCTAGAAGGACTGAAGGATTAAAGCAAGTGCACTTTCAGACTTAGGTTGAAGCTGCTCCACACAGTTCAGGGAGAATCAAAGCACTGTAACTACATCCACTTAAAAAGACTTCCTGACACCTCTTAGGAAATTCTAATTGGTTCTTATAAATTCAGTCCTCCCCTACTTGCCCAGGTACAAATGTTTGCATCCCTAGATCCCAGCATAACTCACAGGGAGTCACATGGAAAGCAGAAAAGTTACCAGACGGTAGGCTCTTTGAGGGCAGGAACCAAGTCTGATAGGTACTTGACCTTCCAAATCTATTCTTTTGGCCAAGACTTTTCTTGACTTGATACCAGTGATGGGAAAAATGAAAACAGTAGCTAGCAGCATTATGTTCACATATAAGCAAATCTACATATAAAAACACCCTTTATAAAAACCCTTAAAACCTACCCCTCGAGGAAGCCCTCCCCAAAATTTGAACGGAAAACAACAAACTGACTCTTTACTATTCCTCATTAGGTTTTATAATGTGACAAAAATGTTCTTTGATGTCAATGTAGTCTGTTTAGGATGAGTAGTCCATAATTCATGAAAAAGCAGATCCAGGGGATGGTCTAAATCCTATCTGAAAAGCTATGGTAGAGTAGCGTTATAATATATGAACACATGTGTAAGTTAAATGTTGTAATATTTTATATACATATATAATACATATAAATATATATTATATAAAAATACATATATATAATACATATAAATATAACATATAATAACACCAGCCAAATTCAATTTTTATCACAAAGTTATTATTGATCTGCAATAGTACTTTAGAAGTACTATTTATAACTATATTATGCCAACTGCTTGTTTTGGTTATGATATTTTTGAAATTTGAATTTATCAGTTTAGGACTTTAACTTCTTAAAAGAAATCAGCCACTTAGATTTTGTTTTTGAGGTTAACTCTACTAAGATTAGAAGGTACTATATAAAACTATACAGTTCAAATACAAAGCTATTAATATATCATAAGGCATAAAATATTAAGAGCAAATCCAAGTCCTGAGAGAAGTTACAGGAAAATTCCAGTGTTTTATAGCAATTTTGCTATGTCCTGAAAGCAAATGTTTACAATTTTTGATACTCTTTATCATGGGCTATTTTAGGCTCTTTTTACGTTTTTTAAAAATGTATCTACATAATTGGACGGATTTGTTAAAATTATTTTGACCATAATGTCTCTTTATAAATGCATAGAATAAATATATACAAGCTATATGTGGGCTTTTTAAAAAGATTTTATTTATTTGAAGAGAGAGAGAGACAGAGAAGGCGCGCATGAGTGGGGGGAGGGCCTGAGGAAGAGGGACAAAGAGACTCCATGCTGAGCACAGAGCCCAATATGGGACTTAATCCCAGGACCCTGGGATCATGACCTGAGCTGAAGGCAGACGCTTAACTGACTGAGCCACCCAGGCGCCCACAAGATATATGTGTTAACTGGCTTTTTAGGTAAGCCCTATGTGAAATAATTTTTTTCATTTTTCATTTTTTTATGTTTTTATTTTAATCCCAGTTAGTTAAAATATAGTGTTCTATTAGTTTCAGGTGTACAATATAGTGACTCAACACTTCCACACATCACCCTGTGCTCATCAGGACAAGCACACTCCTTAATCCCCATCACTTATTTCACCCATCCCCCTGCCAACCACCCCTCTGTAACTATCAGTTTCTTCTCTATGATGAAGAGTCTGTTTCTTGGTTTGTCTCTCTCTCTCTCTTATTTTTTCCCCTTTGCTTGTTTGTTTCTTAAATTCCACATACAAGTGAAATCATATGGTATTTGTCTTCTCTGACTTATTTTGCTCAGCATTATACTCTCTAGCTCCATCCATGTCGTTGCAAATGGCAAGTTTTCATTCTTTTTTTTATGGTTGAGTAACATTTCACTGTGTGTATGTGTGTGTGTGTGTGTGTGTGTGTATCCCACATCTTCTTTATCCATTCATCAAACAGTGGACATTTGGGCTACTTTCATATCTTGGCTATAGTAAATAATTCTGCAATAAACATAGGGGTGCAATGTATCCCTTTGAATTAGTGTTCTTTTATTCTTTGAGTGAATACCCAGTAGTGCAACTGCTGGGCCATAAGGTAGTTCTATTTTTAACTTTTTTAACCTCCATACTGTTTTCCTATACGAAATAATTTTAATCTTCATTCTTGTCCCCTTTTCCCCCTTTCCCTTCCTTCCTTCCTTTCTTTTTCCTTTTTTTTTTTTTTGTTGTTGCAGAAAATGAGAAGTTGAATCATAGAGTTTGTTTTGGTCAGGAGATGGCTTCCAGTAAAACAGAATTATGAGTCTCCATGGTTTTACCAACATTTAATTGCTAAAAGGTTTGGTTTAGAGGCTTTAATGGCTACCACAGTGTGTGATAAAAGGCCACTGTTATATTTAAAAAGTGCCCCCTCTGAAAACCCCCCACCCTGACTCCCAACAGAGCTATTCCTTCTTTGTAAACATGATATTCTGCTCTATAATAGCTATGGATTGGTGTGTACATGTAGATAATTTTCCACCTGGTCCCTGGACTGTGCCTGATGATTGAACTGCCTGGCCATAGGTGTTCTGTGTTTGAGAGCATGGTCACAGAAGCATTGGCCTACAGCCTATTGGCCCACAGCCTATTGGCCCATATAGCAGTGCCTGGACCTGTGTGAGCTGTCCTCACACTGACTAGGGCAAAGTCCAGGGCGAGCTGAGCTAACAATTCTTAACATATCAGAAATGCATACACCCAACGTAAATGATTTGTTGCTTTCTGACCAGTGGGAAAATATCTGTAACGCACTTTGCACAGTGCTTCTGCTCCACACACCAAATTTAAAACACATAAATGTCAATTGACAAACATGAAAGGATTCTCATAGGATAAGATCAGCAAGGAATGTTTCTCTGGACAATTTAAACTCAAACTCAGCCATTGACAGTTATCCTTTTGAGAAATGATTTTGTCCTCTTCTTTTCATTTCATATATAAATATGAAATATTTTGTTTCATATAGCTGGCATGAGAGTTTGGAACACATAGATTTAACATGTAGTTATTTTATACTCTAAAAAGCAGTTAAGTCGGTCAACATGTATTTATTAAGTGCCTATCATTTACCAGGCACTGTGCTGGGTCCTGTGGAAAGAAAGACAAAATTCTTGCTCTGAAGGAGATTTTAAATCTCAAAGGGTGACAGACCTGCAAACAACCAATCACATTAGAATATGAAAAAAAGTTATCTTGGAGCTGTGAACAGAATATAATAGGAAATCAAGGAAGGAGTACTTAGGCCTGCCCCATTAAATAGCCATTACTTACCTTGGCTACCCTCAGCCAGCTTCCATACCTGCTAAGATAGCATTACTAATTAGCTGTTGACATTGAACACTAGGAAGCAAAATTGTGCCCCAACTTAGAAGGTTCATACATACCAGCTTAGCTGCCACTTCACAATCTTGTTTTCAAACCATTTCCTTTGTCAATGACTAGCTCATTCCCACACTGTTATCTGAATTAACATTTTCAGGAACAGTCATTCCTACTAAGGAATCACTTTTTCTGAAACATGCATAATTAGGATCTAGTTATGTAATTGTTTTGTGATGACAGGGTGTTTTCCAACTTATATAGTTTTTAAAAAGGACCATTACCAGAGGACCTGGAAGGTGATACCCTATGTCCTTCTCTGAAAACTTCCTGTTCTTTTAATTAGGAACATGCTGCATCTTTAGTTATTTTAATTATTCTATTTGTTAAATCCGACTCACAGTTAATAATATCCATATATTGTCTGATTAGCTAGAATTCTGATTATCAAATGTGGGAATTCCTGAGACTTTTATATCTAAGGCGGTAGACCAAGATCCCAAACTTCCTTCTATTCTGATAAGCTTCCATTTGAGATTCAAGAATGCAATGAAACTTTCTGCTGCTTCAAGTAGGGCTGAACCTACTTTTAGTAACTTTAAGAAGCTGAAGTTAAAAAAGTATTTGTGGACAGGGGATCTTTTTCTCCCATTCTGTTTACTTCCAGCTGCCCACCCTTCACCCTTTCCATTTTAAACAAGTATTTTAATGACTACCAGGCATCTCGGAAATCAATGTTCAGGAAGGAAGACGCTGGCGTTAAAAAATCACCGCCACTCAACGGGGGGCAAGATTGCTGGGGGCTGCTGCGGTCACTGCAGTGCGCACCCGACGTCTCCCTGCTTGACAGCGGATCCGGCCTCGGAGGGAGCGCATTGCACATTTTGCTCCAGCCGGGAGGCGGCGGGCGGCGGGCACTCCCAGCAGGGCACAACCTCGCGGTGCAGAGCGCTGCAGAGCGCTGCAGGCGCACGGAGCCAAGCACTCTGCCCCAAAGATGGCTGGGACAAACGCTCCAGGGACAACTTCAGCCATCCCAGAACCTCTTGAAGATCCTTCATGTGGTTCCTCCGCAGAAATTGTCTTCTATTTTTGGTCCCCAGGAGAACTTCAGAGAACGGGGAAAGTTGGGTGGCTACTGAGGTCTCTTTCAAGAGTAAGGATCTGGAGTGTGGCAAAGACTCAAACTGTGGGCCTAACACTGATGATCTCTAGGATCTCTGCGCAGAGTTCTGACCATCGCAGTCTCAGATCCAGAACCCAAGGGCAGGGTACTGCGCATCTAGAGCCCAGTCTGGGCCTTGACCCCTTTCTCTGGTTCCGGGCACTTTCGTCCAGCCGTGGCGGAAAATCCCCGAGGCTCACGCAGGGCGGGGAATTAGGTGGGTAAGGCCCGGTCCCTTTGATTCCTTTGCAGCAACTTCTCAGTACACACGGTGGCGGCCTGGACGTCTGCTCAGAGTAGGCGACAGGCACCCTTGGCGGACCAAAGCGGGTTCCTTCCTAGGACCTGTCGACGGGAGTGGAGGACCCTGAGAGGACCCTTCCCCACCCCGCCTCCTTCCTACAGGAGATGAAAATCAGCCCTCCGGCAGGGTTTACTCCTCTCCTCCTCCTAAACCTCCAGCTCAGCTTTTTAAAGGCGTCCAGAGCATCCTGCAACTTTGGGGAAAGAGAGTGTCCAACTCCCGCTCTCCCACGGCCCCTATCGCGTTAATCCGTTTCGTTCAAACTCGCCGTGGGTAGTATCCTCGCCCCAATCTGGAAGCGAGCGCCCCCGGCTGTTCACGGCAGCCCCTCGGCGCCTGTTTGCAGGGAGCTCGGTTTCTGGCTCGTCGCAGATCCAGCTGCGGTTCTGACCAGTCCCCGGCCTCTCGAGGCACACGGGCGCGTGCACACACACGCGCTCACACTCCCGCTCACACTCCCGCGTCCTCGCTCCCGGCACCCCACCCTCCGAGCCGCTCCTCCGCGGGGTGGGGGTGGGGGGTGGGGTGACGTCAGGACTGCAGTCCCGAGGAGAGCGGCTGGAGAGGGTTGCGCGCTCCTCGCCTAGAAAGCTGGAGGCGCACTCGGGCAGGCGCCGCTCCCGCGCTCCTCCCTCTCCTCTGCACCCGCTGTCACGCTGCCCGCCCGCGGGGGAGCATCGCGAGCCTCCAGGTGAATTGAAAGTCGTTTCCGGGGGAGGACGGAGAGGGGTGCTGCAGTCCTGGCATGCACTGAAAACTGCAACTCGGACAGAAACGACCCGGCGGAGGAGCGGGCGCGCGGCGCCGTGCGCAGCCTCCCGGGGCTGCTGGAGGCGGCCGCTGCACAGCTCGCAGCCGAGTGCGGCGTCCGGACCTCGGCGCCGGCGCTCCGGCTCTGGGCGCGCTCGCCCGGGAGAGACCCCCAGTCCTGCGCATTTCGCAGCTGCGCCGGTGTGGGGAATGCGCGCGCGGTGGCTCCAGGTCGCCGCCGAGCAGCTGCCTGTGGGAGAGAGAGGCGAGGCGAGGGGGCGGCAGCCTCGGCCCGAAGTAAGTGCAGCAGAAGTTTGCGTCGTTTTCCCCGCCGCTCCCCTTGAGCGAGTGGGAGGCACATCTCCTCCCCTTGTTCTCTTAGGATACGGAGGGCAGACTTAACGAGACAGCCTCGCCCGGGAGTGAAAGTGAGCGTTACCAGAAGGGGGCGAGGACCCCGGGAGGGCAAAGGCAGGGAGGGACCCCGATAGGGTGAGGGGTGCCAGAGGAGGAGACCCCAGCTGGGGTGAGGGACGCGAAAGGAACCCGACCCAGGAGATCTCAGAAAGGGAGGGATGGGGGGGAACGGGGTGGGGGAAGTGAGGGTGGAGGTAGTCACACCTATTCTGGTGACCTTGGCGTGCCCCCGTGGAGTGGCGAGCCGGGGGCTTGTCCGAGGTTGCAGACAGTGCGACTAGGATATTGCGTGGCTTCTCACCCGGGGCTGCGCTGAGGCCATCGCGCTTCCGGACGCTGGACGGCGGGGGCAAGAGGAGCGAGAAGCCGGCGCGAGGCGGCGACGCTGGAGGGTGGGGACGCCGGCGAGTCCGGACCCGCCGCTCGGAACGCGAGGTTTGGGGTCCTCTGAGACCCTCCAACCTCGACGGAGGAGACCCCGGTCAAGGGAGGAGGCCGGTGTGAAGCTTCAGGTCGCTGCAGTTGCTGTTGGGCGTCTCGGGAGCCTCGGTGGCGAGTGCTCGTAATTGGGCGGCTTCCCCGAGGGCGAGCGCGCTCGGAGCAGGCTGACCGGCGGCGGCGGGCCCCCGGCTGCTCCCCGCTGCGCCTCCGCCGGTCCCCCCGAGTCTGCAGGCTCTTCCCCGCCGCGACGAGGGCCGGGCGCTACCGGGGTTGCCGGAGACCCTAGCTTTCTGCTCACTCGTTCTCGGGGCACGTTCAGCTCTTTTTGGCTCTCGCATCTCTAACCGGACTCCCGAAGGAGGTTCTGTCCTTTAACAGACCAAACTTCTAATGCGGAAAAAAAGTTCATGGAAGCCGCGCGCCTCCCTCGGAGCAGAGCCCCGCAGAGGGCAGGCGAGGGCGCCGAGGGCCGGCTCATCTACCCTCTTCTCACCTGGGGAGGGCTCTCAGGGAGTTTTGTGCAAAATGTGATGCGATTATTCTGGAAAGGCAACGGAGGCATCTTCTTCCAGAGTAGGACTGTGCCTAGGAAACCGGGATCCCACCCAGCTTCTGGGACCAAGGGTAGATCCGCTTTGGGGGAAGAAGGAGATGGTTAACTAAATCCCATCTTTTAAAAAGTCATTCCCGATGCATCCTGATTATCCAATTTCATTTACTCAGATTCATTCATTTATTCATGCAAAACACTTTATGAGGCCCAATGTGTGCCAGGCATTGTGTTAGATGCCGGGGCAATAGAAATGACTGATGTATGATTCCAGTACTCAGGGAGCTCCCAGTCTGTGAGAGCAGCGGTCTGGAAAGAAGATGGGAAAAATACATGTCCTACAGGAAAGGGCAGGTGCTACCTGGTTTTCACCACAGTGACTCACTTCGGGCTCATTAACTGTGGAGCCCAGCATCTGCTATGTTTCATCCTCCCTGAAGGCAGGGACACTCACTCATGTTTGATGCTCAGAGGCCAACACTGTGCCAAGCACATAGAATGGATGAAAGGATAAATTATTCATAGTGAAAAGTGTCTTAAAGATAATCATGCTGTATAGTAGTCCCCCTTATCAGCAGAGGAGGGGATACTTCCTAGAGCCCCAGTAGATGTCTCAAACTTTGGAGATAGTAATGAACCCTATATATACTGTTTTCTCCCTATACATAATACTTATGATAAAGTTTGATTTGTAAATTATGCAAGTAAGAGATTAACAATAACATGATAAAATAGAACACTTATAACAGTATACTGCAATAAAGTTATGTGAATGTGGTCTCTCTCTCTCTCTCAAAATATCTTGCTGTACTGTCCTCACCCTTCTTCTTGGGAAGATGTGAGATGATAAAATACCCACCCAATGAGATGAAGTCATTGTGACATGGCATTAGTCTCCTACTGACCTTTTGACCAAACCTCTGTGGGTGACTGAAGCCTTGGAAAGTGAACCTATGTGTAAGGGGTGGGAGGTTACTGTCTGGGGGGACATTAAAGAAGAAAGAGAATGAGTTGAAAGGGAAAGAAATCAAGGGAGCTGGAGAGGGCAAGAGAAAAAAAAGGTAGGGCTCGTGAGCATTTGGAAGTATATATTCTTTAACAAACAACTTTTGTCTTCCATGTTAACCCAGTGGAAATTAGCAGCACCCAACTCATTGCGTTCTCTCTCTGAAATACATGCATCTCTGTGGATATTTGGATTATAACTTCTTTAGAGCAAGGCCTCTGTTAATTACCATATGGAGGTCATGATGCTGTGTTCATGTGGATATGTTGATAATATGGTGATTTGGATGTGTCTAGCGTAGTGGAACAGGTTGATGAAAGCATGAAAGCATGCATTAGAATTACCAAAACAATTCCTTCAAACGTTTTATAATATTTTGCTATTTATTGTGCAAGTTTCTACTTGTGTATTTTAACCTATTTAATTTAAACTTGATTAAAATACTTATACATAGGTTTTACCAATGAAAATTAAACACATGCACACTCCCCTTGGCTTAAGTAATTGAACTCATTACACAGGTAGAAGGTGGGAAATTTCCAGGTGAATGATAAGGGTTTTATCCCCATTAATTTAATTTTATTATTTTTACCAGGAAACTAAAACTTCATATTTTTTAATTATGTGTACAACAGAAATACTTACTTTTTTTAAAAACCAGTATTTGTCAACAGTAATAATTATTTGGTGATTTGAGTCAAGAGTTTATAGGCAATAATCCTAGATTTAGTTATTGGAAACTTTTTACTGCAATGTGAGTTGGGGCCATCCTAGAATTTTTATAAACTTCATTTTCTCTACTTAGGAAATAAGATTATTTTACTTAAATGATTTAATTAGGCATTTAAAATCAATATGTCAATGTAGAGCATGCTAATTTTAGACATTGTATTCTGTGGTGGATGTCATTAATTTAGTATACCAAACTGACGAGCAATTTGTAATTAATAAATAGAAAATAGCCCATATTTTCCATTATTCGGTATTTTGAAGGTGTTTTAGGATGTTATCAGAGTTCTAGGAAGAGTGTTGTGATTGTGGACAATGTATGGTGATTAAAAATTGTATTTTAGAAGAAAATATAAATAAATACTAAAAAAGGGTAGCTCAACTTTGGGATTCTTTAATCAAACACAGAAATGTTTCTTCTGTGGTGGATATCTGACTTGAATTATTATAAGAATTGCATTGTTAGATCAAGTGACTCTTAGACTGAAACTTGCAGGTTTGACAAGGAGTACATTCTAGAAGGCAAGACTTTATTTTGGAAATGTAGTTAGGGTGCAAAGATGCTGAGGTTACAAGAGTGTGAAGTCATAGATTACTGAGCTTAGAAATTATCTAGCTTTGTTTTCGCAGATGAGAAAATTGGGACCTAGAAAGGTGAAGGATCTAAATTTCCCAGTGTCACACTCATATGCCTAGGCGTCCCATATATTGTCCATTGTAGGCTTGACAAGAATTCGTGCCCTCAGGGCACCTCAACACAGGGGCAACTTCATGGATCTGCTATCCTTGCATTTCCTCTTTTCTCTCTCTCCAGCTCACATCCTCTCCTTGGTCCCACCTCTGAGAGGGGTCCTACCTGCTAACCTCCTCTCCCTGTTCCTGCTGCTTTTCCAGGTCCTTCACAGGACAGAGCAGTGAAGGACTTGGTCAGGGGTCCATGACTTCCAGCCTCACACACAGGTCTAGACCCAGACAAAACTGTGGAGTGAGTCAAGTTTAGATTGGGTGCTTCTCACATCTACTTTCCTACATTTTGACCCCACTGCGCATCGTAGATCATAGTTTCAGAGCCAGAAGGGGATTTAGAGATCATCTGGTCTTTACATAGATGGTTTTATAGATGAGGGCACTCTGTCCTGGAAAAGGTTCTGTGACAGTCCTATCACAGCCATTGTGCAGGACTTCAGGTCAAGTTCTGATTCTCCTTGGCTGCTATGTTCTGTCTCCACTGAACAGCACAGGCTGGTGTTTTATCGCTCGGTTAGCATAGGCATGTGGGCTCTGGAGAGAGACAACTTGCGTTTACGTTCTAACCCTGTCTCTCCCCAGTTCTGCAACTGCGGGCAATTACTTGAGTTCCCGATGCCTTTGTTTATTTACTAGCAAATTTTTGTTTTGTTTTGTATATAGGTATGGATGTTTGCATAATTGTTTGTTTATTGCTTCCATTTTAGGTTGTAAGTTTTATAAGGAAAGGAACCAAGTATTTCTTGCTTGCTGCATGTCCAAGACAAAGTGTACTGTTTGGCACACAAAAAACACTCAGTAAACATTTGTTGAATAAAGGAATGAATGAATGACTGAGTAAGTGAGTATATAATGACAGAGTGAAGGAGGGAGGTATCACTTAGGTAGAATTGGAATTCTTAATATGACAGCCATGTCCTTCTAAAGATTCTAGATGTAAAATGCTGTCCTCTTTGCATATCACTTTCTGGATAGATGGGACCCTGAAATGCCCCTTCCCCAAGCCCACTTCTGTCCCTCACTCTTTGTTTCAGCAAGTGGCAGCTCCATTTTCCTGGTGGCTTGGGCCAAAACCTTTGGAGTCAGCCTTGACTCCTCTTTCTTTCCCAGCCAGCATTTGATGCATTCCCAACTCTTGCAGCCGTGCCTTCAAGATATATTCCAAATCTGACCATTTCTCACCACCTGCCCTGCTACCAGCTTAGATAAAGCCTCTACCATTTCTCACCTGGATTACTGCAGTGGCTCCTTCTTTCTCGGCTTCCATTCTTGCCCCAGGCCAAAGTCTAAGTTCAACACACAGCCAGAGCAATATTACCAACACTGAAGTCAGGTCACACTACTCCTCTGCTTACATTTTACATCCTCCCATCTTACTGTTACATTTCATTTACACCTTCCCATTTCTTTTAGACTAAAGAAAATGATCTATCCCCTTCTAGCCCTTCTGACTTCTCCTGCTTCCCCACAATCACAGTGTTTCTACCATACATACTCATGTCCAATGTCTTCCTGCCTTCCTGTTCCTACAACATACCACATATGCGCTCTCCTAAGCAACTTTGAACTTGTTCTACCCTTTGGCTGGAATGCTCTCCCTTAAACACCTGCTTGGCACTCTCACTCCTTTCAAATCTTTTTTTTTTTTTTTTTAGAGAGAGAGAGAGAGAGTGGGAGAGAGCACTTGAGCCTGGTCTTGTGGGGTACAGAGGGAGAGGAGAGAGAGAATCTTTAAGCAGCCTCCATCTCAGCGTGGAGCCCCTCTTGGGGCTTGACTTCATGACCCTGAGATCATGACCTGAGCTGAAACCAAAAGTCAGTTGCTTAACTGACTGAGCCCAGGTGCTCCCCTTCAAATCTTTCCTTGAATTCCTCTTCTCACTAGGGCTTCTCTTGGCTACCCTATTTAAGATTACACCCCTCTAACTTTCAACCCTCTTTCTTGCACGAATTTCCCTTTTAGCTCTTGTGACTGTAAATACCATATATCCTATTCAAGTATGTTTTGTGTTTCTCTGTGCACCTGGCATGTAGTACATGCTTAATTAGTATAAGACATTATTCTTATGGTGTCATCTATGGTCTCCTGGCCTTTTAGCCTCTCCTTTGACTAGGATTGTGATCTGAGGCAGAATGATGCCAGGATCCTCAGCTGTTATATTTGGAAATGACCTTGAAGGAGTCCCAGGGGTTGTTTACATCTGCTGCTAGAAATAATTAGGAAATAAAATGCAGTTATCTCTCCAAGATATGGCCTAATCATTTCCATGAAATACCTTCTGACCTGGGGCTTCTGGAAGGTTTCTGGGGTAAGGTCCATCCTTGGGGTCACATATCACATTTTATCATGCTGTCCAGGCAAGTCCTTCCTAAATGGGGCAAGGGTCTTCTTCTAAGGGATCACATTGTATTTCTTAAATGGCAGTGTCAGTGGGAGACTGGGAAGAGTGGCATTCCAGGTGTCAAAAGTGGAGATCAGGGCCAAATTGGAAAACAGAACTGTTTCTGGAACAATTTTTCTTAATGGAGTCACCTACTGAAGTCAGGATTAAGAACAGGAACGTGAGGGATACCTGGGTGGTGCAGTCGGTTAAGCATCTGCCTTTGGCTCAGGTCATGATCCCAGGGTCTTGGGATCAAGTCCCACATCGGGCTCCTTGCTCAGCAGGGAGCCTGCTCCTCCCCCTGCTTGCTCTCTCTCTCTCTCTCTCTCTCTCTCTCTCTCAGTCTCTGACAAATAAATAAATAAATAAAATCTTAAAAAAAGAACAGAAACATAAGAGGAAACTGAGAGAGATTTGATATGTCATCTAGTTGACCACCCAGTTGGATTTTCACTACTTTTCTTTTTCTTGTCTCTTGCTACTGGGTTTTTGTCTCGTCTTGACAGGACTATTCTCCCTGGTTGTCCTGAGGAGGACTTATGAAGCCATATCAATTAACCAATGAGACACTACATGAAAAAATAATAATTAAATAAAACGATTCCTGTAAAGCTATCCCAAGGGCTAGAAACAGCCTCTGCTAAGTAACACTCCTTAATTGCTTAAAAATAGGCTGTACCTGTTTAATGCAGTGTTGGCTGAACTGATAGGTTATTTTTATGGGTTCTACCAAGATATTGTGAGCAGATATGGTGCCTGTGTGTTAAAGTTGGGTACACTATTATATTTCTATAAAATTACCATACTAAACTCTGCAGCTTGTAATACCTACTAGCTCAGAGCAGTCTTGAGCTCAGGGCAACTTGTAAAGTTGACTTAACAGGCAGTCTTTTCAGTCCTAAGTGCTCATAATGGTTTTGCTTTAACGGAGAAAAATGTTATATTGTGCCCATTTTTTTTTTGCTCTAGAAATAGAAAGAGAGCCTTGGGTTTAGTGCTTGTAGGTTACAAGTTCTGTTCTTAGCACTCTCTGTGACCTTGTCCGATTTACATTAGTTTAGAGTAGCTTTTCTGGAGCCAGGAAAAGTTACCACAGCAGCAAAAATGGGGCCAACAACCTTGAACTATAGCCGTGGGAAATCCATTTTCTTTTAACTATGAAAGATGCAGCCAAAGCAACTCTTCAGGAGAGACTGTGTGCGTGTGTGTTGTGGGGCGGGGGAGCAGTTGGTGGTGGTTCTAACTCAAGGAGAGAAACCCAAACTATCATAACAATGAAAATAGAGAGGGAGTGACTTTTAGCTTTTCAAACAACTGGTATACACCTAGTTTTTTTGCCTAGCTTACAAACACAATTTGTTCTGAATGGTTTTCATAAGTAGGTTGTTTGGAAATGTTTTTCTCATAGAAACAATGTTACGTGTGGAATTTAGGTTCCCAGATGCCTTGGGAAAAGCCTATTTAATTCATTGCTGAGCGTTAAAAAATGATACTATGGTTCGATTTTTTTATATGGGAAAATGAGTATTAATTTCTAATGAATAAAATCCTAATTTCTATCATGTTACACCATGAAGATCTAGGTTGGCAGTTTTTAAGTAGTCTCTCTCTTGGCTCCTTACAGGTTTGTTCAGCAGAACAGAATACAGTTGGCCCTTGAACAGTGTGGGGTTAGGGGTACTGACCCCCATGTAGTAAAAAATCTGCATATAATTTTGACTCCTCCAAAACTTAACCAATAGCCTGCTGTTGGATGAAAGCCTTACCTATAACATAAAGTCAATTGACACATATTTTGTATGTTATATGTATTATGTACTGTATTCTTACAATAAGGAAGCTAGAGAAAAGAAAATGTTATTAAGGAAATCATAAGGAAGAGAAAATACACTTCTAGTACTATACAGTACAAAATCTGTGTATAAGGGGATCCACACAGTTCAAGCATACGTTGTCCAAGGGTCAACTGTGTGTCTTATTTATCTATAAGTTTTTAAAGACAAGTTTATAAAATCATGTTAAATTAACAAAGCCTAAATAAATTTTAAAAATGCCTATCGACACGAAGTGTGTAGACATCATTGAGAATTAAGATTTGTGCAAGGCAAATATCAGTGTTGATGTTGGGAATTGGGATATTCTCCTAGCCTCCCACTCTGAGGCCTCTGCTGTGACCCCATTCTGCACAGGATAAAGTGCTTAGTTTGTTGAAAACTTGCTGAGAGTTTTGATGCCAGTTTTCTCAATCACACCTGTGTCCTCTTTGCTCACCTTTTCTTCTTCCTTCTCTGTCCTTCTCTCTACTTTGTCCTCCTTCCCTCTGTCCTGCAGTCTTCCTCTCCTTTCTTTTGGCTTCACTTTCTGGTTAAGCCTCAGCATCCTGGTCCTTCAAGTACCTTTATGCAAAGTGGGATCTGCCCTCCCTCTAGTGGTGATCAGGAAATCTTCCCTTCCCATTGCCTCCCCCTCTGCCCCCAGATTTATTGAGATGTAATTGACACAACATTGTGTAAGTTTCATATGTACAAAGTATAACATCTTCATCATGCCACACAATTACCATTTCTTTTTTTGTGGTGAGAACATTTTAAAATGGACTTTCTTAACAATCCATTGCCTAGGTTAACACCAGGAGCTTGTTTTTACCTACTGCAGTCTTGGCAGTGGCTGGGTCCTTCAACTCACAGCAGCGTCCAGATACCCGGGCCTGGAGATTCTCCTGGCAAACACTCATGCATAGAATGGGTGTCCCCGCAGAGTAGGGGAAGGGGGCAGGGGGATCAGAGACAGTCACTGTGAGAACCCCAAACGTCGCCTTATGTAATTCCCTATCTATTCCATTTCTAGCTTTGTACCATGGTGTCCTACCTACACATTCCCAGTGGACCAGAAAGCAGGTTCAAAGCTTCTTCCTTACCCTCTCTTTTCTGAAAAAGATTTTCAGAAGGTTTTCATTTAAAGGTGTGCTTGGTCTCTGGAAGAGGGAAAATTGTAAATATTTTTATGGTAGTCAACTTCACCGTGCTATCAACTGGCTCACAAAACTCTTGAAAATATAATAATTAGCTCTTATGAATCTGTACAAGCTGGCTTCCACAGTCTACTTATTTCATTGTGAACAGTCATATGTAGGATATAAGTTTTCCTCTTGTCTTCTCCCGCTCCTAACCACAACTCCCCCACTCCGGACCCTTGCCTTTTTCACTCAATGAATCATAGAAAAAAATTGTATAGATCCAAGAGTCATCACATTTGTCCTATAAAGGTCCAGATAATAAATAAATATTTTAGACTTTGCAGTCCACATTTAGTTTTTGTCATATACTTTTTTTTTTTTTTTTAATCAGCCCTTTGAAAATGTAAAAACTATTCTAAACTACAGGGCAGGACAACAACCAAAAAAAAAAAAAAAAGGCTGACTTTTAGATTGGGCCTGTGAGTTTTAGTTTACTGACCCCTGGAATAGATGATCAGGGTAGATCTTTGGAAATTTTAATTTCAGAAATTTAAAATTTATAATTTATAAATGTATAATTTAAAAATATATAATGTACATTATATTACATATATTTCAGAGAAAAAAATCCAGACTGGGTGAAGTTATCCTGAGCATTTCACTATAGGACCCAAGCTTGGGTCTCTGTTGGAAGAATGAAGTCTCTGGGAATTGGGGGTGGGAAGAGGTGAGGACACTGAAGATGGTGAGCTCAGTGGTAAATAAGGAAAAGCATGGCCTCTGGGTATGTTTTATTCTTCCCTCTTTCTAAACAAAACAAAACAAAACAAAACCTAGTTTTTATTGAGATATAATTCATATATTATAAAATTCATCCATTTAAAGTATACAGTTCATTTTTTTTTTTTAGTGTATTCATAGGATTATGCAGTGATCACTACCATCTCATTTTAGGACATTTCCATCTCCCCTAAAAGAAATTCATACCATTTGCCATTCCCTTCCTACCTGCCTGCTTGGCCTGCTCTGCCAGGTCCTGGAAACCACTTACCTACTTTCTGTCTCTATGGATTTGCCCATTCCGGATACTTCATATAAATGGAATCATAAATATGTGGCTTTTTGTAACCGGCTTCTTTCACTTAGTATAATGTTTTCAGGGCCCATCTGTGTTGTATCAATACTTCATTTCTTTTTATTGCCAAATAATAGTCCATTACATGGATAGACCACATTTTATTTATCTAATCATCAGTTGATGGATATCAGGGTTATTTCCAATTTTTGGCTATTACAAATTGTTCTGTTAGGAAGAGTTGTATACAAGTCTTTGTATGGATATACATTTTCATTTCTCTTGGATGGATATCTAGGAATGGAGTTGTTGGGTGGTTTAGCATTTTGAGGAACTGCCAAACTGGTTTCCAAAAAGGCTGAATCATTTTACATTCTCACCAGCAGTATATGAGGGTTCCATTTTCTCCATATTCTCGCCAATACTTGGCTCTTGTTTTTGATTACAACCATCCCAATGGGTGTGAAGTGTATCTCATTGTGGTTTTGATTTGCACTTCCCTAATGACTAATGGCAATAGATAAATGCCTATTTAAACACATTATCTTTTATTTATTTATTTATTTATTTATGTATTTGAGAAAGAGAGTAGGGAGGGTGGGCAGAGGGAGAGGGAGAAGGAGGAAGCAGACTCCCCGCTGAGCAGGGAGCCTGATGCAGGCTCCATCCCACAACCAACCTGAGACCCAGACCTGAGCAGGAATCAAGAGTCTGATGCTCAACAGACTGTGCCATCCACGTGCTCCGCATGGTCCATTTTGCAAAAGAGTTGTCTTTTTATTTTTGGTTTGTAAGTTGTCTAGATATAAGTTCCTTGTCAGATGATATGATTTGCAATATTTTCTCCTTTTATGTGGGTTGTCTTTTCACTTTAATGATGGTTTAGGTTCCAGCACGGAAGTTTTGATATTTTGATTAAGAACAATTTATCTATTTTTTTCTTTTGTCACTTGTGCAAAAAATCCAAATTCAATAACATTTATTCTTATGTTTTCTTCCAAGTGTTTTGTAATTCTAGCTCTTGTTTAATTTAGGTCTAATACATTTGCAGTTAATTTTTGTATATGGTATAAGGAAGGCACCCAACTTTATTCTTTTGCATGTGGATATCCAGTTGTCCCAGCACTGTTTGTTGAAGAGTTGAATTGTTTTGGCATCCTTGCTGAAATCAACTGAACATAAATGGAAGGGTTTATTTCTGGACTCTCAATTTTATTCCATTTATCTATCTATATGTCTCTTTTTATGTAGTGCCACATTGTCTTAAATACTATGGGTTTGTAGTAAATTCAAATTGGAAAGTGTGAGTCCTCCAGCTTGCTTCTTATTTCTCAAGATTGTTTTGGCTATCTGAGTCCCTCAAATTTCCATATAAATTTTAGGATCTGTTTGTCAAATTCTGCTAAAATAGCCAGTGGGGATTTTGGTAGGAATTGTGTTAAATCTGTAGGTCGATCCGGGGAGTAATGCCATCTTAACAATACTAATTCTTCTGACACATGAACATAGAATGGCTTTCCATTTATTTAGGTCTTTAATTTTTTCATCAATGTTTTGTAATTTTAAGAGCGTAAGTGTTACACCTATTTGTTAAATTATTCTTAGTATTCCTTCCTTTCCAATCTGTATGTTTGCTTTCTTCTTCCCTCCCTCCCCCTTTCCCTCCCTCCCATCTCCCTTCCCTTCCTCCCTCCCTTCCTCCCTTTCTTCCTTCCTTCCTTCCTTCCTTCCTTCCTTCCTTCCTTCCTTCATCTTTTTCTATTGCCCTGGCTAGAACCTGCAGAACAATGTTAAATAGAGGGGTGATATTGGATATCTTTGTCTTCTTTTTGATTTTAGGGGGAAAGCATTCAGTCTTTTGCTGTTAAGTATAATGATATCTGTGGGTTTTGCATAGATGCCTTTTATCAGGTTGAAGAAGTTCCTTTTCCCTTCCTGGTTTGTTGAGTGTTTCCATTATAAAATGGTATTGGATTTTTGGGAAATGCTTTTTCTGTGTTTATTGAGATGATCATATGATCTTTGTTCTTTATTTTATTAAAATGATATATTACATTAATCAGATGTTAAGCCAACATTGCATTCCTGGGATAAATTCCACTTGATCATGTTGTACGATCCTTTTTATATGTTGCTGCATTTAGTTTGCTGGTATTTGTTAAGGATTTTTGTGTCCATATTCATAAGGGATATTGGTCTGTAATTCTCTTTCCTAGTGATATCTTCATCTCGTTTGGGTATCAGTATAAGAATGGCCTCTCCTCTCCTGTCTTTCATTCTCAATACTGCTATTCTAACCACTTCAGGGACAGTACAAATGCAGGATGAGAAGAAGAGGAGGGAGTCAGGGGTGTTGTGGATCCCAGACAACAGCATGGATCTGGGGAAGAAAACCCCAACAGGATCTACAGAGGACACAGGATTCTTGGTTGCCACATGGACACCAAGCTTGGGCCTTACTATTGGGAATATCTTATGTATAGGATGTGTTCTATTCTGTTCTCTTTATGCATATGTTCATTCAGAATATTAATAGGTGTGAGAGAAGTACATTTATTTATAAGTTTAAA
Source organism: Zalophus californianus (assembly GCF_009762305.2). NCBI lineage: Eukaryota > Metazoa > Chordata > Mammalia > Carnivora > Otariidae > Zalophus > Zalophus californianus. The sequence goes on along the minus strand of NC_045603.1, from coordinate 118,376,856 downwards.
TAGATGTAGTTCCTATCCTATGAGGACACAGAGGTTAAAAGGGGTAGGCAGATACAATAAAATAATCACAAATTAAATATAACAGTACAGCTGTATTTAAGACAATGAAGGGGAGAGTTCTGGTGCCTTGAGAGTGGGTAATCAGGGAATTTGGTTGAGTGTTCTGGTGGTGGGAACAGTGTGCCTGAGGGCTCCTCTTGGGGAATGAGTGAAGGAGGCCAGTGTGGGTGGAGTGCACAGAGCAGGAGGAACAATGGTCAGGAGGCAGGTAGAATGAGCCAGACCACCATGGCCCGCAAGTCCGGGCTACAGTCCTGTATCATTATCCTCAGAGCAAGTGGTATGTTTTCACTTTTTAAATTTCCTTGTCTGGATTCATCACTCATATTCTTGTTTCACATTTCCCTGAAAGAAGGAAATACCACTCATTATTTCTGCTCTTTCCATTTATTTTAGGTTTTTACTTTTATGAGGCTCAGAATGGAGACAAGGGGGAAGTGGAATAGAATGAGGGATGGAAAGATGGTTTCAGGCTGGTCTTAGAGAGAAGGAAGAGAGAAAGAGAAGATGACAAGGTTATGTTTGTTTAGGGCAGAAGAAAAAGGATGGGAGCTGGAAGGAAGAATGAGCATGCATCTGGCCCACTCCCCTGATTTTACAGGTGGACACATAGGCCCAGAAACATCGGGTGACCTCCCTGCTCACCTAGCCTGAGGCGGCAGAGCTGGGACACCCACTCCACCTGCCTGCCTCCCTTTTGAGTGCTTTTTCCTCTGATGGGCACTGTTTCTCAAGCTGAGCTCTAAAGGAAAGAAGCTGTTGGTTAGGTAGAGAATGCAGGGAAGGAGGCTTCAGGTAGAGGGGCTGATATGCAAAGTCCTTGGGGCAGGAGAAAGCTTGAATGCAGACATCAAAGATGGCCACTCTGTTTGGAGCACAAGCGGGGAGACGTCAGGGGAGAAATGAGGTAGGGGCCTCCTCACAAAGAGTCTTGGAGGTTGGTAAGGAGTGTGGATCTAGTCGGAGCCCAGCGTGAATAGTTTTAAGGAGAAGAGTAACGTGAAAAGATTGACGTATTGGGAAGATGACTTGCTACTTTGTGGAGAAGTCAAATGGGGCCAGAGCAGAGGTAGACCATCCAGGTATGACTCTGTGAAAGGTGGCGTGGGCGAGAAGTGGACAGACAAGAGATTTGGTTTGCAGTTAGAGTTGATAGGACTTATAGACAGATGAATGGATAAAGAAGATGTGGTATATATATACAATGGAATATTATGCAGCCATCAAAAAGAATGAGATCTTGCCATTTGCAATGATGTGGATGGAACTGGAGGGTATTATGCTGAGCGAGATAAGTCAATCAGAGAAAGACATGTATCATATGATCTCACTGATATGAGGAATTCTCAATCTCAAGAAACAAACTGAGGGTTGCTGGAGTGGGGGTGGGGTGGGAGGGAGGGGGTGGCTGGGTGATAGACCCTGGGGAGGGTATGTGCTATGGTGAGCGCTGTGAAGTGTGCAAGACTGTTGAATCACAGACCTGTACCCCTGAAACAAATAATACATTATATGTTAAAAAAAAAAAAGAAGATAGGAGGAAGGGAAAAACGAAGGGGGGGGATTGGAGGGGGAGACGAACCATGAGAGACTATGGACTCTGAAAAACAAACTGAGGGTTCTAGAGGGGAGGGGGTGGGGGGGATGGGTTAGCCTGGTGATGGGTATTAAAGAGGGCATGTTCCGCATGGAGCACTGGGTGTTTATGCAAACAATGAATTATGGAACACTACATCAAAAACTAATGATGTAATGTATGGTGACTAACATAACATAATAAAAAATATATATAAAAAAAGAAAGAAAACAAAACCTAATGATGTAATGTATGGTGATTAACATAACATAAAAAAAAAAGAATTGATAGGACTTGCAGATGTTAGCTTTAAGGCATCAGGGGACTTCCCAGAGGAAGTTGGATGTGCTTAGACTAGAGAAAGAGGCAGTGCGGATCCTCCCGAGGGAGCTAGGTTTTTCTGGAAGTAGATGTATAGGCTCTCCCTGAAGCTACCCCAACAGCAGTGGGGGAAAATTCCCAGGGAAAAAGAAACTTTGGTCCACCTGAAATGCCCTTCTTTCTTTTGTGATGGACAAATGTTTGCTTGTTCTTCAAAGCCTGTCTCAAATATTACCTCTCTGTGAAACTTCAATTTAGTTATGTAACACTTCTATAGCATTTATGATGCCTATCTGGCCCTTGTTACTATGTCTATATAGCTCTCACTGTGCCTAAAGTGCTATCATGATTTCTGTTTAACACACAGCAATATGGGGACTCCTGGGTGGCTCAGTCGGTTGACTTTCTGACTTTGGCTTAGGTCATGATCTCAGGGCCCTGGGATCGAGCCCCGCATCTGGCTCTGGGTTCTGTACTCAGCGCAGAGTTGGCTTGTCCCTCTCCTTCTGCAACCCCCCATGCACTCTCTCTCAAATAAATAAATAAAATCTTAAAAAAATACACAGCCATATGAAGCACAGAGAGATTATTCACCAAGAAGTGGCCTGGTTCCACAGACCCATGCTTAGCCACTTGGCTGTGTTGCTTCTTGCTGGGAGCTCTCTGTGTAGAATTACTGACTCCTCTTGCTTCCAGTGACCTCTTGGCATATTGTGTGAAGAGTTAATTTTTTGAATGTTTTTCTGTGAACAAATTGAAGGCAGGGATGGTGTTATTTACACTCACGTCTTCAGGGTTGGGCCTATAATAGATGCAGAATGAGGTAATGAATGAATGAATGAACATGAATGAATGAATGATGTCTGAGGGAATAAGAAAGTAAAGTAGCAGGAGTAGAATAGGGCCTTTCTTTAACCTTCTGCAGCCTGCATTTTTCTAGGCCACAGAATCCCTGAGCTGCATTATAATTCAGGCCAGCATAATTTCTGGCTTTGCCTCATATTGTTTTAGAATTTCCATTAATGCTTTGTTGTGTTCTAATCAAATAATGCTATTCTCATTTAAACAGATGATGAAGGTCCTGCTCTGGCAGGTATTATGCTCTTTAAACACAGTTGCTCTGTTGTCACCAAGGACATTTCTGCATCTGATATTGATTTAAATATTCAGTTATGAATGTCATGAAGACAACTTTATTTATAGCTAATGAGGATTGTATTGGCTGAAGAAACTGGCAATGTGAACAATGTAGTGCATGCTTGTTAATTCGTGTGAATGAAGAGAATAGCCTCGATCAGCATTCACAGGCTTTTTGTCCTGTACCGATATGAAATTGAAAAATATTGTGTGTTATGATTTTACTGTATTTTGGTGTCAAATAGTGAAAGTGTTTTTGGAAAATTCATTATATTTTGCAGATGATTCATGTGTTGAACTTTCACTCAAATTCAGATTTATACAGGTGTGCCTTGATTTTGAGAAGTATGTTTTACAAAACCCACATTGCAGAATAGATACATTAGAAACAAAGTCTGTTACAAAAGAATAGTTGGGTAGTTCATCAAATATCTATGGAGCGGGTATGAGTTTAGGGGACTGGGTCACCATCTACTCTTCTCCTTCTCCAGGATTCTGATCAATAATGCAAACCAACCGGGTAAGATTGCTGGCCAGATGGAAAATATAAGTAGGGATTTTGTTTGTATAATCTTCAATGCAGAGTTTTGTGAAATCTGTATTAGAGTATGTGCTTTAGGCTTCACTCCAAGTGGGACTTTTTACTTCTACTCTTTATTAAGAATTGGGCCCCACAAGCTCAAGTGTGCTTGCAGAGGGATGGAGGGACTAGATATTCAGAGCAGACCCTGATACCACCTGCTTGGATGTGGAAGAGGCTGTCAGGCTGTTTGCAGAGGAAGATGTGGCAGAACAATGCCCCTCCCCTGCCCGCCCAGTGTCCACATCCTAATTCCCAAAAGCTGTGAATATTTTACCTTACATGGTAAAAGAGACTTTGTGGATATGATTATGTTAAAGATCTTGAGGGGGGATATTATCCTGGATTATTCAGGTGGCCCCATTATAATCACAAGGGTCTTTTAAGAGGGAGCAAGAAGGTCACAGAGAAAGATGTGATGACAGAAGCAGACATTGAAGTGATGGAGGGTCACAAGTTGCAGGATGTGGACCATCTATAGGACATGGAAAAGGGAACGAAGCAGATTCTTTCCTAGAGCCTCTGGAAGGAACACAGCCCTGCCAACACCCTGATTGAGCCCTCTGAGACTTCTGACCTACAGAACTCTAAGATAATGAAGTTCTGTTGTTTTAAGCCACTCACTTTGTGGTCATTTTTTACAGCAATGATAAAAAGCCAATACAGAAGGTTTGGGGCAGGGGGCTGTCCAGATGTGCCTACCACATGGAAGAAGAAATAAGGAAGAGTCCTCTGGGTCCATGTGAAAGATGATGTGCCCCTACCCACTAGTGAAACATTGTCCAGTGAATAGCAAGCTTCAACAGATCAAACCAACCACTCTTCCCTCTTCAGAAAGAATGAGTGAGAAAATGGAAGCTGATTAAGGGACTTTAATGGGGACAAATTAAACTCTGGGAATTAGAGACTTACACGACCATTAGAAGATGGGAGAGCCAAGCCCAGGAGGATCACTATCAGGAAATCTGGAAATGGCAGATCTCTGGGTCAAGTGTCACTTCTGTTGTCTGCTGACACCCATGAGCCGGCCTGTGGTTGCCATCCAAAAGCAATACCTCGCACCTTCCAAATTTCATCTGAGGTCCTCTTAGTGGTGAACTTTTCTTAGGGACTTTGCAGGCAAGGGAGAAGTGTAGCTTCTAGACTTTACCCCTCTGAAGCTCAAGGGCTGAAGCGTGCAAGGTTATCCACTGGCACAGAGGGTGAAGGCAAAATGGTGGCAGAAGTTTGTTTGCCTCTGTATAGTTTGAGGGAGGAACGTGGAAAAAGGAGTGTACATACCCCTCTCTCCAACCCCCAGCTCCTTTGTTCTCTTGACCTGTTGGGGTGGGGCTGTAGCCACCGTTATGGGACCAGTGAATGAACGGGCTGGCAAATTCTTTGTTACTGCAGAGCTGTGCAGTAAATTCTGTCCCAAAGAGAGAGGAGGTGGATGTGAAATTGAATGCTAGTGGGTAATTTTAAAATGATTGTGTTGTAATGTAACTGCAACTTAGCAGGTATCTATTCTGAACCTACATTATTTCAAGGGCATTTTTCTTTGAAGCTTTTAACAAATAATTTAAGCCAAATTAATATTCATTGCAAGTGTCAGAAACAGTTGGCTTTTATTTTCATAGGGCCTTTGAACTTCTGTGTTTACTGTGAAAGATCAAATGTTACGCCATTATTTCTACTTTTAAAATTTGATGAAGTTGCACATGTAACTGTAATCTAATTATTAATAGTTATAAATACCATTTAATTAAATAACGCATGCCTTATTTCTTATTGCTCTCAACCAAGTATTTTCAGATGATTTGCATATTACCTATTCAATCGTTAATTGCCTCTTAAAAGTATAGAATTGCTCCTGGTATGCTAAAAGCAGCAAAGAAAGGGGTGGTTGGGGTGGAGGGCAGCAGGTAGGCATTTGGTTCAGTATGTAATCTCAGAGGATGAAGGTGTGGAACAGCCAATGTTAACAGCAGGAGGTCAGTAGGAGTCTCTACAAATTGGGCAGGGAGGGAAGCCAAGTCAAGCCAAGGTTTCTAACTGTGATCTAAAGGTTTGGAAAAGAGTGAGGGAAGGATATGTCATGGATTAATTGACATAGCAGATGATAGGAGTGCAGAGAGCAAGCTGCTAGGGGATCACTGAATAGTACTGTTTGAAGCTATCATACTTTGGACTGTGTTTACCTGCTCAGCTACCCAGGATGGCTGTTGCAAGCCCATTGGGCACAGGTTCTGGTCTGTAAAACCATGTTCATTTGGCTTTTTGCCCTTGGCTCTCATACTGAGACATTTCTCCATTTCTAAGACCGGAAGGCCAATATCAAGAGCTGTTGGTTTCCATGCACAGTGACTAATCATTTCAGTTTTATTTTATCATCAGAAATTTTGTTTTTGTACTTCCAGCAGATTCATTTGATTCTTACCCAGGCAAACTATCATGGACCAGAAGGCAGATCCAAATACCATTCTTCTCTAAAAATGCATCAATCAGCAAACATTTTAAAAGCCCTTTTCCTGTTTACCAGCATCATAGGAATGATCATTTCAATAGTCATGACCATTCTACGGATCATGTTTTCAGTTAATATTGAAGTTCTGCTCTTCTATGGTCTAATTATTAAGGTTCTGCCAGATTTTTCTCCTTCTAGGAGTTTGTGTTGATTTGCATGGTGATATTTTTGTCATTATCATCGTTAGCAGTAGGAGTTATTCTTACACAAGGCACCCATTAAAACTCTTCAGTATCTCTAATAAAATTTGGCTTTAATTCCCACTAGAATATGTGATGTGATTCTGGGGTTGAAAATATTCTAAAAAAAATAGTCAATTTAGATTATTCCAGCCCTCCACAAAATTAATGCTTCATGATCTCCTATGTCTGGTACTTCTAAGCAATTTCCTTTATTTCCTTGGCTTCAAACTTACTCTCAAATCTGTTCAGCTTAGAATTCTCTTCTGAAGCCAGACCTGCATATACACTGATGATTAGGTACCCCACCTGGCTGTGTCACAGGTACCTCATACTTAATACGTACAAATCGGAAGTATCACCCCTTCTTCCATTTCTCCAGATCTTCTCCCCATTCTATATTTGCTTACTCAGAGATGCCAGCTAGTTGTCCAAGTCAGATATCTGAACTTCTCAGATTTCTTCTTTGTCCTTATCCATGTACAACCAGTAGCTAAGACCTGTGAATTAAGGCATGGGGTGGTCCTTCTATCTCCAGGGTAGCTTCTTCTCCTATGTCCTCCCAGCATAAGTACCACTTCTAGTATAACAGTTATTTTATTATATTGTAACTTATTTGCATGTCTGTCTCTCCCTTTTGATGGTAGAGGAGAGAGGCGAGGTCTGTTCATTTTTATCCCTTTGGCAGTTAGCCCAATATTTATTCAGTCAATGAAGTGAGTGAAGAAGTAAATAAATTTGATGAAAGTATTATGACCAGAGTTTGTACATAGAATGTCCTAAATAATTTATTTATGATGAGCCTGTGATTCCTTATTTTACCTTACTTCCCCTTTACTATTGAACATTATGCGACCTAATGGCAAAAATTGATTAATTTTGGAGTCTCTTTGATGTAGCTATAAGATTTTACGTTTATTTTATGCTTCACAATGTGAATATACCAGGGAGATTTAAAATGAGCGTGAAGCAGATGACCATCATGTAACTTTGGGAATTTCAGTGTCAAAATGAATATATTCATTTTCTCTCATCTGTAGACATTATATTTACCAAAAAAAATAAGGTAAAACTGATTCTAAGGGAAGTAATCACATTACCTAAATTTTAACATGAGAGGAAAGCAAACCTGACGTGACACTTTAACTTTTACAATATTTTATTTAAAGGATAAATGGCATTACTAAGTTCACCAAAATGACCGTTGAAGGACATGATCTTTAAAAAAAAAAAGTTTTGTTTTAAAGGGAAACACTTTCCCATAATTTGCAAGTTAATGGTTGTATTTTTGCTTTAACAGTGATAAGAAGGCAGAAATTGTGGCACAAATGATACAAATGGTGTGTTTCTGTTTTGAAAGGCATTATTGTTCTTTTCTTAAGTAAGTTTTATGGGAGCATTCTCACTAATGCCATATATAGGAAATTTATGCTTATACTTCTGTTGGATGAGAATGTATCATTAAAATATATGAACTGTGCACAAAAATAAAGCAAAAGTATGCTCAGGGCATTTGGAAAGTTTCTCCTTATGAAATAAATGAACAACACCTTTATTTAAATCTGTCTAAAACAAAACGCTGATTTACGATATAAGGCTTAGTTTGATTATCAAATTCCCTTTGTATTGAATTCTTATGCATACATTTTGTCGTGATTCTAAATAGGTAAACTCATCACCCTTTGCCCTAGCATCCCTTGTGTTAAATCAACTCAATATGTAAAAATTTTGGATTACAAGTTACAAATTAAAACAAATTCAGTATACACAATTAGGATTTCCTGCCCTTACAGGATGAACCTGCTTTGTTTTTTTCCCAAATAAAATGAAATTTGCTGGACCTTCCCAAGTAGGGTAATTTACAACCAACTTCTCCATCTGGAGACTCTCTCCCCTCCCCACCTCCAGTCTGGCCCAGCATTGGACACACATAGCAAAATTTGATGTTGTAAGCCAATGGGGAAAGCTGATCTAGCTTACTAGGAGCAGCTTTTTATATCTGCATCTACTGTGTAAATTAAAAGGACACAAATGGACATGTGGCTTTTTTTTTTTAAATCTTTGACATAATTTGTAGTTCTTTTAGCTCTTATTTTTCATTTTCTTTGCATTTTCAACTTCTCATATGTAAAGTTTGTTTATACTTGTCATTGTCCCAGCACCTGTCGTGGTGTATATTCATGTTTCACCTTTTTTTTTTCCCAGTGGGAGAGAGAGAGAGAGCACGAGCATGGTGGGGGAGGGGCAGAGGGAGAGGGAAAGAAAGAGAGAATCTCAAGCAGACTCCTGGCTGAGGGCAGAGCCTGAGACAGGGCTGATCCCATGACCCTGAGATCATGACCTGAGCCAAAATCAAGAGTCCACCTCTTCACGGACTGAGCCACCCAGGTGCCCCGCATGTTTCACCCGTCTGAAACATGCACACATGCACAAACACACATTAAACAAATAAACAGAAACCATGCACAAAATAGCATTTCTCCTTCAATACTAAACTCTTTGTCTATTTTGCCTTTCTTTTTGCAACTTGTCTTTTTGAGAGAGTTGCCTGCACTCACTGTCTTTACCTCTCCACCTTATCTTCACCTCCAGATTTCTCTGAACTCAAAATGCTTCTTGGTATTAAGAAATACTTGGTTACCCCCGTACCAGTGCATTTTCAAATGAAGTAAATTGGATTCTGTTTTCAGATTCTTTTTAATTTGCTCTAAATTAAGCTCACAGGAGGACTTGTTAATATATAGTAGCTAACAAGAGCTGATTCTTATTGAGCACTTAGTACGGTCCAGGCAGAGTGCTAAACTCTTTGCATGGATTGTGTAAGTTTTGCATCACAACCACATGGTGAGGTAAGAATTTTTGCCCACTGATTATTGAGGAAAAACGAAGCCCAGTAAGTTGTGCCCGTGCTTTCAAGCTCGACAGTAAAGGTCACCCTAAGATCGCCCCAAACTTGAATGATTATAGATTGCGGGAAATATACCAAATATACCAAATAAGGTTAAAGCCCTAAAATCACAAGTCTGGTTTGGAGTGGGATGGCTAGAGATGCTGATTTCTTTATGTTCTTGCATTTTTCCTCTTAGGTTTTAAGCCAGAGCAATAAAGATACATACAATGAGAGTGGAAACAGGAATAAAAAGAAAGTGACCCGAAGATGAGATTAGTATACAAAATGTATGCTCTGAAATCCTCCTCCTTGGATATGTGGGTCAGAAAATGGGGCTCTGAGCTCATTAGCAGCCAAGGCAAAGGTAAAAACATCATCAGCGACACGATTCGCTGTGTCTACAATCTAAAAACCATCCCGTTGTTGAGGAAAAGTGCAGCTAATCCTGATTATAAGACCCAGAACCCCATAGAGGGGATCATAGAGAATTACGTGTAAATCCCATTAAAATATGTGTGTCTTCTTAAAACATTTTTCATATGGGTTTCTTAACTTTCTTGAGCTGTGTTTTAGTGTCAGAGTCATTATGATCAGGCTTTCCTGTTGGTTAGCATAAATCCTCTTTGTTTCCATTTTCGCCTCATCAGGGTATGATTCAGTAGGTGCAGAATAAATGTGAATGTTCTGTCCTTCCTCACCCTGTATCCTCAATAGTGTGGTGCCAGGAGTTAACATAAGGGACTGCCTCTGAAATGGCCCTTCGTCTGTTAAATATCTTTGTGCCTAAAAGAACAGTTTTCTTTTTCAAAATAATTAAATGTGGTATATAGGATAGCAGGAAATACTCTGAAGAGCCATTTGTTTATAAGCAAGTTTTGTTGTCACAGGGAAATATTTTATGCTTCAGGATTTGTCTCAAGTTTGTTTTTTCCACGTTTAAATAATTCTTTTTGCTTGCTTTGTTATTCATCACAAGCTTAAAGCAGTTTTAAAATTGCATTATTTTTTAGTTACTGATAAATCCTTTATCTGGGGAGAAGAATATGTGGGTGGAGAAGCATCAAGACTAGTCTGATACAGAATAAATGTACAGAGATGGAAAGTAAGGAAAATCTATACTTTTTTAAAACCTGAAATCTGTTTAGCGAAAGAAGATAAATGATAGGATTTCTCTTTGTTAAAAAGGACCGTATTGTTCACAATATTTTCCTATAGCAGTCTCTAGGTTTATGTAGATGAAGTAACTATTGAATAAGTAGTTTTGGAGCATCGAGGAAGGTATATCAGGAGCCACATAACTTGGGGACAAAGAGAGAGAAGGAAGGAAGGAAAACAAGCAAGAAAATGCAAACTTAAATTAAAAATCAGGCCTTCCCTTCAATATACTTAGTTAGAATGTGCACACAAGATAGTGCCTGTGCTTGCTGGTTCCTCCAAAAGCTAAACATAGAATTAACCATATATCCCTGCAATTCCACTCCTAAGTATATACCCCAAAGAACTGGAAACAGGTATTCAAACAAGTACATGTATTTACACAGGTGTATGTAAGCAGTGGAATAGTATTCAGCCATGATAAGGAGCGAGGTCATAAGCCGTGCTACCGCATGGATGAACCTCCAGAACGTTATGGTAAGAAGCCAGACAGAAAAAGTTATATATTGAATGACTTTATTTAAAGGAAATATTCAGAATAGTTAAATCCATAGAGACCAAACACAGATTGGGAGTTGCCATGGATGGGGGCAGTGGGGAGAAATTGCTTAATGGGTAAGAGCTTTTACTTTGGGTTGATGGAACTATTTTGCAACTGGATAGAGGTGGTGGTTGTACAACACTGGGAATGTACTAAATTTCACTCAGTTACTCATTTTAAAATGGTTAATTTTGGTGTTATGTGAAGTTTACCTCATTAAATCAAGAAATAGCCATATATACATATTATGTGGAAATGAGGAGATAAGTAAATGCCAGATCGAACAGCTGAGAAATTGAAAAGTCTTTGCCTCCAGGGCAGAAGAGGGGCGGTTTGGGGAGTTGGTGAGATAGTGTCTTAGCATTTTTGTTTTTAAACCTTGCGAAAGCATTTAGCCTATTTAGCCTATTTGTGTGACTTGATAAAATAAAATTAAAATTTTGAAGAAGTGTTGCTTACCAAGATTTTGTAATAATATACAGGAAACAGTAATGAAATATCTAGATCCTGGGGAAGCGTTGAGTAAAGAAACCAATTAGAATACCGAGGGTTATTTTTTAAAATCTCTTTGTGGAAATGACCTTTGAGCTGGATTTTGAGGGTGAGCTGAAGAGAGGGATGAAACAAATTGCCGAATTGCCAGGGGAAACAGAAGGAGGTGAGACAGGCAGAGGGACGGGGCTGAAGCATCACAGAAAGGACTTCCCCAAAGGCGAAAGTAGAGGTAACAGGAATCCAAAAGATTCTTTTACCTCCTTTCCACTTTGTGTTTTTACCTGCTCTAAACATTGCTCTTTGCCTTCAATTTTCCATTTGGTTAAACATAAAACAAGGATATTGGAATCTCAAAGCTACCTCTTGGACATACTGTAAGAATACTCTGTTCTGGGATAGGAAAACCCGTCCAAAATTTCAGAGATAAAAATCCAATGTAAGTATATTAACCACTATAAGCCTAGAATTATTTCACTAGCATTCACAAGTCACCCATATAGAAATGGCTCATGTTCTCTAAGGGATGAAAAACCTGTGAGTCTGGGTTTTGCTTAGAAAATTAAAATGAAAAAGTATGAATTCCACTGACATCTTTTTAACTTATCAAAGACCCTAGGAATATTTTTGGATTCAGGGCATTAATAATAGCTTCTATGCACCCGATTTTGTGTGGGCTTTTGTTGTCTTTAAGTCCTAGTTTTTAAGGCCCATTAAAAATCATTTTTAGGATGAAATATGTGAGAATTTCATAAAACATCTGGGAAATTAGCCAGTTTCCCTGAGGGACTGCCCTTGAGAAGTCAGATAGAACTTCCAAATTGCCATCAGAATCCACTCCTTCATCCCATCCTGACCATTTCTGCCCAGAAAGTGCAACCATGAGGCAAATTTGAAAGTGGGTTAGGGCTTCCTGTTACCAGTATTATTTTAATGTCTTAGAGTTGTCACCTTTCACCTGCCTGACTCTGACAGACCCCATGCACTGCCCAGCATGTGGGTAAAATAATGGTAAAGCATTATTATCTGTTGGAGTCAGGGTCACTATTATAAATAACATCTTTTATTCCTTTTTGGAAAAAACATGATGAAATCCTGCTATTACTTTCACTGCTGGGGCATGCTATTCCTTTTCAGTGCTTATAAAAGTATAAGTAAATCAATAATCCCTGTTCTTGGTTACCTAAACCGATCCAAACCAACAAAGGTAATTAAGAATGTTCTCTGAGTATGTTACCTTTAGTATAAATAAAGTGTTAAAAATTTCCAGAAAAATCTCCCTCATTTAGGAATCAGAGTATTTGCCTTCTGGGACAATGGGAGAAATTAGTATAAACCCACCTGTTCAGAGTTGAAAAGAAATCAACCCTGATGCCTAAACACATACAGTGGGTGCTTCTAATAAACATTTTGTAATTTTCCTTTGCGTTAAATCAGGTACACAAGGTTTCCTATATTTTCTTTTATTATTCTTGTTTCTATTCAGATTTCCTATCTTTTTTGCTTTAAAAATATTTTGCCATTGCAACCCAAGTGTCCACTTACAGATGAATGGATAAATAAAATGTAATAAACACACACACACACACACACACACACACACAGTGGAATATTATTCAGTCTTAAAAAGGAGAATTCTGACACATGCTACAACAGGCATGAACCTTGAGGACCTTATGCTAAGTGCAAGATGCCAGTTACCAAAAAAAATCAATTATAAGGCACCTAGAGTTGTCAGATTCATAGAGACAGAAGTAGAATGGTGGTTGCCAAGGGCTGGGGGGAGGGGGAGTGGGGAGTTAGTGTTTAACGGGTACAGAGTGTCAGCTTTGCAAGATGAAAAGAGTTCTGGGGATAAATGGTGGTGATGATAACCCAACAATGTGAAGGTACTTAATGTTACTGAATAGTACACTTAAAATGGCTAAGATGGTTGGGGCGCCTTGGTGGCCCAGGCAGTTAAGCATCCCCCTCTTGGTTTCCTCTCAGGTCATGATCTCAGGGTCTTGAGAGCAAGCCCCACATCGGGCCCCAGGCTTGGTGTGGAGTCTGCTTGAGACTCTCTTTTCCTCCCCCTCTGCCCTCCTCATGCTCGTGCTCTCTCTCTCTCTCAAATAAATAAATCTTCTAAAAAAGTGGTTCAGATGGTAAATTCTGTTGTATATTTTACCGCAATTAAAATTACATGTAATAAATTAAAAATATATATAAATTGTTTTAGCACTTGCCATTAAATTTATTATTAGCTCTTAGATTAGGATACTCATTGTAATGTTTAAGAAAAAACTTCCTAGTATTTGTTTTTAATTACCTTAAAATTAAAATAAATCTGGATAAAAATATTTTCCAAATGATCTAGCTTCTTAAATATAGTCTGTTTATAGTCTTGATTTTGGGGATGTGCCAGCCTTTGGAGGAACAGACCTCCATACGATGCAGTATGCTTTTGCTGTTTTCTCCTTAAATTTTCACAATTATCAATGAGGAAACTTTTTATCAATGAAAAAGCTGAGGCTCAAAGAAAATTAAGTGCCTTATTCCAGGTCACCCCGTGCTGTAGCCAGGTCTTGAGCTTAGTCTGTGTAATGAGAAAGTTTGGACTGCATGGAATGGAAATCCCAGTTGAAAAAGACTTCAACAAGTAGATACTCTAGTTCATATATTACGGGTCCCGATGGGCAGGTTTCACGTCTCGTGTCCTGGGTCTAGCTGTTCTTCTGTTCCTTGTTTCACTTTGCCCGGCCCGTTGTGTTTGGCACCATTCTCTGGCTGTGGCAAATGGCCAGTGAATTCTTGGGGGCACACAGACCTCACCACAGAACTCATTGGCCAGGATTGGTTCACACGCCCGTCTTTAGACCCGTCACTGGCCGGCAGAGAGTGATGAACTTGTTATAATTTGGGGTCAAGTGGATATTGAGGAATCCACCACCAGGACCGTCCGCCTGTCTGATGTTCATGGACCATGCCACTTTCTTAGGGCTATTGATATCTTTGATCTGTTTCTGCAATGAATGGCCCTACACTTTCTTGCTTTTTGATGATTGTATCTGGTTGATTAGTTTCTAACTAACTCTTGCTGTCACTGTTTCTAACTCTTGCTTCCACTTTCTGTCTGTGCACTTGTGGCCGGCACTATTCCCATCACCCCTCTGATTATTTAATTATCTGCTTCTTAACTGCTATGTCCTGGGAAAATGAAAAAAAAAGTCACCTTGTTAGGGCTTTATATACAAATATAAAAATAGACAAATAGTAAGGGCACGTTGGTCTCTTCTAAAACAAAAATGTGTGAGCTTTAATTTGCATCATCACTTTTTGCTGTGTACATTCATTTTTGCACATTTATTCCTGCTTCATAAGTTTCTCAATAGTTGAGACTGGCTCATGAGTAACTTCTAATTGTGAATATTTGAAGTTGTAGAAAGGAGAACATAATACTTGTATATTTAAAAAAACTTTAATTCTAATTGTGAATATTTGAAGTTGTAGAAAGGAGAACATAATACTTGTATATTTAAAAAAACTTTAAAGATTTTATTTATTTATTTGAGAGAGAGAGAGACAACAGGAGTGGGGTGGATAGGCAGAGGCAGAAGGAGAAACAGACTCCCCGCTGAGCAGGGAGCCTGATGGGGGCCTCGATCCCAGGACCCTGAGATTATGCATGACCTGAGCGGAAGGCAGACACTTAACCGACTGAGCCACCCAGGCACCCCAATACTTGTACATTTTTTACACAGAATTAATAGAATTAGAATTTTTAGCATTCTTAAGATGTTGTCCAAGTTTCTTTTCACAGTGTTATTAGATCGATCTATCTATCAATCATATATTACAGGGGATGATTTATTTATTATAGGGGAAGATAAGGTTGAAACGTGGACAATAAGCTGATTGTGGAAGATTTTTATTGCCATGTTGGGTAACTTAGCAGATTCTCTCTCAAATAAATAAGTAAAATTTTACCCCTAAGTAAGCATCCCTAAAGGAGGAAGAGAATGAAGGCATAATCCCAAACTTGGGTAGTTAGCCCTAAATGGTCCAAAAAATAAAAAATAAAAATTTATTTAAGCCCTTGTGTTGCAACTTAAAAATTCATGTACTTTTGTATTCCCCTCCATAATATGTGTGTAATTATTTTAATATGAGTTATGCTTTGATTACTTGTCATTGAGTTAATTGATGTACCAGGAAGACATGCCCTGTTTATCTGATAACTTTGCCTTCAGACTGTCCCACACCCAGGAGAACTTGCACATCTGGCCATGACCTTGGTCCTGGGTGGAAGTTGAAGCCCTCCAAGTCCATTTTTCCAGCTACTTGAAGCCATTGTGTCTGCCTCAGTTTAACCCAGTGGGATCCCTCCTATACCCAATATTTTACACTAGCTTTTCTCGCAAAGTCCTTGCCTCCAGCCTGCTGACCTCACCAATCTTCCTTCCCTCTTATGTCTTCAACTATAACTGCTTCTATGTTTCTGGTATTTTTTCTACCCTTCTAAACCCTGGTTTTGGACTCTAGCTACCCTGCTGTCTGCACCCTAGCTCAGCCCATTCCGTAGAGCAGTACTGAAAACTGAAGGTTTTCATAAAATGGTGTGACTGACTCAGAGTTTTTCTGGAAATAGCCCTGAAGATGGTCTCTGAAAGGGGCTTCAGTGGGCAACAGCATAATTAGGGATACCCATTAAAAGGCACATAGAGAGCCTCTTTGGCAAGAAGGCTGGCATGATTTGATGTTACTGTGTAAGGACTATAGAGAGACTGAACTAGGTCTTGAATCAGACTTTTTCCCTCTTTAGATTAAAGATGGTTATGTGGGCGAAATGCCGATTCATGTGAAATGTTTAGGTATTTCCCTGTGTTTAACTTTATGATTGCAAACATGTATGGGATCTATGAGAATAAGACATAATTAGATACAAAACAACAAATGAGCTAGTTTCTCCCTTTTTTCCAAGTAGAATAAAATTAAGAGCACTGTAGTTAATGGAATAATTAATGTCCACCACTGATTAGAGTGAATTCTTTGGTTCGGAACAATAAATGTCATTCTGCTTACATACAGGACTTATTTATTCATTGAACTTTTGACTTACGGAAACTAGCATTTTACTGTAATAAACACTTGGTTACATCTGTTATAAATTGAACACAGTTGGTTATTCCAAAAATAGTGTTCTAACTCTAAACCAAAATTATAAGCAGCTGTCTGCTAATAGATATGCACACTAACTCCCCACCTTTGTGTACTGTTGTTTACAAATGTGTGTACCTTAAAAGTCAAGTTCGAATGGATGCACTTTCTCATTTGAAAAATATGTTTTAGGGGTTTGTGTTCTTTTCTTTGCTCACTCTGAAAAAATGAACCACTCTGTGTGGAGAGAAAAACGTTGTTGCAACTTTTTTTCTTTGTGTTGTCCTTTTATATGAATTCAAGGAAATATTTCTCTATTAATTTTATCCACCATTCCAACTAAATTTAGTTTTCTTTTTTTTTTTTAACTCTTATGGGGTTTTAAATTCACTTTGTTAGGTTTTCTTTTTTTATCCTTTATGTTTTTGATGTTTGCTTTTTTTTAGTACCAATTTGGATAATGTTCCTATGACTTTGGGGAGGGTAAAACTAATTTGTTTGTAAATGGTAAGCCTAATATTTAAGCATTAGTTTTTCATTTCCTTACTTTCTTAAATGATAAAAGAAATTTAATTCAGATATGAAAATCTTGGAATATAGAGAAAAGTAAAAAATTACGTGTAGTGTTATCAGCCCAAAAAAGCTAGTGTTATAATTCTGGAGTGTTTAATTCCATGACTTTATAGGCTTGTTTCTTTTTAAAAGTATAGTTGTCATCATGGTGTGTATACATCCTTATGTTTTTTTCATCTAATGTTTATTAACATTGCTTTTTTGTTATATAATATTCAAAACTGTCAACTTTTATGCCTTTGAGGAGATAATGATGATTTTTAAAATATTTTTATGTTGTTGAATATTTACTTTTCACTATGATGGATAAACTATAAAAATAAAGATTATCAAAACTAAGATATTTGGCTTAAAGTGTAAGAATATTTTCAGATCCTAAAATGTTTTGATAATTGACTTTTCAATAGTATCTTAGGCTATAAAACTTCCAGGATTTTAAGTGTACAATAGAATTATAACTATACAATGGCTGATAATTTAATTGGCAGTATTATGTGGCTTCAAGAGGCAATTTTCTGGATTTTAGGTGAGAGTGAATCTTTTTTCAAGTTCATTTTTTGGGTGCACTTGGTCTTTTGTAAATTGTTCTTTGTTACCTGACAATTTATCTACTGCATTTCTAACATTTTTCTTATATATCTGTATTTTAACTGACTGTTCCTTATCATACTAAGAAATGCAAAATTTTTCTTTCAAATGTTCTTATCACGTAGCATTTGATACATACAAAATATTGAAGCACACATGTACGTTATAAAAATAAATCTGTGTTATTATATTACCACGGTAACTGGAACCATGCAACTTAACTGGAACCCAGCTTAACCAGAACATCAGCATTCAATCTAATGGAATCTTACCCTAATCAATCCACTGGTATGTTCTTCCTAGCCTTCCCTTCATTGGTAAGCACTAGTCTCTGGGATTTATCATTCTCTTAGACTAAGTTAGAAGAAATAGAAAATCTGAACGGCTTGATTACTAGTAATGAAATAGAGTCAGTAATTAAAAAACTCTTGGGGCCCATGTGTGACATAGTCAGTTAAGCATCTGACTCTTGGTTTCAGCTCAGGTCGTGATCTGGGGGATCATGGAATCAAGCCCCATATTGTGCTCTAAGCTCAGTAAGGAGTCTGGTAAAGTTTCTGTCTCCCTCTCCCTCTGCCCCTCTGCTCTCTCTCTCTCTAAAATAAATAAATAAATCTTAAAAAAACAAAAAAATCCCAACAAACAAAAGTCAAAGACAGTTGGCTTTACAAGTGAATTCTACCAACCATTTAAAAAAGAATTAATATGTATTCTCAAATTTTTCAAAAAAAATGAAGAGGATGGAATGCTTCCATATTCATTCTATGAGGCCAGTATTACCCTGAAACCAAAAACAGACAATGACAGTACAGAAAAAAAAGAGTACAGGTCAATATCACTGATGAAACATAGATACAAATATTAACAAACTGAATTCCACAATACCTTAAAGGGATCATATGCCATGACCAAATGAAATTTATTCAGGGATGCAAGTATGGCTCAATATCCACAAATCAATCAGTGTAATACATCACATTAGTAAAATGTAAAATGAGGGATAAAAATGAGGGATTAGTAAAATGACGGATAAAAATCATATGATCATCTTAATTGATGCAGAAAAAGCATTTGACAAAATTTGACATCAATTTATGATAAAAACTCCAAATTATGATAAAAACTGAATAAAGTGGGTATAGGGGGAATATATCTCACCATAATAGAGACCATACATGACAAACCCATAGCTAACTTCATACTCAAAGACAAAAAGCTGAAAGCTTTTCCTCTAAGATCAGGAACAAGACAAGAATGCATATTCTTGCCTCTTTTATTCAACATAGTATTGGAAGTCCTGGCCACAGCAATCAGATAAGAAAAAGAAATAAATGGCGTTCAAATCAGTGAGTAAGGAGTAAAACCATCAGTACTTGCAGATGACATGATGCTATATATATAGAAAACCCTAAAGACTCCACCAAAAAGTGATTAGAACTAATAAATGAATTCAGTGAAATCACAGGATACAAAATTAATATATAGAGATCTGTTGCATTCCTATGCACTAATCAACCAACAGAAAGAGAAATTAAGAAAACAGTCCCATTTATAATAGCACCAGAAAGAATAAAATACCTAGGAATAAATTTAACCAAGGAGGTGAAAGACTTGCACACTGAAGTTATTTTTAAAGTTTTGTCACATATGTTTGCATTTTAAAGTAATGCTTTGTTTGCTTTTGCTTTTTTTAGTTTTTAAAAATTGTATCCCACTCTATGCAACTTGGTACTTCTTCTGCAATATGATATTTCTATGAATTACCTGTGTTGCTGCATTTATATATAGTATATCCATATTTATCCCGATAAACTTTTGTTGAGAGAATATACTACAATTTATTCATCTTTCTCTGGTTGATGAGCATTTGAGTTTTTTCCAATTTGTGACTATTATAAATTATGCTGCTATGAATGCTGCTGTAGGTGTCTACTAATGTGCGTGTGCAGGAATTCTCTATAGTGTGTTCCTGAGAACAGAATTAGTGGGCTTGGGGTATGAAGATCTTCAATTTTAATGTTAAGGCTGCCTTGGTTTTTGAAGTGGCGTACCTTTTAACTTTCCTAGTGATGTGTAAGAGTTCTTATTGATCTGCATCCTTGCCTCTGCTTTGTATTGTTAGGCTTTTAATTGTTTATAAATATGCAGAAGTAAAATAGTACATTATTATGATTTTAAAATTACATTTTCTTGATTACTAATTGATGGAGCATCTTCTCATTAGTTTATTTACCATTTGTGGTCCCTTTTCTGCGAAATGTCTGTTGTGTCTTTTGCCTGTTTTTCTACTGTATTACTTGCTTTATTCTCATTGGGTTCAAGGAGTTCAAAAAATACATATTATGAGTACTATTCCTTTGATGGTTATATGTGTTGCATATAGTCTTCTTCCAGTGTTTGGCTTGTCTTTCTACTTTCTTTATGATATCTTTAAAAAAAACAGCTTAATTGAGTTTTGGTTAACCTACAATAAACTTCACATATTTTAAATGTGCAACTAAATAAAATTTGACATCTGCATGCATATGAAGTCATCAACACAATCAGGATAGTGAACTTATTCAGCACTCCCAAAAGTTTCCTTGTACCTCTTAGTAATCCTTCTCTCATTCCCTACCCTCCCCATCTCCAGATACCCACTGATCTACTTTCTGTCACTGTAGATTATTTTACATTTTTTAAGAGTTTTATACAAGTGGAATCATACGGTGTCCATTCAGTTTTGTCAGGCTGCATTCACTTAGTGCAATTATTTTGGATTCATACATGTTGTTGCATATATAGTTAATTCATTTTTATTGCTGAGTAATATTCAATTATATGGATATGCTACAATTTGCTTGTCCATCCTCCCCTTTTTAAATAAGGTTTTATTTATTTATATGAGAGAGAGTGAGAGAGCACGTGTATGAGCAAGGCCAGGGGGAAGGACAGAGGGAAAAGGAGAAGCAGACTCCCCGCTGAGCAGGGAGCCCCATGCGGGGCACAATCCCAGGACCCCGGGATCATGACCTGAGCTGAAGGTAGACATTTAACCGACTGAGCCACCCAGGTGTCCCTATCCATTCCCTTTTTGTTGTATATTTGCATTGTTTCCCTTTTTAATTATTAAAAACAAAGACATTCACAGAAGTCTTTGGATGAACATGTATTTCTTTCTCTCATAGCATACCTTGCAGTAGAATGGCTGGGCGTATGATCTTGGTGTACATTTAAATTTTAAGAGAGTGCCCAACTGTTTTCCAAAGTAGTTGTACTATTTTACACTCCAGCTAGCAGTGTATGAGGGTTTCATCATGGTATATTTCTATGAACAGAAGTTCTTAATTTTAAGGTAGTTGAATGTATTGATAATTTCTTTCATTACCTCTTTTTTCATGTTAAGAACTTTCTCCCTACCTGACACCATAATGATATTCTTCTATATGTTTAAGTTTTGTAGGTTTTGACTTTTGAGTTCAAGTCTTTAATCCTTTGGTGTGGTGAGTGTGCTGTGATGTGGATTCCAATTTTATTTTTCCCATGTGGACCACAAGTTGTCTTAGCATCATATATTAAACATTTATCCTTTTTTTTATAGATCTTGGATACCAGCCCGTTATCTGTAGTGTCATTTGCAAATATCTTCTCCCATTCTGTGGGTTGCCTGTTTGTTTTGTTGACTGTTTCCTTTGCTGTGCAGAAGCTTTTTATCTTGATGAAGTCCCAAAAGTTCATTTTTGCTTTTGTTTCACTAGCTTTTGGAGATGTATCTTGAAAGAAGTTGCTGTGGCCGATGTCAAAGAGGTTACTGCTTATGTTCTCCCCTAGGATTTTGATGGATTCCTGTCTCACATTGAGGTCTTTCATCCATTTTGAGTTTATCTTTGTGTATGGTGTTAGAGAATGGTCGAGTTTCATTCTTCTGCATGTGACTGTCCAATTTTCCCAGCACCATTTATTGAAGAGACTGTTTTTTTTTCCATTGCATGTTTTTTCCTGCTTTGTCAAAGATTATTTGACCATAGAGTTGAGGGTCCAGATATGGACAGAATAGAGACCCTATTCTGTCTATTCTGTTCCATTGGTCTATATGTCTATTTTTGTGCCAGTACCATGCTGTCTTGGTGATCACAGCTTTGTAATATAGCTTGAAATTGGGCAACGTGATGCCCCCAGCTTTGTTTTTCTCTTTCAACATTTCCTTGGCGATTCGGGGTCTTTTCTGATTCCATACAAATTTTAGGATTGTTTGTTCCAGCACTTTGAGAAATGTCATTGGAATTTTGATTGGGATGGCTTTGAAGGTATAGATTGCTCTGGGTAGCATAGACATTTTAACAATGTTTATTCTTCTGATCCATGAGCATGGAATATTTTTCCATCTTTTTGTGTCTTCTTCAATTTCTTTCATGAGTGTTCTGTAGTTCCTAGAGTATAGATCCTTTACCTCTTTGGTTAGGTTTATTCCAAGGTATCTTATGGTTTTTGGTGCTATTGTAAATGGAATCATTTCTCTAATTTCTCTTTCTACAGTTGCGTTGTTAGTGTATAAGAAAGCAACTGATTTCTGTGCATTGATTTTGTATCCTGCCACATTCCTGAATTGCTGTATGAGTTCTAGTAATTTGGGGGTGGAGCTTTTTGGGTTTTCCACATAAAGTGTCATGTCGTCTGCGAAAAGAGAGAGTCTGACTTCTTCTTTGCCAATTTGAATACCTTTTATTTCTTTTTGTTGTCTGATTGCTGTTGCTTCTCAAACCAACACCCAAAAAACAAATAATCAAGTCAAAAAATGGGCAGAAGTTATGAAAAGACACTTCTCTGAAGAAGACATACAAATGGCTAACAGACACATGAAAAGATGTTCATCATCATTAGCCATCAGGGAAATTCAAATCAAAACCACATTGAGATACCACCTTACACCAGTTAGAATGGCAAAAATGGACAGGGAAAGAAACAAATGTTGGAGAGGTTGTGGAGAAAGGGGAACCCTCTTACACTGTTGGTGGGAATGCAAGTTGGTACAGCCACTTTGGAAAACAGTGTGGAGGTTCCTAAAATATTAAAAATAGAGCCACCCTATGACCCAGCAATTGCACTACTGGGTATTTATCCCAAAGACACAGATGTAGTGAAAAGACGGGCCATATGCACCCCAACGTTCATGGCAGCAATGTCTGCAAGAGCCAAACTGTGGAAAGAGCTGAGATGCCCTTCAACAGATGAATGGATAAAGAAGATGTGGTCCATATATACAATGGAATATTACTCAGCCATCAGAAAGGGTGAATACCCGACTTTTACATCAACATGGATGGGACTGGAGGAGATTATGCTAAGTGAAATAAGCCAAGCAGAGAAAGTCAATTATCATATGGTTTCACTTATTTGTGTAACATAAGGAATAGCATGGAGGACATTAGGAGAAGGAAGGGAAAAATGAAGGGAGGGAAATCGGAGGGAGAGGTGAACCATGAGAGACTATGGACTCTGAGAAACAAACAAGGCTTTAGAGGGGAGGGGGTGGGGGGATGGGTTAGCCTGGTGATGGGTATTAAGGAGGGCACGTACTGCATGGAGCTCTGGGTGTTATACGAAAACAATGGATTGTGGATCACTACATAAAAAACCAATGATGTATGGTATGGTGACTAACATAACATAATAAAATAAAAAAAAAATAAATAAAATAAATAAAATAAATAAAAATAAAAATATAGAAATAAACATCTATCCTTTCTCTTGTGATCCTCAACGCCACCTCTGCCATACATCACATTTTCATGTATGAGAGCTCAGAGTATCATCTCTGTTCTGTTTCATTTGTCTGTCCCTTAGTGCCACACTTTGGTGATCAAGCACTACAGTTTTATTATAAGTCCTAAGATCTGATAGTGCAAAACCTTTTACCTTTTTTCTCTTCAAGGGCTGTTCTTGATTTTTGCTCTTCCATATACGGTCTGGAATTTACTTTCCAAGTTCTATTAAAAAAGGCATTTCTGAGATTTTGATTGAATTTCATTTAATTCAAAGTTTAATTTGAGAAGAAACAAAATGTCTAAAAAAATTGAGTATTCTGATCCATGGACATGACATTTCTTTCTCTTTATTTGAGTCTTTAGTGTCTTTCAAAAGAGTTTTGCATTTTTTTCCATGCATGTTTTGCACACATTTGTTAGGTTTATTCCAAAATTTTGTCTATTGAAGGAGATAGTCTCTTTTAAATTCTACTAGTACTTATCATTTTAATAAGAATTTTGTCTCTTGCTTTTCAAATTTCCTTCCCATTATCCACTCCCTCAGTGCACACACAGATTTACACTTCCATGAATTCAATCTGGAAGTTAACACACAAAAAAACAAATCTTTTGGAATAGCATGTCCTTTTTTTCAATAAATGTATGCTTTGCATTCTGTTTCAGTTACTCTGATTATATTAAAATATTTGTTAGACTATATTATTTTTCTCATAACTATTAATGTATTTATTGAACTATCTCTTGGCAGTTAACCAGTTTGGATGTCTACTGGTAATTATTTTCTATTAAAGGCCTTCATTTTTTGAACTTACAGTTTTATTAACCTCTTGGTGAGCTGGAATATATCATCAATCAATTTTTGTAAAAAAAAAAAGTATTGGGTGGTAAATTTATCAGCTTTTTTCATCTGCTAGCTGAGTTTTTTTTATAACATTCCTCATTTGCAGGTGTAGTTATTTAACAGATGTTGTCCTAACATCTGAATAACACATGGATATTTATAAAATTCCTAAATCATAACTTTCCTCCTCCATGTGCTGTAAACTGCCTTGTTGTCTGGCATTTATTATTATAGAGGAGATAATGGAAAAGAAACTATAGTCGATTTTTCCCCCCAGTTTGGTTGATTTTAGGACTCCATAAACATATTCTTTAAGTTTTAAATTTTTATGAGGCTATGCCATAATATTTATTTCTGCTCATTAAGTTTCTCTGGAAGATGTTAAACTATCAATTTCTGATGTCAAGTTTGCTTTTTTAGGTCTGGAATATTTTATCCTCTCCTACCTCCTATTATTGCTTCTCATCCATACATTTATTCTTTTACTGGTGGGTTTTCTCTCTAAGATTTGTCCTCCAAGTATGCTATTCCCTTTGTGCATATTTTTTTTACAACTTTATTCATTTGGCCTTTATTCTGGGGATGTTTCTCAAGTTAATTCTCTATGATATGAATTGATTTTATGTATACCTACTGGTTTTATTTCAGTTACTACATATTTCATTTTGCTATGCTTGTAACTTATTTCAAACAGTTCTTATTTAATACATTCTTTTATCATATTGGACTCAAAAAGCAGATACTCTTTTTTTTAAGATTTTTTATTTATTTATTGAGAGAGAGAATGATAGAGAGCATGAGAGGGAAGAGGGTCAGAGGGAGAAGCAGACTCCCTGCTGAGCAGGGAGCCCGGTGCGGGACTCGATCCCGGGACTCCAGGATCATGACCTGAGCCGAAGGCAGTCGCTTAACCAACTGAGCCACCCAGGTGCCCCAAAAAGCAGATACTCTTGAAAATGTTTTTCTGTTTCTTAAAGTCCGTGTGAGGGAGAGAATGAGGAGAAGGCAATAGAGGATTTTTCTTTAAGCCATATACTTTGCTTTTTCTTTTCTTGGGCAAGAGAAATTTGTGGATAGATAATTGATTAACTTAGCACGTATTTACTGAGCACCTACTACATCCCAGGCACAGTTCCAGGCACAGGGTATAGAGCGGTGAACAAAATAGGCATAAACACACACACACACACACATCCCCATTCTCATGGAGGTTATGGTCTATCAGGGAGACACAGGCAATAAGCAAACAAAACATTTACACATCAGTGGAGAGATGTGATCTAGAGAAAAATAAAGTGAAGAAATGAGAGAGGAAGTGTTGCATGGGGGTGCGTGGGGGCTGCTTTCAAACTAAAAAGGTAAAGATTTTTAGGGAAGAGGATTCCAGTGGAAAAAAACTGCTAGTCCAGAAGCCTTCAGCAGGAGCATGCCTGGTGTATAGGAGGACTGACAAGAAGGCCAAGGTGACTTGAGTAGAACCAGCGAGGGCCCCAGTAGCAGGAAGTGATGTCAGGAAGGCACCAGGGACCAGATCACACAGGGCTCCTGGGCTTTGACTTTTGTCTTCATGAGATGGGCATGCAGCAGAGAATTTGAGAACTGATGTGTGACATGATCTTACTTTTTTGTGTTTGGTTTTTTTTTTTTTTTTTAAACAGGATCACTCTGGTTTCTGGGTTGGACATTGAGTGCAGAGCCCAGAAGACCAGCTGAGAGGCTGCTGCAGTGGCCCAGGTAAGGGATGCTGGTGACTCGGGCCAGGTGGTAGCAGTGGAGAAGTGCCAGCTCGATTTTTTATATATTTTGAAGGAGAGATAACATGATTGTCTGAAGCTTTGGATGTCAGGTAGAAGAGAGAAAAAAATCAGGATAAGTTCAAGTTCAAGGCTATTTGCCTGAGAAGTGAAATGGCATTGCCACCTCTGAGCAGAAGACAGAGAGAGGATCAGGTTTGGGAAGAGGAGGGCTTCTGTTTTATATGTCATAGGTTTGAGATGCCTCTTGCATATGTAAGCAGAGCTGACATGTAGACAATTGGACTCACCAGTGTGAAGCTCAGGGGAGAGGTCAGTCTGGAGAAGTGACTTGAGAGTTATCAGTGGATGAATGGCCTTTAAACACCAAAGGGGAATCTGTAGATAAATAAGTGTGCTGACATTTTTCGCCTGTTTAATTCACTCTTGAGTTTGGCTTGTTGATCTTTACTTATGTAAAGGGAAGTTGTCCTGGGGGATTGGCTTTAGGGCTTCTGTGGCGTTTGTGAGCATGTTGGGTGGTTCTGTTTTGTTTTGTTTTGTGAACATAGAAGGTCCATCTGGGTCTATGTGGGAGCAGATAGAGAGTGGGAGGTTTGTGCTCACCTCATCACTGCTGAGTGCAAAGATTTTCTTCTAGACCTAAAGATGTGTGCAGGTTGGTATGAAAAACATCTATCATACCTGGGTTAAGAGAGACATTCCCAAATCCTGGATTGTTCTACTAGATATGTATTTCCCACTCCCTCAGTTTGGTTGCTTAGCACATTGTCCAGCCCCAGCTCTGTTGCTGTGCAGCTAGACCATGGGGGTGAGCAATGCACTCAAGTTTGTATCCCTGGACAAGGAATTTGTCCAGTGGTGGACATACAGGCCCCTCGAGTCATTCCTGGGATTGATAAAAGGCTCTTGGAAGAAAGAAATCCTCTTTCCACTGGAATTACTTAATTAATACAGTCCTGGAATTGACAGTTATTACTCCCTTACTGCATAGAGGGAGCATATTTATAGCAGGAGAAAATACAGCTTTTGTAAAGAGAAGTGAGGTGAGAGATAGGAGAGAAATGTGCCCTAACAACATTGTTTAAAGATCTTGCTCTGAGCCATATCTGAAGTCACCGTTGGACAGCTGCTTGCTTCCTTCCTTCCTTCCTTTCTTATTCCTCTCCTTCCTTCCTTCCTTCCTTCCTTCCTTCCTTCCTTCCTTCCTTTCTTTTCCTTTCCTTTCCTCCTTGCCTCCCTTCCTTCCTTCTTTCTGGAATATGCTTTTTGGAATTGGCTTTCTGTGCATTTGCAATTGGAATAGTAATAATTTCATGCCTGTTCAATCCTTCAGGCAATCCTCAGGCACAGGTGTGGGAAATAAAGGTCCTTACAAATGGTTCATTGAACTAAAGAAACACATTCAGATGCTCAATAAACTCTTTTTTCTGTATCTCAGACATGCCATCACTAAGGAGCATCAGGATATGTTTTTCTGTAGACACATAGGCTGGGTGTGCAGAAGCAGCTCTGGTCAGCTTGAGCTGCCAGCCAAGCCTGGAATGGGGGTCAGCGGTGAATGAGTTTGTAGAAGTCCTTTCCTCCCTGTTTTTATTTTAGTGGAGGAGACAGATATCAAAGAAATAAATGTAATTTAAATAATAAAGGAGAAAAGGGGACAGGGAGCTCAGGCCCAATTATGGACAGGAAGGGCCACTCTGAGGAGATGTCTTCGAAGATCATAAGAGCAAAGTGTGTGAACATGTGGTGATCTGGGGGGATGCAGTCCAGGCAGAGGAAATAAAGCCCTGAGATGGAATGAGCTTGTGTGAGCAACTGCCAGAAGGCTGGTATGTGTGGGGGGAGAACAGGGTGAAGGATGGGAAGAATGGCAGTCAGAGTTGTGAAGGGACCTGGTTCTGTCCAGCCTTGGGGTGTGAAGGTAAGGATTTGGGATGTTCTGCAGAGAGGAACTCCATATGGGTAAAATTAGGGAGGGCTGCTGAGAGGAGGCAGCAGGGCCAGGAATGCTGGCCTGAGCTCTTCCCTCCCCATCTAGGCCTCTTTCTGCTTCACTATAGCCTTGGAGGGCTTGGTGGAGGGAAGAGGGGAATGGAGCAGGGTCTGCAGGCTACAGCAAGATTTTGGTATTTGTCCAAGAGCAATGAGGAGCCATGGAAGGGTTTTAAGCTGCAACAGGATATGGTTGGGTCTCCATCTCAATATAGTACTTGGAACCAGAGGAAGGGAGGATTATATAGTAGAAGTGTCTGTTATTTCCCCCCCCAAAAAATATGTTTAAGATTGTCAACAACAAAAATAAAATTCCCTGTTATCCACACCTTCCTCCACCCCCTCAAAAAAAGAAACCAAACCACTTCTGAGGGTAATGAGGAGCTTTAGGTCGGTGCTTTTTTTTTTTTTTTTTAAAGATTTATTTATTTATTTGAGGCGGGGCGGGGCAAAGGGAGAGGGAGAGAGTCCCAGGCAGACTCCGTGCTGAGCATGGAGCCCCGAGGCGGGCTTGATCTCACAACCCTAAGCTGAAACCAAGAATTGGCACTCAACCCACTGCACCACCCAGGCACCCCTGGACTGGCTTTGAACAGGGAAGTGATGTGATTCGATTTATGCTTTAAAACCATCACTACTGTCAGGGGCTGACGCCATGGTCCAGGGGAGAGGCAGTGGTGACAGAGAGTCATCAGAAAGCTGGAGATAAAGTTGATGGGATTTGCTGATGGAATAGTCATGGGGTTTGAGTACATGACATAAGTCTCATATTGCCTGAGTGAGTAAGTTATTGTGCCCCTTATGGATATGGGGAAGTCAAGGGGCACATTCTGACAGAGGATGTAAAAGAGTTCTGTTCGAGTACTGTTTGTGCTAGCATAGTATGATTGCTGTTTGTGCTAGCTGCTCCATATGTCCAGCTTGAAGGGGATGTCTGCTGTGTGGATTTGTCTGGAGCTCTGGGGAGAGGCCAGAGAAGGAGATACTTGAAGAAGTCAGTGACGTCCAGATGGATTTAAGGCAGTTGAACTGGATGAGAGGTCCTGGGGTGTAAGTGTGGGGAAGTTGGAAGCCTGAGCTCCAGGAAGTTCTGAAAGAAGAGGCTTCTAGACTTGAGAAGGGCTGCTACAAAGCAGGACACTCCGGCAGTGTGGCGCCCTGGGGACCAGGTGCCTGAGTATTTTCAGGAGAAGGGGGATTTGTATAAAATATTGCTGAGTGGCCAGGTATAATCGGAGTGGGAAATAGTCATTGGATTTACCTTTATCATCATAAACATCAAGGCCAAGTTTGAGAGGGGTGGAAGACACTCTAGCCAGGGACTGATTCTTGACAAAGTGTAGAAGGGGCAGTCCCTCTTCTCTGCCAACAACTAATGCAGAGCAGGACGTACAGAAGCTGCCCGAACCCAGTGCTGCCTCTGGAGAAGTATTACAAGTGATGAGTTGGCTTATCTGGTGGAAAAGCCAAAATGGTACCACTAGTGCTGTGGTGGAGAAAAACACAGATTGCTGGGAGTTTCAGGAAGATTAAGATTATCTCATTACGTCAATATAATGTTTGAATGTGACCTGCCCTGAAAACCTGAATGTTAAGCTGGGCACCGAACTGAAGCTGCCTCCCTGGGGGCTCCAGGCGACAGATGAACTTTCCAAAAATCAGGGAGTGTTTATGGTAGTTCTTAGCACAGTCTGTTGGCAATCCTATCCAACGTCTATTTCCATGATTAGCTCATATTTATTACTTCTTTTGCACATCACTTTTTTAAAAGATTTTATTTATTTATTTGACAGATAAAGACATAGCGAGAGAGGGAACACAAGCAGGGGGAGTGGGAGAGGGAGAAGCAGACTCCCCACCGAGCAGGGACCCCGATGCGGGGCTCTATCCCATCATGATCTGAGCCGAAGGCAGACACTTAACGACTCAGCTACCCAGGTGCCCCTGCACATCACCTTTAAGTTGAGCACTTGATATGTGCTAAAGTCAGCCCGGGGGGGGGGGTGGAAAACTTCTCTGGCATTTAAATGGATTTGACATGTGTTGGTTTGGAAAGTTTGGGGGACATTTTATTAGGATATTCCACTGGAATAAATTAATAGCTACTTGAACTATTTTGAAGATAGTACAATTCCGTTTACTCTTAGGGCTGAAGGATCTGAGGAATAGAGGTAATGAAGGTGGTTATAATATAAACAATTATAATTGTGGAGTTCACACCAGGACTTACCTCGTGAGCACTGCAAATAAGTTATTATATTTTGGAGTTCTAATATTTGAGGGTTATGTCTGATTTATGAGCTAACTAATCTCTGGAAAGTAGCCTGCTACTGAGCTATCTAGTGCTATGAGCCTCTGTTTACAAATTACATTTTTAAAGCCTGGTCCTGAGAGAATAGAACAGAACCAGTAAAACTTGCATCTTTTCATATTTAGACTAGTTTTCTCAAACAGCTTTCATTGGGCTGATGTCTGAATATTTGGTTAATATGACCATGTTTTTGATGTGTCCTTTCTAATCTTCAGAAGAAATTTAAATGTCTCTGGGAACACAGTTAAAGGAGTAATTAACTTTTCCTGGCAGGGGTCAGGAAAGACTTCAGAAAAAAATGAAACATTTGAGGCCAGGCTGGAAGAATGGATAGTTTTATGGTAGAAAAATGGAATAAAGCATACCACGAAGAGGGGAATCATGAGCAAAGTTGAGGCCATGTGGAAGTGCCCAAGGTGCTTGGATCCAGGCCAATCCCAATGAGAAAATGTATACCTTGGAATTAAGGACTTTAAAGACAGGAGCAGACCTTTGGGGTGTCCACAGTTTCTAGTTAGCAAGTACGTGAGCTGCTAGATGGCCTGCTGTCTCTGGGGCAGGATTGATTGCCATTTCCTATTGTGGCATTTTCCTGCTGCTTTGACATTTGCATGAACCCAGCAGAGGATGCAAACTGGTGTGGCTCAGAACTAAGGATTGATTTTCAGTCTTGCGAGGGTTTGTAGGTGACCTTCAGAGCCAGCTGAACTGGGTGATTTCTCTGAGAACACACTGGAATGAGTGAGGTTAAGGAGGTACCAGGGGTAGGTATGCAGGTCCAACTTCCAAAGACCACGTGGGGTTCACACCCAGAGTGTACCATGAAGGCTGTCAGGGGAGAGGCAGGTATAACCAATTCCTGCAGCATCAGCACTGGGAAGTATGTGAGGGATGCCAGAATGGAAATTAATATGAGTATGGGTATGTTAGGACTGGAGACTTTCCCATCAAAATCAGAATACCCCTGTATTAGTCAGGGTTCTCCAGAGACAGAGAATCAATAGAAGTGTGTGTGTGTGTGTGTGTGTGTGTGTATACATATACATATATATACACATATATATATATAGAGAGAGAGATTTTCAGGAATTAGCTCATGTGATTACTGAAACTGACAAATCCAAAATCTGCAGGTCAGGCAGAAGACTCAGGACAGAGCTCATATTGTGGTTCAGATTTGAAGGCTGTCATCTACTGCAGTTCCGTCTTGTTTGGGGGAGGTCAGTCTTTGTTTCTTTAAGGCCTTCAACTGATTGGGTGAGGCCCACCTACATTATGGAGGGTAATCTGCTTTACTCAATGTTCAGTGATTTCAATGTCAATATTTGGGTGCTTGGGTGGTGCAGTTGGTTGAATGTCTGACTCTTGATTTTGGCTCGGGTCATGATCTCAGGGTTGTGGGATCAAGCCCCAGGTTGGGCTTTGTGCTTAGCAAGGAGTCTGCTTGTCTCTCTACCTCCCCCTCTGCCCTTCCTCCCAGCTCTCTCTCAAACAAACAAACAAATAAATAAAATCTTTAAAAATATTAATATTATCCCAAAAACACCCTCACAGAAACGTTCAGAATAATGTTTGACAAAATATCTGGGCACCGTTAACCAACCCAACCTCTAAAGACTGATGTAGAATGAGGATTCTCTAACTCAGTGTTTATCATCTTTTTGCCAACAAAACAGCAGGAATTCTTTATTATTTTTTCCATGTTGCTGTATCCCTGGTACCAGTAGTATTCCCTGACACATAGTAAATGCTTAAGAAGTGTTATATAAATGAATGAATAATAGAATAAACATTTGATTTCAATTATTTGGAAACACAGAAACTGATAGTTATTTCCATCCTGGCTAGAATGTTTGTGCTAACGTAATACGATTGCATGGAGCTGCTCCGTATGTTGCGCTTGAGCCTCTGCATCTTCCCCGACGTAAATTAGGCATCTATAGAAATTGATTGTAACTTTTTGCGTGTTGCTGATTACCATGGAGATACTGGGAATACACTTCCTTGCATTGTGGTTTGGCAGGTCCCATTGAGCAGCTCTCCACCCACTGAGAAACCCCAATGAACAGTCTGAGGAATTTCAGTGATTTTAGCTGTATATATATTATAGCACTTTGAAATACAAAGAGAGATGTATTGTCTTTTCCTCACTAGCAAAGCTTGTGAAGGCTATCTGTAACTGTACCTGGCCTGCCCACGGGTAGCCTTGGAACACAACATCATGGGTAGTCTTGGAACACAAGATGGACGAGGGGGGAAACTCTCACAGAACCCGTGGTAAAATGAGTGCTAAGTTGCAGCCCGTGCACGGATGGTTAAGCACAGGGAGAGCATGCTGGCAAGAACAAGTTCATCAGGCAGTGGGTGCCAGTGCAAAGGGCAATGAATAAAAACATCTGCTTCTGATTTTGTCTACAAGTGAATGAAGAGAAGACTGATGCATGCTTATATTTCTCTTGTGGTTCAGGTTTTCCCATTATTTTGCACCCTTTGTCAACACTGACATTATTCTAAGGACTGCACTGAACAGTCACCACCCTGTTGCCTGCCCTCCATTCACCTACATCCCAGATAGGTGTTTGGGGCAGAGGTGTGTGTTCACCTTTTCTACCTGGTGTGGCAACATTATTTGTGTGGGTTAGAATTTGTGTGAGAACTTCTGTGGGAAAACTGAGGGGCCAGGGTGATAGATCAGAGGATTATTCTCTGCCAGCTGCAGTGGGGAAGGAGGTCTGGAGATGGGGTTGGAAGGGTGAAACAAAGTGCCAAAGAATATTTGTTTGGTTGGAGTGAAGGAAAGTGAAAGACAATAAGCACAGCAAGAAAGCTTGCAGAAGGCCTTGCAGCCACCTGAGGAAGCCACTTAGGAAAAGACTCCAGGGCGCAGAGGACCATCCTGACTCATAAGAGTATCTCTTTTGAAGAGCACTTTATAGCGCTCATAGGGATGTGATATGATCAAAATATTTGGCAAGAAAAAAGACCTCTTTGTGTCTCTGCAGATGAAACTAGCAAGAAACAAGAGGGCGGCTGAGGGGATGGCAGTAGCTAGAGTTTTGTCTTGAGGAATAAAAGAGAAAAGAAGGTAATGAAGGTGTTGGAGGAAGTATTGGCATTTTATTTCTTCTAGAATTTGGATGAGGATGGTGATGCATTTTTTTTTATTTTTGTAAAGATTTTATTTATTCATTTGAGAGAGAGAGAGAGACAGAGAGCACAAGCAGCGGGGGAGGGACAGAGAGAGAAGCAGACTCACTGCGGAGCCGGGAGCCCTATGTGGGGCTCAATCCCAGGACATGGAGATCATGACGTGAGCCAAAGGCAGATGCCCAACCATCTGAGCCACCCAGGAGCCCTGGTAATGCATCTTTCATTTTCTGGTCTTCTGACCCTGGGGGCCCTCAGAGGTTTTATGAGATGAGCAGTGTGGTGAACTAAAGACTGTGGTCTTTAGGCAACAAAGAAGGTTTCAAGAAAATATGCTACCAACACAACTGCAGATCAGCATCTTGGTGAGGTGAGAACATGTCAGGATGGGGTGACTATTAAGACCATGGTAGTGGAGATAATTATGGGAGCATATTCCTCATTAGGAAAGAATCAAAACTGGATCCCAGAGGAAGAGTCACATATCATGAAGAAAATGATGAAGATGAGCGTCAAGGAGATACAAAGGTTTGAAAGATACCGAGGTCAGAGGTGGATTCCTTAAGAACCCCAATCTAGAACTGGCTGGCTCTTTTACGAAAGGTCCAGCTTCCTTCCGAGCCCCAGGGCTATTTCTGTAATGGACATTGGGGAAAAAAATCCTCATGCCTCCCACTGTCCTACACTCAGGTTCCCTGGGTCCCCAGTCTAACCAGGTCTAGCCTGGTTTTGTAATGAGAACCAAGTGCCAGAAGCTACCATTGTGTTGCCCATTTGAATTCCCCAAGAAACCCTATTAATCAGGACCTGCCCATTTGGGATGAATTCCACTGGAAACCCCAAGGCCTATTAGCCAGTTCCTCTAGGCTGCATACCCCTGATGTTCTTAGTTGCTTTACAAAATGAAAGTCCCTAGAAGGTAGGTTGCCTTTTCTGTGCAGTCCAGCCTGCTCTGTACTTCCTTCTCCTAACTAGACCGCCGCCACTGCCTTCCTCCAAAACCTATGTACTGAGCTTTATGAAGAACCAGTTTCCTAGTGAACAAAAGTCCCTTCTTTTGCCCTCCTTTTCAATGGAAGCTATTACCTTTGGGTCTTTTCTTTTTTAAGATTTATTATTTTTTTTTATTTGAAAGAGAGTGAGTGAGAGAGAACACAAGCAGGAGAAGTGGCAGGCAGAGGGAGAAGCTCACTCCCCACTGAGCAGGGAGCCCGATGCAAGGCTCCATCCCAGGACCCTGGGATCATGACCTGAGCCAAATGCAGACGCTCAGCTGACTAAGCCACCCAGGCACCCCTACCTTTGGGTCTTAATTGACATTTACCTCCATCTCAAGCCTTCTACATTTACAGCAGCCTCCCTACTGTGGGTTCTGGGAGAGCGGGAAGCATATGTGATGGTTTATTCAAGAATCTTCCTAGCATCTAGCATAGCCCCCAGAGTAGCAGCTACTCAAGAAATACTTCTTGAATGAATGAATGAATGAATGAATGAATCAATGTAGAATTTGCTCATTTGCCACAGTGTATGTTCTGAGACCCAGAAGTGGGGGTTGAGGCCCCTTTGTTCCCCCATCATTGTCAACAGATGTCCTCACTTCTGTCCCCCGTGTCATCAAGTCTTTGCTCTCTGGCTCCTGCCTTGCTGCTACACCAAGTCTAAAGTAACTTCAGTGCCCCACCATCACTTGGAATTATGCCACAGCTGACATTTTTGTTCTCATTGGTGGAAATTTCTAGAAGTGGACATTCACAGTTCATGAAAATGTTCTTTACACTCATCTCCAATCCCTCACCTCCAAGTGCATCTTAATTCAGTCCAATTGAGCATTTGTACAACCAAGATTCCCAACTCATCTATCATCCTTCTCCTTTTTATTAAATCCACTGTACTTTTCTATTTCAATTGACAACTTGGCAGCACTTGCCAATTTTGACCATGACTGCCTTCTTGAAGTCTTTGTCCTTGGCTTTCTCTATACATACTCTTATAGTTTCTTCCTTCTCTCTTTATTCTCTTCCCTCTGTGCCCATTTCTAAAATGTGGGTGCTTTCTTAGTGTTTAGTCTTCTGAGCTTTTGTTTCTTAACCCTGAAGTTTCTACCTGTGCTGTCTCTGCCACCCCTTGAATAATCATTTGTATTAGAGATGTCTTCCAAATTTAGATCCCCCTTCCACCAGCTTCTGAGGTCCAGATAGAAATCTCACTGTTCTGCACTGACTAACTGTACATTTGACTTTAAATGCAACCAGTTATAAATTGAACACATCTTTTCCCAACCATCTCTCCAAATTTGCTTTGTTCCCCCCTTTTTTTTTGTTAACCTTCCTTGTATGTCTTGATTCTATTTCATTCTCTCGAATCTCACTCCCACAGATTTCTGGCCATCAACATTTATTGCCTGGGCTAGTACAGTCCTTCTTAAGCTGCTTTCTAGTTATCTACTTCTAACTGCATCCTAGCTGCATCTACTCCTAATATCCAAACTGTCATCTTTCTTTATTTTTATTTTTTTAAATTTTTTAAAAGATTTTATTTACTTGTTTGACAGAGAGAGAGAGCACAATTAGGCAGAGCAGCAGCAGAGGGAGAAGCAGGCTCCCTGCTAAGCAGAGAGTCCAACATGGGGCTCGATCCCAAGACCTTGGGATCATGACCTGAGCCGAAGGCAGATGCTTGACCGTCTGAGCCACCCTGGCACCCCAACTGTCATCTTTCTAAAATAAAAATCTGATGTGTCATTCTCCTACTTAAGACCCTTCACTTCCTCTGCATTGCCCTTCATAAAAGTCTAAACTTTTTGGCCTCACCTGCAACAATTTTTCAAAATCTAACCCAGAGTATACTTGCTGAATAAATGAATGACTAATTTAAGAGCGTGAATGAGAAGCTATGATGGACTAATGGTGGCATAAATGCGGGAGGGTTCCAGTAGCAGCATCCTGGCAGAATGAACTCGGTCTTGTTTTATATTAACATTAATACATCCAAGTACTTCCTGAGCTGGGAAATGTTTGAGGTTTAGTGCTTCATCAGCAAGCATGCATCTTGTCTTTCTTACCCACCCGTAACAGGCTGGTTATTAGAGTGCCTCTTGCAATGCTGTGTGTGGCATCCCGTGCCCAGGAACGGATGTATTGTTTGGGAGGTTTATTCATTCACAGATTTTAATAATTTAAACCAATGAGAGTTCTATGTGCTGAGGCATTTTGAAATGTAAGCGGAAACCGTGTCTTCCAGTTCCCATTTCTCCACATTATGAGTCATGAGGTCCTTACAGGAGCTAAAATGTCTTTTGGATAATAAGATACCATTTCTCCATCTCTTCCCTAGTGCCCTTGAATTTACTTTCAGTATGAAAAAAAAAATACTCAATTTCATCCCATTTTACCGTGATTGATGAAATTAATTTGTCAGTGTGGCTAATGGTCTTGCAAATCAAATAATTTCCTTGGTTTAGCAAATCTGGTTGAAGAAAAATGTGAAGAAGGAGTTTTAACATCCTGGCTTCCTTTACTATATTCAGAGCCATCTCCAGGGGCTTCCTGTCAGATTATGTGTCTTGAAAGTATTTGTGACTAATTATGGGCAATGGAAGCTCAGGTTCAGGTTTTGAAAAATGTTGAGAGGAGGGAACATCAGCAAATGTATTTTATTGTGTCTCCTTTTTAAATACATTTTCTGGAAAATTGTCTTTATAGGCAAAAAGTGGGTCTGCTGTGTTATTATTTGTTTTGCTTTTGACGGCGGATTCTGTGTTTCACATCCCTCAGGTTAGAGGGAAGACAGAGGCAGTTTGTGAGTATTTGTGAGCCCTTGCTAGAGCCAGCTGGATGCTGGCTAGCCGTGTTCAATTATCCTATGGCGTATGTTAAGCACAAGATAGTTCATTCATAAAGAAACAGATTGAGTTTCACTGTGAACATTTTCATCAATTCCTGAAATCTCAGAATGTCATTAATTAGCAGTGGGAAGTGTTGTGTTATGTGTCAGGAGCAATTTAATGAATTGAAATAGTATTAACTTTGATTTTTTTTTTTTGTTTTTGGTTCCTAAGACATTTACATTTTATTTACTCTTTAGCTGTAGGGTTAAGCAAGCCCCCCCTTTTCTTTTAAGAGTAGAAATCATTGAACAAAATATTTGTTTGCTTCAAAGGTAGGTTTATTTTATTGCTTTGAATTGCATGGGAGGACATTGTACTTTGATCCAAATGTTAATTGAATGCTGAAGAATTGTTTCTGAAAATTTGACTGTTTTTAACCACCTTGATATAAGCTTTAATTAAAATAACCACGTGTGACATTCACCTTTATTTTCATTAACTCAGAGTTAAGAGGCATGTTATAGATATAATTTTCCACTATTCATGCAATATTGTACTTTCTCTATTTCCCTGAGATATTTTATGTTTGATTACATTTATTTTGAAATAATTTTTCATCCTTTTATTTCAAAAGTATTAGTTATGACATGTTGCTAATGAATGTAAGCGTAAAGGAGAGACATTTTTTTAAATCCTAAGTATTAGATTTTATTCAGTGCCTTTAGGTTGTTGGCTTTAAAAAAATACAGTCATCATGAGCCAAAGTAAATAGGTTATTTGCTGGGTGCCTTCAGTGGGTCAGCCCTGTGCTAAGCTATGTATGCTACATATATTATTGCATTAAACCATATAAGAGCCCTATAAAGTATTATCATCTCCACTTTCCATAGAAGGTAGCTGAGGCACAAAGAGGTTGAGTACCTAACCCAGGTTTGGATATTGATGGGTTTGGGGTCATAGAGCTTTGACATTAGTGATAAATGCTCCGCAAACCTATTCACCAGTTTAATGCTTCTTATTTTTTAAGGGAGCTCAAATCTTATACAGAAACTATTTTTGCTTATTTGAAAAAGATTACAGATTTGATAAACAGTGGTGCCAATGAAGTAGATAATAGAGGAACAATAATAGAGGAAAAACTGGCTAAGACCAGTGTCACTGGTTATAATCAGAGTGCCCACGGTCATCATTTAAAAGGCTTATAGAAAGAAAAGATAAAATCCTCAGTACAAGGAGTAGGAGATCATTGTACCCAAAGTAGCATGACCACTAAATTCACAATTAATAGAAATAACTTGAGAGCTTTGGATTGCAACACGTTCTATCTATTATGCCTACTTCATCTGTATATTTGCTTGTGAACATAACCAAAAGTCAAATGGCTATCCATCTGTTTCTTGGTTGAAGTAACAGCATAGTTTTAGAAAATTTAGGTTGCAAGCTGGGAATTAAATTTAGGGTTTTGCAGTTTGCATGCAGCTGAGTTGACCCAACTCTCTATAATGTACTCTCAAAACATTTGAGAACAGGAATCTCATTGATTGAAGCAAGAGTTATCCATGCTTCCAGATTCTAGAAGAATGTTGGAGAACAGAATGGTAGTCTAATTCATTATAAGCAAATTAATCTTTTTTAATGATTGAAAGCACCATATGTCCAAACTCTAATCTCAACAGCTGATCAATGAAAAATAATAAAGATCTTCTGATATACCAACCTGAGTTTTAAGACATCTATTTTTCAGAACATAAAGGAAACATAGATCATAAAACTTTCAGACTTTCAACTTCACCTTTGCTGCTTAATTTTTCTATTCCCTCCTTGTCTTCCTTGCAAACTGTTACTTACCTGCAAGACCCAGCTTAAGTGTCCTCATCTATGAATCTTCTCCCCAACTGTTTGCTCACTTTTCCCTCCTCCCTGCCCCCATCAGAGTTAATGCCTCCCAGATGTCCTCTATACTATTTAATGACCAGCCTTCCTGGGTATCTCCTGTGCTGAGCTGGGAATGCCTGGGGAGGAGTGGGATTCATTTCAGAAACCTCAGGGTATGGTACGGTTCCTGAAACATAAGAGGCATTCGATGTTTGTTGAACAAATGAATCAGTGGCACAAGGTAGCCAAAGTGTGTGTGTGTGTGTGTGTGTGTGTGTGTGTGTGTGTACTGGAGACAATCATATCAAAGAAGAGAGAGGAAAGGAAGGGGAAGTTAGGTTTCCCAGAAGAACTACAAAGACAGAAGGATCCCATTACTGATTAATCTCTGTTTTAAAGGATGCATGGTAATCGCTCATGGCAGGGTGCTCCTGGCACCATGTGACCCACGGAAGGAGTTTCTTTAGATTGAAGCTTCTCTAAAATGCAGAGTTTCGAGGTTCTGCTCAGGAACCTTCCCAGTATTTTCCCAGAGAGCCTGATAGACAGACTCTCCCTCCTTTCTTGTTATGATCTTTGACGAATCTTGTTGGATAGTCTGATCCTGACAGCCTTTAATGGGGCACGGTTGAGGCCTCAGAGGGCGGGGGGTAGATGTCAAGGCTGCTGTCTCCATATCCCCCTCCTCCTCTCTCTATCCCTTTCATCCTTAATGTCCCCATGCCCCAAGCATACAACACCCCTCCCCTTGTGATTCTGCTCTCCATCTTCTCTTTGGGGCCCTTGATTTCTGATATTCAGCTTCCAAATGCTCCTTTTTTGTAGCTTCCTCATGTTTCCTTAATATCTGGGCATACTCTGAGGGAAGGAGCTGTTGGGTCCATTGTACCATTTCCTACAATTTTTTTTAAATGAGGATTGCTAATTTTTTCCACTTGTGAGCCATAATAGGTGGTATTTAATGGCTGCATTAAGAGGAAGGATAGAATCAAAGGAGAAGGAATTTTAAAATACCATTGGCAAATGATTTAGAACCACGATATTATCAAAACAATAATTAAATACAAACTGAATTTCGTCCTCGTTATACAAATACTCAGGCAAATCACAGGCTGTGTAACTGCCAGGGTTGACACTTCCGATCCAGAGGTCTGCAGCTGTACCACCCCCACGCAGACTCTTCAAGGCCCAGCTGCCTCGGGCTGTGGCCCACATTCTTTGCTGAGCTGCAGAGCAAATGGAACAAAAACGTTTGGAAAAGAAAATAGCTTGGATCCTTGGAATTGGCTAAAAGAAATTAAAATCCTAAGGAAATCTTCAGAACCCAAGTCTATGGATAGAGAAAGACTATTTAAGTGTTTATATGCAGTTCCTAACCTTGGATCTTTTGCCAAGATCCAGTGGATGAAGACTCCTGGTGTAGTCCCAATACAGTTGAATAATTCAGTTTTATTACCCAACTGGCCATATAATTTTATCCAAATCTCTCAATCTCTGTCATCTTCAGTGATCAGAATAGTCCCTAATAGTGCTGAAGTTCAATACCTCTGTGATCCTATTGGTGAGAGCATTCAGAATGTGCAATGTAGAGATGAATGGAGATTATCTTTTCTGCTCGAGTGAGGAGTGAAATACAACCACGTGAAGGCAAAGCAAAAACAAATGAGGAATAAAAAAAGAGGAGAAACAGAAAATAATAAGCCTAGAGGGAGAGAAGATTTAATATGTTTTGTAGAAAGTACCAATACCAGCAGGGAAAAAAGAGAAAAGTCAATAGTCAACACAAGAAGTTTGGTTGTGCTGTGTGTCACTGACAGCCTGATGGACTGATTGTGAGCTAATGATTACAAAAAGCATTTCAGTGTGCCTCAAGTAACCATCTACACCTCCTGTCGTTTATGATTATGAAGCAGTATATTAGCACATTGATATTTCTTTTTACTCTCTATTGGTTCACATGGATTCATATTACCTGTGGTTACTGTGTGATTCTGAGGCCTGCTTTAAAGAAGTATAAGGTTAAAAAAATGGAAACATTGTGAATTAGTGTTTTCATTTTCTTTGGCTAAATACCCAGACGTGGAATTACTAGATTGTATGGTACTTCTATTTTAGTCTTATTGCAGCCTTATTTACAATGGAATGATGAAGGGACAAACAAGAAGTGGCATATATCACAAGGGAATATTAATGGAATATTACTTAGCCACAAAAAAGAATGAGATCATCCCATTCACAATGACACGGATGGGACCTGGGCTGATTTATGCTAGATGAAATAAGTCAAACAGACAAATACCAGAGGTTTCACTTATATATGAAATCAAAACAACAAAACGAATGAACAAACAAACAAAGATATCAACTCATAACTGTAGAGAGCAAACTGGTGGTTGGAACAGATGAAACAGGTGATGGGCATGAAGAAGTATAAACTTCCAGTTATAAAATAAGTGAGTCTGTACTTGCTGACAAGTACAGCATTGGGAATATAGTCAATACTGTAATGACTTTGTATGGTGACACAGATAGTAACTACACTTATCATGGTGAGCATTTTGTAGTGTATATAATTGTCAAATCACTATGTTGTACACCTGAAACTAATATAATACTATGTGTCAACTATGCTTCAATTAAAAATTTTTAGAAAAGAACAAAAAAGTAGAAACCTGTAGATAAATGAATAGGAATTGGTGTGGGTTAATATTTTGAAAAATTGTATTGGGAATGCTAAAGATAAGTTTGATGGTCAAATATATGGTGTTTGTAGTGTTTGTTTTTTAAAGGATTGCTGTTGATTTTCAGATTATAAATGTTGAAATTTTCTTACATTTTCCAGTTTTTATTGGAAAATACACATAACGTAGAATTTATCTTAACCATTTTTAAGTGTACAGTTCAGTGGCATTAATACACTCATATTGTTATGCAGCCATCTCCACCATCCATCTCTAAAATGGTTTTTATCTTGCAAAACTGAAACTCTATACTTTATTAAACAATAACTCCCCAATTTCCTCCTTCCCCCAGCCCCTGGCAACCACCATTCTACTTCCTGTCTCTGTGGTTGTGACTGCTCCAAGTCCCTCTTACCAGTGGAATCATATGGTATTTGTCTCTTCTTGACTGGCCTAGTTCACTTAGCATAATGTCCTCAAGTTTCATCCATGTTGTGGTCCACAGCAGGATTTCCTTCTTTTATTAAGGTTGAATAGTACGCCATTGTACTTACATACCACATTTTATCTGTTCGTTGGACACTTGAATTATCTCCACATTTTAGCTGTTGTGAATAATGCAGCTTGAATATGGGTATACAGATATCTCTTCCAAACCCTGCTTTCACTTCTTTTGGTTATATATCTGGAATAGGAATTACTAGATCATGTGGTCATTCTATTTTAAATTTTTTGAAGAGACACCATACTGTTTTCTACAATGGCTGTACCATTTTACATTCTTAACAATGCACAAGGATTCCTTTCTCCACATCCTTGCCAAAACTTTTCTGTTTTTTTTTTTTCCTTTAATGTAATAGTCATTCTAATGGGTCTGAGGTGGTATCTCATTATAGTTTTGATTTGCATTTCCCTGGTGATTAGTGATGTTGAGCATCTTTCCATGTGCTTATTGGCCACTTGTATATCTTTTTTAGAGAAATGTCCATTCAAATTCTTTGGCCATTTTTGAATGAGGCTGTTTATTTTTGTTGTTGTTGTTGAGTTTTAGTAATTCTCTCTTATATATATGATTTGCAAATACTTTCTCCTATTCCGTGTGTTGCCTTTTTATTCTATTGTTAGTGTCCTCTGATGCACATTTTAAAATTTTCATGGAGTCCAACCTGTTTACTTTTCTTTTGTTGTCTGTGCCTTTGGTATCATATCCAAGAAATCAAATATTGTGAAGCTTTTGTTCTCTATTGTCTTCTTTTATTTATTTATTTATTTAAAGATTTTATTTATTTATTTGACAGAGAGAGACAGTGAGAGCAGGAACACAAACAGGGGGAGTGGGAGAGGGAGAAGCAGGCTTCCCACTGAGAAGGGAGCCTGATGTGAGGCTCGATCCCAGGACCCTGGGATCATGACCTGAGCCGAAGGCAGACGCTTAACGACTGAGCCACCCAGGCGCCCTGTTATCTGTTGTCTTCTAAGAGTGCTTTTTTTCTCTTTTGGGGTCTTACATTTAGGTCATGGATCCATTTTAGGTTGATTTTA
Organism: Zalophus californianus; assembly: GCF_009762305.2. Taxonomy (NCBI): domain Eukaryota; kingdom Metazoa; phylum Chordata; class Mammalia; order Carnivora; family Otariidae; genus Zalophus; species Zalophus californianus. The sequence continues at coordinate 118,333,403 of NC_045603.1, read as the reverse complement.
TATACAGTTTTAGGTAAAACTGTTTGCATATGGAAATCCAGGTTTCCCAGCACCATTTGTTGAAAAGATTTCTTATGGTCTTGACATCCTTTGTCAAAAATCATTGGACCATATGAGTGCGGGTTTATTTTTGGACTCTATTCTATATCCTTGGTATGTATGTCTCTCTTTATGCCATTACTACACTGTTTTGATTACTGTAGTTTTGTGGTAAGTTGAAGTCAAGAAGATTGAGAACTCCAGTTTTGTTCTTCTTTCAGGATTGTTTTGGCTATTCAGGGTCCCTTATGATTCCATGTGAATTAGGATGGATTTTTCTATTGTAAGAAATGTCTTCGGGATTTTGATATGGATTGCACTGAATCTGCATTGCAGATTTACTAGTATTAACAACACTGTTAACCCTTTCAACCCATAAATAAATGGAATGTCTTTTCATTTGTTTATGTCTTGTTTAATTTCTTTCAAAAGTGTTTTATAGCTTTCATTGAACAAGTCTTTCACTTCCTTTGTTCAGTTATTAGGAGGGAAATTCTTTTTGATGCTACTGTAGATGGAAATAATTTTTTTAATCTTCCTTTCAGATTGTTCATTGTTAGTGTTTAGAAATGCAATTGATTTTTGTGTGTTGACTTTTTATCTTGCTACTTTGCTGAATTTCTTTTTATTAATTCTAACTTTTTTGCATGGAATCTTTAGAGTTTTCTACGTATAAGATAAAAACATATGAACAGAGATATTTTTACTGCTTCCTTTCCAATTTGGATACCTTTTATTTCTTTTTCTTGCCTAATTTCTCTGACTAGGAGTTCCAGTACTGTTTTATTTTTTTTTAAATCCCCCCCTCCATTTTATTGAGAAATAATTGACTTACATCACTGTGAAGTTTAAGGTGGAGAGCATGATGGTTTGATTCAGAAATATTGTGAAATGATTACCCTAATAGATTTAGTTAACATCCATCATCTCATATAGTTACAGTGAAAAGAAAAGAAAAAAAAAAACTTCTTGTGTTGAGAACTGTAAGGATCTACTCTCACTACTCTCATAGTAACTTTCCTGTATACCATAAAGCAGTATTGGCTATAGACACCATTATATTCCTAATACTTATTTATCTTACAACTGGAAGTTTGTACCTTTTGACCATGTTCCTCTAATTCTCTCTTCCACACCCCACCTCTGGTAACCACAAATCTGCAAATCTGATCTCTTTTTGTATGAATTTGGTACCTATTTGGTTTTTTTTTTAGATTCCACATATAAGTGAGATCATGTAGTATTTGTCTTTCTCTGTCTGATTTATTTCATTCAGCATAATGCCTTCAAAGTCCATCTTTATTGTCACCAGTGGTAGGATTTCCTCATTTTTTAATGGCTGAACAATAGTCCTTTGTACATGTGTACCACAACTTTTTTTAATTTAATTTTATTTTATTATGTTCTTAGTCATCATACAATACATCATTAGTTTTTTTTAATTTTATTTTTTTATTTTTTTTATTTTTTTTAGAAAGCTAAATTTTATTCATTCTTTTTTTTAAAATTTTTTATTGTTATGTTAATCACCATATATTACACCATTTGTTTTGGTGTAGTGTTCCATGATTCATTGTTTGTTCATAACACCCAGTGCTCCATGCAGAATGTGCCCTCTTTAATACCCATCACCAGGCTAACCCATCCCCCTACACTCCTCCCCTCTAGAACCCTCAGTTTGTTTTTCAAAGTCCATCATCTCTCCTGGTTCGTCTCCCCCTCTGACTTCCTCCCCTTCATTCTTCCTCTCCTGCTATCTTCTTTTTCTTTTTTCTTAACATATGTTGCATTATTTGTTTCAGAAGTACAGATCTGTGATTCAACAGTCTTACACAATTCACAGCGCTCACCGTAGCACATACCCTCCCCAATGTCTATCACTCAGCCACCCCCATCCCTCCCACCCCCGACCACTCCAGCAACCCTCAGTTTGTTCCTGAGATTAAGAATTCCTCATATCAGTGAGGTCATATGATACATGTCTTTCTCTGATTGACTTATTTCACTAAGCATAACACCCTCCAGTTCCATCCACGTCGTTGCAAATGGCAAGATCTCATTCATTTTGATGGCTGCATAATATTCCATTGTGTATATATACCACATCTTCTTTATCCATTCATCTGTCGATGGACATCTTGGCTCTTTCCACAGTTTCGCTATTGTGGACATTTCTGCTATAAACATTGGGGTGCACGTACCCCTTCGGGTCCCTACATTTGTATCTTTGGGGTAAATACCCAGTAGTGCAATTGCTGGATCAAATGGTAGCTCTAATTTCAACTGTTTGAGGAACCTCCATACTGTTTTTCAGAGTGGTTGCACCAGCTTGCATTCCCACCAACAGTGTAGGAGGGTTCCCCTTTCTCCACATCCCCGCCAACATCTGTCATTCCCTGACTTGTTAATTTTAGCCATTCTGACGGGTGTGAGGTGGTATCTCATTGAGGTTTTGATTTGGATTTCCCTGATGCCGAGCACATCATTAGTTTTTGATGTAGTGATCCACGATTCATTGTTTGCGTATAACACCCAGTGCTCCATGCAGTACGTGCCCTCCTTAATACCCATCACCAGGCTAACCCATCCCCCCCCTTCCCCTCTAAAACCCTCAGTCTGTTTCTCGGAGTCCATAGTCTCTCATGGTTCATCTCCCCTCCGATTTCCCCCCCTTCATTTTTCCCTTCCTTCTCCTAATGTCCTCCCTGCTATTCCTTGTGTTCCACAAATAAGTGAAACCGTATGATAATTGACTTTCTCTGCTTGACTAATTTCACTTAGCATAATCTCCTCCAGTCCCAACCATGTTGATGTAAAAGGGTGAGTACACAAATTCTTTATCCATTCATCTGGTGATGGACACTTACGTTGTCTTCATGTCTCAGCTATTGTATATAATGCTACTTTAAATGTAGAGGTGCAGATATCCTTTTCAAGCTAGTGCTTTTATTTCCTTTGGCTATGTTCCCAGAAGTGGAATAGCTGAATCATATGGCAGTTCTATTTTAATTTTTGAGGGACCTCCAAATTGTTTTCCATTATGGGTCTACCAATTTATAATCCCACCAGGAGTGCACAGGGGTTACCTTTCCTTCACTTCTAGGCCAGCATTTGTTATATCTTACCTTTTTAATGATGGCCATTCTAATAAGGTGATATGCTAATGAGGTGATATCTTATTATGGTTTTAATTTGCATTTCCCTAGTGGTGTTGGACATCTTCATATACCTGTAGCCATTCATATATTTTCATTGGAAAAAATTCTATTTAGATCCTTTGCCCATGTTCCACTCACAAAAGATTAACTCAAAATGGATTAGAGACTTAAATGAAGGTCAGAAACAATGAAACTCTAGAAGAAAATATAGGAAAAACACTCCTTGACATGGCTCTTGGTCATGATTTTTTGGAAATCACACCTCACGCAAAGACAACAAAATAAAAAATAAACAAGTGGGACTACATCAAAATAAAAAGGTTCTGCACAGCAAAAGAAACCATCAGCAAGGTGAAAAGACAACCTGCAGAACGGGAAAAAATATCTTCAAATCATATTTCTGATAGGGGATTAATACCCAGAATATATAAAGAACTCATACAAATAAATAGCAAAAAAGCAGGACTATGTTGAATACAAGTGGCATTGTTTCTGATCTTAGAGAAAAGCTTTCTGACTTTCACCATCAGTATGATGTTTGCTGTAGGTTTTTCATGTATGGCTTTTATTGTGTTGAAGTATATTAATGCTTAATTTTGAATGTTACAATGTCTCTGAAGGCCTGATTTCAGAACAAGTAGCTTTATTGAGTAGAAGGCAACAACAGAAACAACAGTAATACTAATGATGATTTGATAGTGGTGTAGAGAGAGGATAATTATGTCTGACAGACCATGGGCTGATTCACAACTCTTCTGTTTTCTGGATATCAGATTGGAACAAGGTGCTTAACTTCTGTGAGCCACCGGTTTCATGTCTGTGGAATTTCCCTCAAAAAGTTGTACATGTGCTTCAAAAGTCTCCATCCATACCTGCAATGCATGTATGAAGAGTGCATTACTTTCCTGTGCTTCTTGAGTAGAAGGAGGAGGGAATTATTTCCTTTTATTTGATACCATATTCTCACTTAGCTCCCTTCTCCCATTGCCTCATGAGCACCTTATTAAGGAACTGGCCAATTTTATTTTATTCTGAGCTTTTTTCTCTCTTCTCTGATTTAGGGAAGTTTTAACTCACTGTCTAGGCCATCACACATGTTTTCAGGAGATGTCACACACAGGTTAGTACAGACATACATGAATCCAAACAAGAGGGTGAGAAGCTGAATATTTTTGCCATATTTTTGCCACCATATTTTTGCTCCTCCATGGGTCAGGCTCCCTTTCATTTGAGGCACGGAGCGTATGAGGCAAAGGGGCACTGGCCATGATGATGGCCATGATCAGACATGGGGCAAATGGAAATAGTCCTTTTCACCTCAGTGCTGGTTGATTTAGACTAGTCTTCATTGTTCCCATACAATCTGAATAGGACAGAAAGCGAAGTTAATAAAGAATTTGTGACATCCTAAGGTTGCATCAACATACACTGAGGTGGAAATATTCAGGAATGATCCAAAGGGGATTGGAATGAACAGTGGTACAGAGGTTGAACTCCAGCAGCCACAGTTGAATGTCTACAACTGTTGCCCAAGGATTTTTTTAAAAACCTTGTTTGCCAATAGTAAGGAGAAGAATGGCAATAGGAACCAAAAAAGGTAGCAACATGAAAGGATGAGACAATGAGTCAAAGATTAATAGTTAGACCCAGGCTCTGCATATGCTTATGTTGAGGCAGTTTACCAGTTGGTAAAGAAAGAAAAGCTCAGGGAGTTGAATAAGTATCCATGTTCAAAGCTGATCTAGTCTCAAATTCAGTCACTAAAACTTTAATGTGATTTTTAAAAATTTAATCGGGAAGCCATGTACTTTGAACTTCCTTATTAATAGTTGTTGCAGTGTTAGTTATGATAAACACTGCAGGACAGTTGGATAGAAAACTCTTTTCCTTCTCTTTATCACTTTTTTCCAACCCCAGAAATATGTATTAAACATTGGAATAAAAAGCATTCACTCACTATCCTACCTAACATTTGCAACTTTCAGATTTCCGTGTCTCATCAGGGCTACTCAGTAATTTAATTTTTTTGAATATTTACAGTAAGGGAGAATTTGAAGGTGACTTGCATAAGAAAATGTGGCTAATAAGAAGTAGAAAGCAGTTAAATTTCTTTAATTAGCAATGATTTCAGTATTATTCTACTCTGTAGGAGATTGGAGTCAGATGACAAGTTGAAAATCATGTATTGTAAAAGAAAACTGGGTCCTTCCCCAAGAGACATTTACAGCTTCTAAATCAAGGGTGGTTTCTGTATGCCCTGTAATTGTCACTAGTGGTGTGGTAGGGTGAATATAACAAATACTGGTTTTGCTTTTGTAATATTTAAAGAATAGCTTTTATTTATGGCAGTGATCTTGACATTCAAACAATTACCATAGTTTGATCAAGTTTATTATGATGTGATTTCTTCTAGGCACTGCTTAACAGCAAAGAACAATGGTTTATTTTTCAACCCCAATGTTACGTGGAAGTTGATTCAGCAAATATTTAGGTTCGCAGAAGCCAATGATGGCAAAGGCGTGGTTATCACTCTGTGCTCATGTGGCCTCTCCAGAAACATGCCATTCTTATTCACATTTCTGTTAGTCATTCTTTCAGCAAACATTCATCCAGAGCCTATCCTGTGCTAAGCAGAAGAGATACAGAGGTAGGCATACAGAATCCTAGCTCCTTAGGACCTTATGGATTAGCCGGGAGATGCAGGAAAGTTCAGGGTTCTGTGGGAGCACAGAGAAGCAGTGAATAATTAGGATACTGGTGAGCAAGGAGGGTCAGAAGTGGTTTCTAAAAAGAGATGGACAAAGAGGGTGGTCAGTGAGTGGGAAGAGGTTGAACATGTGTGTAATGTCCCCCGAAACTTACAGTTGAGAGTGAGAGAAGATGGGACAAGCGAGGTGTGGCACATGAAGAAGTTGGGCTTTGCTCTGAAAGCTTTGGGGAGACAGAAGGGTTCCAAGCAAGAGAGTGATATGATCAGGTTTGCACATTTCCTGGTGAGAGGTGCTAAGGCCCCAATGAAGGAAACAGAAATGAGAAGGACATATTTACATTCTACCAGGAAAGAATTGGAAGGGCAAGGTAACCTACTGAGAGTAAGGGGAAAGAAGGACATAGGACCACTTGGGTTGGGCACTGGGGAGTCACGGTTCACTGAGAAAACAAAGGGCTGGCAATGAATTGCGGGAGGGAATGGCATTTTAATGCCCTTCTCCCTTCTGTAGTTCCCTAACATAGAAGTGTATACACAAGGAAAAAGTGCGAATGAGACATAAAGCACTGCTTTCGTAATAATCAGGCAAGCAACTTACACCCCAAAGTAAGCCCAGACACGAGGCCTAAGTCTGGGACTCTAAGAAAGACTTTCTCCTTCCTCCTCGAACAGGGATGGCTGAATCTGGGAAGCAGATGCTGGGTCTTCTATTTCAGGAGACCAGAAGAAGTGGGCTGGCTTGTTGCCCCCAGGGAGTACTAACCTTGGGAGAGCAAGATTTAGGAGTAAAGTTACCTCTGAAGTAGAAAGTGATAGCGATGTGAATGAAGCCTCATTCTGTCTCCAAAGAACAGAAATCCCACACTTCCTCAAAAATGAGTCTCAGTTAGTATTTCAAGAGCTGACCAATAAGATTTGTAACTTTTCCCTCTGGGAAGAACTGGTGAGGGGGTGGAACAGTGCAGCGGGAACATTATGTCTTCTACGGTCAGAAGTACAGGCATAAGGACAGTGACAGAAGCATGTTCCTTTTCACCCAGCTACCCCAGCACTGGACACAGTGACTCTGGAGGCTCTGACGCAGCCAGGAGGAAACGTGGCAGGGATTTTTGCTCTGGAGAGAAAGCTGCTTAGGAAGTCATCCGAACGTTCGTCGTAGTGAAATGCGGGAATGGGAGAGGTCACCGGAGAAGAATGTTTCATGAATGAGAAGGGAAGTGTGTTGAGGATGGAACGTGGGAACGCCAGTATTTAAGGGACAGACAAAAGTAATGGTGTCTCAATAGGTAATTAAAAGCAGGAGAAAACATTATTACTGAATCCAAGATATGAGGAAGTGTCCAAAAGTGTCAAGAGGAAGGGGGCAAACTACTGTCGACAGATCAAAAGTGCCCGTTGGAGTTCTCAAGTAGGGGCCACAGGGAACTGTTAGGGTGTGGATGGATAGTGGGAGGGAGAAGACAGATTGTGTGCACACCAAAAGGAAGAAGAGAAGGAAAGGCTGGAAGTGCAGGGGGTGATGGGGATAAAAGCAGCCAAGTTCCTCGATGCTGGGAAAGGTGGATGGGAGCTGGAGCCTCATGAGCACCAGCCTCCTTCCTGCCTCAGGGACTTGACATCTGTGCTCAGACTTCTTTTTATTTTTATTTAAATTCATTTAGCCAACATATAGTACATCATTTCCTGGTGTTTCAGATGTGGTGTTCGATACTTTATCAGTTGTCTATAACACCCAGTGTTCATCACATCATGTGCCCTCCTTAACGCCCTCCTTAACGCCCATTTAGCCAACATATAGTACATCATTTCCTGGTGTTTCAGATGTGGTGTTCGATACTTTATCAGTTGTCTATAACACCCAGTGTTCATCACATCATGTGCCCTCCTTAACGCCCATCATCCAATTACCCCATCCCCCAACCCACCTCCCCTCCAGCAACCCTCAGTTTGTTTTCTATAGTTAAGAGTCTCTCATGTTTTTTCTCCCCTCATACTTCTGATTCTTTACCCGCTAACACCTGCTCATCTTACATGTCACTTCCTCAAAGAACATTCTCCAGAAACCTCAATCTAAATTAAGTATCTCTATTTCATTCCTTCATCAACACCTTACATCTATTCTTGAATTTCAGAGCACTTGCCACTGTTGGCAATTACATAGTTTTCTCCCTGCTTATTTGTTTAATGCTTGCCTCTCTTATTAGACCAAAAGCCAGGCGAGGGCAAGGATCAAACCTGGTTTTGCTCATGGTTGTGTTTTTGGCTCTTAGGATGGTCTCAGGCACATATTTAGTGCTCCGTAAATATTTGTTGAATCTATGAGTAAAGTTTCTTGGACTACTCCTGTCTACTGAAAGATACTTCGATTTTAATTGTTCCGGAACAAAGGTATATTTGTGAACTCTGTATAAGGAAAGCACAAGCTGCCATTTTAAGACTATAGGGAAAATTGGTCCTGATTTTTTAACAGAGCAGTTGACTTTCACTGTGCTCAGTATCACAAGAGATGAAGGGTTGAAAAAAAAATACCTGAACATGTCTCTTTACTAGTTACAGCCCAGAAATGGGGTAATTCAAGGATCATTGACTTGCCCATGGGCTGTTGTGGGTTGAACTTGCTGGAGCTGAAGGTGGTGCAGGTTTGCCTGAAATTTCTGCAGTCACACAGAACTACAGCAAACAATCGTCCAGACCCAGCCCAGAGAGGTCAGTGAGCACTGATCCCTACACTGCGTGGTACCCACTGCTAAGGGCTGGGTATCCTCAGCTGAACAATGCATAAACCCCCATTCCCACAGAATTTCAAGTCTGGTCAGGACTGAGGGTAATGGAGAAGGAGGTGAGCCAGCAAGTGTGTTTTATCAAAGGAGTGGGATTGATTACTTCTACATCATTCTTTCATCCCAACTCTCTCACAGGTTTTGCTTTAATGACTTTGGAGTCTAAGAAGCTCTATTCAGAACACCAGAGCACATTTGGCTCTGACATATGCAATCAGTGCATGCCATGGGAGCTTGGCTCCCTTTAAACTCAAAATTAATTATAGGCATTTATATTTTCAGAAACCAAAATGGGTAATCAGACTTAATTAACTGGTAATCAATCAATGCTTCTTTTCCTCCCCATGTACAATGGCAAGTAAGTGAAGATAATTTTGATTCTGAGAAGATTAAAAACCCTTTGGAGACTGGGGAGAACTATTCTAACATCATGCATGGGGAACCTGCTGTGTGGTTTCCACTATTGTTAATGACGTATGGTAGAGACAGAGCCATCTTTCTCATTGTGCTCCAAACTCTGTGCCAGAGGCTGTACTAAAATTTGCAAATCCCGTTTCTCAAATAGTTACATGCTGGGAGAGTCGTGATACTTGCTATCTTCCTCGTTCAGGTTGCAGTTGAGTTAAATTGAGTTGAGTTTCACATTGTTTATGATTGTTTCAAAGATCCTTTCATCTAAGCTTAATTTTCACCAACTACTCACTAGTAGGCAACATTCATTGAGTTCAGATGTGGTGATGGAAGGGAAAAAGACAGGAGTGGGTGACATATCACTTCAAGAACAAGAGCAAAATATTGCTACATTAGCCTTCAAGGATGGAGAAGACCCTTTGAAGAAAGTTATATTTAATCAGCAATCAAAAATGTTATTTTCTAAAAGAAAGTTACTGTATTGAAGCACCAATCTAAAAAGTTTCTAAGAGAAGAGATCTAAAAAGTTCTTATTTCAAGAAAAGAAATTGTAACTATGTTTAAAAAAAAAGTCAGTTTCCAATGATCTTTTTGAGAAAATGATAGTGGTTTTCCTTATTCACCACTGAGTCAATCTAGATCCTCTAGAATCTCCATGATGCACGGGTCTTCCCAATTTCCCCAAACAAATGGAAAGACAGGACTAGCTTCTGTGCGTAGATTGCCTATTGTGTGTCTCCGGAGTTTTCCAAGAGCCCATCTGTTTTTCCAGTGTCGTGGAACTCAGTGGAGTGGGAAGCCTGATGGGATTAAGGAATATACTGGTTATAGAACACAAGTCACCTTTTTATGACTGGCAATACTAGTGCTGCACATTCAAGGTACTTCTAGTCAAGTTTGAGTCACTTCCTTAATATGACAGCAAAATTAGCATATTATCAACCCAGCGTTCTTTTGGTGATCAGCCTTTCTCTCCTTTCATCGCCTTGATAGAAGTCCTTGAGTTTTTCAAAGTTCTAAGGAACTGTACTCCGTAAGAGCTGAAGTATTATTGTAAGGATGCCAGCCCGTATGATAATGGTTTCTCTTAAGCCACTGTTAGATCTACTCCAGGGATGGTTTCCAAAGACGTAGTTTTGCCTCCTATGTAGTACAGGTTGAACAAAGCTCTCTTCTAATTCAAATTACCCAATTTGTAGAGTTTCTGCAGTGAATTGCAGAACTTAGTTGTTCTTCCTCTTCATATAGGGTGCTTTTGAACCGCTTCCTTGTGCTAGAGGTTTTGGTTTAGGAAATGCAAGCAAACTTTTAATATTAGCATGAATAAGATAGAGTTGGAAAAATATATGTTTTACTACCAAATCCTCCAAATCATATTACTCTACTTCGGGCCATTAATTTGTGCATCGAGGGTAATGGTGCTTCTTGATGATACTTTGTAATGTTTATGCTATGTATGGCAAGCCTGACCACTGTACAAAAGGTAAAATTGAAAATCTTAAGGGCTGAAAAGATAAAGTTTATTTCTCAGTCACATAGTGTGTGTTCCTGATTAGCGGACAGTACCCTTCCAAGTAGTGATTTGGAGACTCTGCTTTTTCTCTTCTTGTGGCCATGTTATCATGAAAGAGGAAAGGGCTCAAAGGATTGCATGTGTTCCAGGACCGGGCTTGCAAGAGGCACACATAATTTCTGACTCACATTTCCTTAGCCAGAATTCAGTCAAGTGCAAAGAAAACTGAGACTGGAGTCCAGCTGTAGAAGACACAGCCGCAGTCCATGACTGGCCTGTTTCTGTCACAATTGTTTCCTCTTTTCCTTCATATTCTCTCCGTTCCTTTGCAATTTGTCTTTTTTCCTTCTACAGCGTAAAACTTGGCAGAGTAGCCCAAGTGTTGAAAATTTAAGAAAGCTTTTAGAAATATACAATCTGTCAAATTTTATGAATTTTAAACTATGTGAATTTAAAAAGTGTGATTTAAATGTTAGTAAATATTAGCAGAATCTCATTTTATGTGTAAAATTTGAAAAAAACCAAAATATGCCAAATTTAAAAGTAATCTAAATTGTATAATTTCAAAGTTGGCTGGCAAAGTGAATCATAACGTATTTCTGCCATTGACACAGTGAATGCTCTCTACCTTATGTGGTGACAGAAATATCCACCATCCTGGGCAAGTATATCCTCAATCACAAATTTCTTTACATGCATCAGAATCTCTAATGATGATTTTAATGACTGATGTACTTTCATCTTAATGTCCATGGTTATTTCTAACTTAAAATCTTTTTTATATTCTAAAACAATGTTAAACACCCATTAAGTGGCAGTATCAGGGTCAGTGTTGGAAATGTACTTAAAAGTCAATACCACTGAAATGGAATGTGAATAATAGTAATCAGGAGGTGGAAGAGGATAAGAAGAAACAAAGGAAGAACAGAAGGAAAAGATTAGCTAACATTTATGAGCACCTGGCATCGTTCTAAGCCCTTGCATTGCATTGATTCTTTTAATTCTCACACTAACCCTCTGAGGTAGGTAGGAATGTACCACTATTATTCTCGTTTTCTAGGTGTAGAAACATACTACTCTGGGTAGAAGGCCACACACCACCATATCGTGCCATGCCACAGTGCTAATTTAGAATGGACATTCTACAAACTATTTAGGGATATTGCAGAAAAGAATTCTGCAAGAATTCATAAAAGAATGAAAGCAATCTTTTCATGCTGCCCCATTCTAGAATTAATCATTTAAGATAATTAACAATTACCTGTGGTGACAATATAATTCTTCAGAAACTCATCTCTGGTATACAAGTAGCCGCCTTCTAACTTTCTTTACGTACAACCAAGAAGACACACCCTTGTGAGTTCTTCATACTTTTGGAACTAGAGCCCTAATTTACTTTCTAGTTTCCCTTTCCTCCGTGTCTTCTTGTAAACAGCCTGTTTCACTCCCATCAGTGTAGTGCAGTTTTATTTTTGCCTTCTGGAACCCCAGATGGATTCAGAAATCCAAATATGAGAATGGAAATTAAGGAGGCAAGCAACAAGGATGGGCTGAGATAAGGACATAACTGATCAATTCATTCATTAATTTCCTCTTTCATTCATTAAACTGTTACCAAGGGTGCTATGTACCAGGCATTTTGGTAGACTGGGGAGATTCAAAGAGGAGGGAACAGGCAAGGCCTGGGAGTCTAGTAGGGAAGAGGAGAGTTAGAATATATAAAAAAAGAACCACAAAATGTTTCTAACTTCCTTGGGAAAAGACTTCACATACAGCTTGTCCAGACAGGAAGAAGTGAAAGGACTTGCTATATTCCAGGAATCAAGAGGCATTCCATGTTGCTGGTGTGTGGTGTGTGCTGGAGAATGGCACTGCCCTTATAATTAGGTGACAGGCACCCTTCCTTGATTTAGGTCTTGCACTTTAGGGGGTGTTACTCTGGCAAGAGGTTCATGGGGCTTGGGGTAACCTGCCAACCTGGAGTATGCTCCCTATGCTCCAGGTACTGGGTACCCCAGGATGTCCTGCTTAGACAGCCCCCACACTCACTTCCAAGGTCTGTGTAGACCTCTACTGGCAGTTCTCCTGTGGGTGGGAATGTACGGTGGATGTAAGCCTCTCTAGGCCTAGGTGGCTGTTTTCAGGGGTGTGTGGTTGACCTCTGACATCAGCCAGGGGTGTCCACACCCTGCCCACAAGATCGTTCATGAAGGGAACCCAGGAGTGGAAGCAAAGGGGAATGAAGTGATGGGGTGCAGACTGAGGGCCCAGAGTATTCCTATGCTGCTCTTTTCCATGCAAGGACTTCAAGCCTTCTATATCCCACCCCCCTGGTCTCCAAGTCCTTTAAGCAGTCATGTTTGTTAAGATAGAAGCTTTGAGCATATTTAACAGTTTATAAACTTGATTTATAAGTTTTAATCTTCATACCTATGGCATATGGGCCCCCATTTCTGCTCTTGCCTAGGCCGGCAAGTAGAAAGAGCAGGCTTCTTGCAGAATATGAAGCTGATAAGATAGAGTGCTGCAAAATGATGAAAATCTTCTGTATCATGCTGAGTAGCAGCAGGGAGTCAACAGACATTTTTAAGAAGATAAATTTTTGTAAAAGACAACCCTGGAGTCAGGGTGAGGTGTGGATGGCGTAGACCTTCAGGCAATGAGCCGATTAGAAGCTGTTGCAGTTGATTAGCTCACAGATGAGGAGGAACTGAGGAAAGGCTGTGGGAGAGGCCGGGAATGTGAAGGTATGATGATGCGGAGATTCTGGGTTTAAGGGACATTTATGAGGTGGGAATCAGTGAGCTTTGCTGATAGATTAATAGGTTTATGGGTGGACTGACAGAATGGGCGTCGGGCTATTAGAAAAACAGCACTCAGGGGGGATTGAGAGGGCCTATTTTTGTTGTTGTCCGGGAAACTGCAAGGATGGCAGTGCCATTGGTGGAATTTGGAAAACAGAGGAGGTTTAGGGGGACATATACGAGTTCAGTTTCAGGAACCCCGAGTTGGAGGTGTCGCTAAGACATGCAGGGGCAGGAGTGATGCAGTCAGTGAGCAGTATGGAGCACGTACTCGGGGAGAGGTCAGCGCTCCACTCAGACCTTCATCCTTCTTCGTTCCTTAAACCATATCTATGTTGTTGTGTGTGAGGGTTGGCCAACATTAATGATCACTTTGACTAAATAGACTATAAATGCTTGAGTTAATTCAAGATTTTCAGCTTAACTTTTTGACAGACTTAACATTTTAGATCATGCTAGTATTTCATATTATATGGAGCTTCAGTGTGATTAAATTAACTCTCTATAAGTATTGCATGAAAATAGGGTATATCTGCATTTTCTTCCTTTGATGTAACTGATAGAATTGATGCAAGGCATTTCCATCACAGACTTTTTCCCACTGATCAGTGGCTTCTCTCTGTATTTTATATAGTCTTAATTTAAACCATTTTATGTTGTAGCCCTGTTAGCTTCTATAACTATAAAACATAATTATCCCTCAGACATATCAGATAATGTTATGAAAGTAACATTGAACCAAAATGACTTTCACTGAGTCAGGTAAAGATCTTTAATGATTTCTTTTAAAATTATAGGGCAGGCCATGTTCGGAAAAGAATCAAATATTAAGTAGAGGAATTACATTGGATCAGTGCCCAGATTCTTAAGAGAGACCACTGAAGATGATAATCTGGTTTCCTTTGGAGCCTGAATCTAAATCATGTCTCCTTGATATAGCAGTCCCTGACAGCAAGCTTGAGGATGAGTCTGATTCTTCAGATTCTTTTCTAAAAGGTCCTGATAATAGTGTGGTTTATAACTTGATTCTTTAAGGAATTGAGTCAATGTGAAAGATATGAACTTTGGGGAACTATTGGGTTCCCCCTATATATATATATATATATATATATATATATATATATATATATATGTACGTATCTAGTACACATAAATAAATGTTTATACATTTAAAACTTTTTACCTAGGAGAATGTAGATGATGATATTCCTGTGCTTAGCTCATTATTGCTTTATTCACACATTTATTTCATATACTTATTCATAATATTCTCTTATGTTAGGCTCTTCTTCCAGGTGACAGTTATATACACCACAAGGGGCATATTTGGATATAGACATTACCTGGGGCTAGTATCTCAATAAAATATTAATATTCATAAACTCTAAAGACCTACTTATATTTTAAGATGTATAGATAAAATTACTAGGAAAAATACATTGGAATTACTAGTATGTACACTGAATAGAATGACAAAAAACTTTTCTTTTCCTTTATACAATGTCCTATATTTTCCAAAATTTCTTCAGTGAACCTACTGTTTTTACATTTGGGAAAAAGAAAGCTATGAATTAAAAAGAAAGAAACAAAATGCGTAAGGGACATATATGGTTGAGGAACTGAGTGATGAAATCACAAGAAGTCGTATGAAGGCTCATGCATTCACTAAAAGGAAATAAAGGCAAGAAAAAGAAAAATAAGAGAGAGCAACTGTAAATACTCACCATCCTTGTAGGGTGGGAAAAAGTTGAATTACAGAAAATACTTGCTTTCTGTCTTTAAAAGTCACCAACTACCAAATATTAACTAAGGATATATCTGTGGCAAGTAGAAGCATCAATTCCTGCATGAGAAATATTTTCACTTCATGACTGGGAGAATTACCATTACAATTGCTTTATTAATCATTAAAGATTTAAGCACAAGAAAAAGTATAGAGAAAAATGGAATAACCATCAGCCCATAATCCAGCTTTGTCAAAACGTGGCATTTTGCTAGATTTGCTTCAGATACTGTGTTTGTGTTAAGTAAAATATTACATTTTATCCTAGGAAAAGAGAGTTCAGGTATGCCCCGATTGGAAACTGTTGGCAGGGGGGAAAGTGTAGGTGGGCTGAGTAGTAGTGGGGCACCCTCTGTGATTGGTTAGAGGTGTATATTTGGCTTTCTTTGGTCGGTCCTAAGTGGTAAGCAAGACAGAAATTAGAAAAGTTATTAATCAAGTCCTGGCCATCATGGGCTGATTGTTATAGAAATTATTGTGCAGCCTTGTGGGTGGTCCCTGTTGTTAGCAGTCTGGCTTCCTGAAAGTCTGACTTAAAGCAGACTGGCTTCCTGGGTTGTTTATAGGAGATAAGGGGTTGTTTAGCTGGGTTGTTGGTCAGAGATCTATTTTTATATATGGTTTGGCCATTGTCTCTTGATATGTTCTGTCTCTCATGATACACAAGCCTCAAATTCATGTCTGTGTACCTGTTGAATGATAGTTCAGTGTGTGAGTATACAATAATGTTTATCCATCGTGCCATTGATAAATTCGGACCCCAGCTTTTTACCATTATGAATACCGCTGCAATTAATATTCATGTCTGTTTGTAGAAAGAATGTTTCATACCATGACTTTCCTGCTATATGTCTCCTTTTGGTTTTTGGACATGAAAGACATGATGACTTCTTGTCTTTCCCTTTGGTCAAATGTAATGTTCAGGATCACTAGAATTAGTAAACACTATCTGGGACTTCTAGAGCCTACAGAGGTAGGCCAGCAAATCACATTTGCCTGGTGTTTACATTCTTCTGGTAAAAAAAAAAAAAAAAAAATCACAGTTTCTCCTCCTGCAAAAATACGAGTCCCACTTTCTCTTCCTCCTTCTCTTCTTTTCATCTGAAATTAATCAGGATGGCAACTCCACCACTTTACCAGCATAGGTATCTCCTTAAGCTAGCCATTATAATAAATAGCCTGCAGTGTGGCATGTACAGGACGTTATCACATAAAGCTTACTGAGTGTGAATGTTTTCGGTCAAGGCCATGTGACTAGTAGATACTTAACTAGAAGTTAAATTGACTGCAAGTTCCAAGATGAACCCTTTGTACTGAATAATTGTCAACACACTTATTTTATGTTTACCCTTTCCTTGAAAAGTTCTACTGTGTATTGAGTATTAATATTGTATTACAACCTTTTATATGTATGTGCTTTCTAGGATTTTCATAGTTTTTCTCTTCACTCCAGATAATCGCTTATGTGAACAGAAAATATTTATTTCAAAGAAACAGTAAAAAAATAAATAAAACATACCCGATAGGAAAAATATGAACTTACGATCCTTGTTTATGTGACCAAGTTTTAAAAATCCAATCTCTTAACCGACAAACCTGTTCCCTTTTTTATATTCCATTGCCTCCATTATTTCTTGCCTGTATTTTCAAAACAAAAAGCCACTTTATAAGGAATCTCACTGTCTCTGGGCTTGTGCCCGTCAGTCTATTCTTCCAACTGCTATCAGAGTGATCTTTCTAAAATGAAAATATAATTATTCCCCTACTTAAAATTCATTGAGGCCTTTTATCACCTGTAAGATAAATTAACAACTACTTAGTCTGATATGAAAGGCCCTTTGTGACCAGAATGCTTTTTCTGGAAGCTCCCCTTCTGGCACTCTCCGGCATAGCCGCACACCAGGCGGCCCTCTTCCCCAGCTGCACCCCTTGATACCATAGGGAGGGCCCTAGACCCCTTGCCTGGGATATTCCTCCTTCCCCTATTCATCTGACTAACTCACCTTTCAGGACTCACCTCCAGAATGACTTGTTCTGTGAAACTGTTCCAGAGCCTACTCCCTTGCCCACTGATCAGGATCCCCCCTCCCACTCTGTGCGCTGGGCCTACATGTGCCAAAGAGTTTTGTAATTGAGAACATGTTTGCTTCCCCCAGCTAGACTGCGGGCTCTTTCAGGGCAGAAACTGGAAATGTTAATCTATTTTTGTTTTTCATAGTTTGGAATTTAAATTTTAAAAATATATACACATATATACATATATGCAAACACACACACACACACACACACACACACACACACACACACACATACATACACGTACCTGGCTTTAGCTCCTCTCTGCCACTTGGTTTCTGCACTTGGACATGCTACTTAACCTCAAAGCTTCAGTTATCTTGTGAAGAAGTTGAGCCTAGTTAGATTTGGAGACTTTGGAAAAGTCATTGAAAATCTGAACCAAAGATCTACCAAGAATAAGGCCATTTCTCTGGATTCCTTTTTCTATCCATAGCACCCAGGGAATACCTAGCTCAGTAGGTGTTTATTGACCAACCTGAAGGAAGAAAGAAATGAACTAGGAAGAAGAGTGGGGAGGGAAGGAGGAAGGAAAAAGGGGACAGGGGAAGGAGAAGGGGGCAGAAGGGGGGGGGGTAGGAAAAGGAACCTATAACAGTATGAACCACTTCTTGAGATCGGTACAGGTGAGGGGGATACCTAACCAACACTGGAATTCTGTTGGAATGAGGAAACTGATGCTGGGTAGGCAACTAACAGTGCCCACACCAAAAATGTTTCTGGGATATAAAACTAAATCAGACACGAAACTTGCCCCCGAGGAACTCTTTAGTAAGGGTGATTAAAACACGAGTCTACACAGAACTGCAAAGCAAGGGGTGAGAATTGTCTGGGGCAATAAGGCCTTCTGTAAAAGTCTACTGAATGAATACATAAATGAGCAAACAGAAGAACAGTTAAAATTCTTCTTCTAACTGTTATTTTGGGACTTCAGAGGAGGAATAAATTCCACCTAGCTGAAAGGCTCTGGGAAGGGAAAAACAAACTTACTTGGGCCTTGAGGACGGGGAGGATTCAGAGAAAGTGGGTAAGTGTCAAGGTTTTGGGGTGTGTGAGGATGAGGAGGGGAACATTCCAGGTAAAGTGAAGAGTGGAGAGGAGTATATGGGGACTGCGATGAATTCTGTTTGGCCAAACAACTCCGTTTTGATGGCTCACAATGAGGATGGGCATACCACTGTTGCCACAAATCCTACAAATTAAACATGTATTATTCTCTCGTCTTGGCTTTTCTACTGCTATGGTGACCACCAGACACCATTTTCACCCCTCCAAAATCTTAAAAATATAATCAGAAGTAACCAAAAGAATAGTAGTCCAAATGTGATCGGTGACTATTTTAACTCCAGCCTTGTTACATGCACCGAACCTGAGGACTAGGAGGGGAGCTCCCAAGTGTTGGAGGTGACAGAGTTTTCATAGCCTTGTTGCCTAATGGACGATTGGAAATTCTTTAGCCAGAGTAAACCAAAGGCTAAATGAGGTGCTGAGATCAGCAGGTGCAGCAAACCCAGATAGAGACTGAAATGGGACCACAGCTGATCACATGGCATTGCACTTTCTGCTCATGCTGCTCAGAAGCCTGAGTTCCTAAAAATAAATAAATCAATAAATAAAGAATACTTTACCAACCATCAAAGTTTAATCTTAAATGGTCATGACAGCTATGTGTGTGTGCCACTCACAGGTCCTGGATAGAGGAGGATGAGTATGACAATGAGAAAGGAAAAATGTTTTGTTTTATAGACATTTAAAGTCTTAACATTTAATAGCATGATCTTTTTCTTTCTAGTAACATTTTAAAAATCTGAAGTAGATTCCTGAATCATTTTGTATTATAAGCAGTTGTATAAGAGACAGTAAAAGGGGAAGTTCAATATATTTTTTAAATGTTAGGAAAGAAAACAATTTCCTGATTATCATGTATTATCTCATATTTCTAAATGTTCAACAATCACATTGATTCCCTGGAGGCAGTTTAAATACAGGACTTGATAAATGGAAAATCCTCTTGCTTGACAATAGAATGAGAGTATATGAGATTCTAAGAGATTTATGTTATTCAGCTTTCAATAATTCCGAGTTACCTGCTGCTGTGTCTGCTACTAGGCTGAATGTTGGGGATATAATACTGTCATGGGAGGGTCAGGAGAAGCAAGCAGGGCCACACAATTCTGGGCCATGCAGGTAAAGAGAGTGGTAAACACGAGTGTTTAGAAGCTTGCGCGAGGGCACATAACCCAATCTTGAGGGTCAAGGAAAGATCCTGGAAGACACCCCATTGAGAGGGAATGCTCTGGGACAGAAGGAACAGCACATTCAGAGGCTCAGAGGTGATAAAAAGCAATATTGTTAAGGAGCTGTGAGAAAACCAAAGCAACCAAACCAGAATCCATCATGTTGCCCATGCTCCATGTTCAATGTGCCATATACATATTGTATTTTCTGGAGCAGAAATAGCCTTCCTTGACTGATATTTTGCTTCTAAACTAATTGGTGAAGCAATGATTTTTAAAATGTTAATCTACTATAGGGCGCCTGGGTGGCTCAGTTGGTTAAGCGACTGCCTTCGGCTCAGGTCATGATCCTGGAGTCCCGGGATCGAGTCCCACATCGGGCTCCCTGCTTGGCAGGGAGTCTGCCTCTCCCTCTGACCCTCTTCCCTCTCGTGCTCTCTATCGCTCTCATTCTCTCTCTCTCAAATAAATAAATAAATCTTTAAAAATAAATAAATAAAATAAAATGTTAATCTACTATAATTCATTCCTTCTGGAGTATATTCTTTAGGACAGAAATTTGTGAAAAGTCAGTTAACTTGTGTTTAGGATTTTGTCACTGGTAAATCCTCTTTTAAACATCGTTGGCTATTTGAGGAAAAATTAAGATCCCCTTCCTCACCACTTGTAGATAGCCTGATGGGAGAAACATGGAAAATCTGTGCATTCCTCTCTGAGCTGGACTTCTCAACCTCTGAAAGACATTAGGTAAGTTTACTTAAACTTTCTAAGGCTCAGTTTTCCTACCTGCCCAATCGGCATGACAATAGTGTCTGTATTAAAAAAAAAATTCCCTAGCATCTTTGCTAAGCCATCATATGAACACTTGCATGTTGTTACATATAAACACATATTTTATTTTATTTTTATTTCATTTTAAAGATTTTATTTATTTATTTGACAGAGAGAGAGCCAAGCATGAGCAGGCTCCTCACTGAGCAGGGAGCCGTATGTGAGGCTGAGTCCCAGGACCCTGGGATCATGACCTGAGCCGGAAACAGACGCTTAGTCGACTGAGCCACCCAGGTGCCCCTAAACACATATTTTAAATGAATCTTAGTACCTTTCTAAGCAGAGTGCATATTTTTAAAAATCTCGGGTTTTGTTTTTTAGTTGGAAAGAGGTACATTGTGCATATTTTTTTAATTCTTTTTTTTAGGATTGTATTTATTTATTTGACAGAGAGAGACACAGCGAGAGAGGGAACACAAGCAGGAGGAATGAGAGAGGAAGAAGCAGGCTTCCCGTGGAGCAGAAAGCCCAATGTGGGGCTCGATCCCAGGACCCTGGGATCATGACCTGAGCCGAAGGCAGACGCTTAACCATCTGAGCCACCCAGGCGCCCCACATTGTGCATATTCTTTAAATCACTGTGGCACAATATTGAAGACAAAATTTGAATTTGCTTTGCAACTAACTATCAGTCAATGAAATAAAATGCAACTTTGTTTTTCTCTTTGGTTAAAAAAAATAGTGTCCATATCACAGACTCGGAGGATTCAATGAGATAAAGTGGATAAAGCCCCTCAGCAAGGTACCTAGACAGACCATCATAAGAACTCAGTAATTGCTATCAAAATATAAAGTGACTGGCAAGGTAGAATTTTTAAAACTTTCGAGATTGCCTTTGATATTTTAAGCTTTCATAACTGCAGTGACCCTGAATCCCATTACTGAGAAATGGCCAACTTCAGTTATAAATGCTAAAGCATCTATTTCTCTAACATTTACTAAGTTGTCAGTAAGTGATCATATTGGTGATATTTGTAGTAAATTTTATGCAGAAATTTTGGGGGTGAAAATAGCTCATTTTTATTTTTATTTATTTATTTATTTTTAAAGTAGGCTCCATGCCCAGAGTGGAGCCCAACATGGGGCTTGAACTCATGACTCTGAGATCAAGACCTGAGCTGAGATGCTTAACTGACTGAGCCACCCAGGTACTCCAGGGTGAAAATAGCTCATTTTTAAAGAATAAGTGATATTTTCTCATCGTATTACCAAGTAAAATGAGGGAGAAAGGACTGCTTGATACATCTGTAAATCTCTTGATGCATAGCTTTCTTTCAAAGGTCCTGGTTAATTTGCTTTATTGATGTAGACATCCTTAAGCTAATAATAATATTATGACTTCTGCTCATAATAATAATCAAATCTTTTTTATAAAGATTTTATTTATTTATTTGACAGAGAGAGCGAGAGAGTGAGAGAGAGAGCACAAGTAGATGGAGTGGCAGGCAGAGGGAGAGGGAGAAGCAGACTCCACGCTGAGCAGAGAGCCGGTCATGGGACAATAAACAAATCTTTGAATGCTGCTTTTAAAAACTTTGCAGCCTGAAAAGTTCAAACATATGCAGAAATGGACAGAATAGTATAATAAACCTCCATATATATATCATCCAACCTCTATAATTATACATGGACTGTTTTTTAAAATTTTTTATTGTTTTTTTTCTAGCTTTTAATATTGTGTAGGTTTAACATGTGCAATGTGATATATGCATATATTGTGAAATGACTACCCTAATAAGGTTAGTTAACACCTCCATCATGTCACATAATTATTATTTTCTTGTGTGTGTGTGTGTGTGTGTGTGTGTGTGTCGGGGGGTAAGAACAGTTAAGATTTAAAAGTCAAGCACGTAACACAGTATTGTTAACTATAGTTACCATGCTGAGCATTATATCCCCAGAACTTATTCATGTCGTAGGTGTAAGTTTGATGAACATCTTCTTGTTTCCCCAACCCCCAGCCGCTGGCATCCACCACTCTACTCTCCCTTGCTATGAGTTTGGCTTTTTTAGATTTCACATATAAATGAGATTGTACAGTATTTGTCTTTCTCTATCTGACTTATTTCACTGAACATGATGCCCTCAAGTTCCATCCATGTTGTTGCAAAAGGCAGAATTTCCTTCTTTTTATGGCTGAATAATGTGTGTGTGTGTGTGTGTGTGTGTGTGTGTTTATTCTTTATCCATTCATCTGTCCATGGACACCTAGATTGCTTCTATGTCTTGGCTCTTATAAATAATGCTGCAATGAACATAGAGGTGCATATATCTCTTCAAGTTAGTGTTTTTGTTTCCTTTGATTTTAGGTCTTGCATTTAAGTCTTTAAGACATTTCGAGTTAGTTTTTTTTTATGTTATGTTAATCACCATACATTACATCATTAGTTTTTGATGTAGTGTTCCATGATTCATTGTTTGTGCACAACACCCAGTGCTCAATGCAGAACGTGCCCTCTTTAATACCCACCACCAGGCTGACCCATCCCCCCACCCCCCTCCCCTCTAGAACCTTGAGTTAGTTTTTATGTGTGGTGTAGGATAGGATTCCAATTTCATTCTCTTGAATGTGAGAATCCAGTTTTCTCATCACTATTTATCAAAGAGTATTGATTGATTGAGTATTCCTGGCTCTCTTGTCAAACATAGTTGATCGTATGTGCATGGGTTTATTTCTGTTCTATTGGTCTGTGTGTCTGTTTTTATGCCAATATCATTCTGCTTTGATTACTATAGCTTTGTAATATAATTTGAAATCAGGAAGTGTGATGTCTCCAGCTTTGTTCTTTCTCAGAATTGCTTTGGCTGTTCAGGGTCTTTTGTGATTCCATACAAATTTTAGTATTGTTTGCTCTATTTCTGGAATAAATGCCATTGAAATTTTGATAGAGATTGCTCTGAATCTATAGATAGTTTTGGACAGTATGGACATTTTAACAACATTAATTTTTCTGACCCATGAACAAAAGATATCTTTCCATTTATTTATATCTTCTTCAATTTCTTTCACCAATGTCTTACAATTTTCAGTGAACAGATCTTTTACCTCCTTGGCCAAATTTATTTATAAATATTTATTATTTATATATGTATATGAGTATTTTTGATGGTACTCTAAATAAGATTGTTTTCTTTATTTTTCAGATAGTTTGTTGTTAGTGTATAAAAACACAACTGATTTTTGTATGTTGATTTTATATCCTGCAATTTTACTGAATGTGTTTATTAATTCCACCAGGTTTTTGGTGGAGCCTTTAGGATTTTCTACATAAAAGATCATGTCATCTACAAACAGACAATTTTACTTCTTCCTTTCCAATTTATATGTCTTTTATTTCTTTTTCTTGACTAATTGTTCTGGCTAGGACTTCCAGTGCTATTCTGAGTAGGAGAGGTGAGAGTGGGTACTTTTGTTCTTTATTGCAAAGGGAAAGCTTTTAACCTTCATAGAGTATGATGTTAGCTGTGGGGTTGTCATATATGGCCTTTATAATGTTGAAGTACCTTTCTTCTATACCCAATTTGTTGAGAGTTTTTATTATGTAAGGATGTTGAATTTTGTCAAATGCTTTTTCTGCATCTATTGACGTGATCACATGATTTTGACCTTTCATTCTGTTAATTTTGTGTATCACATTGTCTTATTTGCATATGTTGAACCATCTTTGTGTTCCACGGATAAATCCCGCTTGAACATGGTTATGATCATTTTAATGTGCTGTTGAATTCATTTCACTAACATTTTTCTTCAGGATTTTTGCATCTATATTCATCAGGAATATTGGCCTATAGTGTTCTTTTATTACAGTGTCCTTATTTAGTTTTGGGATCAGGGTAATTCTGGCTTCATAAAATGAATTTGGAAGTGATCCGTCTTCAATTTTTTGGAAAAGTTGGAGAATAATTGGCATTAATTCTTCTTTTTAAAATTGAAGTATAATTAGCATACAGTGTTATATTAGTTTCAGGTATCTAATATAATGACTCAACAATTGCTCATCATAAATGTACTTTTAAAATCCTTTTAACTATTTCACCCATCCCCCCACCCACCTCTCCCATAACCACCAGTTTGTTCTCTGTATTTAAGAGTGTTTTTCTGTTTGTTTCATTTTTTCTTTGTTCATTTGTTTTGTTTCTTAAATTCAACATATGAATGAAATCATACGGTATTTGTCTTTCTCTGACTGACTTATTTCACTTAGCATAATACCCTCTAGTTCCATCTATGTTGTTCCAAGTGGCCAGATCTCATTTTTTTTATGGCTGAGTAATATTTCATTGTATATTTACAAACCACATCTTCTTTGTCTATTCATCTATGGTTAGATACTTGGATTGCTTTCATACTTTGGCTTTTGGAAATAATGCTACAATAAACATAAAATGCTGCATATATTTTTCAAGTTAATGTTTTTGTGGGTTTTTTTGGGTAAATACCCAGTAGTGCAATTACTGGATCATATGGTAATTCTATTTTTAATTTTTTGAGGAAACTCCATCCTGCTTTCCACAGTGGCTGCTCCAATTTGCATTCCCACCAACAGTGTACAGGGTTCCTTTTTCTCCACGTCCTTGCCAATAACTTCTTATTTCTTGTCTTTTTGATTCTAGCCATTCTGACAGGTGTAAGGTGATATCTCATTGTGGTTTGGATTTGCATTTTTCTGATGATTAGTGATGTTGAGCAATTTTTCATGTTTGTTGGCCATCTGTATGTCTTCTTTGGAAAAATGTCTGTCCAGGTCCTCTGCCCATTTTTAAATCAGATTATTTTTTTTCTTTAGTGTTCAGTTGTATAAGTTCTTTATATATTTTGGACATTTTTAAAATATATTTTTAAGGTTTTTACTTATTTGTCAGAGAGAGAGAGCACAAGCAGGGGGAGTGGTGGCAGAGGGAGAAGCAGGCTCCCTGCTGAGCAAGGAGCCCAAAGTGAGACTCAGTCCCAGGACCCTAGGATCATGACCTGAGCCGTTTAACTGACTGAGCCACCCAGGCATCCTTATATATTTTGGATATTAACCACTTATCAGTTACTTCATTTACAAATATCTTTTCCCATTCAGTAAGTTGCCTTGTCATTTTGTTGATGGTTTTATTTGCTGTGCAAAAGCTTTTTATTTTGGTGTAGTCTTAATAGTTTACTTATGCTTTTGTTTCCCTTGCTTAAGGGGATATATCTAGAAAAATGTTTCTATAGCCAATGTCAAGGAAGTTACTACCTGTGTTTTCTTCTAGTTTTTAATCACACTTAAGTTTTTAATCCATTTTGAGATCTAAGAAAGTGGTTCAGTTTTATTTTTATGCATGAAGCTGTCTAGTTTCCAAATGCCTTTTGTTGAAGAGACTGTCTTTTCCCCATTGTATATTCTTGACTTTTTTGATCTCTGTGTCTATTTTTCTGCCAGTACCATACTGTTTTGATTATTACAGCTTTGCAGTATATCTTGAAATCTGGAGTTGTGATACCTCTATCTTTGTTCTTTTTCTCGAGATTGTTTTGGCTTTTTGGGGTCTTTTGTGGATCGGTGCAAATTTTAGTATTATTTAGAAAGCTACAAGTCAATATCTCTAATAAAGATAGATGCCAAAATCCTCAACAAAATATTAGTAAGCTAAATTCAACAATACATTAAAAAATTAATTCACCATGATCAAATGGGATTTATTCCAAGGATGCATGGGTGGGTTAATATTTGCAAATCAATCAACATGATACATCACATTAATAAGAAAAAGGATAAAAATCATATGATCATCTCAATAGATGCCGAAAAAGCATTTGACAAAGTACAACATCCATTCATGATAAAAACTCTCAACAAAGAAGGTTTAGAAGGAACATACCTCAACGTAATAAAGGCCTATATGAAAAACCTACAGCTAACATCATACTCAATGATGAAAACCTGAGATTTTTTTTCCATCTAAGATCAGGAACAAGACAAGGATGTCTATTTGCACTACTTCTATTCAATGTAGTATTGGAGGTCCTAGCCACAGCAACCAGGCAAGAAAAAGAAATAAAAAACACCTAAATTGGTAAGTAAATAAATTAAATTGGTAATTAAAGTAAGTGAAGTAAACTCACTGTTAGCTGATGACATGATACTATATATAGAAAACTCCAAAGTCTCCACCAAAAAACTACTAGAACTGGTAAGTGAATTCAGTAAAGTCACAGGATACAAAATTAATATACAGAAATCTTCAGCATTTCTTTACACTAATAATGAAGTAGAAGAAAAAGCAATTAAGAAAACAGTCCCATTTCCAAATGCACCAAAACAGTAAAATACCTAGAAATAAATTTAGCCAGGGAGGGGAAAGACCTGTACTCTGAAAACTATAAAACACTGATGAAAGAAATTGAAGGTGACACACAAACAAATGGAAAGATATTCCATACTTATGGATTGGAATAACTAATATTGTTAAAATGTCCATATTACCCAGAATCTACAGGTTTAATGCAGTCCTTACCAAAATACCAACATTTTCCTAGAACTAGACCAAACAGTACTAAAATTGGCATTAATTCTTTAAATATTTGGTAGAATTCACCTGTGAAGCCAGTTGGACCTGGGCTTTTCTTTGTTGGGAGTTTTTGATTACTGATTCAATCTCCTTGACGTTATTGGTCTGTTCAGATTTTCTGTTTCTTTGTGAATAATCTCAATAGGTTGCATGTTTCTAGGAATTTATCCATTTCTTTTAGGTTTTCCAATTTGTTGGTGTGTAACTGTTCCTGGTGGTCTCTTATGATCTTTTGTATTTCTGTGGTATCATTTGTAATGTCTCCTCTTTCATTTCTGAGTTTATTTACTTGAGTAGTCCCCTTTTCCCCTAGTTTAGCAGAGGGTTTGTTTATTTTCTTCATTTTTTTCAATAAACCAGCTCTTAGTTTTGTTGATCTTTTCTATTGTTTCTCTGTTCTCTATTTGATTTACTTATGCACTTATCATTGTTATTTTCTTTATTCTGCTAAATTTGGGTTTAGTCTCTTCTTTTTCTAGTTTTTAAGATGTCAAGTTAGGTTGTTTATTTGAGATCTTTTTTTTGTTCTTAAGGTAGGCATTTATCAGTATAAACTTCCTTCTTACAGTTGCTTTTGCTGCATCCCAGACAGTTTGGTATGATGTATTTCCACTTTAATTTATTTCAAGATATTTTCTGATTCCCTTTTTGATTACTCCTTTGACTCACTGGTTGCTCAGGAATGTGTTGTTTAATTCCATATGTTCGTGAATTTTCCAATTTTCCTCCTGTTATTGATAATAATATTGACTGCATGCCATTATGACTGGAAAAGATACTTGATGTGATCTCATCTTCTTAAATTTGCTGATACTTGTTTTGTGATCTAACATGTAATTTATCCTGGAGAATTTTCCCTATGTATTGAGAAGAATGTGTATTTTGCTACTGTTGGATGAAATGCTCTGTATATGTCTTTTAGGATCATTTTGGCCCAAAGTATGGTTCAAGTCCAATGTTTCTTTATTGATTTTCTGTCTTGATAATTTATCCACTGTTGAAAGTGGGGTACTACAGTTTCACTGTTATGGTATTGTTGTCTATATCTCCCTTCAGATCTGTATCTTTGTCTCTTATTACCACTTTTTGGCTTAAAATCAATTTTACTTGATATACGTATAGCTACCCTTGTTCTCTTTTAGTTTCCATTTGCATGGAATATCTTTTCATCCCTTCACTTTGAACCTATCTGTGTCCTTAAAGCTGAAGTGATTCTCTTGTAGGCAGCATATAATTGAGCCTTGTTTTTAAATCCATCTGGTCACTCTGTACCTTTTGGTTGGAGAATTTAATCCATTTACATTTAAAGTAATTATTGATAAATAAGGACTTACTAATGACATCTTAATTGTTTTCTGGCTGTTTTGTCGTTCCCTTGTTTCTTTCTTACTTATTTGCTGTTTTCCTTTGTGAATTGATGATTTTTCATATCTCTGCTTCACACATTTTATGTTTTTGGTATCAGTTTACCTCTTTTTATATTGTATATTCTTTAACAAATGATTATAACTACAGTTAGCTTTAACACTTTCATCCTTTAACCTTTACACTATAATTAAGTGGTTAACACACTGCAATCTTACAGTATTAGAGCACTCTGAATTTGACTATATAGTAACATTTACCAGCATGTTTTATATTTTCACGATAGTGATTAACATCCTTTTATTTCAGCTTGAAGAACTACCTTTAACTTTTTTTTAAGGCATGGTGATGAATTCTTCCATCCTTTACTTTTTTTGGAAAACTATCTCTCCTTCAGTTCTGAAGGACAGCTTTGCCAGGTAAAGTATTATTGGTAGGCAGGTGTTTTGTTTTGTTTTATTTTGTTTTGTTTTCAGCACTTTGAATATCATTCCACTCTCTTCTGGCTAACTTTGTTGCTGAGAAATCTGCTGATAGCCTTACAGTGATTCCTGTATGTGTGAGGAATTTTTTTCTCTTGGTGCTTTAAAATTTTTCACTTTGTCTTTGATTTTAATTGTGCATTTGAGAAGATTATTTTGGGTTGAAATTTTGGGGTGACTAATTACCTTCATGAACATGGATGTTCAAACACCTTCCCAGATTTGGGAAGTTCTCCTTCATTATTGCTTTAAATAAGTTTTCTTCCCCTTTCTCCCTCTCTTTGCCTTCTGGGATTCCAATAATGTATAGATTGTTTTGCTTAATAATATCCTGTAATTTATATAGGCTCTCCTTATTTTTTTATTTTTTTTCTTTTTGTTCCTCTAACTAGATGATTTCAAATGACCTATCTTCTAGTTCACTAATTCATTCTGCTTGGTTGAGTCTGCTACTGAAGCTTTCTATGGAATTTTTCAGTTTAGTCATTGTATTCTTAAACTCTAGAATTTCCATTCAATTTTTTTTTTAATGTTTTCTGTTTCTTTGTTGAACGTCTCATTTTGTTCATGCATTGTTTACCTAATTTCTTCTAGTGGTCTACCTGTGTTTTCTTATAGTTAACTCAATTTCTTTAAGAAGATTATTCTGAATTCTTTGTCAGTTCATAGATCCTCGTTTCTTTAGAGTCAGTCATCAGAGCTTTATTAGTTTCCTTTGGTGTTTTCTTGATTATTCATGATCCTCATGGCCTTGTGTTGGTTTCTGTTTGAGGAAGTAAGCACCTCTTCCAGTTCTTACAGACTGGATTCAGTAGGGAAAGCCCTTCACCAATCACTGGGCTGTCTGGTGGTGTCTGTGGGCAGGCTTACTGATGGAGTTCTCAGGTGGGCAGGTCTGATGCCTGGGTCAGCGGTTGGGCAGGCCTGGTACCTGGAAACTTGGAGGCAGGCCTGGAACCTGCAATTACTGGAGTGGGCCAGGTGCTTGAATCTATGGTGATAGAACCTGGGCCAGTGTGGCTCACCTGGACCCTGGCTCCATGGGGCTGGCCCAGTGCTGAGATAGCCCTGGACCTACTGAAGTCCATAGAGGAAGGCCATAGAGGAAGGTCTGAAGCCTGGGTATGCAGGAGCAAGTCTAGAGGCTAAGTCTGTGGGGGCTGGCCTGGCACTGGGTTGAACTGGGAGCTTGGGTTCATGGGAGCTGCCTGGGGCCTGGGGCTGCAGGAACTGGCCTGGAACCTGGTCTGCCAGGGCTGGCTTGCAGCTACAGTGGGCTGGGAGCCTGGGTTCACAGGATCTGGTCTGAAAGTTAAGTCTGTGAATACCAGCCTGGTGTTGGGGTGGGCTGTGAGCCCAGGTTGTAGGAGCCTGCATAGAACCTAGGGCCTGGTTCCATGGGAACTGGCCTGGTGCTGGGGTGGGCTGAGAGACTGGGGCTGCAGGAGTTTGCCTGGAACTGGTATGGGTTCTGTGGTGAAGTCAGGTGCTTACTTCAGTCTCCTTTCCCTATGGGAACAGGATCTCTCTCCACTCTGGACTCCCTGGGCTTGGGGGAGGTGATGGGAGAAATGCAAACTCTTTCCTACCCTCTTCAATGCATCTTTTCTTATTTCTGTGCTTTACTCAGGTACTGTAATCCCTCATCTGGAATACTTAGCTCTTGTGAAAGTATTTCCATGAATGGATAGCTGTTTAAGTTGATGTTTCTAAAAGAAGACAAGGGATAAAAATTTCTATACCACCATTTTGCTGACATCACTCCACTACACTGGGGGCTGTCTTGTTTCATCTAAATCCCCACTCATTTCCCTCCTGCCCCATCATACTGGGTTCTTTTGAAACAAATGTCAGATATCACATCATTTCATTCCTAGATAATTAGGAATTTATAACCAGAGGATAAAGACTCTTTGATGGTAATATAATTACAATACCATTATCACACCTTAAAGCCATTAAGTTTTAAAGTCTTTAACATCATCAAATATCCAGTCAGTTCTCAAATTTCTCCAAATTATTTTATGCATATTGTTTGACAGTTTGAGAATACCACTTTTGAATAAAGGAAAATTTAAAAATATACTATATAAAAACAATTTTACTGTGAATTTTTGTTCATGTGATATACCATAGTAATTTCTGGCAATTGCCTCTTAGAGAGTAGAATTATACCACCTAAAGTATGGAAAAATATATCTTAGTACATGAATTTTACAGTTCTATGGAGGGTTTCATGACTTTCATCTCTAAAAGTGCTGAGTACCCTAGGAATGAATTAAACACAAACTCTTATCTTTTGGGTGATTATTTTAGGATACTTTGTCTTTGCAAACTATGACACTAGACGGCAAAACAAACATTTAACCTGTCCAGCAGGGTTAGGAAAAGGGCCAGCCTCTTCACTTTCTGCCATAGATATTCCGGAATGTTTGCAGGTAAATCATACTTTCAGAGTAAAGCCATGCTTTCAATGTCTACAGAAGCTGGCTTTTTATGGAGAACTACAGAGAAATCTTTCATGAAGTGAGGAATACATTGTTCTGAACCTTGAACAAATATTATTAATTTAATTCTCTTATAGTAAGCTTTCATATATTAGGCTTTTCCAAATGGATCTTATTTGAATGACATTACTATTAAAATATTATCCTATTCTTACTGTTTGTCCTGAAGTGAAAATGGATATGGATAAAAATTCCAAGCTTCTATGGTGTTGTAACTGCTCCATCTTACAGAATTGTGTTTCCCTGAGAACAGTTTGCTTTCTTTTCTCTGGGCCAGTGATAGACTGTCATGGCGCCGGTGCAGAGTCTTTATTTCTGGATGCCTTACAGACGTTAGATGCTTGATTTGAGTGATTGTCCAGAAACCATTACTTCCACATAGGAGAAGTGATGGCAGGAGGGATGCAAGGTCATTTAGGCTCTAGACCAAGTCATGGAAGAAATGAGTGAAGTCTTGTGGACAGTTCTCTTCCTCTGATTAATAACTGTGTGTATTGTATTCCCATCAGCCTACATATCCTACCATCAGAATAAGACGTCTAGCTCTATTCAGTTGTCCCACTGTCATCACAGAGAGAACCCCGGCAGTAAGCACGGCTGGCCCAAGGAACCCACTTCCACCCATGGGCAAGCAGCTCACAGGGTGAGCTAATCCCTGGAGTTCCTATGCCATCCCCAGATAGCATCTGCCCAATATCTGTTTGGTGTTCTTGCTTGTTGTTTATCCCAAGGAGCTTCTGACTTCCTCGCTAAGGGTTAGATGTCTGTGTGAGCCAGTAGCCACATTCCCTTTCATGCCTTCTGTCCTCTTTCCTTTCTTTTCTTCCAGTCATGGTCCCGTTTTCTTCCTTGTTGGTATGCACTGCTTCCGGGAGAAAATTCAGTCATTCGGTGAAGGTTTAGCACTGTTAAATGTACTTCCACTGAGAACATTCTTGGCAAGAGAAACAGTGCCTTGGCCGGCAATTCACTGCCTGAAACACTCTGGTAGTTCCTAACCATGCACAGTTTTGCATATAAAGTGTCTAGTTTGGAAGCACCTGTTTCTGGGTCTGGCTTCTTTGCTCTCTCTGGTGCTGGAGCTGCTGCCGCCGTCTTCTGACCTACTGCACAGACTAACCATGGACAAATATGATGCATAGCCTGTGTGAGCTGTGGTCTCAAGGCCGGCAGAGGTAATTTAGGCTTCTGTCAGTAAAAGCAGTTAAAAGCAAAGGAGATTATTTCATTTTGACCTTTTCTCCCCGTGGTTCAAATCAGGTGAAATTAATTTGTATAGTCATTCATCAAAGGCATTTTGATTATTATAATAAAATCATTGCTTTTAAAAGTAAGTAAATGTCTATTTAGAGGAAATTATTGGGCTTTCACATAGTCTTCAATTTAAAAACCATCCTTTAGCGGTGCCTAGGGTCATGATCCCGGGGTCCTGAATCCAGCCCTGCATCCGGCTCCCTGCTCGGTGGGGAGCCTGCTTCTCCCTCTTCCTGTGACCCTCCCCCCTTCTCATGCTCACTCTCTCTCAAAAAATAAGTAAAATCTTTCAAAAAATCCTTTAACAACATAAAATCATAGAACTTCTGGAGCTTCTTAAACTCTGCTTCACAACTTGCTTTTAAGCCATTCATTTATAGGCCAGGGTGCAGAGAGAAATACATCATTTCTTCCCACCTGTTTGGGAGGTTGCTTTTTTAAATGGGTGCTTATGCATTGTCCAGTTCTTCTGAGGTGCCCGTTTCTTATTGATGGTCATTATCACTAATAAGAAAGTACTTGAATATTTGGGGGAATATCTTAACACATAAGAAATGAATGTTGGGGGGAGATAAAAATCTTTTTTACAATAGCTTGACTTGTGGGTGAGTTGAGTAGTAAGGCATCTGCCTGGCTGGTTCTGCTTTCTACCCCCTTCTGATTATAAGGGACCAAGCAAAGCTCAAGTTTTCACTAAAGAGGAACACATTTTTCCTTAAGCTTTTGCTTACAAAAGCAGAAAAAGCTGTTGTTCGTGTTTTCATGTAGCTGACAAAATTGCAGTTATCTATTTTAGGGAGTATTTGATTTTTGTTAACAACTGTGAGTCATTTCATATATAATACATGCTTTGGTTTTCATTTTGTCAGATTTCAGAACAAAATTTTAGATTTTCCGAAATAAACATGGAATGCATGATTCATTCAATGTAGTATAAACCAGACATATAAAGGTGATGAAGTTAAAATAAATGTGTGATGACTTACCTTCACCTGAGAACTAGGGATCCCTGGATGATCTGAAAATGCCCTGGGAAATGTGTGCTGATTTTAATGGGTATGTGCATGTCTCTTTTGCTGATAAGAATATAAAGATATATTCTTTTATCTAATTGTCAGAGGACACTTGACTATCACTTGATTTTACCCCCCTCCCCTTGCAACACCATGTCAGTGGGGCCTCATACTCTCTGAAGAGCTGCTTATTCTGGCCTGACTCACTCCCCAGCTTGTGACACCCCAAAGTCTATGGGAGAGCTGGGAGGCCCTGGGGCTTCCTTCCTCAGGGGACTCTCAGCCTTGGAGCTCCCAGATTTGTGCAGCAGTTCCTGCCTCACCGGGCCCTGCCTGGCCACAGAACACAGCCTCTTTCCCAATCAGGTTATATGAGAAGAACCCCACTGATAACATTTCCTGATTTGAGTAGCCCTTATTGGTGATTTGGGGGAAGCGGGGAGGGATCATTCAAGAAGATCTCGTCTGTGTCTTCTTGGCTCCACCTCACCCTCTCCCAATCCATTTCCTCTGCACTTATCGAAGAAGCAGATTCCTCTACTCAGGCCTCACTAGTCCCCTTGAGGTTTTCAACCTCTACCCTTGGTGTTTATCTAGATATTTTCCAAAGGAAACATGTAATATAAAATTATCTCCATCTTGTTACATGCTGCACAAAGATATTGGCTTAGGTGCCCAAGGGGCACGGTGGTGGGTTAGGGAAGAGCATTTCCTCTCTCTAATCCTCAGTTTCTCCATTTGTCCAATGGAGATAACATCACAGGCTTTGCCTTCCTCAGAAGCTGCCTACCATGTTTGTTTCTCCCGCCCCACCCTCCCCCTGCCCAAGTCCTATATCCTGGAGGGTAGATCTGTTCCAGAGTCTCCTCCTTCAGCGCAATGGCTACGGGATTACAGAACAGCTGTACCCTTGATGTGCTTAGGACAGGAACCTTCTTTGGAGGAGCAGAGTACTTTGAATACAATGACTTGAGCATTTTGTAAAGTGTATATTCCAATACAAATACTGGCCATGTTATCATGTATGTCTAGAATATTTTAGCCATATCACCCTTCCCTGTGAGGGTGCTGAATAGACATAAGGGTATTATCAGGCTTGACAGATTGAGAGGGAAGAACTCTGTTCCCCTGGATGTTGATAGGGATGTCTTTATTGAACACCCGTGGTGTTACTGGGCACTTTATATTCATTTTGCATTTACTACTCAACAACCACCTTGAAGATAAAATATTTTTATCTCTAGTTCAGAAAGAAGGAAACCAGAATTTCTGAGAGATTACGCAACTTGCTCAAGGTCACACAATTTAGAAGTATGTCTGATTCCAAACTTATGTATGCCTGACTCCAATTCATGGTCATCTTATTGCAAGTTAGGGTAGAGATTGTCATTCATCTTAGCAGACAAATAACATCTGTACTTCCTACATCCACTGGTTCTCTCGAACCATAGAAGGAAATTTAAACTCAGAGGAGTGATATAATTAAGAAGACCTTTCAGTTCATTGCCACTTACAGCATTCTGAGGGGTTATGAATCCAGTTCTTCAGCCACAAGTTAACCTGTGTGCTCACGAAAGGGATTTCTTTATTCCTTGCTTTGTCTCTTCCTTTAGAACCATGGTCTCTGGAGTGTGATGTGAAAGACAACCCATTAGCATGTGGGAATAAAATACCAGGCCAGAAGAGGAGGTTTCCAGGCTCTTAAGGCTTGGCCTGGAAACCAGCATTCTATATTCTGTTGGTCAGATGTTCACAGCACTCATTCGGACTCAAGAGGAGGAGGGAGGCCCCACCTCTAGATAGAAGCAGTGTCACAGAACGTCTTGCAGAGAACCATTTGTTGGAGCTACGTGCTGTGCTTCTGTTCTCCACCACCTCCATGCATTGGCTGGAGCAACTGACCCTCTGACCACTTCAGGTCATTTTAAAAAGATGTATCCCAAGCTGTTGGAGCTAAAGATGTAAGCTATCCCTTGAATTTAGCAATTTTCAGCTATGAACCAAACAGAAAACTTAATGGTGTGATGAAGGTAGGGTCCCTAGAGTTTTTGGTCTATCTCATGATACTGGAAAAAACAGGTACAGATTATGTGTCCCCAAGTCTTCTGAAACATGTAGTGATCCCTGCTGAGCAGAGCATTCTACTTCTATGAATTAACATCATAGTAACAGGTAGCAGATTCTTTGCAGACAGAGTCCTGACTAGGATGTTCAGGTTGGTTAGAATGTAGAGTCCACTGGATGGAGTGATGAGTGATGATGAGAGAGCTAGAGGGACAGATCATGGGGAACCTTTGTATTAGCTTGCAAGGGCTGCTGTAACAAAGTACCACAAACCGCAGATTACACAACAGAAAATTACTGTCTCATGGTTCTGGATGCTACAAGGCCAGGATCACGGTGTTGGCAGGGTTGGGTCCTTGTGAGGGCCATGAGGGAGGATCTGTTCCCTGCCTCCTGCCCAGCTCTTGTATTGGCAATCTTTGGCATTCCTTGCCTTGTAGAAGTGTCACTCCAATCTCTGCCTTTGTCATCACATGGCATTTCCCCTTGTGTATGCATCTGTCCCCAAATTTCTTCTTTTGGTAAGGACACCAGTCATATTGGATTAGAGCTCACCCTGTTGACCTCATTGTAACTTGATTACCTCCCTAAACCCCTATCTTCCAATGAGGTCACATTCTGAGGTACTGGGGGTTAGGATTTCAACATATGGATTATTGGGGGCGTGGGGGAGAATTCAACCCATAGCAGCCTTGTAAACCAGCAGGGGAATTTAAACTTTGTCATCAGAGCTTTTATTAAGATTATGTAAGATAATGTTTATGAAAGCACTTCACAAACTGTGAAGTACAACACAGATGTGAGCTATTGCTATTGTAATTGCTATGTATTTAAGTTTCTCAGCCTATTTCTTCCAATTTTCCTCTGATTTTTGGACATTGCAGAGCAGGCTGGTGCTCTCTGGAAAATGTGAAGAAGGCAAAAATGCTTCTGCTACTATAGGATTTTTGAGAGAGAGAGAGAGAATGCTGCCTTTAGCATATTCTTTTAAGAATTAGGATCTACTAATTAATTTCTGATTTTCTAAGGGAATTCAAGAAACTTCCTCCAGAATTTTTATTGGACTTATTAAGACTCACTCTTATACTCAAGGCCACTGGGCTTATGTATGAAATTGAAATGTTCTGTTAAAGGAAATCTAGCAGCTTCCATTCTCTCCTTAAATGAAAAAGCCTGAGGACCACCTTTTTTGTAATGTCAGATTGAAAATATAGGAAAGGGTTTATATTAAAAGAAGCAGCAAAGAGGATAGTGCTATAGTAGACTAAGAATTAAGAATATATTAGCCCTAATCTGAAGGGGTATGTGCACCCCAATGTTTATAGCAGCAATGTCCACAATAGCTAAACTGTGGAAAGAGCCAAAATGTCCATCAACAGATGAATGGATAAAGAAGATGTGGTATATAAATACAATGGAATATTATGCAACCATCAAAAGGAATGAGATCTTGCCATTTGCAATGACGTGGATGGAACTGGAGTGTGTTATGCTGAGTGAAATAAGTCAATCAGAGAAAGACATGTATCATATGACCTCACTGATATGAGGAATTCTTAATCTGAGGAAACAAACTGAGTATTGCTGGTGTGGTGGGGAGTGGGAGGGATGGGGTGGCTGGGTGATAGATATTGGGGAAGGTATGTGCTATGGTGAGCGCTGTGAATTGTGCAAGACTGTTGCATCACAGATCTGTACCTCTGAAACAAATAATACGATATATGTTAAGAAAAAAAAGAAGATAAGAGGGGAAGAATGAAGGGGGGTAAATCGGAGGGGGAGACGAACCATGAGAGACGATGGACTCTGAAAAACAAACTGAGGGTTCTAGAGGGGAGGGGAGTGGGGGGATGCGTTAGCCTGGTGATGGGTATTAAAGAGGGCATGTTCTGCATGGAGCACTGGGTTTTATGCACAAACAATGAATCATGGAACACTACATCACAAAAAAACAAAACAAAACAAAACAAAACTTAGGGACGCCTGGGTGGCTCAGTCGGTTAAGTGTCTGCCTTTGGTTCAGGTCATGATCCTGGAGTCCTGGGGTTGAGCCCCACATCGGGCTCCCTGCTCGGCGGGGACCCTGCTTCTCTCTCTGCCTGCCGCTCCCCCTGCTTGTGCGCACACTCTCTCTGTGACAAATAAATTAATAAAATCTTTAAAAAGAAACAAACAAAAGAATATATTAGCCCTACTTTCTATGCCTTTCTAAGATATAAACAAGATTAATTTTAAAGTGATTTCTTTTTCTTTGCCTGTATAATATTTTTTTGGGAGCAATCTTGTTTGCTTTGAAAACTATCACCACCGGGTGTCTTAGAAATTTCTTGATTGTTTTTTCATCTGCTTATAGCCCACCAGTCCTCCACCCTAGCCTCTTATATTTTCACAGTAGAAGATCCAAATTCATCAAACAGGTGGAGAACACCCATAAAACAGAGCAAATAGCATTATAGGAAACAAGACACTCATCCATTCTATATAGATTTGTTGCTCTGTTTAGGTTCATAATGCCTTTATTACTCAATAGATTTGTTGTGGTTCATAAAACCACATAAATTACAAGATTAAATAACAACTGAAGTAACAAGGCCCAGGGAGGGAAAATGGGGGTTGAAATTATAAACTAGGTGTAGGTTTAATATAGTGAAATGCATAGCACAGGGTCATGTGTCCTTGCTGGAGCTCCCTTCCGATGCTCCCAGCTTCTCAGAGGTCATGGCATTCATCACAAAGTGGCTGGACTTTCTAAGATAATAAAGCTAATGAGTTCTTCATTGGATCAGCTTCCCTGTTTCCTGGCCTACAGAGAGATTTCTCCCGAAGATGGGCACGGCCAATAGATAAGTAGCAGGTGCCATGTGGTTGGCTGACAGTATAATACTAAGGCCTAATTTAAAAAAAAGCAGGAGCTATAAAAATATAGTGCAAATCAAAACTTTCTGATGGCCTAACTCTATCAAAGTTTTAACTAAGAATATCCAGAGCAGTGTTTCTGAATCTTTTTGGAGTTATGGACTCCTTCAGTAAGAAGAATAATGGCAATACAAACTGAGCACCTACCATGGTCGGGCATTGTTTGAAGTGGCTCACCCAGATACCTGAGATTAGCTTGTTAATTCTGCACAGCAACCCCAAGCATAGGTACTACTATTATCCTCCTATTACAGATTAGGTATTTGAGGCCCTGAAAGATAAGTAACTCGCCCAAAGACACACAGTAGGGGAAGTAGGTATAATTTAGGCAGTCTGATTTCAGCCTGCCCTTAACCACCATACAGAACTGCCTGTAACAAGCCCTTTGATAACCTGGTGAAAATCGTCACTCTGTCTCTCTAGAAAAATACATGCATGGACATAAACACAAAAATGCACACCTCATCTTTACGGTGTTCACATATTCCCTGAATTTCCCCCAAATACAAATACAGTAAAAGCTCCCACTTGAGAAGACTGAATGATGACTGTCATTCAAATATTTTCAGGAATATTTGTCTCATTAGGACTTTGTAACTGGGGAGCAGAAAGCCGAGGGCTCTGGTCAATGTCAGGCCTCGTGAAACAGACATGCTAAGTTGCAGATTGACACGTCCATGAGCATTTACAGTCAGGTAAGATAGGGGGAAGGCGAGAGTTCTCTCAGGAAAGTTGACGATGGTTGTTGAGTGGGTGGTCATTCTTGCTCCATAAGTGGACATAATTGGTCCAGGAATACCTGCATCAACATGCTCAGTGTCTTCCTCAATGCATGGATGAATGAGTAATTGAGGCCTGGCACTTTTTTTGCCAACATAATCATTTTAGCCAGGAAATATTGCTCCAGTAGCACAAAGTGGCCATAAGAAAATTTTAAGAAACCAGCCACAGTGTATCTTCCTTTTAAATGGTGCTATTTCCTGGCAACCTCCCTAGATAACTGTTTCTAAATTGGGCCCCCAGGTATCTGATTGACTTGACCTATTGCATAAAATTAGTGCATATGAGCATTCAAGGTTGGGGGACATCTGACAGTGATGATGGGTTTGGGCTTTAAAATAGTTGACCTGATGCTATCGTTTCTTCTATTCTCAATTATCTTTTGAAGCCATGTCTCCTGACAATAAAACTAAGAACAGAGGAGAAACTTACCTTTTTTCTTATTAGTGCCATGGAAGTCAACCAAAGGCAGTGTGCAATCATTGGGCTACCACCAGAAAAGAGGTGGGTGGGAAACACATCACAGGAATGTAAAATGCTAGGAGACTGAGCAGACTTCTGACTCTGACCCTTGAAGTGGCTTGTGAAGCAGATTCTGAATAAGCATTAGTAACCATGAAGTGATATTGAGCTCAGAGAGTTTTCCAAAAATAATAATGCTGGTTATAGCTAACTGTGTGACAGGTGCTCTTCTAAGACCTTTGCATGGATAATTTAATTTATTCTGCACACCCCATGAAGTAAGGACTATTATTACCAACCCTATGTTACAGATAAAGGAACTGAAGCCCATTCCACAAAGTGGGCGAGCATTTTATGCCAGTCAGATTTCCCTACAAGATGATCGAGGGCACTTTTCCATGT
This sequence comes from Zalophus californianus, assembly GCF_009762305.2. Taxonomy (NCBI): domain Eukaryota; kingdom Metazoa; phylum Chordata; class Mammalia; order Carnivora; family Otariidae; genus Zalophus; species Zalophus californianus. The sequence continues at coordinate 118,293,276 of NC_045603.1, read as the reverse complement.
GGAAAATCTGGATTACAGTTGACTCATTAATCTAAGAAGTAAGATTATCAAGAAGAAAAATCATAAAGTTTAGGAGGGATATTTCATAGAAGAGTGGACTTATAATTTGGGGTGAGAAGCAATGGCCCTAATAAAAAAATAAGATGGGGGCACCTGGGTGGCTCAGTCAGTTAAGTGTCTGCCTTTGGCTTGGGTCATGATCCCAGGGTGATGGGATTGAGCCCCACGCTGGGATCCCTACGAGGGTGGGGAGTCTGTTTCTCCCTCTCCCTCTCCATCTGTCTCTCCCCATCTCATGTGCATGTGCTCTCTCTCTCTCTCTCTCTCTCTCAAATAAATAAATTATAAAAATCTAAAAAAAAAAAAATGAGACGGGCCATGAATGTCTTGTAGTGATGCTGTCATACACCACCCATGTCTCCCCCACCCCCTTTCAGGCCCAAAGCTTGCATTTTCCCAGCTGCTTGGTGTGTCACTGCCAATGGCTCAGAACTGAGTCAATCCCCAAGCATTGCCAAGGTTGTACCCTATCACCAAGGACAGCCAACATCTGAAGACTGGCCAAGGCAGAGGTGCAGGAACCCAGCCCCCTTTTGAAACTGAATGGCCATTCACTTCCAACCTCTCCTTATCCTGGTGTCTTCACTCCCCATAAAGGTGCTACTCCCATGGGCACTCTCCAGTAAACATCACACAGACACATTTTAATCTCAGAATCTGCTTCTCGGGGAACCTAACCTATGACATCTGTCTTGTTTACAATATTCCCTTCTTCAATTTTAGATCAATGAAAGATTGCTCCCTCATTTCACATAGGATGTCTACTAAATCAGTTTTTTATGGATAAATTTATTTTTCTTGTATTCCACTGCTTTGTGGAAGAAATACATCTTCAATTGCAGCTTAATAAGACTACCATGAGAATACTATGATTTTACTTGGTGATTTGTACACGCGCGCACACACACACACACACCCCTAAAGGACCAAGACAGTGATACAGATTCATACAAATATATGTGTGTGTATATAAAATGAAAATTATTATATATAACTTCATGAACTAGTGATATAAACATGGACAAAAATATAGACATAAAAATAAAAATGGTTTGCAAACACAAAATCATTGTGTGTGGCTCTATAGACATATAGATGTAAATATAAACAGAACGTTGATTTATAAACAAGAATATAGCCAAGGATATAGATATGGCTTTTTGTTGTTGGCCCATACTCCTTTTTCTCTTCACTGCTGGTACTTCACCTTTATTAGGAGAACAGGTGAAGTGAAACTGTTCAAATATGGCTTAAATCAACTGCTGGGATACTTCAGAGAAGGGTATAATTATATGCGGTAGATACGCTGCAAAATCCTGCAGGGCAGTGAGTAAATCTTCCTGAACCCCTTGTCAAGTGGCTTGCTTTCTGTAGAGGTAAGTGTGATAGGGAGTTGGGTGAGAGGTGCCATTAAACATTCTGAATTTCTTTTCTTTGTGTGACTGCAGGCCAGAGGAACCGGTCATTCGATGCTTTGTCTTTGTTAACATGACACACAACCAGATTTCTTGCCTATATGAATAAATGTTGGCCTTTTCACTTAGGCAAACTTTAAAAAAAAATTTTAAACAGAGACTATGTGCTTGGGCACATGAACACAACTCTTGTCCTTGGTGCTCCTGTCATTCGGCTTTGTGCTCTGTATTACTTTTCCAGGGCAGTGCTGCAGGTATCCACCCTCGCCAGTGTGCCCTGAACTGATGGTATGTGTTGGGAGGTAGCTGTCTGGACGCAAGTGTGTAGTCTCAGACCGTGGACCAGATAATGTCATTCCCATTAGTCCTCTAGTCAACTAACCAATCCTCATGTATTGAATGAAACCTCCGTTTGAACTCAAGACTGGGGCCTTGAAAGAAGACACTGTAAGGCAAATAATTTTAGTTAAATCTCTGATCATCTGGGGGTGCCTGGGTGGCACAGTTGGTTGAGCATCTGACTCTTGGCTTTGGCTGGGGTGGTGATCTCAGGGTCGTGAGTTCAAGGCCCCTGTCTAGCTCCACGTTCAGCGTGGGGTCTGCTTGAGATGCTCTCCCTCCCTCTCCCTCTGCCCTTCCTGCTTGTGCTCTCTCTCTCTCTCTCTCTCTCTAAAATAAATAAATAAATCTTTAAAAAAATCTCTAGTCATCTGATCAGATGGAATTCACCATCTTGGGAATTCCTAAGATTTTCAACCCAGAGGTGCCCGAGAGTGGATCGAAGTGTGTGTGTGTGTGTGTGTGTGTGTGTGTGTGTGTGTGTGTGTGTGTGTGTGTAAGAAGAGTGAGAAGGGATGGAATGGAAATGTGTGTTGAAAAGAATCTTGTCATTGATGAGTTATACCACAATATTCCCCCAGGTAAAGAGCATGCATATCTAAGTGCAAATTAAAAGTGTTGGATAAACAGGTCCAAATAGGAAAATAAATAAGAAATGAATGATAAATGGGAATAATTTTTTTTACACAAAATTGACTCTACTTTTAAGTAATAGCATAAAACTGGAGCCCAGTCAGTAATTTTTCATCTCTTCAGATTCTGCTCTAATTACTAAAACTCTTGTTTACCTTCTGTTGACCTTCTATTTTAACATTCGTCAGCCTTCCTAAGAATACCATTCTGCATTCTTATGAATCATGCTATGAAAAAAATTCTCAAAACAAACATCTGGGTGTTTTTGGTTTTTTTTTTTTTTTTTTTTAGTATTCACATTTCATATTCTATTACTTTCCTCTGTCATCTCTTCTAGGAAGAATGATTTTTTGCTGGTCTAGTTGAATCTTCTTAGGTTTGAACCAACCGTCTTTACTCTTTTGAATGAGTTTAATTTGCACTGCTACTTTTTCTTTTTGCCGACTCTTTGAAGATTGCAATCAACTCCTTTTTGGCCCTCACTGTACATTTTCAAGTTATTGATTCACTTGCTATGTGGTATATAAATGAAGCTTACAAATGCAATTTCTTTGGTTCCTGAGGTGTTTTTTCCCCCCTTCAGTTCTCTGATGTCCCAGCATTTCTAACTCCACAGTCACAACATCTTGGCCCATTAGCAGCTAGGATTTGTTTGGACACAGTGAACTATATTTCCTTGCTCTAATGAAGCACACAAAATATAACTGCTATCTCCTCAGCAGGCTGCCCTTTCTAAGGAGGGCAGAATGAATATTCCCTGAGAACAGGGAGCTCAGCCCTGAGAACTTAATGAACTCCAAGGTACTGTCTTCATGGGACGATTGCATCTGAATGAAACTCAGCAACTCACTTTGGCTGGGTCAGCTGCTCCTGTCAGCTCACCACCTTCCTGGCCTTTTGAACGGACACTCTCACTGTCCTGTTTGGATTTTGTTTAGTTTTGCTGCATTGGTGACCTTGATGACATAGTCAGCTTTCTTTTAAACCCCAATTTATATTTTCTGGAATAGAAGATTAACAGAGTTTGAAAGTTCACAGTCTCAATGAAGGTAACAAAATATCATTATTTGAAATAGAAATTGGACCTACAAGCCACCCTTCAGTGACATTTCTTAAAGATGTGATGTTACATGGAATATTGGGGAATGAACTCTGGGTTATTATTGCTGAAGTAGGGGGTGTGGGAGTTAGAGATATGATTGCAGGTGAAGTTTGGGAGCCAAAATCCTCCCTGGATGTGGAGTTTTAAAAATAGACAGAAAAAGAGGTTGACTTTATTCTTCAAGCAAATACGTACCCATTAAAGGCAATGTGATCACATTGTGTTTAGAAAGCTAGGATGAATATGATGGAGTTGATGTGAAACAGCTTCCTGGCCTTTCACTTCAACACACGGGAATCTCAGGAAAATATAAAAAAATGTAAATAACTAGCCCAGGTTCAAAATCAAGAAATGGAAATCCTGAGCTGTCAGAAATAAAGAACTCAAAGCCAGATCAGTGAGCAGGAACTGAAGCTTAAATGGGCCATGAGAGAAAGCAATAACGATGTAGGCCTTAACTGTTGTCAACTGAAGTTTTAAGTCCCGTGGAGAGGTAGGTCAGGCCACGGTCTCAGATCTAAGCTACATGTACCAAACCAGGAATCACAAAGGGCTGCCTAGCCCATTAAAAAAGGACTAAGAAAACTGTACACAGGCTCAGAGAATTTGTGACAAATCTTGCTGTACATCGGGGGGCACAGAGAAAAATATCACCCAAGAAAACTGAGAACTCCAGGCTATTGTTATTACAGATTTACACTATTCATGGGGTAGAGAACCCAATATTGAGAAAGTAACATGAAAACTTCTAGAGGAGGAGGAATTAGTAGACCTTTGGCAGAGGTTTCCACAACCATCACATTGGTATTCTTCCCAACAGAACTCTGATGGAAAACAACTCCCACTGAAAATGAGCTCATAAAAAGTATAAACCATACAAGTAACAAAGTGCTTCAGAGAGAACTAGAAGACCCAACAAATGGGACAATGTAAGCTCTAAAAACTAGAAATGATAAAATAACCAGGAACATCAGTATAAATATATTTAGAACGTTCAAAGAAATAAAGGAAATCAGAAACACCATAGGGCAAGTACGGAACTATATACAAGTAGGCTTATTTGAAAATAACCAATAGACTTTCTAAAATTTGAACTGTAGCCATTTCAGTAAAAATGGGTTGCATAATCAAAAAAGATACAAAAAAGGGGTGAACAGGGATATTAATTGGAGGAAATCATGGAGAAATTCAGTGCAGAAAGACAGAGATGAAAAATATATAATAGAAGTTTAGAGAAATGGTGGTCTCATTGAGAAAAATCAACACACATTTAATACATGTACTGGAGGAGAGAAAATAAAGAATGAGAAAGAAGCAATATTCAAAGTAGGAGTGGTAAGAATGTTCCAGATTTAAAGTGAAGGAGCACTGAATATGGAGAGCGGATAATAAAATAAAAATATAAACCCACACAAGTCCCATGACTGTGAAATACAGAACATCAATAGCATAAAGAGAATTTTATAAAGCTCTAGAGAGAAAAGTAAACATTTAACAAGGAAGGGCAGTTAGAATAACAGGACACTTTGCATCTGCAATAAGACATGTCATAAAACAATGAAATAATGTCTTCAAAGTGCAGAGGAAAAATAATTGTCGGCTTAGAATAATATGCCCAGATAAATTATTTAATAGTGATGGTAAAATAAAGATAATTTCTGACTTACAAAGGAAAAAGCATTTACTTCTCTCACGCCACAGTTGAAAGATATCATTCAGAAAGAAGGAAATTAAATTCAAAAAAAATGGTGAATGAGGAATTTTATAAACAGGCATGCAAATAAAGTAATATTTAAAACATCTAATTATGGTGATTTAACAAAAAAGGTAGACATTGAACAGTAATAACATAAGATGTTGGGGATGGACAGAGAATCAAGTCCTTTGTTACTCAGAAGGAGATTTAGAGACACAGGTTAAATATAGACATACAAAGATTAAGATTACATGTGAAAACTTTAAAGGTAAATATTATAAGAAGTGGAATGTATAAATTTGGGAAACAAGATTGTAGCAGAAAAATAAGGAATAAAAAAATTAATTCAACAAAAGTGGGCTAAGAAGGTGGAAAGAAAAGAAAGAAAAAGCAAGGTAAGTTCAAAACACAAAATGGCACAGTAAGGCTAAATGTGTAAGCAATCACAGTAACTATAAGTACTTTAAGCAGACTTTGTAAAAGATAAAATCTCTCAGAAAGAATTACAAATTATTAGGACTTTAAAAGGTCACTAAATTGAAGTTCAGTATACAAAAACTGTATTTATATAATACATAATGGCAACAAAATACATTTTGCAAGATAATATAGACAATGGTTGCTAGGAAGAGGACAGAGTAGGGAGCACCGAGAATGTCTCCCCACCTGGACAACAAACTACACTGGCAGGATCTGTCTAATGTAACTATTTTGGGACTCTGGAGTCTGTGGAAGGCTTACAACTTCCAGGGGAAGTTGAGTGATAAAATTTGGTCAATTTTGATCAATTTCAGCTCTTGGCACAGTAGCAGCTACCTACCCGACGGCAGTCATGTGTTCCACGAGCAGCTTGCTTCCAGCTTGTGGCAGCCAGTATGGGTGGAAAGGACCCTTCCTTCAAATATCAGGGATCTGTGCTATGATGCTAATTGTTGCTTCTTATCTCAGAGATATAAATAAAGAGGCAGGCAGTCATTGTTGTTGTATCTCCTCTCATTGTTGCAAGCCCTTCCTCTCTGGCCCAAGTGATTTCCAGGGGGTTTAAAGGAGCAGATCCTTTTTATTCCCCTTCCCTTTGTTTTTCTCTTTTTCCCCTTTTGGGAGTCAGACACTGAAGACTAAGACATTCAAAAGTAACTGCATATAGAGAGGAAATTAGAAAGTCACTGTGCTTGCCCATGGAAAGGCATAGACTCAGAAAAGACCTGAGAAGACCTTAAATTTCATCTCTGGCTAATCCTCAGCACAGAGACAACCTACAAAAAACAAACACAATAATCAAAAAACAGCAAACCCTGAAGAAGTTTACCCTTGACTGATAAGATGATTTCTAGATTTACCATATTATTAGGTATAGATGTCCAGTTTTTAACAAAAAAAAAAATCACAAGACATACAAAGAAACAGCTAAGTATGGCCTATTCAAAAGAAAACAAAAAGATTAATGAACACTATACCTGAAAAAGACCTGATAATGGATCTACTAGGAAAGACTTTAAAACAATTGTCTTAAGGAGGCTAAAGATCTAAAAGAAGATGTGGACAAAGCCAAGAAAATGATGTGTGAACAAAATGGAAATGTCAATAAAGAGAAAACTTAGAAAGAAACTGAAAAGAATTCTGAAGCTGAACAGTACAATAACTGAAATGAAAATTTCACTCGAGGAAATGAAAGGCAGATGTGAGCAGGCAGAAGAAGGAATCAGCAACTTGAAGATAAGAATGGAAATGATCGGGGCACCTGGATGGCTCAGTCACTGGGCGTCTGCCTTCTGCTCAGGTCATGATCCCAGGGCCCTGGGATCGAGCCCCGCATCAGGCTCCCTTCTCCGTGGGAAGCCTGCTTCTCCCTTTCCCACTCCCTCTGCTTGTGTTTCCTCTCTTGCTGTCTCTCTCTCTATCGGGTGAATAAATAAAATCTTAAAAAAAAAAAAGAATGGAAATGATCAAATCTGAGGAATAGAAAAAAAATCAAAGAAAAGTGAATGGAACTGAAGGAACCCATAGAACACCATCAAGTGGACCAATATACACATTGTGGGAGTCCGAGAAGGAGAAGAGAGAGAGAAAGGGGCAGAGAGAATATTTGAAAAAAATAATGACTGAAAACATCCCAAATTTGACGAAATACATGAATATAAACATTCATATAAACTCACACTGAGACACATTTTAATCAAACTTTTAAAAGCCAAAGACAAAAAGGGGCACGTGGGTGACTTAGTCGGTTAAGTGTCCGACTCTTGGTTTCGGCTCAGGTCATGATCTCAGGGTCGTGAGATCGAGCCCTGTGTTGAGCTCCACACTCAGCAGAGAGTCTGCTTGGGATTCTCTCCCTCTCCCTCTGCCCATCCCCCTGCTCTCCCTCTCTCTCTCTTACTCTCCCCCCTCTCTAAAAATAAATAAATAAATAAACAAATAAATAGGAAGGAAGAAAGGAAGAAAGAAAGAAAGGAAGAAAGAAAGGAAGGAAGGAAGGAAGAAAGAAAGAAAGAAAGAAAGAAAGAAAGAAAGAAAGAAAGAAAGAAAGAAGAAAGAAAGAAAGAAAGAAAGAAAGAAAGAAAGAAAGAAAGAAAGAAAGAAAGAAAGAAAGAAAGAAAATCTTAAAAAAAAAAGTGCCAATGACAGAGAGAGAATCTTGAAAGCAGCAAGAAAGAAGTGACTCATCACATACAAGGGATCCTCAATAAAATTATCAACAGAGTTCTTTTCCTCAGAAATCTGGAGGCCAGAGGCAGTGGGCCAATATATTTGAAGTGCTAAAAGAAACAACTACGAACCCAGAATCCCTTATCTTGCATAACTGTCCTTCAGAAGTGAAGAAAAAAAATGAAAACATTCCCAGATAAGCAAAAACTAAGGGATTTCACTACCATTAGAGTGCCCTACAAGAAATGCTAAAGAAGTATTACCAGTTGGAATGAAAAGACACTAGACAAAACCTCAAAGCCATATGAAGAAATAAAGATCCCGTAGAGGTAAACACAAAAAAGGTAAAGGCTACACAAAGGTAAAAACTCACTAGTATTGTAACAGTGGTTTGCAACTCTACTTTTCGTTTTCTACATGATTTAGGAGATTAATATATTTTTTTAAAGAAATGTTTCTAAAGTAGTTTCTTCTCTCTTTGGGACCTGACAAATTACACAAATATTTCTGCTTTGTCAGGTTCCTCTGAATCTGTTTATTCCTTCAGCTTAGCTCTCGAATTCCACTGAATTCTACTCCCCACCAAACTCATATCTCTGCCTTCAACTCTTAGGAATGTCCCTGTTTCTTCTCCCTGGCCTCACTGTATTATAAAATTCTACTTCTTAGCCACCCCTTACATGTGCTATTCTCTTTTTCACTCCCTCTCACTTAGGCGAAACTTATTCTTATTCTTTGTGAACAAAGTTGTTCTGAACTTTTACGCTTTCTTCAGAAATTATTTATTACAATTTTCATCAATAACTTTCTCCAACCTTTCCTATTAATGACACTGGTCTCCTCTTCTCCTTTCTGTGCATGAAGCTCTGAAAGGTGATTCTAGCCACATTTAGTTGCTAATGATGAATCTTGATTTCAAATTCATCTTCCCCCATATTTCAGTTTACAGTTTCTTCTGGAAAATACAGATCCATTTAATAATATCATTGTTATATTTTACATGTCTAATCTGAAAAACCAAAAGCTCTCTATGTGGAGATATTTGAACAACATTGTGAATATAATTAATACCACAGAGTCATACACTTAAAATAGTTAAAATTGTAAATTTTGTATTATGTATATTTTATTACAATAAAAAATACAAAAAGGTAAAAAAAGCCAGTTTACAATAGTATCAAAAAAATTCAAATACCAAGGAATAAGTCTAATAAAGGTATGCTCAACATTCACTTAGAAAACTATTAAACATTATTTAGAAAAGTTAAAGAAAAACTAAATAAATGAAAAGCCATTTCAAGTTCATGGATTTGAAAACTCAATATTGTACAGAAGTGAGAACTTCCTCAACTGATTTATAGATTCAGTGAAATACCAAATAATAATCCTAGTAAGTATTTTTATGGAAATGGAATTAACTGATTTCAAAAGTTATATAAAAATGCAAATGGAAAAGGATATATAAGACAATTTTGAAGAACAAATTTGGAGAACTAATAATACTAGATATCAAGACTTTTTATAAAGTTACAGTAAATGAAAGAGCTTGATGTTGGCACAACATAGATAAATAGACTAATGTACAAAAAAGAGAGTCAGGAACAGATTCTATATATCAGTCACCTGATCTGCAACAAAGGTGCTGCTTCACTGTAGTGCAGTAAAGATGCACCTGTCTTTATGGAAAAATAGACATTGATCCCTATTCATACCATATGCCAAAATGAATTTGAAGTCAATCATATATCTACATAGTACAAGAATAAAATTTCTTGAAGAAAACAGCCTGATGATATAGATGAAAATTTTTTGAGCAGGGTACAGAAAAACAGCATAAGGAAAGATGGATTAGATGTCATTAAAATTAAGAATTTCTGTTTACTCTTATGATTAAGAAAATAAAAAGTGTGGAAGATGTTTATAATTCATGTATTTCTTAAATGTTTAATATCTAAAATGTATCAAGAACACCCACAAATCAGTATGAAAAGGAAAACAACCCAATAAGTGCTGAGCAGAAACTAGAACAGGCACTTTGCTAAAGAAGATCAACATGGCCAATAAGTATACAAAAAAGTGTTTAATATAATTTATCAGGGAAATAAATAGACCCACCATAATGGCTTTTTAAAAGGGGAGGGGTAATGCCAAATATTGGTTATGATGAAGAGCAACTAGAACTTTCATTTACTACTGTTGGGATTGTAAAGGTAGAAACTGGAGGTATCTGCTAACACTGAACATGCATAGACTTAATGACACACCAGTTCCATTCTAGGTCTATGCTCACCAGAATTACATACATATACGTTTCAAAAGACATGTATAAGAATATTCATGGCAAAATTATTACTTATAGTTCAAATTGGGAACAACCCAAATGTCCACCATGGAGTATATACATAAAATGGAACACTATACAGCAATGAAAAATAGCTACTATCTACTACACTTAGCAGCATGGATAAAACTCACAGATGTGTTGAATGAAAGAAGTCAAATACAAAAGAGAACACATACACTTTATTAATTTATTTCCACTCAGGTAGCATTAAAAAATAGGCAAAATTTGTCTGTAGTTGATAGAAGTTAAAATAGTGGTGATAGCATGGATTAGAGTTAATCATGTAAACTTGAAAGCAAAGGGGTTGATTTTATTTGTGAATCTTTCATTGCATTTAGCACAGGCCATAGTAAGAGCTTGTTATAGGACTGATGGATGAAATAATGAGAATAATTAGTCTTGCTCCCTTGGTTTTTTAAATCAGTTTTATTGAGATATAGTTCACATATCATATGATTTACTCATTTAAAGTTTAGAGAAATATACAGAAGGAATTGTTGATTCATCATATTGTATGAGGTACAGTGTTATACACGAGACTAATATAACATTGTATATTAATTATACTTGAATAAAAAAATTTAAAATATTAAAAACAGTTAAAAATTAAACGTTGTAGTTAAGAAAAACAAAAACCAAAAAAGTAAAGTGCCCAATTCAGTGGTTCTTAATATATTTACAAAATTGTGTAACCATCACCGTCATCACTCTTAGAACTTTTTCATTACTCCCAAAAGAAACCCATACCCGTTTGCTCTCACTTCCCCCAACACCCCTTCCCTCCATCCACCTTCCACCATAGTCTTATTAACCACCAACCTACTTCCCATCTCTCTAGATTTGCCTATTCTCGATATTTTGTATGGATAGACTCATGCAATATATAGTTCTTTAAGACTGACTTCTTTCACTTAGCATAATGTTATTGAGATTTACCCCTTTTGTAGCATGGATCATTACTTAATTTCTTTTTATTGTCAAGTACATCATTACATGACTATATCACATTTTATTTATCCATTCATCAGTTGATGAATAATTGGGTTGTTTCCCAATTACTCATTCATGAATAATGTTGTTATGAATAATGCTATTATGAACATTCATGTATGAATAATGCTGTTATGAACATTCATGTACAAGTTCTTGTGTGGACTTATGTTTTTATTTCTCTTGGGTAGATACCCCGGAGGGGAATTGCTGGGCATTGCTGGGCCAGATGGTAACTTAACTGCTAAAGCATTTGAGGAATTGCCAGATTGTTTTCTAAAGTAGCTTTACTACTTTACATTCCCAACAGCAGTGTATGAGGCTTCCAATTTCTTTGCACCCTCCCCAATATTTGCTATTATCTGACTTTTTGATTATAGCATCCTAGTGGGTGTGAAGTGGTATCTCATTGTGGTTTGGGTTTGTATTTCCTTGATGACTAATCATGTGCATATATTTTCATGTGCCTATCACACATTTATATATCTTCTTTGGACAACTCAGTTTCTTGGGCTGTTTTAAAAATTGGGCTTTTATTAATGAGCTTCAATAGTTATTTATATATTCTAGATACAATTCCCTTATGAGACATGATTTGCAAAAATTTCCTCCCATCCTGTGGGATGTCTTTGCACTTTCTTGATGGTATCCTTTGAAGCACAAAATATTGCTGATGTTTATTTTTTCATTTATCGCTGGTGCTTTTGGTGTTATATCTAAAAAATTTTGCCTAATCCAAGTTAATTCTCCTTTGATTTTTTAAGAAATAACTTTTATTACTTTTGGCTACTTTTTAAAAAAAGATTTTGTTTATTTATTTTTGAGAGAGAGAGAACACACCAGTGCCTGAGCAGGGGGAGGAGCAAAGGGAGAGGGAGAGGAAAAAAAAGATAGTACGAAGGGAAAAATGAAGGGGGGAATCAGAGGGGGAGATGAACCATGACAGACTATGGACTCTGAGAAACAAACTGAGGGTTCTAGAGGGGAGGGGGGTGGGGGGATGGGTTAGCCTGGTGATGGGTATTAAAGAGGGCACGTATTGAATGGAGCACTGGGTGTTATATGCAAACAATGAATCATGGAAGACTACATCAAAAACTAAAGATGTACTGTATGGTGATTAACATAACAATAAAAAATCTCCAGCAGAGTCTGTGCTGAACCCAACATGAGGCCCCATCTCACAGCCCTGAGATCATGACCTGAGCTGAAATCAAGAGTTGAACGCTTAAGTGACTGAGCCACCCAGGCACCCCACTTTTTGGTTACTTTTATACTTTTTTGTTTTTGTTTAATTAGTTTTTTTTAAATGCATGTGAACCTTGTCCTTTTCCCTCTCTGTAATAATTTTTGGAAAAGGTCTTCATGCATACAATAGTTTGTATGTTTTTGTATATTTTCCCACTTAAAATTTTGTAGTGAATGTTTTCCCATATCATTAAAAATATTTGGAAGGAGCACATAAATGGCTGTAAATCCTGCTATGTAAATTATACATTATAATGTATTTAATCATTTCCATATTCTTACACATTTATAAACTACTTTCAATGTTGTGGTATTTCTATAAAGAGTTAGAAAACATGCATATAAATATACCTTGGTGTAAATATCTATTTCTTTCCCTAGAATAGATTCTAGTTAAGAGATGGAGTTACTGGGGCAAAGGGCATGAACATCATTTTTTAGACTGAATGCAAATTGCTCTCCAGAAAGTTGTGTCCATTTACCCTCTCCTAGTCAGTTCCTGCTTCATTGTATCTTCATCAGTATGAGTGTTATTTTTAAAAATCAAGTGGTGACTATAGGATACTTCTTTTCTTTGCAGTCCCTTCCTTTATTTAAAGCTGAGAATGCAGCTGCCAATTCCAGTATGATGCAGTCCCCCTGGGAAGCCATAAATTCTGCCAAAGCTTTTATAATATTTCCATGACTTTTTGGTGACTTCACACTTCATTTAAAAAGGCATAAAACAATTACCAGGTCATTAGCAAGCACTTTTTTCAAGGAGTTTCAAAAAAGCTTTTCTAGAAATGGCTTGTGAGCTGGTGTTTTATTTTGGAGAGACAGGTGGAGGATGAGACAGGGATAGTTAACAAAAATGAACAATTTAAAGGCAAGTATTGGGTTATGGCAGGAATGAGTGGATCATCCTGCTCACTAGATCTGGGTGATTCTTCTCAAGGCAGGGGTACTAGTTTACTCTTATAATGAGAGGCCCTTAACAACATAGCCTCTAGGCAGGCAGATCCGTGTTTTAGAACCAGACACAACTATTTTCTGGCTGTTCGACCTTAACTGGCCTTAACTATATACAAAGCACTTAGCATAGCTAAGCACATACTACCTTCTCATAAATATTAGCTATTTTTGATTATTCTTCATCTCTGTATCCGCAAAAGGACAACAAGCACTGGAGATAGCTGATAACAGTACAATTATTTAATGAATAAATGAATAAGTTATGAAAAATCTAAAAAGAGTGTGTATGGAAGAAACCTTCCAATTTCCATATTATAGGCCACTCATAATCTCCATTCCAAATTTGAGCCATCTCACATTTGAAGCTTCCCTAGGCTATTACCCATTTAGGGTCTGTGGTGAGATTTTATTCTTAAATAAACCATTGTTTGTAGCCTGTTGTGTTTCTGTTCTTGCAGGGGTATGCATTGTGCTTTAGTTCTTCTATTTTAAATCATTTAACAGATAACACCAAAAAAAAAAAAATCACTTAGAGTCTGATTTAATCAAGAGGCACAGGATGAAGTGTGAAAAATACAGTGTTGTTCTGACCCTCGGCTTTATTGAGGACTGCAAAAAGGTATAAATTAAGTGACCTTTCCAGGTCAGGATTTTATGGCTCTGATAAATTCCCCAGGCTTAGCAGTTGTCAGTGAAGAACATGGAGTGAGAATATGAAGATCCTTTCTCCCAACCACATCTTTCCAATGAGTAGTGAGATAATGGATTTGAAAGTGCCTCGAGAAAAGTAGTTTTATAAATTTAAAACATGATTATTATAATGTAGATGATATAAGCACAACAGAAATTTGAAGAAGTTAGAATTGAGGCAAAGTCGTTTTTTTTTTTTTTTTAATCATAAGATCTTACAACTAAAGGGATTGTTAGGGGTTTTGTGGTCCCACTATCTTATTTCTATATATGAAAAAAGAGTAAAGTTACTTTGTCAAGATCACATTATTTAAAACTAAAGTCCTATTACTTTATATAAAAATAATGGATGGTAAGAATTAAAATTTACAATGTTCCTAAAAGATTATTATTTATCTTCACAATGCAAGAAAATGTAAACTTACGTTAATATAGTTTATTTATAATGAGTTTGAGTGCATTTTAAATGTTATTGTCCTAACGTAAATTTAAAAATCTGAAATGAGAAATTTCAATTATGAAGGCTTCCTTGGAATCGATCATTTCAGTGTTTTGCAAATGTTTTTGCTGCATAAGCCCCACAAAGTTTAAGTTCCCAGCCTCCACGCTTATGGTCAGTTAACTGAACGGCCTCTTCCTTTGGAGAACTGTTTATAAGGAGGGTATGGTATTTCCTGGAGTTAATTTACACTGGAATTAATAAAGGTTAATGAAATCTTTTGGGAACTCCTTTTTCCCATGGGATCCCATATTTAAAGTTAAGCTGCTGTTTCCCTTAAGCAAAAATTTAAGAAAGTGATTTCCCAGTAACAAGCATTCACATTACCTTCAGCTATAAAAGTACTGTATGCAAGGTATGGAGTGACATTTTTAATGTACAAAAGCAAACACTAAGTTGCAATTTTTTTTTTTTTTTTGCAAATATTGATCCTTAGGAGGAGCAGTTTCCCACACTCAGTTTTGGGTGGACTCTGTTTAAAATATAACTCTTTTTTTGTCCAGCTCTATTTGGAGGACCTGAAGGGGGGGGTGGGGGGTGAGAAATCTAAACCACTTTAGAGAGCTCTAGAAAAACTACATTTTACCATTGTAATTTGAAGGACAAATGGACAAATGATTGGAGGTTAAAGCTTTTGTATCACTTGTCATAACTGGAGAGGCCCTACTCAAGAGGGGAACACTGGAAATCATCCAGTTGGGCACTATTCTTTCTGCATCTGAGTGGGGCACTCACAGATTCTGGAAAGGAAGCATGAGCAAATAAAGGGAAATGGAAAAAAAAAAAAGATGACTGTGCTCTTCTCAGGCTACCACTTATACTGATCTCCCTGCTCTATGAACTTGAAATAATGAATGCTGCAGAGTATGTATTGCATAAGCGCTTGACATCAGATTATCTTGCATAGTTGGGAAGCAAGATGATTTTTTTCCCTTTGCAAAAAGACAGAGTACTTGTTCTTCCAAAGCAGTACTCTAAGACTATTACATAACACTCAATTTTAAATGATTTGAAATAATTTTAATTGGTACTTACCTGGGAGTCTATATCACTTTCATTTCACCAACTCCCCCAAAATGGCTTCAGGAATTGCTACTCAGCAGCAGCTGTGAAAGTATGATAAGACAGGATGATGTATACAAACGATTTCTTCTTCAGAAGAATTCATCCAGAAGAATTGTCAAATTATTTTTAAATGGCTGTAGTTCTTATTGAAACACTGCAAGAGAAGTTTAAAGCTTCACTTGCATTCTGTGACCTTGCTGTTTGGGAATCCTATGGTAGAATCGTGGGATATGTTTGAGCTGGGACATGCTTTGGGGACTATCTTTTATAAAGCATTCAGTTTTTTCAAATGAGATAGAGATCCAGAGAGGTTAGGTAACTTGAAGACTATAAAGTCAGTTCGGGCTAAAAGGAACCTTCAGAAATCCGAAAGATCACAGTCACTCATAGAATTGATTGTGAAGCAAATTGAAGGAGTTTTAGTTTCTTCAGTATTGACAGGGGGACATTGGAGATGGGAGCAAGAGAGAAAAGGAACCAGGTTGTTAGGAGAAAGAGTACTTCACTGATTTTGGTTACAATGTTAAAATAATACTAGTCTCATTTTGAGATAATATTTCAGCAGTTTTTTGGCTGATAATAATGTGGGTTTTTTATATGAAGTATGGGGGTCAACCTCTTATGCTCAACAGCTATCTGGGAAGGGCTTAAATGGACTGATTAGGTCCAATGTGGAAAATACTTTGTATTTATTTAAAACCTAAATTTTGAGTAACATAGTTTCCAGACCCCTCTTGGTAGTATCCCCAGCATGAGGACTAGGAAAGAAGAATCCAGTCTTAGTCTCTGTAGTTTGGATATGGACGCCAAGACACA
Source organism: Zalophus californianus (assembly GCF_009762305.2). Lineage (NCBI taxonomy): Eukaryota > Metazoa > Chordata > Mammalia > Carnivora > Otariidae > Zalophus > Zalophus californianus. The sequence continues at coordinate 118,276,776 of NC_045603.1, read as the reverse complement.
GGGCATTCTGTGACAGAGGCAGAAACCAAATCCTAGTCTGTGACTTCTTGCTTTGAAGTGCTTGTCTGATCTGGACACGGGCGACCAGAATCAGCTGGGGAGAAGGAAGAGCCTCCGTTGCCTTGGCAATGATTTGGCCTTTGGCAGGGTTGAAGGGAGTAGGAAAGAGGCAGACGAGGTGGGTGGAAGGGGCTGGCCAGACTCTTGAAGAAATTACACACTCCTGGAAGCTCTCTTGACAAATGTCATGACCTGGTGAATAATTTCTTGCCCTATGAACGATTTTCTAATAGCCCTGGGATTATTTTGCTGCTGTTAGTATCAATAAGGTAAAGATGTGAGCTTATAATAATTGCATTCTAATAAAATATTCCTTATGTACTAAATGTGTTTCAAATGATTGTTATTATGCTAGTTCATATTACTTTATCCCTATAAATCATAGCATTCTATTTTAGTACCTGGATTATTTGCATAATATTAAGGTATTCTTTAACTTTATCAAGAAGGGGATTGCTGAGCAGAAATTCTGTGAAAAAGGATCCTGGTAGCTCCTCCTATTTATTCTTTCCTTCTTGCCTAGTAACAGAACCCTGATATTAGTGGGGCACGTGACCCCCATGATAAAAGACTACATGGTCCAGGATCCTTTGCAGCCAGGTGGGGCCACATGACTAGGTTATAGTTAAGATGATGTAAACAGAACTGTTGTTCACGAACTCCAAGAGATCTCCTCAAGGACCGAGGTGTGCCTTTTCTCTGCCCCTTCTCCTTCTTGCTGGCTGAATTTAGAGGACATGGATGAAGCTCCAGGAACAACTGAAGCTCAAGTAAAATATGAGAAAGACCTGGAGCAGAAGGGACATGGCTCAGACCAGTCTTGGGTCCCCTGCTGCTGGACTTCTTTAGGTGACAGAAAAATGAATGTCACTTTTAATTATTCCTTGTGGATCTCTGGATATGTTCAGCCAAAGATAATCTTAAACAATACACATCTTAAAATATTATGCAAAGATATTTAGCCCATATCAAAGAATCATCAAGCAAAAGCCTTTGCCAATAGACACAGAAAAAAACATGACATCATTTAAGTGTCAATTTGCCCTGGAGGCTTGAAAGTTTTTATGACATAATATTGAGTGTTTGAACCTGACTTCCTCTTACATGCTGTAAGGGGAGTCTTGAGAGGGTTCAGGAGCCTGAATTCTGTGCCATCTGGGTCACTTATCCGTGCTATGCTCTTGAATAAGCCATCCTGACCTCAGTTTCTCCCTCTAAAATAAAAATTCTTAGCTAAGTATTCTCCATAATTCTTCCAAACTCTGTAAGCTATAAATTTATAAAATTGCCTATGTCCTTTTAAGTAGGCTCCACACCCAATGTGGAACCCAATTCAGGGCTCAAACTCCCAACCGTGAGATCAAGACCTCAGCCAAGATCAAGAGTTGGACACTTAACCAACTGATTCACCCAGGCGCCCCTTGCTTGTTTCCTTTTAAAACCCCTAAAATTGATTGGCCCTAGCTACGTATGCAAGTATGTGGTAACAAAGACTTACCGATGCTTGGTATATGCAGATGATCAACCAGCTTTGCATCGTATGAGATATGTGTGTGTGTTGGTTGGGAGAGGAGGGCCACAAGCTTATTTTCAAGGTGTTTACTTTTTAATTGTGTAGAAAAACTGGGCAAACATCAAGCCACAGGATTTTGAATGACCTGTGTCTCCTGGCTCCTTGTTCAATGCTATTTCATGCTCTCTCATCTCAGGGCTATCTTGTCTCAGTGCTACCTCATCTCGTCTATGTTCCTTCTCTAACAGAACTCCACATATTTAATTGACAGAGGTCTACTAGCTTTGTGGTTTATAGAGCTCTTGTTAAACCCCCCAAATTTTATTTGTGCCACAAGATACAATTCTACTTGGTTATACTCATGTAAGATTGATATGTTTGCTGTGATAACAGTCATTCAACCTCTCTCTAATTAACATTAGTTGTGCTTTATCTTTCTTATAAAGCTACATGTCAACAAGGGCAAAAGATTCTGTTCTAACCAGATACTCACGTGTTGGAAGAATTCATGGAATAGTTAAATCAGAAAAAAAGGCTTTCTGGAGAAGATGAGTTTTGATCCAGAGTTCTAGAGAGGTGACAAATGTGAGTTGTTAGAGAAGTGGTCAAGTCGTTATAAAGGGGCTGCATGGTAGTTGCAAAGAGACTGAGTAAAAATGATCAAGTGGTGTGGGCAGATGGTGGCCAGGTTGGCTGCAGTGGGGTGTAGGATGGATCTGTGAGGAGTACCATCTGAGAATTTCCCTGCCGTTCTTTTTCTGCCCTGACTCTCTTGTTGTCATGAAATACTCCCTTTTAGCCCAGTGTTTGTTTGGAGTATGAAAAGAGCTCATGTAAAAGACAGATGAATGAGAGTACGACTCTGGTGGAAGTCATTTTAAAGAAACAGAGGAAAGGATGGCAAAATCATCACTGCAAGAATGTGTCCCCTTTGCATAAAATATATTCCATTTGCATATTTAGGTTTCATGCTTCACTGTGTGCTTATGTGGTGGGGATGAGATAAAGTTGTAGAAGGAACTTAGAATTCCCTGACTTTTGAAAGTTAAGTCAACTGTGACTTTCTACTAATAAAGTATCTTCATGGGCTTAATTTTCTTGAGGGTGTGTGTGTGTGTGTGTGTGTGTGTGTGTGTGGTATTTAATGAAGAAAATAAGTAGGCAGCTGATTTATCACAAGCAGTGTATTTACCTGGGTGTATCATCACCAAAATTATCATTGATATTGGAAATGGAAAAAACATCATGGTGGTTAGTGTCAGCTCCAGCCTCTTCTGTTTGCAGCACAAACCAGCCCAACAGAGTCATGACAGTTCCTAAGCACTGATTTGGACATTATCACGGGAATAAAGCACATAGCCACATGTTCCCATAACACATCACAAATTGTCTCCAGCAAACTGGATTGGCCAAATGGAAAGGGTTGCATGCACACTACAAATCAATGTTAGTATTGCTTTGTGTTTTCTATCAGAGCCATGGAAGTTTTTCTTCCTTGGTCTTCTTTCAAGCTTCTCTGCAATCTTGTTTGGTTGTGCCTCGTAAATATCCATGCATAGCAGCAAACACAAACAACAGAGAAAACTTTGAGAAGAAGAAGAAAGCAAGGCCTTCCACTTTCCTCTTTTTTTTTTTTAAATAGCTAATTTCTTGGATTCCTTTCATTTACTCACTCTCATCTACCGATCCATGCATACCAACATAGCTGACATGAATTTCTCTGCAATAATCATATACAAAAACACCACATTGCTTTATGTTTTTATTTCTAATTAAATCTTTGTTTTAGCATCTGTTGGCTAGGGTAGCCAGAGACCCAATACCAGTCATCATTGGAGGTCCCTGCCCCTGAGAATGGCCCAAGAGACCAATGGTCTTGTGCAGTTTAAAAAAATTGAGGAGGACCTCCAACTTTTTAGGCAGTTTTGATTACTGCTGAGATGCATGCTATTCAATCCCTTGTGGTCAATTCCAAGGCAGGAGGCCCTTCCCCTGCAGTACCAAATATGGGCATCATTCTCCACTTCAACCAAGGCCATAGCTCCTGTGCTCAGACTCCAGCATCCCAGACCATCCCATCAGACATCCTGGACAGTAAACAGGAATTGGGGGCAGCTCCTTGCACTTACCACTGTCTTCTTTTAGTTTTGATGTCATTTTCACCGTCTAAACTCAAAGCCACATCCATCTTTTTGGCTAGTAACAGACTCCAAGGCATGAGTAGGGGTTTTAGCAGTTTCTGTTTTCATCTCCTAATGCTAAAATCTCTGAAAGCCCTGAATTCAGAACTCTGAAAGCCCTGAATTCAGAACTCATTTTCTGTTTAGAAAATGGGGCGAAGGTGCAAAATTTACCTTCTTTCTCCTAGGTCCTATTGCAGTAGCAGGAATGAGAATATAAATTCCTATTTTAATAGACTATCTTGCCATATATCTATTATATGAATTTGGGGCAGATGAGAAGAAAAACAAGATTGTTTTTACTGGAGAAAATTGGCAAAGTTTTTGATTTGTTTTTATCATTGCTGTTGATGTTATTTGATGTTATAAGGCACGAGAATTTTCTTAAGGTCAATGTGACTGAAAAATTGAGTCAATAGGCAGAATCAACTAGTTGTTTCTGCATCATGGATCTAATAACCTTTGTTCTATTTATAAATTTAGGTTAAATATTCTTCCATTTTGGTAGTGTGGTGGAGGATATTATGTCCCTTGAATACTTGAAGAAACAAAATGTTTTGCTTACATCTCTTAAAAGTTTGAAGAGATATTTAGAAAAAGCCAAATGAGGAAGTTTTTCCTGAAAAATTTTATGAGAATGATAATCAACTAAATGTTGACAGTAATGATATGTGTTTTGAGAATGAGTCTCTTTAGATTACTAAGTTTATTCTTTGATCTGAAAACATGACAGTGATCGTAAAATCAATTAGCACATGCACCATATGTCCAAACAGCCTAAAATAAAGATGAGAGAGGCAATTCTTTTATTTATGGGAGCCACTAACCATGAGCCACTCCTCCCTAAATTAAACAGGGTAAATATAATGTATATATACTCGATTAGTTTTCAGTTGCTGCTGTAACACATTGCCACAAGTTATAGTGGCTTAAAACACCCATCTATTATCTCACAGTTCTTGGAAGTCCTGATACCGCCTGCTTCAACTGGATCATACACTTAGAGTCTCCCAAAGCCAAAATCAAGGTGTTGGCAAGGCTGTGTTCCTTTCTGCTTTCAAGCACGTTCTGGTTGTTGGTAGAATCCAGGTTCTTGTGGTTGTAAGACTGGGGTCTTGTCTCGTTGCTTGCTGTCAACTGGGGTCCACCCTTAGCTCCTAGAGGCTCTCTCTGGTCCTTGCACATGGCCAATCCCATCACGTGACCGTCTCCAGCAACAGCTTTGAATCCTTCTCAGGCTTAGACTATCTTTAGCTCTCTCTTTTGCTGTGTCTCTTCTGTTTCTAGCTGGAGAAATTTCTCCACTTTTATAGGCTTATGTAAGTGAGTTGGGTTTACCCAGATAATCCAACATAATCTTCTTTTAAAATCTATAACCTTAATCATGCCTGCAAAGTCCCTTTTGCCATGTAATTTAGCGTATTCATAGGTTCCAGAGATTTGGATATAGATATCTTTGGGGGGTCATTCTACCTACCAAAATGCTTTTTTTTTTTTTTAGAAAAAGAAATGTGAAACATTCAATTCAGCTGCTTTCAAGTTAAAAAACAAAGAACACAAAACTATTCCATAAAAGTGAAAAATTTTTAAACTTTATTTCAGTCCCAGGTAATGGCAAATTGGGATGGGCTTGGCAGGATGGAGGCAACATAGAATCTAGAAGACAGAGTTTGTTTTAAAATGAAGAAAAGGGATGGGGTGCCTGGCTGGCTCAGCCAGTAGAGTGTGCAACTCTTTTTTTTTTTTAAGCAGACTCCATACTTAGTGTGGAGCCCAATGCAGGGCTTGAACTCACAACCCTGAGTTCAAGACTTGAGCTGAGATCAAGAGCCAGACACTTAACCCACTGGGCCAGCCAGGTGCCCCTAGAGCATGTGACTCTTGATCTCAGTGTTGTGAGTTTGAGCCCCATGTTGGGTGCAGAGATTACTTTAAAAAAAATAAAAATCTTTAAAAATAAATAAATAAAAGGTAGAAGAGGGAAGAATGAGAGAGCTTCATTGATGGAGAAGGGCAGAGCCATGGAAAGAGAGGAGAGAAAAGGAAGGAAAAAGAAAGGGAAAGGAAGGGGTGGAGCTAGAAGTAAAGGTGAAGAGAAGATGAAAAGGAGGGACAATATATAAAGGTTAAGAAAGATACATAATTATCCAAAAGAAATAAAATCTGGATGTCAGGGAGCTATCTGCACTCCTTTGTCTACTTCAACATTATTGTAAATAGCCAAGACATGGAAAAAACCTAAATATCTGTTGACAGATGAACAGAGAAAGAAGATATGGTTTATATATACAATGTAATATTAGCCATCAGAAAGGATGAATACCCACCATTTGCATTGACATGGCTGGAACTGGAGGGGATTAAGCTAAATGAAATAAGTCAAGCAGAGAAAGACAATTATCATATGGTTTCACTCATATGTGGAACATAAGGAACAGCACGGAGGACCATAGGGGAAGGGAGGGAAAACTGAAGGGGAAGAAATCAGAGAGGGAGACAAACCATGAGAGACTCTGGACTCTGGGAACCAAACTGAGGGTTACAGAAGGGAGGGGGGTGGGGGGATGGGGTAACTGGGTGTTGGGTATTAAGAAGGACATGTGTTGTACTGAGCACTGGGTGGTATATGCAACTAATGAATCGTTGAACACTACATCAAAAACTAATGATGTACTATATGTTGGCTAACTGAACATAATAAAAAAATTTAAAAAGTATTGAAAGAGAAATAAAGAGGAATGAAATAAAAAATAGAAAAAAAAGGAAATCCTGCCATTTGTGACAACATGAATGAACTGGAAGTACATTATGTTAAGTGAGATAAGCCAGACAGAGACAAATACTGCATGATCTCATTTATATGTAAAATCTAAAAACATCAAGTTCAGAGAACTAGAGAATGGAACAGTGGTTACCAGAGGGTGGGAGCATGGGGTGGGGAAAATGTAAAGAGGTTGGTCAAAGGATACAAACTTTGGTATAGGATGAAAAAGTTCTGGGGCTCTAATGTAAGGCATGGTGAGTAGTGTTGATACTGTATTATATATTGAAGTTGCCAAGAGAGTAGGTCTTAACTGTTCTCACCACACCAAAAAAAAAAAAAAAAAAAAAATTAAAAAAACGGTAACTACGAGGTGATGGATGTACTAATCAACTTGATTGTGGTAATAACTTCACAAACGTATACATACATCAAACCATCCTATTTTACACCTTAAAAATATACAATTTGCTTTTGTCAATTATACCTCAATAAAACTGAAAAAAAGAGAAAGATCATATAAAAATATTTAAAGGAGAAAGATGTCTGAAGGCATGTAAATAAAGTTCAATAGGCTGTAAAATGAAGGTCAGTTGAAGATCTTTTGGGCATTTAGGGCATTTGTCATCTATTAGGGTGACCGTACCAAGACAGTTCCAGGTTACAATGGTTGTCCTGGCATATTTGCTTAGTAGCATCCTTTCATGCTCATAAGTGTCCTGATTTGGACCACGTATTACAGAGTAATCTTCCCTTAATAGGATTCCATCTGAAAGGTACATTATCTTTTTACCACTTTTTGTAGCTTTTAACATGGTATCAGAGCATCTGTTCCATGTGCCTTTGGTCTCAGAATTCTTCAAAACGCATGACATTCATTAATAATTGACTCAGGTCCCTGAATCAAGTTTCTAGTTACTGACTTCATCTATTGTTTGTTTGTCTCTAACATTAACAGTCTGTAAGCTCTATTAGTGGTATTAGAAAATGACTGTGTTTTTTTTCTTTAATTCCTCTCCTCAGTATATCATCGTGTAACACACAATTTACAATGTAATCTTATGCTTTTTGGAAGGAGAAAAATGAAAACTTATTATCTCTTAGATATTAAAATATGTTTCTAGTTTTTTGGTTTTTCCACATTAAAATTTCAGCTTTTCCTTGTCATTTGGTTGCACTTTAAATGATTTAAGTTCTTAGAAGCCATATCCATGTTTGCCTGCTAATTAATATGTATTGATGAACACATGTATAAATTATGATGATAAATAAAAGAGCAGGTGACCAACAGAAAAATTAACTCTGGCTTTAATGAGACTTTTTCAGGTTGCTTTTGGTTATTAAACAACATATAAAGCTCTTGCCTTATAGTTATTACACTCAGCAAGACTGGTTATTTGATTATGAGATGGTTTCAATATTGGTTTAAGTAAAATTGATTTTTGCAGTTTAGTTATGAGTAATCTGGGCATTATTCTGATTTGTAATGCGTTTAGGAAATAGCAGTTAAAGGAAATATCCAATTTGCCATAGATTATCATGACATGCTTTGCGCAGGTCTGGTAACAAGGCAATGTGGTAAAATAAAGCAAACGTGGGAATTAGGCAGATAGATCAAATGCTAGTTTGGGTCCTTAGCAGTTATGTGACTTGAGACTAACAAAGTGCTTATCTTCTCTGATACTCAATATCTTTATGTAGAAAGTGAGGACATCAGTTTCAACCTGGGCAGGTAGGGTTGATATGGGTTAAATGACATTAATGAGGAATCCCTAATGCTGTTGCTGATAGTCAGGGCTCAAAAATTATTAGTTACCATCTTGTCTTTTGGGGTGGCTAGTATACTAGTATGTTAAGTTCTTTTTGTCACCCAATGTGAACTGAAACCCTAATTTTGTGATGAAAAAGTTGGTCTATTTAGATTTAATATCCTTTTAATTTAATATAGTTTTACTGTATTTGAATGTTTTCTTTCAGTTACACCCTCAGGGTCTACTAAAAGAAGTTTAAGTGTTTTATATGATCATTTGCTAAATCAATAAAAAGCGCATTTTTAAAAAGATTAGAAATTTGGAATCTCATAACAGGGCCAGAAACAATAGAATTTTATTATTTACTTTAGATTTGTCATTTCAATAGCAAATGCTCCTCGTTGAAAGGTCTTACCATGAAGAGCTTAATGTTAGTCATTCTTCTGAAGAGTAGCAAAAATCTGTTACATGTTTTTTGGAATAAAAGAAAATTGTTTTGATTGGTGATTTGGGAGCCGGGCCCTAGTCTCCCTATGGTTCTTTTGGTGCCTCTTTTATCACGCCTTTGAGATGCCCCTGTCCATGGTACTGACCTCCAGATAGGCTGTGCTCCAGTTTAAATATTTGCTGGTCCAGGGTGCCAGGCACATAAAGAGTGCCCTTTAGTTTGTAGCTACTGTTCTTCTGTGTTGGGTCTGTTGTCATTTTAAAGCTCTTCTTAGACATTTCAAATGCTCAAAGGGCCCATTTGTTCCTGGTTACTATTTTTTAAACACTCTTATTCAGTGTCTTGATTGAGTTTTTTGAAATGTTTCTTGGCCCAGCTCATTCCTGGTTGTTGAAATTCAAGTCCCCTACAGTGGTATCCATTCATTTATTCCACAAAATTTTACTAATCCCCTCTTATTTGGTAAAATCTCAGTCATCCTCCTGTGTTTCTCTTTTACTCTCACACTACTACTACACTCACAATGCTTCAGATGCCAAATGCCAACAGCAAATCCAAATTGTCACTTGTGCTTCTGACTAACTGTCTACAGATCCCAGGTTCCAATGACTCCGCTCCTTGGGTTCCATTAATTTGCTAGAGCAGTTCACAGAACTCAGAGGAAAAGTATAGATTATTTGTTTGTTATAAAAGATATAACTCAGGGATGGCAAATGGAAATGGTGCATAGGGCAGGTATGGGGAAAGGGCAGGGAACTTCCATGCCCTCTCTGAGTACATCACTCTCCAGGCACCTCCATGTGCTCACCAACTTGGAAGCTCTCCTAACCTGTCCTATTGGGTTTTTATGGAGGCATCTTCACATAATCATGATCGATTAAATCACTGGCCATTGACAGTTAATTCAACCTGCAGCTCCTCTTCCCTTCCTGAGGTCAGGGGGTGGGATTGAAAGTTCCAAACCTCTAATCACATGGTGGGGTCCCAGGCAATTAGTTACCATGCTTGGTTTACCTAGCAGCTTTCCAAAAGTCACATCATTAACATAACAAAGGACACATTTATCACTGTCATCACTTAGGAAATTCCAAGGATTTGGGGGGCTCTGTGCCAGAAATGGGGATGAAGACAAAATATATATTTCTCCTTATATATCATACCTCTTAAGTAGGCACTATAGGGAAATAAAAGGTGAAGCTGATTTGATAACTGACTTGAAGAAGCTTAGAATCTGGGGAGAGGTATGTGTGTTGGGGGGGAATTGGGAAACAGATTCAGGAAAGTGAGGCAAATAAACTAAGTACTGTAGGAGAGATACAAGTGGTGTGCTGTGTGAGCCTACAGCAGTGCCTCTCAACCCTGGTTATCCAGAAGAATCACTTGGGGGAGGGGAGGCTTTTAAAAATCTTGGTCCACATGCTCAATCCCAGATATATTCAGAAACTCTAAGGCTGGAGGTCAAGGCATCAGTAGTTTGAAGTCCCCAGGTGATTCCTGCGTGCAGATCTAGTTGAGAAATACTGACCTAAACATGGACCTCACATATTCTAATTCTAACTGGCTCTGCAGCAGGACAATATTAAAGTCTTAGACACCTTTGTTTTTGTTGATTTCATGCACCTGTGTTCATGGTACATATTGGATTTTGATGGCTGCCCACTTCAGTGTTGGTAAGGCCTTGTATAATTAGGATGTACTTAATAAACATTTGTTGATAGAGGAATACCCACTTTTTAAATGTCCCTGTCCCTTAACAACAAACATTTATTGAACAGCCACTATGTTTGGGCCACTGTACTAAGTGGTGGGCTAGGGCAGCAAGTGCAATCCAGTCTCTGCCTGGATACTTTCTGTTTTCCACACCATCCTTTCCCTTCCATCAGAACCATGTGGGAAGCTTGTTAACAGAGCACGCTCTTGGATCCCTACCCAGCCTATTACTGAGTCTCTGAAGTTGAAGTCCAGGGATCTTCTCTGTTCACAAACTGCCTGGATGATTCCTGTGCACACAAAAGCCTGAAAATGCTAAGTTATGGTGCTTGCAAGGAGCGCTGCAGGTGCCACAACAGAGAGGCTGACTTCTGAGGAGCCAAAAGACGGTGCTGGGCTGGGGTGGGCTTTGAAATGGGTCTTCACGAAAGCCTGAAAGTGCTAAGTTATGGTGCTTGCAAGGAGTACTACAGGTGCCACAACAGAGAGGCTGACTTCTGAGGAGCCAAAAGACGGTACTGGGATGGGGTGGGCTTTGAAATGGGTCTTCAAGGATAGCTGTGCTCACACAGAGGGAACAGGAGAGAGAGCATTTCAGGCAAAGGAAGACTGCAAGTCAATTCATGGAGACATGAAAGAATAGGGCACATTGAGGAGACTGGAGGCCAACTGTGAGGGGCCTTTTGTAAATTTAAGTTAATTAACTTTTATTGATTTTCTACAATGTTCTGAGTATTGAGCACAAAGAGAGTGGCAAACTGCTCAAGGTACAGGATGTTCCTGGATCTGGCTCTGAGCTCTTATTTGGTTCAGCAGAGTGGTGCCAAGCTCTGGAAGTCTTCCAAGAGCCCAGAGGCCTTTTCGATTCAGTGTTCTGAAGCCACACCCTGGTGTGGCAGTGTCTCTGCAGGAAAGGCACAGAGTTCTGGCTTATGTAGTCAAGATCACCTCTCCCTGATCCAGCCCTGGCAGGTGGGCAGGGACTTCCCATCTCCAAGCATCCAGAGGCTCTAGAAGGAGGTAGAGTCTGGTCTGGGAGATTGGACATGGGGGTTGGCTCTCAGAGGTAACAGCTGGTGATCCTAAGAAATTGGTAGGTTGTTCTTATAATACTATCAATGCCAGGCTATAAACATTATGAGTAAAATATGCTTTGGTATCCTAACCTGGAATTTTAACCACCACTTACAACTTGTTGTCTAAAGCAAAGAGTAAACCAGGTTCCAAATTCTAAAATTTTTTGAGTTACAATAGTAAATGCTCTGAGTTTTATCTTTACTTCTCATTACTACTTACCTACTTTTCTCACCAACCTTCTGAAATATGCCATATCATTCTAGAGTAATCTGCTTTACAAATTGTGTGGCTTGTAACTGGCAGAGTTGGGATTTGAACCCAGTGTGTAGCATTGGAAACCAAGTGTGTAACAACCTTGCTGGGCCATTTTTGGAAGGGGGCTTTTTATTAAATTGATAATTTTCTCTGCTTTCTTATTTTACATACATATCTCATAGTGTCTGTAGAGGATTTGGTGAATAGTTAAGGTAAAACAGATTGAAAATAAATAAAATGCCCCAAATAAATAGGAAGAAAAATGCTGTCCCTTTTTTTCTATTCTTCTATAATGCTTATTGCTATACATTAAATCCTTCCTCCTGAGTACTTTTGCTTTAAGAATGCCGGATAAAGGGGTAAGAAAATATAAAGCTATTCAATTTGGCAGGAATTTCAGCTAAGGCTGCATATCCGATTACTCAGCTCCAAGGAATGTTTTTAGACATAGTGGCTATAAGATGATTCTGCTTCTGTGAAACAAAACTTAGAAGGTTAGGATGAATTCAACAGAGTTATGAAAACAAGTGTTGGGATTTGCTAAGTATGTTCTTTGATCATCTACTTCTGCCCCTGATACCTAGATAATTGCATGGGGCTTGAATCAGTTTACACCTAGCCATTTGATTGTCCAAAGTACCTGAAGGGAAGGATAAACTATTGGCTCCGTGGATTCTATTTGAAGGTATCGTCTCCACAGGAGAAACACAGAGATTTCTTTGATGAGAACTTGTAGTTCAAATACACAAAAGGGGAGAACTGCAGAAACAAAATGCCTTCACAGCGATCTGGAGTTTCAGTAATATTCAGTTATGGTCTATTTGCTCCTTTTTATTCAAAAGTTGAATTATTCACACATTTACAATTTTCTGCATGGCTTGACATCTAATCCAACTGTTTTATGTTTATTCATTGGATTGTCTAAACATGTTCTCCCTTTCTAAACTATTGCTGATATTTTAGTAATTTGATATGATTAAATTATATCTTATAATTTAAATAACACTCTATTGAGTGCCTTCTATGTACCAAGTATTGTATTTGTAATTTTTTTGTACATGTGGTGATTTCTGGTACCAAAGTGTTAACAAAGCATTACATAGTTGTTAGATATCTCAAAATATTTTTAGTGAAGATATGAATTCACATAACCTCTTAGTAAAGAGAAATTAATTGAACTCGTGCTGTGAAACCAAATAAATCAGTAGGAAGAAAAATGGCTGGGTTTACTAGCAGAAGTAATTAGATCAAAAGAATCTTCTCCATTGTACTAAGTTGCCTCTGTTTCTGAACGGCTGCTAATGTTTAAAACTCTGGGCAGCCAGATTTTCACTATTTTGCCAACAACATTTTCTCTACTCCGAGTGTTACTGGAAAACTAATCAGATGCAGTAATTGATTTAACGACAGAATGATTCTATAGTTGCAATCTTCTGTAAAGTCTCCCTTCTTCTTTATTCTTAAGGTAAATTATCAATTCATGGGTCTTCGCAGAAAAGCAGTTCTTTTTGCTCCCTTAAAAAGAAGAGTTGTCAGCACTCAAATTTTTGGGGGGTAAAATGTTCCACTTATGGAGCCCTGTGCTGGGGTGCAAATTCTTCATTAACGATTGAGTCAAAGATTGTAGTCCCATGTGATAATTAGAGAGTTGTTTCCAGTTGCATGTAATCAAAATGATGCAGCCTTGATAGAAAGATGACTTTGTCCAGGGATGTCTGAGGAGAATTCAGTGGTAGAAGTTTGTGTGCTTGCCTGTTTTTGTAGTAAAGGGTCTGGGGTTTTGCTTTTGGGAGCCTCCACTCTGCCTGAACTCCTACCTGTACCCCTAGTGCCAGTCTTCGGATGGCCAGCATGCAGTCTTCCCCTTACAGGCATGTGTAATGAAGGTGTATGTACGCACATATCCACATAGATGTATATATGATTCATATGTATGTATATATGTTTAATGACCAGAGGAAGTACCAAACAGACATGACAATTGCAGATTTCATGTCAATGCTTCTCCATGTCAAGTGTCCTCCAATGTCCACAGGTACTGAGTGTGGCACAGGGCTGCAGTGAGGGAAAGGGGCAGGAGACACTACTCTCTAGAGCCCTGAGCTGAGTTGAGCCCCCTGTTTCTTGAACTTGCTTCTGTGCTGATTTCTGGGCAATTGGCATCTTTTCTTCTGGCAACCAGGGACCCTCTTGCTTTCTGCATGCCTTTACTGTCCCCACAGCTGCTGTTTTATATCCAGCTTATACACTTGAAGGATTTTTATTATAAATGTCATGTACACACTGATAGTAAAATTTGAATAGTACAGAAACGAGAATACAGAAAGTAAATATCCCTCCCCCAGCCTTATCCTCCATCTCCTCCCATTTCTGTTTTCAGTTCTTCTTGTGGTTAAATCTGTAGTGATCCCAGGTAATGTGCTGGTACTTCCACGTTTTGATTTATCAACTTTAAGCAGTAGATATTGATTCCCTGCTATGAAAGATTACAAATTTAGCATACTTGTTCTATTGCTCCCATCTCTTAAGAAGATTTTATTCATATTAATGATCCATTTATTAATCGACTTTATAACTCTAAATAACATACTTAAATCTCTTTCTCCTAATGCACCCACCTTAAGCACTATATCTAGACTCCTCAATGTATCTGTAAAATGGGGATAATTATTTTATAAGGCTGTTATGAGGATAAAATGAGAGAATACATTTAAAGTATTTAGCAAGAACCCGGCACTTAGTGAATTCTCAATAAATATGGCCAGTAGTGTTCTGTGAGGGCAGTTGCTAACTTTCAGCTCTTCACTATCTTCACTAAACATCTGCCTTAGTCAGCCAGGGTGCCTGACTTACACATTATCAATGTGAATGTCATTGACATTGCAAACCGCAGCATTTCTTGTTGACATAAAAATAATCGGCTACCTTCACCTGATTTCTAGCATCATCCAGCTCACTAATAGCCCAGTTTGTTATACTTGAAGACATTTCCCTTTAGGTCCTTTGTTTTCCTACTGGAGTTTGGACTGATAACTTTCTAGGTCTGATAGATGGTCCTCATCTGGTTATCTTAGATAAAATGCTTAGGGAATACCTAATTAGAAAAGTGATATTTTGAGCAAAGAACAAAGGAGGGAAGAATTCTAGGCAGAGGAAACAAGTAAGAAGCCCTGGGGCAGGAGTACTCTGTCTACTTGGGGTACAGCAAAGGGGTCAGTGTGGCTGGAGTGGAGTAAGCAATCAGGCTGGAAGCAGTGAAGGTAAAATGAGAAGTACATGACCAAATCAAATGGATTAGATGTAGAAGAAGAGAGAGAGGAATCCAGGACAACTCTAATAATTGTGTTCTAAGCTATTGGAATGATTGGGTTGCTGTTTTACTATGAAAACCTTGGGAAGAACAGGTTTGGGCCATGTGAGGTTGGGCCACATGTGACAGGAAGGGGCAGAGAGCATGAGTTCCATTTTGGAAATATTCATTTAGAATGCCTACTAGATATCCAAGTGGAGATGTGACTTCCAAGGCTGGATGTGTGCCCTGGAATTCGAACATGTGGTAGTTAAGCCATGAGATGGGTGAAGCCATGGAGGGGGAGAATGAAATCAGAGACAAGAGTAACTGAGCTGAGGGTCAAGCTCTGGGTTATGCCTAAGTGTAGAGGTGATCAATGAAGAAGATGAGAAGGAGAGGCCAGTGAAGTACAACAAGTAGGAAGGGGTGGTCTTTGGGAAGTCAAACTAATAATAGGAAAAAGACTGGGAAGTTTTGAGAACTGACTGCTAGATTTAGTTAAATGGAGCTTATTGGTAACCTTCATAAAAGCTAAGTGATATTTTTTTAACTTTTCTAAGGAGAGGAGGGAGACCATCCCCAATCCTTGGAGCATTTTTATTCCCAGAGGTGATGAACACCCCACTGCCTGCTAGCATCTGCATTAGCACTCAGCAGGGCTGGGCTTTAGCCATTGATGTTTCTGCTCTGTTCCTTGTCCAGAGTGATATTTATTTCTTTAAAAGCCTGCCTGTGTTGTCTTTGTTTGCTCTTTTTCTATTTGATCACATTGGCATGTGTTTAGAAAAGTAGGAGTGTTAGAAAGTATGAACCTAGTAGGCTATTTTGCCTGAAATTTCTTTCTGCTAAATCTTTAACTTCTTTACTAAATATCCCTTTCATCTTTTGGCCTTATCTGACTCACCATTGAGGATGTGATTTTTGTGGTCACTTTCTCAAATGGAGATGCTTTTTCTTCCCCATTCCATGTACAATTGGATTAGTGAAATTTGTGTTTCACTGCACCACAGGGCCGCTAAAAGTCATTTCTCCTTCATTTATGCTCATCTCATTTGATACTGCCCCCTCTGTTCCTCCTAGTTTTTGTCACTTATCAACCTCCTGGTCACTGCCTGTTATGGGCTGAATTATGTCCCCCTCCCCAAATTCAAATGGTGAAGTCCTAACCCCCAGCATTTTAGAATGTGACTGTATTTGGATATAGCGTCTTTAAAGAGGTAATTAAGGTTAAATGAATTCATTCAGGTGGGCCCTAATCCATATGACTGGTGTTTTTCCAAGAAAAAGAAAATAGGACACACATATACAAAGAGAAGACCATGTGAAGATCCAGGGAGATGACAGCCATCTGGAAGCCGACGACAGAGGTCCCAGAAGAAGCCTGTCCTGTCAACACCTTGATCTTGGACTTCTAGCCTCCAGAATTGTGAGAAAACAAATTCGTGTTTTTTAAGCTACCCAGTATAGGGTACTTTGCTATGGCAGCTCTAGCAGATTAATATACTGCCCCCCTCCCCATTCACAAAAGATTTTGGCACTTAGTTCACAGACCTTCTATTCCACCCAATGTCCTGCCTTCCTCTTGGCTAGCTACAAGGGCAGTAACAATGGTTCATTCAGTTTAATCATCCTGAGGCCACTCTTCCACTCTACTCAAGCCAAGTACTACCAAGGTATTCCATGACTTCCTCCTTACCCAGCTTAGACTCCAGGACCATTCCTTCAACCAAGCTCTACTGGCAGCCCTCACCTTCTTGTTCTGTTGTCTTTCTGTTGCACCTGCATAGCAAACACCAAACATGGGTGGATCTGAATGCCCATGTTCTCTATTTTGGCAACTGAGACACATTATAATTTGTTTAATGATGATTGAATATACGGAGATTATTTCCCTTTTTACTATTAAATGAGACTATGATGAGTATCATTCATTGTACATATATCTTTGTGTATTTCTTTGATTAAACTAAATTCCTAGAAGTGTAGTTTTAGGATCGAAAGGTTTAAGACTTTCAAAATATATCTGATTGCCTCTCAGTGAGTTTGTAATGATTTTTCATCATTGATGTATGAGAATACATATTTCACTATAAATTTCTCAGAGTTGAGAAAAGTGAGTTTAAATTTTTTTAATCAACTAACTGAATGAAAAATAATACCTATAAGATATTATTTTCTTTTATTGCTAGGAAGATAATAGATTTATATGTTTATTGACAATTCATTTTCTTGGGTTTCTTTTTTTGTTTCATTCTATTTCAGGTGTGTGGGTTTTTTATTGATTTTATAAGAAATCTTTTTCTCATTTATTATTTGATGTATTGGTGACTCAGGACTTTCTTAAATTCATAAATGTTCTAGTATGAGTTTGATTATTGTTTCAATAATCTATTATTTGCTTATTGCATCTTTAGGACTACCGATTATACATACAGAAGGGATTTTTTTTCTATTTTATATTTGTCATACTCTTTATCAGTGTTCATCTTCATCCTTTTCCTCTGTATTCTGGAAGATCATCTCCACTTTTTTTTCATGTTAACTTGATGTTTTTGTATTTTTTAATTCTTTTTTTTATAATGTCTCAAGCAGATTTTTAATTCTGCCAATACATTGCTAATTTTCTTATAACATCTCCTTATTTTATCTAGTCCTCTTTTCTTTTCTTCTTATGTCTTAAAGAGCTTCTTATTAATTTCTCGATGTCTTACTCATTTCTTTTCTTGTTTCACAGCCTGTTTAAATTTTGGCAACACAAAACTATATTGCTGGAAATCTTGTGAGTTTTATAGCTGACCTTTTTCTGAAGCATGTAGTTCCTCTTGATTTTAAATAAGACATTGCTTTTATTTCGAGGTGCAGAATTTTTTGTTTTGGTTTTATTCTTTTCCTGTTTGCTCATCTTTAATGAGGAGTTCACTCTTTAGGTCTGATTTTGTCAAGACAGGGTGAATGAGTTCTTTTTGGTGTCTCGCAGTGTTCACTCTGTCAGACTTAGAATTTCTCTCTCACATAATAATAGCCTGGATATTTTACACAGATCCTTTCTTAATTTCCTGAGTTTGGTGGTCATTTGTATACAGTATGATCGTGCTGCACTGCAAGAGGATCTTCTGCTCTCCCATTGTCTGTTAACGTGAAGAAGAATTTATTCTTAGATTCTCTGGTGATCATCCCTTTCCAGAAATAGTGTGAGAAAACTATCACCGCCCCAGTTTGCATGGCTCCTGAAAGCTCTCTCTTGTCCTCGTACAATAGATTTTGTATCCCAGGATTGATGCTCCACAAATCTGTCCTTTCCATCCCAGTCAAATAGTTTTATTGAAAATGCATGCGTCCAAACAAGTGTGAAAAGCTATACTTTTAATTGATAGAAGTGGGTGGGGAAAGGGATCCTGGGGCTACACACCACAGCTTCTGCATTTAGCTGATGGCTTCCCTCATTTTATCCAGAGAATGTTCCTAAACCTGAGGCAGTTCTGCTTCATGGGCAGTGGTAGAAATCACCTAATATCTTCTCCTTGGGTTCTGTCAATGCTTGGTCAGTATATCTGATATATTATTCACCAGTATTCCTTACTGCCAGTGCTCTTGTAATGATGTTTCTCTTACAGTGTGGTTGCATTTCAATGAGAAGGGAGAAAAGGGTGAATAGGAAACTACTAGCTATTCTTCATCTTAACATGGAAGTCTGTTTTTATTAGAAGTTATAGGATTTGTTTTTTTAATTTTATTTTATTATGTCATGTTAGTCACCATACAATACAAAAGTAAGTTTAGTAAGAGAAAGATACATAGAATGAAGAATTAGTGATCATTTTACATTAGCTTCCATGTAACAAAAAACAAACGTGATTGAACTTTTATGGATGAAAGTTTTTCACTTATTAGTACATTTTTAAAATTTTATTTTAATTCCTGCATAGTTAACATACAGTATTATATTAGTTTCAGGTATTGAGTATAGTGATGCAACAATTTTATACATTACTCAGTGCTCATCATGCTAAGCTCATCTTAATCCTCAGTACATTTTAGATTTTTTTAGTTGATGAAGGTACATTTATTGTAAGTTATAATACATTATTCTAATTCTTAAGTATTTGCAGACCATCTTCAATCTGTAAGGAAATTCATGGGAATGGACATAGTCATTAAGACAATATGAAATATTTAAGTTTCCTAGATAGGAAGAATTCAAGAAAGCTGATAATAGTTGACTTTCTTCATATTACTCTACTGGTAGTCACATTTTAGCCATATTTCATTTTAAGAGGAAACAGCATGGTAATCAAGAGCATGATCTCCAGAACCAGACTTCCTGAATTCAACTTTCATGTCCCCCAATTACTAGCTATAGGTCCTTGGGCAATTTTACTTAACCTGTGTGTATTTCCATGTGCTCATGTACAATGTGGAAATAATAATGGTATATGTACATAAAGTTGATAGGAAGATTAAGTAAGTACGTGGGTATAGATTTTAGCTATGGTAAGCACAATGTACATGACTTTTATTAGTATTAGTTCTTTGTGATAAATGTAGGACTGTTTAACAATTCTTATAAATGTTATTTTTTCATAAGGTTGAGTCATTGAATATTGGGAAGGAGGCTGTAATATGAGACTAGAGGGAAAACCATGTCTAGAAGAAACACCTGCTAAGTTCTGGGGATAGGGGGAACTTGCCAGGTTCTTGTCTACCGTGTTCTTCAGTGTAGGATAACATGAGTTGATGTTTTTCCTTCTGGAAAACCAATGTCAGTTTCTGTGGGCTGGGCAGATTTCCCAAAGAAGACTCAACTAATCTCTTCCTAACCATACAAGCCTGGCAACAATATATAAATCAAGGAAGAGGGCTTTCCATAAATTTTGACTCAAGTCTTCTTTTATTCAACATGGTACTCTATTTCCGGTTTTGAGTCTAGTCCACCAGTCCAGAGTTCTTGTTTTACTCTGCAGAGAATAAATATCTCCTTGTGTGTTGGCATGGGGAAGAGACAACTGTATAGCTACATGACGTGAAAAGAGCAAATGAAGATTTAATTGCTTTTAAATTATTTTCCACCAATTCTTCTATGTTTAGCAATCCTTTCATCCTTACTTCCAAAGGGACCCAGTGTCATAATTTCTTGAGACTTCTGGCATAATCTGAGATGTAATTTCTGTTGCTATTTTGCTTTTCCTACCAGGTTAGGGTCCAGATTTTTAGAGTATCCAATGGTTTCTATCTTCTCTCCTTTTGTCTTTGTATTTTATGCCTTTTAAAAAATTCTTTTACTTCTGTTTTAGTGGGGTTTTGGAAGAGAGTGGGATAAAAGTCTGTTTCAACCCACCACCTTTAACTGGTGGTCTCTCACTCTCTTTCAGCTTATTCAAGATACCATTTCTGTCTCCATTATACCACTAAAATATCCCTTGCTAAGTTACTAATGACTTGTGTCATATCGGAAATGCAGACCTCATTCTCATTTTACTTGATATTT
This sequence comes from Zalophus californianus, assembly GCF_009762305.2. Lineage (NCBI taxonomy): Eukaryota > Metazoa > Chordata > Mammalia > Carnivora > Otariidae > Zalophus > Zalophus californianus. The sequence continues at coordinate 118,256,244 of NC_045603.1, read as the reverse complement.
TAGTAGCATTTAATTATGTTGACAGCTCTTCTTTGAAAGAGTCTATCTTATGAATTTCAAGATAGCACACTCTTCTGGTTTTCTCTCTCTCTTTGGTCCTCTCCTTCACAATATCCTAAGCTAATAAATGTTGGAGTGCCTCAAGGCTCAGTTCTAGGTCCTCTTCTGAGCTCACTATATACCATTTCCATAGACATCCTAATCCATGATTTTGCCTTTAGTTTTCTCCCATTTCTTCATGACTTTCAAATTTATCTCTCTAACTAGGTATCACCTCAGAACTCCAAATGCCCACCCAGCATGTCTATTTGAATGTCTCAAGAGAACCCAAAATCAATATGTCCAAAACTAAACTTAGCATCTCTTGCAACATGCATGAAACACATGTACTATCTGTCAACAAATCATAGATGTCTTGTAGCTTTTCATACTTTAGTAGATGACAGTATCAGCCATGTAGCTTGACAAGTCTCTGGGAGTCATCCTTGACACCACCCTATTTCTCACCCTACATGTCTAATACATCTCCATTTTCTCTTGTTTTACCTCCCATCTATATAGTGAGTTACTATTTAGAGGACACTTGCTGTCTGCCTGGAGAATTGAATGGTTCCATAGCAGATTTTTGTGAACAAGAAATGTATCTTTGTTGTTGCAAGCAATAAGATATGGAGATTGTTTGTGGTCAGAACATAATTTAGCCCATCCCGACTAATACTATACATGTCATAGTTGGTAATTATACATTCCTTTTAGTTATTAACCTAATGTCTTCCTCCCTTTCAATTTTTAGCTTGAGTAGGGGAGAAATTGTGTTTATTTTTGTATCCCCTGGCACAATCCTAGCACATAGAAAGAACTCGAAAGTATATGTTCATAGACACTAAAAGACAACATAAAACCTAATGTTATTGTTGATACAGTTCCTCAAATAGGTAGCCATAAGTATTGGTAGAAATGCTATAATTTATAGCATTTTACAAATGGAAGCCTTAAAATATGTAAATTTTAAATCAAGAAGTAGAAATTAATGTTGGAAATGAGCAAGAGCCTGGCAGTGAGTTGAATTTTCTGGGAACCAGTTCTCATTTACACATGCAATCGGCATCCATCTAAATTCTGATGTTTAGGGAACTTCAATAGCAGCTAGTTCTTGTGAAAAGTTCTTTGCTCACCCTCTTCTCAGGACAAGCACTCTGGGTCTGTGTTGAAATAAGGGGAAGTGAGGCATTTGTTCTAAAATCACCTAGAGTAGCACTTGGTTAATAGCATGTTACTCCATCAATCCCTCTTAAGGGATATTCTGAAAGTTCATATCAAGATAGCATTCTCTAAAATACAGCTGAGCCTCACACATCACTAATGCTTAAGAATTGCTCTTGCTGGCTTTTCTTGACCTTCCAGCTCTGCTAACTCCCCTCTCATTCCCTAGATCAGTCAGAAGTCTTTCTCTTCAAATTCACTCTCTGCTGTGATGGCCTAAGGCCTTCCGATGTGACAGTCTCTTCTTAGTTGACCTTTCTCTCTTCTCTCAGGAGTCTTCTGCTAATTTCTAGGCACTTATGAACATTCATGCCTACAACAGACACATTGCAATCTTGCTTGCTTTCTCATCTGAAGAGCCTGCATATCCAAACTTCAGGGACTACTGTGATTTTTTTATTGTGTGCTCAAACCTGGAAGCTATTTTTAAACACAATTTACAAATTGGACTTTGGAAAATGAGGTGGACCAAATTCTAGAATTTACCCTAAGTAAATGCCTTAAAGTCCATTCCATTAAAGAGTTTTTAATTAAAAAGAACAACACACAGATGCCTCATTGTTCTAGCGTACAGGATCATTCAGCAGCCTTTGGAGGAAACAGAAGAGTTGGCTCCATGGTTAATGTCCTCCTGACAGAATTAACCCTAGGAAAGAGCTAGGATGGCTATTAGAGGCCAAGGTAATTTTGTTTGAAGTGTTACCAGCTCCTTACTTTCATTTCTTTAAGTTTCCTAGAGTAACAAAGAAAAAAGTAATTATGGTCTCAATTCTTTTATTTTCTCCAGACACTATTTTAATATGAATCTCAAAGGACACCAGCTGACAATACCACTGTAGGAGAAAACCAATGCAGAAGTGTAAATAAGGATAAGAGCCTTCTCTTTGCTACTAAGCTGTGATCTTCATGAAGGAGGGCCAAAGATTAATTCACCTTATACAGTACATCAAATGTAATAAGCTTTCAATCAATATTTGTTGAATAAAATTCACATAAGATTTTGCAATGTTTTCAATTAACAAATTATGATCTCAGATGGGTAAAGTCCTAATGCCTTATTAACTTATGATGGACTTCAGGGATCAGTAAATTTTATTCTTCAGGCTATGAGAGTTTCCTCTGTCACTTCTACTGAATATATTGTCCAATAGAGTCGATCAGCTCACTTTATTTATTAGAGGGACAATGACAGGACTGAATTCGGGAGGCCAGAGATAGAAAGGAGTGGGAATCAAATGGTCAACTAAAGAAGGCAGTTGCTGGAAGCAAAGTTCTGTCATTAATAATGATCTTTATTTGATCGAAACTATTTTGTAGATTTATTCACACTTGTGTGCTTTGGAGTAGAGGTCCCCAAGCCTGTGTCTGTATCAGAATCACCTGAGGAGTGATGGATTCAAGTAAAAGATGTTGAATCAGAAGATCTAGTGCTAGGACCCAGGAATCTACATTTTATAAGTGGCTCACCTGTCTCTGAAGCACAGCTAGTTAGGAAACTACATGCCTCTAAACATATCCAGTATGAGTGGAGTGCCATACCCTCTCCTTTAAGGAAGGAGTGGTGAGTCTTTCCTCAAGAACTTCGCATTGATGGATGAATGAATAAAGAAAATGTGGTATATATACACAATGGGATAGTATTCAGGCATAAAAAAGAAAGAAATCTTGCCATTTTTGACAACATGGATGGAACTTAAAGGCATTATGCTAAGTGAAATAAGTCAGGCAGAGAAAGACAAGTACCATACAATCTCACTTATATGTGGAATCTTAAAAAAAAGGTCATGGGGATGTAATGTACAGCATGACTATAGTTAATAATACTCTACTGTATATTTGAAAGTTTCTAAGAGAGTAGATCGTACATCACAGGAAAAAATGTAATTATGTGAGGCAATAGATATTAACAAGACTTACTGTGGTGATCATTTTGCAATATAAACAAATACCAAATCATCATGGTGTACACCAACTAATATAATGTTATGTGTCAATTATATCCAAATAGAAAAAGAAAACTTCACAAAGAATCAGTTGTAATACACTGAAAGAGAAAAGCAATTTCATGATTGATTGAGAGAAAGCTATGCATATGGTAAAAATTCTTCTGATGTAAAAGTTCAGGGAAAATAAAAATTTTATGAAGTTTATGTCAAAAAATTTTAAACTTTAATCTGGTGGAAAGAAGGCAGTAGTTCAAAAGACTTCAAGCAAGCGGCAGTAGAGATGAGATAGGGCAAGACAATCAGGGAGTGCCGCTGGTAGCTTTTTCTTGGATGCAGTAGGAAGAATGATCAGAGAAGGATCTCCCTGACCAGTCACAGAGGGGCAGCCAGGGCCAAATCCCCTTCTTCCCCTGTCTCCACCTATGATGTTGTGGGACAAACTGGGTTCCATGACAGCTCAGACTGTAGTTTGCCAGATTGTTCAGGGAAAGTAACTTAATCCTGCCAAGCCTGTTTCCTTTCCTAAAAAATGAGAGGGACAGAGAAAAGCAGTGATTTTCAATTCAGCATGAGAATCTGTTTTTCCACATCATCGTTTTTATGTCCTCGTGAGGAAACCAGCATGATGGTCATTGTCGTTTTAGTGACCATTGATTGAAAAATTCACAGTATTGCAGCCACTCTGGAAAACAGTATGGAGGTTCTTCAAAAAGTTAAAAATAGAGCTACTGTAGGACCCAGCAATTGCACTACTAGGTATTTAGCCAAAGGATATAAGCATAGTGATTCGAAGAAGCCTATGTGCCCCAATGTTTATAGCAGCAATGTCCACAATAGCCAAACTATGGAGAGAGCCCAGATGTTCATCAACAGATGAATGGATAAAGAAGATGTGGCATGTGTGTGTGTGTGTGTGTGTGTGTGTGTGTGTGTGTGTGTAATGGAATATTACACGGCCATCAAAAAGAATGAAACCTTGCCATTTGCTATGATGTGGATGGAACTGGAGGGTATTATGCTGAGTGAAATAAGTCAGTCAGAGAAAGACATATACCATATGATTTCACTCATATGTGGAATTTAAGAAACAAAACAGATGAACATAGGGGAAGGGAAGGAAAAATAAAATAAGACAAAAACAGAGAAGAAAGCAAATCATAAGAGACTCTTAACTATAGGAAACAAACAGGGTTGTGGAGGGGTCGAGGGTGGGGGGATGCGGTTACTGGGTGATGGACATTAAGGAGGGCACTTGAAGTAATGAGCACTGGGTGTTGTACGCAACTGATGAATCACTAAATTCTACCTCTGAAACTAATAATATAGTATCTGTTAATTAAATTGAATTTAAATAAAAATTTAAAAAAATCATGATACCTGAAGAATGACAAACATAGCACTTCTTTTAATTAAATTTCATTTCGTTTACCACAATATCATCTATATGCATTGTCAGAGAGGTTGTATAATGTGTTTATAGCAGATACTGGTATTATTCCAAAAACTCTGGTACATATGAAATATCACTTTTTAAAAACAACTTAAATCTGGCTCTGAATATCACAAAAATGATTTTTCCAGAATAGTAATTTATCTAATTTCAGTCATTGTTGGGGGTCCCCCTTCCAATCCTAGGATCCCTCCAATCTTCTACCATACTGATTACCACTGAAGTCTCAGTGTCCAAAACCACTTAGTCCTCTTATAGTTGTATCATTTGCTGGTTCTTGGGAATGATCAACCTTGCCAAGCCTAAAAGTCCTGGTTGTCAGTTGGCATGCCTTCCCAGACACACCAGTCATATTAGAAAACTAGAAAATTTCCCTACCACATTGATTCTGTTGCTCTCCCAGTCTACTGTCCAATCTCAAAAGACGTTCATATCTTTATCAGGATAGAAAACCGTCCTTTGAGTTAAAGCTCCCGCCTCTCTCCCCTGCTTATAACTTAATTCATTCAGGGAGCTTAGGGTTTCAGATATAAAAAACCTGGAAGAAATTCTAACCTATTCTGAGCCAATGTTGTACAAAGAGCCTGACTACCATCTTGGAAAGAAGAAAACACAGATGATTTCAGTGTCTTGTAATTAAAAATGTAATAAGTACGTGTGGATGTATTTGTGTGTGTGTGTGTGTGTGTGTGTGTGTGTGTGTGTGCGCGCGCGCGCGCATGCACTCATGTACTATATATATATGAGGCTTGTTGCATTTAAGGATTTATAGTTCCTTTCTTATGATAGCAGCTGGAAGCCCATGGACTGGGTTCCTCTGGATGAGAGGATCTCGAAGATCCAGTCTAGCTCTTAGTGCTCTTAGGATCTCTTTGCCCTTTGTCATTGACCTTGACTGAGAGCTGCTGCAACCTAGCGCTTCTAGAAATAGGCACTGAGCTCTCCATGTGTAATGACAGGAGCAACTTTGGATAGAATTGTCATTGTTCGTTGGTTGATTGGTTTTCTAACCTGAGGTGAAATAAAAATATATTCAGAATGATATCTGGAAAAATAATGGCAACAACCTTCCACTAACCACGTGCCTTGGGGCATTCTTTGCTCCCATACCCAAGGGATAACCAATGCCTACAACAGTGAGACCGTGGCTTAGTGCTTCATGGGTTCTTCCACATATAAGCAGCTGTTTAATATTTCACATTTAAATCTGAACTTTATTACTTTTGGCTATGGCATGTTGCCAAGCTTTCAATCCAAAAAACAAGTACAGTGCGTACTTCAGAAAAGGTTATATGCTTACAGCAGCATTTCCAAAGACACCTATTTACAACATTTTAGAGATGGGTTTATTAGCCTCATAAAAGCATCACTGTGGTTGGACTGAAGTGTCTAAAATGACTTTACTCTGATTTTTTTTGGCAGCCAGTACGAAAACAATCACTCAGGGTCATGGACGTATCAGGCTTTTGCTTCTGATTTAGAATAGCATATAGACTTTCAGCAGCAGATATGCTCACTGCCATATGCTCATTTGCCTAATGGCATTTGCAGCCACTGTGCTGAGTGTCACTCGTCTAAGGAGAAGAGGGGTGAGGGTGAGCTGGAGGACTGAGGCGCTCAAGCAGCCCCACCTCCCCCACGTGCCGACTTCCACGGCCTTTTCTTTTCACCCTAGGGAGAAGCGCAGACTAGGTCTCACGGCCCAGCACAGGGTCCTGCTTGCTTTTGTTCTGTGTTGCCTGACTTTCTTCTCCCTGGTGCAGCTGAAGTAAGTGCATGTTTTCATCTTGACAGTAAACTCTAACTGACCTTAATGGTGAAACCTTTAAAAGTTTATGCCTCTGGTTTCCTAGGTTCTAATTTAATATCATTCCTCCTTGTTTCCACCCTACCTGGAAACTATTTCATTTCGCTTTGGTCCTTTTTTTAGTGTGGTTTCCATGATATTACCCTCATCAAAGCTGGCAGGATTCCCTTGCCACCTGTAAGAAGTATATCGTTTAATGACATTAATATTACATGTAGTAATGGAATGTCTCTATGCAGGACTAACCAAGTATAAAATAAATAGATTAAACAAGTACCGTTTTAGGGGTAAGAATTCTTATTCTAAGTACTTCGGATGTTCCTTTATTTATAAACAATTTAGGCATCCATTTTTTTAAACTATTCAAATACATTACAGCTATAGTAATTAAAGTAATAAAATAGCACCAATCATGCAGACTATAACTATCTTTTTTTTTTTTTAAAGATTTTATTTATTTATTTGAGAGAGAGAATGAGATAGAGCATGAGAGAGGGGAGGGTCAGAGGGAGAAGCAGACTCACTGCTGAGCAGGGAGCCCGATGTGGGACTCGATCCCGGGACTCCAGGATCATGACCTGAGCCGAAGGCAGTCGCTTAACCAACTGAGCCACCCAGGCGCCCACTATAACTATCTTTATGGTTTGCTTTCAACTTGCTATGGGCAAAGTAAAGGTCAAGAAACATTAATTTTTTTTTAAATGTTCTTTCTTATCTCCCCTCACCCCGCCACCCCCCGGGTAAGTGTTCACTATTCCTGTGTTATACAAAGAATCTGACTCTTCAAAGTTCTTGGTAGGATTCATAGATAGAATGTTTGTGTCCTCCTAAAATTCATGTGTTGAAACCTAATCCTCACTGTGATGGTATCTGGAGGTGGGGCCTTTGGGAGTGTTCCCTCATGAATGGGATTAGTGTTTTCATATATAGACTCCAGCGAGCTCTCTCATCCCTTAGTGCTCTCATAAAAGAGACTCCAGAGAGCTCCCTCCCCGCTTCGGCCAGGTAAGGACACAGAGAACAGATGGCCATCTATGCAGGAAGCAGGCACCAGATCTGCCAGGGCCTTGATCTTGGACTTCCCAGCATCCAGACTGTAAGAAATAAATGTTTGTTATTTAGGCCGCCCAGTGTATGGTATTCTATCATAGCAGCCCTAGCAGATGGACCATGGAATGGATCTTGTCTGATAACACAGGCATGAAACCTGCATGAAGGAAGGCACACTTTGCAAATTTCAAGTTAACTGGGGTTGAATGATGACACACAGAGACACGGGGTGGGGGAGGGGTTATGGTCATCATTTTATGGGCTGGAGCAGTGAGTAGGCAGAATCGATTCCAAAAACGTCCGTGCTCCAATCCCTGGAAAATGTGAATATGTCCTATTACGTGACAATGCAGATTTTGCAGATATAATTAAGGTTATAGACTTTGCAATAGGGAGATTCCCCTGGATTATCTGAGTGGGCCCAATTTAATTGCATTAATCTTTAAAAGCAGAGAATTTGCTCTGGCGGGAGTCAGAGAGACGTGGCAGAAGGGAGAGTCAAAGTATCAGCAGAGAGCCTGGGGCACCTGGGTGGCTCAATCTGCTGAGCGTCTGACTCTTGGTTTCGGCTCAGGTCATGATCTCATTGGTCCTGGGATCCACCCCCACGTCTGGCTCCCCGCTCAGTGGGGAGTCTGCTTAAAGATTCTCTCCCTCTGCCCCTTTCCTCCCTCCTCTCAAATAAATAAATAAATCTTAAAAAAAAAAAAAAGTAAGGAGAGAGCCTGCTGTTGCTGGCTCTGAGATGGAGGGGGTTTTATGATGGGGGTACAGCATGGAAAGGAGGGCCACAATCTTGCAGCCACATGGAAATGAGCTCTTCCTATAATGGGAATGAGCCTGGAAGTGGATTCTCCCCTACCCCCCAAGCTTCCAGGTAAGAGTCTAGACCAGCTGACACCTTGATTTCCACCTTTGGAAACACAGAGCAGAGAAACCAATCAAGCCACTAGGATTTCCGACCATGAGCACCAAGGGAATCAAATGGAACCATGAGAAACAAACTGTGTTGTTTAAAGCTACTAAAGCATCACCATCTTTGGGTGCTCGGGAATTCTATTTGGGGTGAATGCACTAGCCCTGTGGTTCTCAGTCTGGATGCATTTTATTAGCACCTGAGGAACTCTGTGAACCTATCAGTGCCCAGACCACACCCTAAGTTTCTGAATTAATTGGCTAGGGCAGGGTCTGGCCATAAGTATTCGTTAAAGCTCTCCCAGTGACTATAAAGTGAAATTAGAATTGTGAAGCAGGGGCTGAGCCAGGAGCTAAGGCATTAGGTGACACAAGAGTAACTTAGATGGGCTTTCCATGCCTCCTAAGTATAAGCGATGGAAAACGTCATCAGTGTTTTTTAAATCACATCAATGCTGAATGATCCGCCGTAAAATTTCTTGAAACTTGTTGGAGGAAGACATATATAAATAAAACTAAAGGGCAAATCCCAGTTTTGCTAGAGGAATTTCTTCAGTGTTGTGTGTGTGTAAGAGAGAATGAGAGAGAAAAATCATTAATAATGTATTTTGAGCCCTTCAGAGAATTATCTCCACATGACTTTCTCTTTTAATCTTCCTTCACCCGCTGTCTTCAGATAAAACATTACTCATTCCTCACTTATACTTCCCTTTTTGCAAATGCAACTTTCTGTCTTCTTCCCCCCAAATCTGACTTGAGCCCCTTTACTGTTTGATCTCAACCTACTGTCTATTCTATGAGACTTGTGTGCTCTGTTTTTGCACTACATTAACTTGTGGTACTTCAATATTTTGTGTGTGTGCACATTATATACACACAATTAAATTATGGGCTTCCTGAAAGGTACACAGTCTCTCAGACTCATTCAATCCCCCTAACAAATCTTTTTTGAGCTTCTATCATGTATCAACAACTGTTTCAGTTGCTGAAGATACTATAAGGAACAAAGTCTCTCTTCTCATGAAGCTCATATTTGGTGTTGGAAGGCAAATGCTAAATAAATAAATATATGGTAATGGTGATGAGTGCTATGAAGAAAAACAAAACAAAAAGAACAATGGAGGGGCGCCGAGGTGGCACAGTCAGTTAAGCAACTGACTCTTGGTTTCAGCTCAGGTCATGATCTCAGGGTGGTAAGCTCAAGCCCCGAGTTGGGCTCCACGCTCAGCACAGAGTCTGCTTGTGACTGTCTATCTCCCTCTGTCCCCACCCCCACCTTTGCTCTCCCTCTCTCTCAAATAAATAAATAAATCTTTTTTTGTTGTTAATAAAAACAATGGAAAATGATGGGATAGAAGGAATGCTGTTTTGAATAAGTTGATCAGGGGAGGTTTCTGACAAGGGAGACAGAGCAAACATCCTGGGGAACAGTGGTTCAGGCCAAGGGGATAGTGGAGTGTAAAGTGTCCCCATGACAGGAGGGCTTGTGTGTGCCAGGAACAATGAGGAGGCCAGTGAAGCTGGAGCCCTGCTGGTCAGGGGGAGATTGGCAGGTGATGGAACCAAAGAGATAGGTGGGGGCCAGATCAGATAGGACCTTGTAGGCTAATGTAAAGATTTTATTTTATTCTGAGGGAGTTAAGGAGCCTTTGGAGGGTTTCGAGTAGGGGCAAGACATTATAACTGCCTTCCTATCTAGCTTTTGTCCTTGGCTGTTATATTCCTTGAAAAAAATTAGTCAGTATTAACCATTTCCTTTTACGTATGTTCTGCTCTTAAAGCTATCGAACTCAGACCCTAATAAGGATAAGGTTGCCTCCTGATTGCCAAACCCAGTGTCTTTTTTCAATATTTTTTCTTCCAGACTTCTGGCAACCCTTAATTTAGCCTTTGACCATGGCCTCCATGTTGAAACTCTCATCTATTCGTAACCCAGTTACAGTGATTGTTAGTTCTGTGACCCTGAGCCAGTTGTTTAATGTCTCTGTTCTTCAGTTTTGTCAACTGTGAAATGGGGAAAGTAATTGTAACAACTGTGTAGAGTGTTGTCAGGGTCATAAAAGATAAGCATTCAATAAATATTAGTTATCATTGTGTCCCAAATCAAACTTTTTTCTTTTCTTAAAGATTTATTTATTTATTTATTTTAGAGAGTGGGCAGGGGAGGGGCAGAGAGAGAGAGAGAGGCATGGAGCCTGACACGGGGCTGTATCTCATGATCCTGAGATCATGACCTGAGTCAAAATCAAGAGTTGGTCGCTTAACAGATTGAGCCACCCAGGTGCCCCCCAAATTCTTTATCTTATACCCTTCTCCCAAACCTGCTTCTCCTCCCTTGCTAACAATGCTATCTATTCCAGGAACCTTGGTGGCATCTTTAATATTGAATTAATCTTGCAGATTTTGCCTCTGAAGTCCTCCCTTCCACTCATTCCCTCTAAGTGTGTCGGCTGTGTACACACACACACACACACACACACACACACACATCCCTTTCCTTAGGTAGCTCTGGCTGTATTGATCTACTCTACCAACCACTGAACTACTCTTTGCAAATTTTGATGGATTCTTTCCATGGTCCCCCAGTAATCTCACGCTATCTCTAATAACAATAACAAAAGCTATGGTAGTAATAAAGGTAACTACTTTGTGTCAGCATACAGCATACTGAGTGCCTTTCATATTATAATCTCATTGGATACTCACTCACAAAGGTTTGTGAAGGAGGTATTATTATTAATCCCATTTTATAGATAAGGCACTGGAATCATACACAACAGATCACACTCAAGTACGTCTGCTCATTTAAATGTTAATCACACCTAAAAAAGGATCTTCACAGCAACGTCTAGACTGTTGTTTGACCAAATATCCAGGCACCCATAGCCTAGGCAAACCGACACAGAAAATTAACCATCACAGTGCATTTCTTTATAACTGGATCTTTCTCACAAACAAGGTATCATTGACATCCTTCCATGTCAGTAGTTACAGATTTCACTTATTCTTAATAACTACACAACATTTCATGTTCTACATATTTTTAACAATATCCTGCACCATAATTTATTTAACCTTTTGTCAGTTGATTCAGGTTATTTTAACTGAGTACATTCCTCTATTTTCAGAGAGGGAGGTCACTACAAATAATGCTACACATTGCAATTATTTTGCTAGATATCATTAGATTATTTTTTTAAACTATAGTATCCATGTTTCCACTAGCCATGTATAAGACTGGCACAGGGGACTAGTGTTTTTTGTAATTACTGCCGATCTAATGGATGGGATATGACATCTTACAGTACCTTTAATTTGTATTTTCCAGACTAGAGTGAAGCCGAGCATTTTTTTACGCTTATTAACCATTTAGATTGTCTTTTGTGAATTGTATTTTGAGAATTGCATTGTATTCCTTTCCCATTTTTGGATTGATTTATGTGCCTTTTAAAAATCAATTTATATACTATAGAATTGAACTCTCAATCTCTCACGTGGTTTGCAAATAATTTTTATAGTCTGTCATTTGTCTTTTGACACTGTGGAATCATTTATCATCCCAAATGTTTTTTTAAATTTCTTTTTATAATCAAAATTGCCTTTATAGCTTTGGGTTATAGCTTTAGAGATCCCCGTTCTGCTGAAGAACTCTAAGTTTCATTTTTTTTTAATTTTTAAACATTTAAGTCTTTAATTCACCTAGAATTTATTTTTGTATTTGGTGTGGGATCAGGACTAAATTTGTTTTCCTCAAAATGGTTAGTCATTTATGCTAGCCAAATTCATCAAACAATTGAAGTTCTCTGAAAAATAATTATTAAATTTTAACTTAGAGGAGACAAGGCTAAGTAAGCCATCCTTTCTCCTCTAAATTAAAATACCATTTTTGTCCCATGTCAATTTCCCAAGGATATTCAGATCTTTTTCTGGACTTTTATTGATTTATTTGTCACTTTTATGTTGCTTTGATCAAAGAAACTTTAAAATTTAAAGTTTTATAGCTGGTAAGGTAAATCAACAATTTCTTCAGCCTCAAACACATTATGTTTTATTTATATTTCTTTACTTTCATAATACTACTGGAAGTTTATTCCTCCATGCAAACATCAAATTACTTCACCCAGTTCCAAAACTAAAATAAATAAAATAGCCCTTATTTTACTAAACCAAACATGCAACCCTCTAGGATTCTACTTGTAATCGCATTACATGTTATTTCAGGGAGAAACCCTACTGTCTTCACGATATTAAATCTTCCCATCTCAATAAAAGTTGCTTATTTGCTGAACCAATATCATAATAGTTACTTCAAGTTGATCAAGTCTCAAGGAGGACGCCTCCATTGGGTCTGGATGATTCTATTTCATTGATTTAAAAGCACTAAAATAAAAATAGGTGAAATTTAGTAAAATAAAATTTTATATTTTTGCAAGTTTCTCTCTTTGCTAGATAAGGACCTAACATTTCCTGCCAGTATATCCACTCTTTAGTATTCCAAAGAGTAAGAAATCCCCAAGAGTCATAGGATATCAAGGGCAAGGGTGGGGGGCTGTTGGGGAGGCTGCTGATTTCCTCCGTGCAGCTGCACCCTTGCCCCAGGCATGTCTTCCTCCAGTGGGAGGGGGACCCCACCCTCCTGTGTACCCTACCCAGGCTTAGAAGGGAAGGTGCCATGAGAGGTTCTCGGATGCTGCTCTCCCTCACCTTCCTGGTTCACCTGAGCCTCCTTGGCCTGGCCACACTTGTTTTCAGGACTTTGCGTGCTGTAGGTCCCAAGCCATCATGCTGCAGCAGAGGCAACAGGAGCGAGCCGTGGCACCCCGGAGCTCCTGTCCTTGGTGCCATCTTGATATGCACTTCCTTGTGTTTTCTCATTTCCCTCAGGTTCAGGCCCATTTGTTTTTGTGTTCTTTTTACCCTTTCTCAACCCATAAAATGACTTCAGACAACATGGTTTTCTTCATCACTGAGAAAGCAGCCAGATAGATGGCTGCTCAGCTAAAGCCAGTCTTGGCATGAAGGATTCCAAGACAGACCAGCAAATAGTCTGAGCAGAGCCTAGGCAAAGATTGCCCTGACCCAAGGGTACCATGACACTCAACCCACTGCTTACATTGTGCCCGAGGCTCTGGGAAGAATGGGCAAGAGTATTTGCCTATATCTCTGTCCTGATCTGTATTCTCTTTTTATGGATATTAAAAAAAAATGTCCATCTGTCACCAAACCATACATGGCTCTCCTGGCAGTCTGCCTGAGTCAAGCTGCAGTGGTTACTCCTTGTTCCTTCTGCAGGTTGACATTTTCTAACATCTGCAGCCTCAATGTTGAGCAAATAACTGGCTGTCAATTCACTCGGAGGGAATATCCTCGTGACCTCTGTCTAAGACACATGGCAGGGCCTGAGCTGTCTATTCTCATTATTAGCAGAGTCTTCCAGCAATCAGGCCTGTTGCATGGTCCGGATGTTTGAAAAGGCACTTTATTGGATGTAGTAGCTAATAAAAAGTTAGCATTTAGTATCACAAGTTGGGTCTACACTTTGAGTGCGTATTTTTGAATAACATTTGAAAAAGCATCTTTCCTTTGGAAAAGCTAGAATGCCTTTTATAAAAATAGACCTATTCTAATGTCAATTTTCTGCCTGAATAAAAGTGAATGAATATTAAACATTGCTGCAGGCCATCTTGTCATTGGAATTAAAGATTCTCTGTTATAATAAATAATTCTGTAAAAACACAAATTTTGTCTAAGCAACGTTCAGCCCCAATTTTTTGTAAATGTATTTTCAGTCCAGGGAACATATATTTGCAACTTAATGTATGAACATGAAACGGACATTTTAGCATGAGTAGCATATATTTTGAAATAGTCGTATAGCCCTGTAAAAACGTGGTTCACTGGCTAAATGGAGAGTTAGATGATTCTTCCTAGTGGGAAGGAAGTATATGTCTTGGAGGAAAAGTGAGTCATATCCAGCACTCCTAAATGGTTATTCACTTGAATAACACATTAGGTTTGTGATGAGGGAAATGTGATGTGTTGTGTAAAAAGAGCATTGGACTCAAATCATCAGCTTTGATTTTGAGTGGGTGGTGGCTTTGTTACTTATTAGCTGTGTAACCTCAGGCAACTTATTTATGCTTTCCGAGCATCACTTTTATCGACTACAAAAGGGAAGAATCTGACTATTTGGGAGCTCTAAACCACATTATTTTACACATTGGCATGTCTCAGTCGATTCTGAGTTAAGTAATTTATGCTACTAGCAATAAAGTCCTGACGTTTGCAAACAATTTATGGTTGTAGCACAGATAAGTTTAGTTAGCCCTGTGATGTCATTCTCACCAACGTGGCTTCTGAAGTGGCTTCTTGAGAGAGAGAGAGAAGAGTGTGAGTTGTGGCTGCCATACTGGTAAGACAAGTGTTACCACCACCAGAAACGTCCAAACAACCAATTTCATTATTTACATGTCCATAAAATGTTTTCATGGATACCACACCCATTAAGTTTCGGGTCATCTGCCTTGCTTTCATACAAATATTTCTTGTGCATGTTTTCTCAGTATTTGTCAACATCTGGGCACAGCATGAGGAAGGCAGTGTCTCTTAAATGTAGTCCACCATGTGTGAACTGCTGGGCTGGATTTTCCCCTGTATTCGTTCCAGTTAACTACCTTCTACGCAGTAACAAGTGAAGACTTTCATACATCCAGAGTCGGGCGGCTGAGGGAGAAGATGCTAACTAGGTCCAGAGGTGGGAATGTATCTGGAGGCAGACGCATCTCTGGAATGTTTCTGCTGCTCTGATTCTGGCTTTGAGCTGCTGGCTGCTTGATCACAGACACGGATTTCCTTGCATTCTAGTACTTTCAGTTTCACATTCCATATTTTCACATTCTAGGTTTTCTTTGCCTCGAGGCATCGTCATAAAGTTATGTGATATGAATTGAGCCGTGATGAATCTCCTTCGTACCCCACCCCACTCCACCCCTAGCCCACCTGCTCCCACCAAATACACATACTTAGAGAAACACCAGTAAAGGGACACGACAACACCAAGGAGTGGTGCTAAAAGCCAGCATAGTGAGAACTTAGCCCAAGTTGGGCCAGGGCTTACTTATTGCTTCTTCTGTGCCAGACAGGGGGCTAGGTTTTTCCACACATTAATTCATTAATTTGCATAACTCTGTGAGATAGGCATTAATAGCCACATTTTATTGATGAGAATGCTGAGGCTCAGAGAATTTAAGTAACTCACCGAACAGGTGGCTGTTGGCTGAGAATTACACTCAGTCTGCCTCCAAAATCAAGGCTCTTGACCACTCTTCTCTGCCACATCATCTGCACTATAAGTTAACGGCGTTTCTGCAACTACTTTCACATCACTATCCCGTGAAATCGCTCTTATTATCTCAGTGTTCTCTTTGAAGAAGCCAGGGATCAGTGAAATTAAATAATGTGACTAGGGTCACGTGGCTGGAAATACTGACAGGCAGTGAAGGAGCCCGGATTTGAATCATGGTCTCTTCAATCTAGGAAATATAAAAGGAGTGTAGGAAAGTCAGCATCAGTACCTTCAAAAAGGCAAACATGTCCCAGGAGCAGATGAAAGGAGAAAAACATTCTTGGAATGAACCTGGAAAGGACTATTAGGTTTAGTCTAGGGGAAGTACTTAGGAGAAGTAGATAGAAAATGAAAGGCATTTAAACATTATTACTAAGCCTCATTCTCAACTTATAGGAGAAAAAGTTTGCCCTCAGCTTCTGGAGAGCAGAAGTTTCAGGGGCCAACTGTACCATCAGCCTCACGGGGACAATCCCCCCAAGACTGTGTTGCGCCAGCCTTGCTAAGACCGAAGAGAGCTTCATTTACCACTGTTTAAATACCTCCACTAGCTAATGTTCACATTAAGGGAAACAATTAATTATTTTTTTTCCTGGCTTTTCTATTTTCAAAGTCACTTTGCCTTGATCAGTAGCCTAAGCACTTTTATATGCTCACCAACCTTGATTCCAGGGTTCTCAATGCAAGGTGTGAAAATATAGCATTGCAGAAAAAAGCTAGCCAACTAAAGTGACAGTTTAATTTCTAAGGACTGTACTCAGTGGAGGCTCTTTACACATTTACTCACAATTAATTATTTAAATTTTTATTGTTATGTTAATCACCATACATTACATCATTAGTTCTTGATGTAGTGTTCCATGATTCATTATTTGTGCATAACACCCAGTTCTCCACGCAGAACGTGCCCTCTTTAATACCCATCACCAGGCTAACCCATCCCCCCACCCCCTCCCTTCTAGAACCCTCAGTTTGTTTTTCAGAGTCCATCGTCTCTCATGGTTCGTCTCCCCCTCCAATTTACTCCCCTTTGTTCTTCCTTTCCTGCTATCTTCTTCTTCTTTTTTTTTTTAACATATATTGCATTATTTGTTTCAGAGGTACAGATCTGTGATTCAACAGTCTTGCACAATTCACAGTGCTCACCATAGCACATACCCTCCCCAATGTCTATCACCCAGCCACCCCATCCCTCCCACACCCCCACCACTCCAGCAACCCTCAGTTTGTTTCCTGAGATTGAGAATTCCTCATATCAGTGAGGTCATATGATACATGTCTTTCTCTGATTGACTTATTTCACTCAGCATAACACCCTCCTGTTCCATCCACGTTGTTGCAAATGGCAAGATCTCATTCCTTTTGATGGCTGCATAATATTCCATTGTGTATGTATACCACATCTTCTTTATCCATTCATCTGTCGATGGACATCTTGGCTCTTTCCACAGTTTGGCTATTGTACTCACAATTAATTTTTAGAATAGAAATGGAGATGTATTTTCAGTTGTTCTTCCTGGAGTTTGTCAATGACATTCAGTATTCGAGATCAGATTTCCAGCATTTGCAGAATGAAGCAAACCCAGAATAAGCAAGTGAACAGTCTAAAGTGAAGTACCAGTAAGTGACAAAAATCTGTTAAAAAGTTCATGCATTTCATCCCACCAGGAATGTAGAGCCTCTTATGGGTTAGAAATCATGTAAAAGAAAGAAAGAACCAAATTAAAAGCAGGATATTCTGATAGTGGAAATCAGGCTCAGAACAACACAGTATAAAGACAATAATCTGAGGCCATTAAATGCAAGGACAAATAACTTTCCATACCTTAACATCCTTTCTGAGCACCATATCTTTTAAATAAAATAATTGCTAATCATACTCTTCTCAAGAATAAAATCAAATTAGCTTTAGCATAGACTAAGAAAAACAGGGTCATGATTAATGTTCTTCATACATAATTCAATAAAAATAGTATTTTTCTCAAAGATGACTCAAAGGTATAAAATTTATCTGAAAAATGGATTTGTGTGGAATAGTTCTGTGAAGATGCTAGATGATGCATTAGGATATATCATTGAGCATGGTACATCCTATCTTGTAAGTTAGGTATTATACCTCAGTTTTAAGATGGGGCAATGCATTTTCATAAGGTGAATGGACTTAAGCAGTGTTTGAGCATGCCAGGACCAATCCAAGATGTCAACCCCTCTTCTCCAGTTACTAATCTCATCCTATGCAAGTTCAACCTAGAAGGCTGGAGGGAAAAAAGGGAGAGCCCCATTGCTAACCTCTTTTGGTCCTCCAACCAATCTTTCTGTCTCTTTCTCTTTCTCTCTCATTGCTCAAAATTGAATTGAAAGTTAAAATATTCTTTGCCTTAGGTCAATGGAGATTACAAATTTTCAGTGTTATGCCACTGTTAGGCAAGAAAACCTGAGTACATACCCAGTATGATAGTAATGCTTTCCAATTATATGAACTACCACCATCCAATTCAGTTGAATTTTACATAGTGGTAGCAGTGAAGTGAAGCAGCACCTATCACTAATTGAGCACTTACTGTATGCCAAGCACTACACTGTACATGGTAAGAACATATCCAATATGACCTTTACTTACATGGTGAGAAAATATGCAAAATTTATGGAATCATTTTTGTAATTCATCCAAACCTGTATTCTGTTTGATATTAACCAAATCATGTTTGGTTTTTACCTTGACTTTCACCACTCATAGTTGCTATCATATGTCAAGCCTCCAGCTTCTTCTACGAGTCTGCTGTGAGCCATAATGGATTTATCTAATAATATATCCTTGAATGGTGTTATGACGTTCACCTCTTGATTGCTATGTTTTGTATTTTCTGAGTAAAGCTATAACTTCCTTTTATTTATATTCTAAATGTTCTCTCCTAGATGTCAAGGAAGATCTCTTCACTGTTTAGTCAGTTCATGAGGTCATGTGACCAGAGTTCTTGCTATGCCACTAGTTTTGAGATCTTGATTTTTTTTTTTTTTGACAGAGTGTGTGTGTGCATGCTTAAGGGGTGGGGGCAGAGGGAGACAGAGAGACAGATCTTAAGTAAGATCCATGCCCAGGGGGAGCCTGATGAGGAGCTCAATTGATCTCATGACCCTGAGATCATGACCTGAGCCAAAATCAAGAATCAGACACTTAACAGACAGCCATCAAGTTGCCCCTGAGATCTTGACTTATTCAGTTAGTATTCCTTGACTTCAGTTTCCTCGTCATTATAATAAAGGGTGGTCCTTAAGCTTCTAATGTCCCTTCCAGCTCTAAAATTGTGTTATTTTATGGTTCAATTCATACCCATTGTGATTCCATAATCCCTGCTTATATTTCCTTTTTCTAGAAAAGTGTTGTAATTATATATACCACCATGTATATGTGTGTGTGTATATATATATATATATATATATTTCTCTATACCATCATTTGGAAAATATCTGATACTGGGCCCCCACTCCAGACCAATTAAATCTGGGGATGGAATCCAACATCATATTTTCAAAAATTCTCCAGATTATTCAAATGTGCAGCTGGAACCAAGAACTACTGGTCTTCACTAAAGCATCCTGATTTTATCTTTGGTGTCTCCACTGGTCACTACTACAAATAAACAGCCAGAAGGGAAAGGGGAAGATGTCTTCAGATGCTTTTTTATAGAAGTAAGGGGCCAGGAGTATGATAGGAGGAAGGTAGCTAATAGAAGAAGAGATCATGGCTTCATATAAAGGAGCCATTATTACTTAGGTACAGAATGTAGTCCTTCAAAGGCTTGGCTGGTGGAGTTCCAGAATAAGCAAGAAAAAGAGTGTTTGGTCTCCATTTTAACCACTGTTTAAATTTGAGTATTCCCCAGGAAAACACATCTCTGGTTTTATAAGACACAGTGGTGGACATTGAGTATGCTTTATGAATATGCTTTGGGGTCCACATTGTTGGAACACACTCCACAAACATGAGGCATGCACACATCTGTTGCAACACTGACCTGTGTCCCATGTCGTATGGCCTCCCCTTTCGTAAATTCCACTTCCTTGGAAAGCCATCTTGTAGCAGTTGAACTGGAATCTATAATTCAGTGCTTTTTTTCTTAACTGAAACTTTTACCTTTTTTCCCATAAAAAAAGAAATGGTTGGATTTAAAGCAATATGGGCTCAGGGCTGAGACCATCATGAAATTCTACAGCTATATTTGATGACAACAATAAGGGGTGAGTTATGACAAGTTAGGTTTAGGGTGAGAGACGGCATAGAGCAGTAAAGACACTGGCTTATGCGTCCCTCTTTCTGGAAATTAGACTCACTCTGCCACTGAGCAATTTGATCCTGCAGCCTTCTTTTTAACTTGTAAAAGCTCTCCATTTTCAGAACTGTGGAATGGGAGCAGGTGACAGGATCTTCTCCAGGGTCCCTTTCATCAGTCAGGTTCTACAGTTTTCACTAGCTGCGTTTCCTTGGCTAACAGATGGATTGTGTAATTTTCCTCTCTAATTGGTACTGGATTTTCTAAGACTTCTATGAGATGGGGTCACACGGGAGGCAGAGAGCCCAGTGACTGTCTTCCCCAGAGCAGGCGTTAGACCAAGGAACTTAATAAGTCCCAGCCATGGTGCTGCATCCTGATTGATTCCTCACTTTAATTTCATATAGGCTTCTGCATCTACAGGACAAAATTTGGTTTTTATATGTCCTTATGTGTGAAATTCTATTTATCATGTTTAACATTTCTAGGACAGTTCCCCTTGACCTTCAGTCTAACATTTTCCATCCATGAGCAAAACTTTTCGTAGCTAGAGATACTGAATCCTGGGTGAGTGAGACAACTCCATATTGACATGTTTATATTAACAATGTGCATGACTTGGTGTCTTGAGAAGTTAATATATTTTTGCCTAAAGTAATTACAGTTTCCCTGCGAGTACATGGACAGGTTTCCGTGATCTGTATATCTTTTTCCCTGTCAGATATGTACAGTTGTCTTTAAAAATTAGGAAGCTGATTCTCTTTGATAGCTTCTGAATAAATGTTCACTATCAAAGACTTTAACACTAGATATAAATTGACACTGGGATATAAAATAGGCTTTAAAAATCTCTCTTCTTACTCAGCTATCATCTGTTTTGTTACATACCAAATAAACATGGGTATATAAAAGATTCATATTGGGATGCCAATGTGCCTGATAGAGGGGTTCACGGAGACAGAGAAATCTTGATTTGCAGCCACATAAAGGCACACGTTTTCCACTGTTTCTTGTCCATCTCCTGCAGAGACACCATGGGAACCAGATTGCCCAGGGCACACAGTTCAGCTGCATCTACAGCAAGTGCAAGGGAGTTACCGTAACACAGATGCATATTGTCACAGTAAAGAGCCACATTTGCCCTTTGCTTTTTTTCCTGGCAGGAAGGCTCTAAAACACGAAGACTGACTTATGAGACAGCTTGGCTCTGAGCAGTGTGAGACATTGAGTCAGATCACAGCAAGAAAAAACCCAGACATGATTTATATTGAAATAACATATTCTTCATATATGACATTTTTTTGGAGGAGGCATCGTTACGTGCCAGAATGTTTATTCGGTATCTCCAAACCACTGGATGGCATCAAAAGGTGGTGTTCCAACCACCGTTTGGGTCAACTCTTCCTTCTTGCTTAAAATGATCACACTGTTTTTATCTTGATTTAGTTATAGAAGTTTATTTCCAGAGGGGTTTGTCTGCTAGGATATAAGATTCAATGGTTCATTCAACAAATATTTATGTTCATGTTCTAGGTTCCATTTCAGATGTTGGGCCCTTCTGAGTCTGTATTTGAAGAGAGTGACAGAATTAATAAACAAATAAGTAAAAGATGTGGCATGTCACATTGTGATAAATGCAATCGAATAAAATAAAGCAGAGAGCAGGAATAGGGCATGCAGTATGGGAAAAGGTGCCTTTTAAAACAGAGTGGTCAGGGAAGGTCTCCCTGAGTAGATGATATTTGGGCAATATGCTGAAAGAAGTAGGGAGCAAGCCACGTGCATGTCTGGGGGAAAGTGATGGGATTTGGAGCAGGGTGGTAGTAACAGAGGTGGTGGGAAGTGACAGGTTCTCCAACTGTTTTGGAGGTGGAAATGACAGAATTTCCTTCCAGACTGCATGTAGGATATGAGAGAAAAATGATCAGGGATAACTCCAAGGATTTTGGCTGGAGCAACTGTAAGATGGAATTATCCTTTACTGGCATGGAGAAGACCACAAAAGCAAGTTTGGAGAGGGTAGGATTAGGCATTCTGCTTTAGCTCTATAAAGTTTGGTATACTTATTAGACATCCAAGTACAGAAGTCATGTGGGCAGTTGGATACTCAAGTGTGGAGTCCTGGGGTAAGTTCTGTGAAGACATATATTCCAAGGTATCAGTTCTTAGATGGCATTCAAGGCTACGAAGCTGGATGAGATCATCTAAGGTAGTGATTTTCAATCAGTGCCTACCTCCACCCTTAGAAATTCTTCTCTAATTGGTCTGTGATGGGTCCCAGACATTGTAAAACCTCTCCAGATGATTAGTATATGCAGAGTAGGTTAGGGAATAAGTGTGGCTAGAGAAGGTCAAGACAGAGTTCAGGGCATGCTAACATTTAGAGGCCAGGGAGATGAGGAAGAACCAGCAAAGAGAAGGAGCTACTGTGAGGCAGCAGGAAAATTGCTAGAGTGAGGGGTTCTGGAAGCCGAGTGAACAGAGTATTGAGGAGGAGGGAGTGACCAACTTTATCAAATGCTGTGGATAGTGGTTAAATTAGTGAAGACTGAGACCTGACGATTAGATTTAGCAATATGAGGCCACTATGGCTTTCATGGAAGCTGTATCAATGGCTCAGCAGGGGTGGTAGTTTGATTGGAATGGATTCAAGAAAGAATAGGGGAGAGAAATTGGAGTGAGTCCTCATAGACTGCCCCTTTGACAAGTTTATCTATAAAAGGGAGCAGAGAATTGGGGAGTTAGCTGGAGGGAGAGATGAGAGTAAGAGAGTTTTACTGTTTTAAGATGGAAAAAATAATAGCATATACAAATAGGACATTTGTATGCTCTTAGAAATGGTCCGGTAGAGAAGGGAAATGATGATGTAGGAGAAAGAAGAAAGAATTGTTGGAACAATTGGGTAGGGAAGAGGAGGATGTTTGTGCAGTGGATGGTTTACTCTGGATGGAAGCATGGCTGGTTGCTCCATAGTAACAGGGGATGTTAGAGTTTGTGGACCGTTTGCAGATAGGTGGATGCTTCTGGTGACAGGTGTGAACGACATTGTCTTCTGAGTGCTTCCATTTTCTCAGAAAAATAGGAAGCAAGTTCTTCAGATGAGAGAGGGAATGGGAAAGAAGGATAAAAGGCTTAGGGAGAGAGCAAAGCATGGAATACACATAGGGAAAATAAGTCAATGGACAAGGGAAATGACTTGATTGGCAGTTTAAGGATCATGGGTTAGGGTAAGACCAGAAACAAGGCAGTGTGTGTGTTTTCCAGCCATGTTCAGCTGCTTGCCTGATGCACACGATCTGGAGCACTGGACTCAAGTAAGATGGAGTTTTTGCCAGATGAATAAAGAGAGAGTGGGCCACAAAGTTGAGTTATTTGCATTGGTGCGATTATAATGATGAACCCTCCAAATTAGGCTAGTTGGAGTAAAGTGACGACACCATGGAGAAGTATAATGAAAATGAGGTAGGATTAATGGATTAGAGGTTTGAATAGGGTCAGGAAATTGCTGAAGACATAGTTCTAGTAGTTCTTTTATGCCACAAAACCACTGTCTATTTTGATGAAAGGTAAACAAATTCATCACTGAAGCTGATTTCACTTTAAATCTACTTAATTAAGTTTCAACCATTAAAATTAGTTAAGTTATGCAAAAGGACCACAGCTTTGAACATTAGTATTCATTCTTTCTCTTACAATTATGAAATGAATATATTAGTGTATAATCTAAAAACAATTAGTGATTGCTAGAATACATCTCAGTAATCTGTCTCTTGTAAAATAATAAATTGCCACAGACAGAATTAAACTATCCTGAGCACTTTTTAAATATTTATGCTTCTTTGTAACCCCAGTGGTTTGGGAAAATGATGACAAACAACATAATGTATCTCTCCGTCTATTTTGTAAATCACTTTAATTCTGCTAAATTGCTGAAAAGGGATTTACTATGGCTAAGAAACACTTTTCAAAAATGTAATTGATGAAATTGTGTTATATAAGACTGATGCTAGAGCTATAAAATGCTTGACTTTGAGAAGAGTTTGTCCATTACACTTCAGAATTTCTATGTGTGAATGGGGATTTAGCTGTCAGACAACCTAATCTAATGACTTCACTCCACTGACTGGAGGGGGTGGCTTGGGGGTTTTGCTCCATGCCCTGCTTCCCTGATTGGATGAAGAGTGC
Organism: Zalophus californianus; assembly: GCF_009762305.2. Taxonomy (NCBI): domain Eukaryota; kingdom Metazoa; phylum Chordata; class Mammalia; order Carnivora; family Otariidae; genus Zalophus; species Zalophus californianus. Next base: position 118,232,012 of record NC_045603.1, on the reverse strand, counting down.
CAACTTCTTCTAGCATGAGGACCTGGCATGGTGGACCCATGTACAGCTGCCCTCCTGTGACAATCTTGTGGCCAGGTCAGTTTCCACCAATTCTGTGTTATCTGGTCCTGGCTTATGTTCTCATGTTTGCTACTGAAACCGCCCCCCCCATCCATTCACCAAGATATAATCACCTGACAGGTATGAGGGAAACATGAATTTGTGCTCTTTACCTCTTTCTTTAGGATAAAATATGGTTTCCAATTCTGAAAAACAAAATGCTTCCTCATGGTCTCAAAAGTGTTGTAAATTTCACCACCATTAATATCAGACAAAAACTCTGAACACATTTTAAAACAATAACATCACATACAACCCCCCCAACACACACACACACACGCACACAATTTTGAGGTTTCCTGGATTTCTGGCTAGGATGAGATGACTCAGTGTTTGCTTGAGATGACTCAGTGTTTGCTTCTGTTTCTCAATTTTGGAGTTTTGTGCCCTCCGTCTTCTCCCTCACTCATTTTCTTGGTCCATCCATACCAATGGCACTATGTTCGAGATGAAATTAAAAGTACTCATTATTGTTCTCCAGATTCTCAAGTACAGGTCTTTTGACCATTCTTTTGTCTTCAAATAAGATCAGTCTGGAGCAGCAAATGGCATTTTGGAGAATTACTCCCAGAAATATTTCTCATGCTAAGTATTAAGTACTGGAACACCTCTTACTTCATTTTGGGCTTAAGTATGTTTATAAATTCTTCTTTGTGAGGCATCGTATACATTGGAAAACATCTGTGTGATTCTTCATGACAGTGGGCTGAAGAATAAAAAACTGTGATGAATGTCACAATTAATAAATTCATTAGAAAATAATTCAGAAAGTTTGGGCAGAGATGATGAGACAGAGTAACAGTCTTGTCGGGAGAGTTTACTCTTTCAGAATGGATTTCTCTGTTAAGCCATATGATGTTTTTACCGACAGTGTTTTGCATTATAGTAATAGCTGCTTCAGCTCATGTTCCCTTTAAGAAAAAAAAAAAACGATCAAAGCATCAAAGGCAGGGACAGATATATTCCTTGAATTATTATGGTCACTTCAAGAGCCAATCAAATAATACTATGCTTTATTAAAATCACAGAATCTTGAACTGAGCCAAATTAAGAGGCACAGTCTGTTCTCTAAGTTAAACTTTCGGGCAATGAGTTGAAGACGGAGTGCTAGGGTTAATGAGTAACTGTGGAGACCCAGGATTATTAGCATCCTGGAGAAACCAGCAGTTGCCAAACCCTTTACTATTCCAATTCCATTGTCATTGTCATAGTCATTGTTCAGTCATTGTCTTAACTCATTCTTGACTTCAGGCAAATAACCTAAAGGAAGGGCATGAGACTAGTTAATATTTTAGATTCTAACTTTTACATTTTAAATTGTGCAGAATAAAAGGTAGGAGGCAGGGGAGCCATTTTTGCCCCTAGCTTAAAAAATTAAAGTAAAAAAGTATTGTACCCGAGTTTTGGTTGCTGGATACAAAAGAAAATATTGGTGTGCTTTTCTTACCCATTTTTGATTACTCTGAAGCCTGAAAGTGTCTCTGTCAGTGATCAGAGATGCCTGACCATTGGAAACATGTTGACAACAGGAAAGGGGAATGTGCTGTCAGTCTAGTGACTGCCTACTTGTCCCTTCCTAAAGCAGCAAGTGGACATGCCATAGCTTTCATTCACTTGGTCATCTTTTAAACCAATTTAGCCTGGTAATGCATTGTCAGTTCTATAGTCTCAGAAGGAAATTATTTTTCAAGGTAAGGAGGCCTCTTTCTCACCAGTGGCCAGGCTGTTATCCAGGAAAAAATAAAATTCAGCCACTACAATACATAATCTCTTGCTTTTGCAATTGCTTCTTTAATTATCCTATCACAGGCACTGATACATGGTAGAATTAGAGGAATTATTCCAGCAGATTTGCCCTTCACTGCAGGCTTCAGTTTTGTTCCACGTAATTCCTATATTTTATATCCTGTTCTTTGGAATAGTAAAGGGTCTGGCACCTGCTGGTTTCCCCAGGATGCTAATAATCCCAGGTCTCCACAGTTACTCATTAACCCTAGCACTCCATCTTCAACTCATTGCCTGAAAGTTTAACTTAGAACAGAACTCTTTAGGGTGGGTCACCCCTGCCACCTTTCCCTCTCTCCTCTCTGTCTTATCATGCCACACTATTCTCGCCTGGTTGCTTAAATTGCTATTTTGTGGAAGAAAGCATTTTTGCTTCCGCCAGTCAAAGAAACTGGGTGGTTTTCTGAGTTTTATACTTCACAGTGTACTGTTTTAAGCACCTAAGCTGAAATTTCTAGATGAGGACAAGGATGGAAAGTAGACTTGAAGATGAGGGACCTCACCAAGGAAGAGGGTTAGGCGGAAGCAATATAGGGAGCAAATAAGAATGACAAATGCTTCTCTATAGACAAATGATCCTTTATAGACTTGACCTCCGTAAGTTCAGGAAAAGTGCCTTTTTTATTTTGTATCTTCAGCATATAGTCCTGTGTTTGGCCCTTAGGAAGTACTTGATAAATATTTGTTGCACTGAATAGAACACAAATGCACACAGCTGAACCAAGGATGGTGAACAGTTAGTGACTGAGTCAATTGAAAATGGAGCAATGGGAGAAAGAAGGAAATAAATTTCTCATCCTGGCTTCTGTCTCCAAATATCTTTCTGCTATATCCCTGTTGGAAGCTGTGTGCTTATATAACCCATTTGCACAATTGACTCTAAATTGAGTTGTCTTTCAAATCATTGAAATATTAGCAGTTGTTGTACCCATATTTAGTGGATTATTTGTGTAATCAAAGGGACTCAGACAAAATAGCTATTTCCTGTGGTCACTTCACAAATGTGAAGCATTGCTGCTATTTGAAACGTAATGATTTGTATTTCTGATTCCACTCTGGATATGTTAGCAATGGTGAAGCCTTCTGTGCCGAGGGTGGCTGTAGCATCTGTGGTTGTTAGTAGATAAATCATTATTGTGATGTTGGCTCCTGTTTATCACCTGCCTAGATTTTACAAAGAGTCAAAAAAAGAAGAAAAGCTGACACTTTAGTGACACTGTAGTGAGTTTTCCTGATTTCTAATAGCCGGGAGCAGCAAGTGTTGCTTTTATAGTTTTTATTGCTTACTTAGTGGATGTCAACTTAGGTATCTTTGTATTTGAATCAGAAAACAGTATTTCTCTAAAACACATTTCTTTGAAAATCTGGTGTCTCATATTTCATTCAAAAGCATGTCACCAGTTTACATGGGTGCCTGAGTCGACCAGTCATTGTTAGTTATTCAAAGCCCTACCCGAAAGACAAAAGCTCTGTGTTAAGCATGGTTGGGAGAAGTGATTGCAGGAGAAGCCCTATCAGTCTAGTATTAGGTCAGACCAAGGAATCTGCCAGGCTTTGGTAAATTTAATTCATTTTCAACATGCTCGCTAGGGTGCAGCAGTGAGAAATTGTGTGCTTTCCCTGGAACTGATGTTCTCCACCACTGGAAGCCAAACAACTGACTTAAATCAAGGACCGTCGTATGACCGGAGGAGACTCAAAGTTCAGATTCAGATTCATGTTACATGTGTTCATTATCTGAAAAGATAAGTCTTCTGTTACTAATTTCACTTCTCTGAGATGGGGTGGTTATATGTTTATTATAATTTAAAAGTATATTTCCCCCTAAAAAGGTGATTTGTTAGCAAATTAGTAGTTATTAAGGTAGTAGGAGCTAAGAGAACTTTTTAATTTTTTTTTAATTTTGAAAGAAAAGTGTAGCCGGAATGTTAACCACCTTGAATTTTGGACTCAAGTTCCTCAACTGCTGGACCAGTAGAGAACATGTTCCAATACCTCATCTTATAAGTCTACTAGTAATGGAAGGGATTTGAGGTCCCTCCTAACTTAATCTTTGCCATTAAGATATTTCTAGTTATATTTGATAGAGAAATAGATTCAAACTCCGGAGTCCTAGATTTTAGGTTTGGTATTACCAGTTTCTAACTTTCTTGCACTGGGGACATCATTTAACCCCACCGAACTCAGTTTCCCCAATTGTAAAAGACAGAAGGATAATGGTATCTCACCCATTGATGATCACATCCAATAAAGTATGTCAGAGTATTTCTTAAAAGTATAAAGCATTATGTAAGTGTTTCTATTTAAGGCAGGATATGGATGCAAAAAATACATTGTGTAACTGATGGGGGGTGGTGTTTGTTTTTAGTCTCTAAATCACATTCCCTTCAAATTTTTCCATTACTGATGTTCTTACAACAGAGTTTCAAAAAAACAAAGTAAAGAAAGAAAGAAACACAGCTATAGGCAGCCATTAGGATAAATTAGAATCTGTGTCTCAAGAATATAAGGCTTTCGCATCTCTGTCCTGAGGGGTCAATATCTACAGTTACCCAAGAAAAACAAAATTATATCTGTGAATATAAGGCAGTCTGGAAATTTACTTATACTGATTATAATCAGGATGTAAGAGCACTCATTTTTGGTTGTCTTTTTTATATCACATTTCTTAGTTTCTGTTAAAAAAAAATCTACTTTGTCCAGCTTCCATGAAGATCCAGATGTTGTATGTGCACACCTGCTTGCTCTCTTGCTCTCTCTCTCTCTCAAAAAAAAAAAAAAATCATCTGTCTAGATTTTGAAATTTAGGGATAATATTAAGTATGTTGTTTCACATTTAATTTTCAGCTAGGCTTTTTCTTACAATTTGAGTATAGAAAGCCAGCTATTGTGCAGAGGCAGATGAGAATGAGACTGTTTTTAAATGTATAATTTAATGAATTTTGCCAACTATATAGGTCCATGTAAGCAACACCCAAATCAAGATATAGAATGTCTTTATCACCCAGAAAGTTCTTTCTTGCAGAGTTTCAGTCAGTCAACTGCCTCTCCCCACCCCCAGCAATTACTGATCTGATTTCTAGCACTATGGATTAGTTTTTCTCTGTTTTAGAGCATCATGTACTTGGAGTCACACAGTAATGTACATATTCGACTGTGTCTTACTTCTTTTAGTCAGTATTACTCTTTTGAGATTCATCAATTTTGTGACATGTATCACTAGTTTGTTCCTTTTTATTGGTGATTATTGCTATAGATTGAATGTTTGTGCCCACCCCACCCCCAAAATTCACAGGTTGAAATTAATCCCCAAAGCGATGCTATTAAGAGGTGGGGGCCTTTGGGAGGTGATTAGGTCATGAGGGTGGAGTCCTCATGAATGGGATTAGTGCCCTTATAAAAGAGGCCCTAAGCACTTATCACTCCCTTCCTACAGTGTAGGGTTGCAAAGAAAAGACAGTGGTCTGTGAAGCAGGAAACAGTTTCTCACCAGACACAGAATTTCCCCAGTGCTGTGACCTTGGACTTTCCAGCCTCCAGAACTATAAGTAATAAATTTCTGTTGCTTTTAAGCCACTTAGTCTATGATAATTCTGTTATTGCAGCCTTAAGAGACCAAAGCAGTAGTATAGTTGTCCCCACTAATCTATAGTCTTGCTTTCTGGGATTTCAGTTGCCCACAGTCAACCACAGTCTGGAAACAGATGATCCTCTGTATGACTTATTGTCAGAAGGTCAGTAGTAGCCTATGCTACATCATGATGCCTATGTCGTTCACTTCACTTCATCTCATCACATGGGCATCTTATCTTATCATCACAAGAAAGGTGAATACAGTTCAGTAAGATATTTTGAGAGAGAGAGAGACCACATTCACATAACTTTTATAATAGTATATCATTATAATTCTGGTGTTTTATTATTAGTTATTGTTGATAAACTTTTATTTTCCCTAATTTATAAATTAAACTTTATAATAGGTATGTAGGTACAGGAAAAACATAGTGTATATATTTTATATATATATATATATATGGTTTGTACTATCCACGGCTTCAGGCATCCACTGGGGGGGGTGCCTTGGAATGTATTTCCTGCAGATTAGGAGGGGAACTACTGCATTCTGTCTTATGAAATACCACAGTTCACCTTTTCTGGACATTTGAGTAGTTGACAATTTGGGGCTATTATGATTAAAGCCACTCTGAATCGTTAGAACAAGCTATGGTTTTGACATGTTTTTACTTCCCTTGGGTGAATACTCTTGATCGTAGAGTAAGTGCACATACAACTTTAAAAGAAATTGTCAAATTGTTTCTAAAGTTATGATACCATTTTACACCCTTACTTCTAATGTATGAGTTGAGTTGCTTTGCATTCTTGTCAACACTTGGTATGGTTGGTTTTTTTGATTATAGACATTATAATGAGTATATATTGGTATCTCATTGTGGTTTTGTCTTGCATTTCCTGGTGACTAAAGATGATGGGTATCGTTTTTGGTTATTATCCATTTACAAGCCTTCTTTTGTGTAATGTCTCTTCTCATCTTTTCTCCATTTATCAGGTTGTCTTCATATTACATATTTGTAAGGGTTCTTTATATATTCTAGATACAAATTATGTGGTAGATCGGGGCGCCTGGGTGGCTCGGTCATTTAGGCATCTGCCTTCGGCTCAGGTCATGATCCCAGGGTCCTGGGATCAAGCCCAGCATTGGGCTCCCTGCTCAGTGGGAGGCCAGCTTCTCCCTCTCTCACTCCCCCTGCTTGTGTTCCTGCTCTCTCTGTCGAATAAATAAATAAAATCTTTAAAAAAAACACACAATTTATGTGGTAGATGTGTTTTGCAAATATTTCCTCCCAGACTGGGGTTTGCATTTAATTTTCTTAAAAATACCATTTGAGGAGCAGAAGCATTTAATTTTAATGGAGTCCACTATATCAAGTTTTCTTTTATGGCTAACATTTTATTTTATTTTTTTTCCCTATCTAAGAAACTTTTGTCCACCTCAGATTAAGTCAAAAGGGTTTTGATCCCTTTGTTTTGTTCAGAAATACAATTGTTTTTTGTTTGTTTATCTTGTATATATACTTGGAATCGCACAGTAACGTACATATTCTTATATGATTCAAAGCTACAAAATTCAATAATTAATTCTTATTAAAAAATTTTTGGCTTTTTATCATTTTCTTCTTCTGTGATTCCAATGACATACTATTTTATATTGTTCCATAAGTTCTTGAAACTCTGTTCATTTTTTTTTTACTTAAATCTTTTCATGCTCTGTTCCTTCAGTTGGATCATTTCTACTGGTCTCTCTTCAAGTTCACTAACCCATTTATTCTTCCATCTCCAATGCTGTGAATGTTTCATCTAGTGAATTTTTAATTTTGGTCATTGTATTGTTCTGTTCTACAACAGCACTTAACATATAATTTCCATTTCTCTTCTGATATTTCTCCTCAGTTGACTTATTATGATCATCTTTTTCTTATGTTCTTGAATGTATTTTTTAAAAAGTGGCTATAAAATCTTTATCTGTTAATTTCAACATGTAGGTGGTCTGAGGGTCTGTTTGTATTGGTTATTTTTTCTCTTGACAATGGGAGCCATTTTCCTCTTTCTTCAATAAATTCTGACTGATACTGGAAACTGTAAATGATATGCTGTAGAAACTGGATTCTATTTTCTTTCTCTAAAATATATAGATTTTTGGTCTTATACAAAGTTTAATTTCTGAATAATCATTTTGGACTTGTATTAAACTCTCTTACACTCTGTAAGATTGGATCTTTGGAAAGCTCAGAGTGTTTCCTAAGGTCTTCAAATTGACAAATCTCTGAACTCTGTCTCCCCTTTGGATCTTGATGAGTTGTAGTTTTAGTTTGTAAAGACAGGCATAATGGAAGCCTTATTTAAAGTTTTGGTACTTTCTCCTAAGACATAGCTTTTCTAGTGTTTCAGCAGTGTCAGTATTGTACGTCAGGATGTCACCAAGGTCTTTCTCATCTGATTGAGCCAGAATAGCAAAATTTCCCAGCACTGCTTGATTTCACTGTCTGTGTTTGGCTCTCAACTTGGTAACAGCAGCCTTCTGATAAGCCTTGAGTATTGCTCTGTGCATGCACAGAGCAACCCTGAGCAAAGTACTTGTGGGAAACATATATTTGGAATTCTGAGTCTATTTCCCACACATCCTGGCAGTTCTCTGCCCTCCAGGACCCAGCAATTCAAATTTCAACAGTTTAAACAACCTCAAACTCTGATCTTTGCCTTCTCATATCAGCAGACCTGCTGTGCTTTGCTTCGGCTCCAGCCCCTCATGTAAGTCAGGAAATTGTTCTCAGGCAGAGTCCTAAGGTAATTAGGGGCTCACCTCATGGGTTTCTCTTCTTTCAGGTATTGCATTCTTGTGATTCCTATTGTCCATTGCCTAAATATTATTGCCTGTGTATTTTGGCTAGTTGTTTGTGGAAGAAGACTTGGTCCTGTTGAGGTTAGAGGTTGAGGTCCTTAAATTTTTCTGTAAGTTCCTTTTATCTGTTTTCCCTTTACCTCCACGTGTTATTTTTCTCTTATGTATTACTTTTCCATTGTCTTTCTATTCTCGGAAATATTATTTTTACACTTCTTAACTTAAAAATTTATTTCCCTCTGAATTCTTATTTGCCTGATTTAAAAAATGAAAACCATATGAGTGTGTGTATGTGTGTGTGTGTGTGTGTGTATAATTTTATATATATAATTTGATTTTTGGAAAGTAAATGCAATTCATTTACACAAATCATTAATCAAAATATAAAGAAAATATAATCATTAAATGCTTTAATGTCCTATTTGAAAATTACCTTTTAAATATTGCTTGTCAGGTAACAATATATAAAGGTTTCTTTTATGAGAAAGCGGGTAACATTTAAGCAAACAGTACCTTTTATGAGATTTTCTTTTAGTCTGGTTTCTTCTAACTAATGGAAATAAAATTATCATTACAGTAAGCTGGAAAGCTGTTTCTAGTCCCCAGTGGCATGCTTTCTAGTCCCCATCAGCTGTCACTGATGCTTCAGAAGCCTTGTTGAGTTTTGTGGTACAACTGGTATAGCCAAGTGAGTCATCTTTCATAATATGTTCAGTGTCTGTTGGCCTCAGGACTAGGAGTCTGCTGACAAATGTTAGCCTCTCAGTAACAGAAATCAGCCTTTGAATTAAAAGTTATTAATGACATGCATTAAGCATCAGTTTTCACTTCCTCCAGGGAGGAGGAATCTCATGGACAATTTCCACAGTGTACCTCATTTATTGTGTTAAATGTCTTTTAATAATGATGCCTTAGTTTTTAATTTTATTCATTTGTTCAGTGTTATAAGTAAAAGAAAAGATGCCTCAGTTAAGAATTTTGATAGAACTGGGAAAAAGAAAATTAACCTACAACTTAAAATAAGTAATGCTGTCATCAACAAACCATGACCTTCCGGTAAAAGAGAATCCCTATTCCTCCTGATTGATTTATGGTATAGAAAACATAACATGACATTGAAGTCTCTTTGAAAAGTGGAAAAATAATCAAAGACAAATGACTCTATATTTCTTTATTCGATTTACAGGACCATTTGTGTCCATTTTCCAATTCACTTTGTGTTGTTTGTGTTAATGGTATAATCATCATCCACACCATCCAGTGTCCATTAGATGCAACTTTAGATTTTATTTCAACAAGTGAAAAAAATACTTCTGAATGAATTTGTCACACTTTCATCAGCACTCATACCCCACATACTGTAAGTTCCTGCTGTACACCTCTCTCCTCCTCCTTCCCCTACCATCATCTCACCCTAAGAAAGTCATTACCTGACTGTAATGTCTTAGCTTCAGGCTGTGAATAGTGCTCTTGCTGGTGACCTCCACAGTGCTGTTTATTCTTTGAAAATCATATCTGATTTCATTTTGGCCTCTTGATATCTTTGGCCTAATATACAGTTTGATGATGAGGACTTGTGAAGAATAATTTTAAAACAAACTCATGTTTTAGTGCTGCAGTAGATTATTTTGGGAGTAGCATCCCAAAGATTGGGGGAAGTCTTGAGTAGCTGAACCTGGACAACACTTGCATTCTCTGCAAAAACATCTTTGGACTTGAGATGTTTTCCATTATCAGTTATTATTTTCAAATTTTTGAGGTTGCCCCAGACCTGGGTTTTTGTTTTGTTTTGTTTTTGCAAAGTTGAATCAAATGAGAATAGACTTTGTACATTGAAGCTTTGACTAAGGGTGGGTGGTGATTTATAAGTTATAGAGGTTAGAAACTCAACTCAAAGTGGACACCTAAGAATTTTGCTGCTTTAAGTTTTTGACTGGCCTCTCTCCATTTTGATAGAAACAGTTGTGGTCAGTGTAGTACTTTAGAGACATTTCTACATTTCCTTAATAACCTTTTTGGAAATAAGTGGTGAATTTTTGGAAGGTAAGTATATGAACCTTCCTAGATGTTCATGTAGTTAAAATTTTCAGGATTGATTTTAGGACCTCATTGCTAGAAATAAAGTTCTGATGTAAATAATGCCACTCTTTATTAACAGATACCATAGATTTAAAATGACCTGGTCAGCTCATCAAGTCAAGCATGTGATCTGGGGGTTTCCATCAACTTCTTTCATTCTCATTTTACTTATAAATGAAACTAAAATTGTTTTGCTTCTTTATTTGCAACAGTGGCCCAAGTTGTCTGACATGCCTAAAATTTTCTCAATGTCACTTCTTGATTTGATTTTCCCCTTGTATATCTGCTGCCCTGTCTTTCTGCTCTTGGCTGCCCTCTGAACCATCCACAGGCTTTGTTAATGCTCATCCATGTAGGAGGAACAGCAGACTTAGGTTTCAGCTGATGAGCCTTTCATGGTGGCCAGGGCCGAGGGTGGAAGTTGTGAACCCTTGCGGATTTGACCAGCTATGGAGCCAGGGTGCATGGGTGGATCGCAGTCCTTTCTATATTGAAGAGGTTTCCCATCAGGCCCCTGGAACCAAGAGGAATGAAAGCTAACTGGCAGCATGGAGTCCTGCCATTGTCTTCAACCTTCACAAAACTCTGAATAATAGTAGAGCAACGATTTTTAGTTTTATTTGACATGAGGACAAATCACTGTTCTATGTGTAACCAAAAGGTTATTCTTTTCTAAGTATTCAAACTCTTTGAATTTCTATAGAGTATTACAAAAATCTAATTTACTAAGAAAAATCTGACATGACATATTTTACTGAATAGTAAATAATCTTTAAATTGTTTTTTTTAAAAAGTTCCTCTTGGATCCTCAATTCCTCTTCTTTTACAAATAGAATTCTATTTTGGGTTAGGCTAATAGTAATAGTCTAGAGAGAAACTGCCAGAGCATCTGTGATATGGCTGGTTTTTTGTTTTTTATTTTTTTATTATTTTTTTTTTCAGTGCCAGTGCTTAGCTGTTGCTAAGCAAGTATAAAAAAACAGTGGCTACTCATATTTTATTGAACAGGCTGCACATAAATTCTGACTCTAACCAGGAGATTGGGCACTTTATTGCAAACAGAATGACTTTCTAACCTGGAACTTGTTTTCATATACTCCATTATACTGATCTCAATTATGGCGTTCAGACCAGAGCTTTTTGGTTAAGAAAAAGTTTATATATTTATAAGATGTATGTATGATATATGTACAACCATAAAACTGTATCCAATACCCACTTCACGGGTTTGAACACAGCAATCATCATTGAAGACCCCATGTGCTCTTTACTTTTTATTATAGCTTTACCATGAATGTTTGTATCTCTAAGAATTATATGGTAAGTTTTTAGGTGTTTGAGATTCATAAAAATCAAATTATACCTTGTTCATTCTTCTGAAACTTACAAAAAAATCTAATTGTGGTGAAATACATATAATATAAAATTTAACATTTTAACCATTTGCAAGTGAACAGATCAGTATTCTTAAGTACATTCTATTCATAGTATTGTGCAACTGATCTTCAAAACTTTTTCATCTTGCAAAACTGAAATTCTATACACATTAAACAACTCCCCCATTTTCTCCTCCTTCCAGCTCCTAGAAACCATCATTCTACTTTCTGTGTCTATGAATGAGAATACTTTAGATTGCTTATATAAGTAAAATCATATAATATTTGTTCTTTTGTGGCTCACTTATTTCACTTAACATGATATCATCAAGGTTCATCCATATTGTAGCCTGTGTCAGAATTTTCTTCCTTTTTAAAGCTGAATGCAACTTTATTTTGATCCATTCAACATTATAGTCATGGACCAAACCGTGTTGATAAATATAGTTCCTCTTGATTTATTTTCACTGCTCTATGTTATTCCATTATGGAACCATTCCATAACTTATTTACCCATTCTCTTTTTTCTGGACTTTGAGTTGTTTCCAGAGTTCTTAAAATTTATAACCAATCCCCTGGAGCCATTTGCTCCTGGCATCTTGTTCATGTTGTTTGTGCCTATGCAAGAGTTTCTCTAAAGTATAAACCTAAGGAAGTGCTGAGTGATAGGGTAGATGCATGCTACCTTTACTAGATAATGCCAAATTGATGTCCCAAAATGTTTATAGTGATTTACAATTTTATATGAGAGTTCTTGTTGCTTTGTATCATTGCCAGTACATGGCATTGTCAAAAATTTTAATATCTGCCAGTTTGATGAGTGGGAAATAACCTCATTTTGGCTTTATTGTGCATTTCTCTGGTTGTTGATGAAGTTGGGGTATTTTTTGTATGTCTAATTTGAATCTTCAAATTTATTTTTGGATTAATGGAGAAGAAATACAAGTCAAGGGAGAAAAAGAGTAAGTACTCTATATCCAAACCTTAACTCTATAACTCCATAACTGACCATAACTCTGGCAGCTTTGTTCCCCATTAGAGCAGTCTACATATATAAAATGAGCACTGCCTCTAAGTCCCCTGTTGAATGACTTCTTCTTTATTTAATTGAGATATAATTGACATATAAAATTATATTAGCTTCAGGTATACAGCTTAATAATTCAATATTTGTATATGCTGTGAAATGATCAGCACAATAAGTCTAGTTAACATCCATCACCACATATAATTACAAACATTTTTTCTTGTGATGAGACTTTTTAAGATTTACTCCCTTAGCAACTTTCAAATATTCAATACAATATTATTAACTACAGTCACCACGTTGTATGTTATATTCTTATGACTTATTTATTTTATAACTGGAAGTTTGTACCTTTTTACCCCCTTCACCCATTTCACCCTTCCTCCACGCCCTCTCCTCTACTTCTGTTCTTCCAATGCTGTTCAGAACCTTTGAATAAAAAGAATCACAATGGTTTACTAGGTAGGCCATGAGAAAACTCAGGGCATCAGAGTGTAACTTTTTTGACTGTATGTGAATGTGTAAGTGTGTGTGTGCAAATTTATGTAAAACATGTAGAAAAATAACACACAAAATAAAACAAAATTTCATAGAGTAATACATTTACTATTATATATTTTGATATTTTTACTTTAATTTATTCTAGCCTTTCTTTTTGTCTTCCTCCCTTTCTCTCTCTCTCTCTTTCTTTCCCTTCCCCCTCCCACATCCCCCCTCACTCCTTCCCTCCTTCCTTCCTTCCTGGTTGGCACCAACTATATTGATTTCACAATCCAAAAATGTGACAGTCCTCAATGAGGACAGTACTGCTTCCAGGGAATGTGTTGGATATTTGTGAGGGCTTTCATGCATTTATTGGCCAGGAACCAGAGATGTGACGTATGTCACAGTCCCAAACAATGAAGAATTATTGCACATATCACAGAACTTTTGATAATGCTACAGGTGATCACCAGAGATTCATGTCGGTTTACAAAAAAACAAAAACAAAACCGTTTACCTAAGAACTTCCTTTCACAAAGTTCATTTTGCATAGTTTTAGTATGTCAGTCTTATGTCAGTCATAAGTTGGACTTATGTCAGTCTATCTTATAAAATTATGAGGTCTGTCACCTGCTGAAGTGGAAGCTCCTTGAAGGCAGGAGTGGTGTAGTATTCATCTGGGTAACATCTACAAGTGCTTGACAATGGGCCTTATGTCTAGGAGGTAGGGAGGAGTGAGTGCACAGGCCTTGGTTAGAGAAAGACGTGGTTTGTTGTTAGTCACCATACAGTACATCATTAGTTTTTGATGTAGTGTTCCCTGTTTCATTATTTGCTTGTAACACCCAATGCTCATTACAACACGTGCCCTCCTTAATACCCATCACCGGGCTACCTCATCCCCCTCCTCCCCTCCGCTCTGAAACCCTCAGATTGTTTCCCAGAGTTCATAGTCTCTCATGGTTTGTCTTTCCCTCTGATTTCCACCCCCTTCAGTTTTCTCTTACTTCCCCTAATATCCTCTGTGCTATTGAGAAAGACATGGTTTAAATTCTAGCCATATCATGTCTGGTTGGTGTGGGTAAGGGTAAGTCACAAAGCTTCTCTAACCATCAACCAGTCCTCTGCAAAATGAATCAATAATGCACATATCATGAAATTTCTGTGGGGGATTAAGTAAAATAATGTTTGTATTATTTTAACTATTGTGAGTGGTAACAATTTTTTTCATTGAAGAAATATTTGTTCCATTTTGACCCATCTTGTTCTAATACGTTTTTTTAACCATGATAATGAACACTAATATTTATTGAATGCTTGCTTTGTATCAGACAGAAAAGCTTTGTAGGACTATTTTCCTTCAGTTAATATTTGCTAAAACCCTGTAAGATAATTATATATATCTAGTTGAGAAAATTTAGGTAACTTGCTCAAAATCTCACCACAGTGCAGAAGGGTTTGTACCCAGGGAGTTTGATGTCTTAACCATTTTGCCATCTTGTTTGCTAATATAAAGAACTTTAAAAAAATTCCACAAGACCGTCTTCACTTCAGCTGGTTTCAAGTTTGACAAATCTTTGATATTGTCCTTCAGAAATTAAAGTATACTGATACAAAGCAGGAATAAAAGCCTGTGCCCAAGAACACAAACATGAGAAACTGTATGTAAGTGTTGCAGAACTAACTTATGTTGGAAATCAAACCCCTAGCTCCAAAATTTAATGTACGACTTAGGATTGAATCTATTATAGAACCTTGTTTCTGTAACTGTGCTATTTCACTAATCAACTAGGAAGGGGAATATTAAAGAGCTAGTGTATCTAGGTGCAAATCAAGCTAATGGAGTCAACCATAAGGGTAATATGGTTATAATAGTAATATTATATATAATATGATATAATTATATATTTATCTTGTATTAATATTAATATGATTTAATTAGGTTTATACATATAGATTAATATATAAGGGTAAACTTCAGGTGAATATAAAGAGTTTCTGTACTGAGTCATGAAGTACAGTACTTGTGGGCCTTACCTATCTCTTCTCAGTTCTCTGTGTACTGGTCTACAGCCCTCTGACCCACGGCCGTGAGGGAGTTGTATTTTTACCTGCAGCTAAGTATCAAATGTAAGCCTCTAATCTCGTAGAGATGGAGTGAGAAGTCAGGATGGGTTGGCATGAACACCTCGCCATTACTGGAAACACAACTCAGAGCACCTTGCCATCCTGGGCTGGGGTCAGCTGATGCTTCTTGTTTATGATGTATTCTCTGCATATGATGAATTTAGACATGAGTGTGAGAAGGAGGACATGAATGCCATGCTGAGCTCCTGAAGTTTATAGCATTCCTTAAGAGGCTGCATCAGACGGCAGACAAGGCTGCACCTTACACTCAGTCCAACAATATTGCAAAAGAGCTCATTTACAATTTAATTTTGCTGACAACAACACACAACCAGCTGTTGAAGTGCGGTGGAGTTAAGACAGGAAGAAAGAATCACTCAGCAGAGCTAGGGTCTGGGTATAGCTGCAGAACAGCCCCACTGATTTGACAATATGGTCTTTGAGCTCAGCTTCATCCTAAGGCACAAATGGCCCATAGATGAGAGGATGTTGTGGAAGGAGGATGTTAGCACAAGAACTGAGGAAAAGACTGAAGTTGTGCCAGAGAGAAAGCCTTGAGGGGCAGGGGCGGGGGTGTTAGTGACAGGAGGAACCTTAAAGTAATGTGGAGCACTTGCAATTGGAGCCAGTTTCTATGTGGCTCTGAAAGAATATATGTGCATAGGAAAATGATGACGCTCATTCTCTTACCATAATTTTTGTCACCAGCCCACACAAATGCCAGAAATAAGGAATGAAGGTAAGGAAGATCGTTCTCCCAACCCTTTAGTTTGTTGCTGTTTTTGTTAATTTATAAAATGGAGTCATTTTAAGTTTTGGTGTTCCTTAAAACCTTCACACATGGTGAACTTAATTTCTATCAGGTGTGGGTGATTTGTTGGATATTAGGAAAAAACTTCCAGAAACTCTTTCTAGTCCTGGGATTTGGGGACATGGTGTATGGTGCCTCCTTCAGATTAAATGAAGGAGAAATAACTCCATACAAAATCAGCCGAGTATCTTCAAATTATCAAAAGTTGGCAGACTAATTTGCTCAAATAAAGTTTATAATTCCTGTGCTAGAATATACAAATTCATTTCCATGTAGCTCTTGAAGGACAATGTTTCTGTATATTCTGAAATATTTTTTTCAGCTCTTCTCCACCCAACAGCAACCTGGAATGTTCTACAAAGTGAAAGTCTTTTTAGTATGAGTCTTTGGTTTGATGATGGACCATCATTATGTTTTCAAAAGGTATGCCAAATGTAAATGCACCTGGTATTTAAGATATTTTAACACCAGAAATAAAATATTGCATATATATTACCTGGAATAATAATAAGACTTTTGATGATGGCAATGAGATGATGAGAATGACCTACTTTAGCTATAGTCCAGATATGTTATCATGCTACCATGCTATCATGCTATCATGTTATGATGCTATGAAGCTATCATGTATGTTTTCTATTAGTGTTTTTAACATCATCTTAATAGATACCTGTAATAACCGAATTCACTTTTTTTGAGTGTGTTATATTTAGCAAAATTTTTCTTATATGTATTTGTCAGGATAGGGTAAGTTTTGTTGTACATATAACTATCTCCAAAATATTCTTGGTTTAACACAACAAAGGTTTATGCCTCATTCTTGCAGAGTCAGCTGTAGGGCAAGATGGCCCTCTAGACAGTTGGTCAGGATTGCTTTTGCCTGGGGCACTCCCATATCTCTGTGTGCTACCAGAGTCCTACCAGAGTCATCACAGCCGGCAAAGAGAGAACATGAAAAATCATGCATTGGCTTTTGAATGCTTCCACCTAGAAGTGCCATGTGGCCTTTCTAGTCAGATTTCATTGGCCAAAGCAAGCCATGTAGCTACATCTAACCTCATGGAAGTGGGCAAGTACCATCCTGTGACACAGAAGGAAATGAGAAAATGAAATATTAGTGAGCAGCAGTAACATCACCACACCTACATTATCTTATATATCATTTCATCTTTCAAAGAATTCTATGAGGTTCAAAATTTTAGTAATCTTGTTTTGCAGATGAAAGAAAAAAGAATCAGAAAGGTTAACTAACCTACCCACAGCCAGCCAACTAATAGAAATGGACCGGCATTTGACCCCAGCCTTCAAACTCCATAGCTTTTATTTTTCTCATCCAATAGACAGTGTTGAGTCTATGGCTGAGAGAGTGTGTTTAGGAACAGACTTCACATCACTTTGGGTTCTTTGCAGAGTCACCACCATATTGCCAAGTATGTAGTTGTACCTGAAACTGATGTCAGGAAGGGGCTGCTTACTATGTTGTTGCCGAGAAAGTTCCTAGGTGGAGTGGGAGAAAATGTGCCCAGGTCTCTGGAACACATGCACTGGCTGCTAAGGGTCTGAGTAGAATGAGTCCCTGTAGGTCTTCCCACTTAGGGACTGGCTTTCTAAGTGTCTTGTGGCACCTGTTCCACTCCCACAGCCTAGGATCCTGGAGATGAAGGAGTGCAGTCATTAGTTGACCTCTCTTGACCTTCCTTCAGGGACCTGAAGGGTGCTTTCTACTTTACAGATAATGATAGCAGATTCTTGAAAAGGTTCAGTCATTTGCCCAAGGTCAAAGAACTAAGGGGGTTGGGGAGATCTCAGGACTGCACGAGCTCAGGGAGACTCTTTCCATTTGTACCACAGGGGCTCTTTAAAGGGGCCCCACAAAATGCTTTGTCACAGACTTCTGAGAGCAGATAAGAGATGGGGGGGTTACACCCATCAGCTGGAAAGAGCCTATTCTTTGCTGAAAATGGGGAGGAGTTAGTGACTATCTCATTCATTAGATAGCAGTGTCATTATCAACCCCCAACAACTTTGAAATACTGGAAAGCAAATATGAGCCATTCTTCCAAAATTCCAAGACAGATTGCCACGGCAGGGAAGTACCAATAAATGTGCACATGCATACACACACACACACACACACACACACACACAAAACATGTAATCAAGGCTTTTCTCATGATCTCTTATGTTCCTAATCTCTTCATTACTCACTACTTTCTTAGAAGAGCCGCATGTAAAATGGAGTGTGCTTAAACAACAAATGGAAAGTGGAGAAAGAAATTACTTTTGTTGATGTTTGGGAATTTTTTATGGTTATGTACGATCTTAGTTTTTTTGTTTGGAGTAAAACCATAATTAGGGTGAACTTTTATTTTGCTTTATGCAAAGTAGTCCTACTACCAAAAATATTTCATAAGCTCCCCACTTTATAATTTCTTATAGAATTGTGTCTAGGAAAATAGGTCTGGGTGGACTCCTTAAGAAAATTCATCTTCTCCAGGACTAAATCCCAGCATGCATTTCGTTTCATGATTGCTAAGAGGTAATGAGCCTGGAGTGTATGAGAGAGCGTGTAGGAGAAGATAAGAAAAACTGCACACAGTTCTTGTTACTGAAGCCCAACAGATGTGTGACGTCAACAGAGGAGAGAAGTCTTGCTATAGGGCTGATGTCAAATCCCCCCACCCTGTTTCCGTTTCTTTGTTATTAATGATCATACACACAAGGGCCACCATGACAGTGTTCTCTTACATTTTATGAATATCTTCCTTGAGAACATGTGCAATGTAATGGGATAAATTCTATTACAGAGAGAATGTTTATGAGGAAAGAAACCTGCCTTTCTCAATGACTCAAATATTTGTACACTGAGGTACTGAGAACACCAGTGTATATGAAGCTGTCTGAGGCAACATAAAGCCCTTTATGGATTTCTATATATAAATAATTGACATGAAAACTGCACACCATTCTCCCATGTGTATTTAAGCAAATGGCCTAAGGGCCTTTTATTGGGCTGCTGCTTTGTTTGAGTTCTTCAGCAAATAGGCTGCATCTATATTCTTTCCTTCCTTTTTTCTTTTCTCCTTACAGCTTTCCTCCTTCCTTCTTTTCTTCAACAAATAATTACCAAGGGCTTCTGTGGGCCTTCCCCTCTTCTAGGCCCTGGGGAAACAACCATGAACAAGGTATAACTCTCTTCTCATGGAGGTAACCTTTGAGAGTGAAGGGGAAACACAGCATCACATGTCTAAAGATCATTTTAGGGGGTGGGGAGTGCCGTGTGGTTGATGACTTAGGGCTTGGCAGTGATGCTGGGTTGGTTAGTCAGGGAAGGAGCCTCTGAGGAGTTTGCATTTGAAATGTGAGCCCAGACCACAAGAAGACCTGGGGAAAGAGGATCCCAGGAGGAGTGAAGAGCAGACACAAAGGCAGAAGGCAGGGGACAAGGTTAGTTGAGACCTGGAGCAAAGACAAGAGCAATGGCAGGGCCAGGATGAGGGGTGGGCAGGATCCATCTCACATGGTGGTGTCCGCTGCTAGGGATTCAGGTTTAAGAAGTTCTTGGTATAATGTTTTGTTTCAGCATTTTTTCACAATTTGGATTTCATCTTCTCAGCTCTACTTCCTCCAATTTCAAAAGCCAATACTTTCCCCTTCAGAACTGGTGTCCCTACCCCCCTGATGGTGGTGGCATCATTCTCTCCTTTTCTTCCCACCTCTCTGACTCTTTACCTCTTCTCCTTCACTGACTCTCTTCCTTTCTCTAAACCCCCTCTCTGGGGGACCTCTTTTGAACCATGGTTTCTACACCATTAGTTCTCTAACCCAGTCTTGACTTCTCAGCTGAGCTTATGGACCAGCTCCACTGGGAGATGTCTACTCTTTTCAGTGTCAACCTTTCCAATGTCCCCCTACTCCTAAAGGAGCTAGAGCTCCTGAGTGACCCTTATGCTCTGTCCTTGCTTCATCTCAACCATATACCTGCCTCTTCCTCCCAAGGCTGTGAGACACAAGTAGGGCATCTTGTGGGTTACTGTCACCAATCCAGCTCTTCCCCAGAGGTAGCTTCACTGAAGAGCTTGTTCTAAGAATTTGTTCACCTACAGTGTGTCAGATGGTGCCCTATGCTCAGCACATGAAGGTGAATGGGACATCCTGGATTCACCCTTGAGGTGGAGGAAGTCCAAGATGAGGAAGACAGAGTTTGGGGCAACCAACAAGCACTCAGAGGAAAGAAGTGAAAGTGAAAAATGTGCTTAAGGTTTTTTTAAAGGTCAAATTTTTTTAAAGACAGGAAAGTGAGCAAAGGCATGACTTGAAGGGATGGGGAAGAATAGAAAGCCCCTACGAGCAAGATGCTCGAATCTGATGGGTCCAGCAGCACAGATTTGCAGATGGTAGACTTCAAGACTCCTCCAAAGGTCTTTTGATCTGTACTACCTAGGATCAGAGCTGGAAATGTACAAGTTAAAGATGGTCAAGAAGACTATTCAAGAGAATTATTGCAGTGGGGCTTTGCAGTAGGAAGGGAGAGAGGGGGCTCAACTCCAAATACAACAAGGAAAAGTAGAGATTTATGCCTAAGGAGCAGGGTGGGAGTTTGGTGGATGGAACATTTCTTGTGATATGTAGCCTAGAATTTCAGGGATATGGATGGCCATTTCTGGGCCCTGACACAATGTAAATAGATCCAACCAACACTTAAAGAATATAAAAAATATGCAGGGTACTATGTCGAGTACTTCCATAGATTATTTGATTTCATCCACACAAGTATCCCATCCCTGTGATGTATCAGGATCCAATTCAAAATTGAGAACATTAGAAGTTGAAGAAGCAACCAGCCCACGGTCATATCTCCGAATGAAAAGCCAGGAGTCAGGTCATCTGGCTTCAGGTTCAGAGGTATTTCCATGGCTATGTAACTGTCACTGTTGACCTTACTATTTGCCTGCCTCTGGGCCCTTTATCACTTTTAAATGGTAAAAAGTCACCCCAAACAACTTCAGTTCTCTACTCTTGCCCAGTGGGTATTTCAAATGAGAACTGTTTTAATCACTGACAGCTTCACCGCCTCTACCATTGAAATGCACAAGACTCACCCTTTTCATTTTACCTTCACATGTAAGAACAGATGCTGTAAGAAACAAAGGTGTGTGTGTGTATGTGTGTGTGTGTGTGTGTGTGTGTATTTAGGAGGTTTTGTTTCTCTGTCACACCATTCTCTTCCCCTACCTTCCCCCGAGATTAAAAATAAAGTCATAGTAAGCTTGAGAATGGAATTTTATTACAGGTGTGGTAAAACTGGATTGCCATCACCCAGTGGTCTGGCAAGGCTGGTCCTGCCTTCCAGGGTGAAGGTGAACGTCGAGGCACAATGTTAACGATTACCCAGAAAGGTCGGCTGAGGTCTTCAGTTCTGACATCTGTGCAGAACAGCACTTTGCAATCAGCGGGTAGGTGGGACAGGATTTCTTTGTCCATAACCACTGAGCTCTGCGCATTCGCAAGCTGAGTTGCAGTAGCACTGGCTGCTTCAGGTAATGATGAACGGTGGGCAGGATGGGCACAAATCAAACCCTCCACCACGCCACTCCCATCCTCATAGGAGGTAGCCCTTTGCTCCCTTCTGGGAGGTGTGGTTCCTTGCCAGGCTTCTTTCCCCATCTACACACTCATTCCCGCCATGGATTCCGTTAACAAAGACTAAAGCCCCCGCCCCCCTCCCTCCTCAGGTTTTAGGAGAGCTGCTTTAAGTGCAGATGCCCTTGAGGAAGGTAACACATTGACCTAAATTGACAACAGAGGTGATGGTTCCCAGAGGATTAGGCCTCAGGTTCTGAGCCTTTGGAAGCTGTTGCCCACCTTTCTGCATCCAGATGGAAATGAGCCCATTAAAGAAGGTCTGGCAGCACCAGGATGAACTGCTATGAGTCTTTAAGGTAAAGTTTAAGGCAGTGCATAATAAAATAGAGAAGACTTCAGTGTGATTGGAGGAACATAATACACATTTCGCTGGAAAGAATTTGAGAGGCAGAAACACAGAGCAGACATTTAGGCACTGGCAGCAAGAGGAGACTGGGAATGCCAACCCTCTTAGAGCCCCTTTGCTGTCCTTCGTAAATACAGTGACACTGTCTCGCCCTGCTTCGGCCAGTGTGTCACTGGTGTCTTCCTTAGAGCGTCACTTTCTCTCCTGAGTTGTCTGTAGTGCATCCAACGCAGCATGACCAGCAGGAGAAAAACGAAAGCAATGTGATTTTTATTCATTTATCCTCAGGAACAAAGGTCACCCTTGGTAACTCTTCTTTCTTAAGACAGCTTGTGTATTCACAATGACTTGTGACAGTCAGCCAGAGTCTTAATGGAGAACTTCCTTTCACTGAGGAGTACTCCCCCAAAGGCTCCGCATTAGCCTCCTTCACTACAGGGCAGATAAAGGAGTTGTCATACTGAATCATGCCCAGAGAACAGACATCCTATCAAGTACATGAATTTACACTGGCAAGGAAGACTAGCAGAGCTCCGTCGCACTGCTTTTTTTACCCAATGCTTTTTTGTTCCTGCATAAAGAAAAGGAGGCTCTCCCCTGCTCCATTATTACCCCTGGCCCCACAACCTGCCTTATGAACTTGCATGGACGCCTGGAGGTTCTTCTTAGATGACGGTGGGGTGCAGGGAGAGTGGGGAGATGTATTTAATTAGAAGACTAGGGGCTGGAATGGAGAGATAAGTGAGGGCATATCCAGAGGCTGCTGGCGAGTCCGGGGTTGGTAGAGCCTCAGGCAGGCTGCCAGGGAGATTCCAGCTTCCAAAATAGTGCTGGCATTCTTGGTTGGCATACACAGGCGTACCTCAGAGATATTGGGGGTTTGGTTCCAGACCACTGTAATAAAACAAATTGATTTTTTTGTTTCCCAGTGCATATAAAGTTATGTTTATACTGTACTGTAGTCTATTAAGTGTGCAATAGCATTATGTCTGAAGAAACAATGTACATTCCTTAATTAAAAATTACTTTAGGGGCGCCTGGGTGGCTCAGTCGGTTGAGTATCTGACTCTTGGTTTCCGCTCAGGTTGTGATCTCATGGGTGGGGGATCGAGCCCCGGATGTGGCTCCCCACTCAGCAGGGAGTCTGCTTGAAAGAGTCTTCCCTCTGCCCCTCCCCTCACTGGCTTTCTATCTCTCTCTCTCTCTCTCTCAAATAAATAAATAAATCTTTAAAAAAATAAAAAATACTTTATTGCTTAAAAATGCTAACCATCACCTGAGCTTTTGGTGAGTCATAATCATTGATATCAGATCACCATAATGATATAATAATAATAATAATAATGAAAAAGCTTGAAATATTGGGAGAATTACCAAAATGTGACACAGAGACACAAAGTGAACAAATACTATTGGAAAAATGACCCTGAGCAACCCATTTGTTGCAGGTTGCCACAGACCTTCAATTTATAAAAAAAACACAGTATCTGTGAAGTGAAATAAAATGGGGTATGCCTGTACTCCAAGAGAGAAAAAAAATGCGCAGATTCTTCAAATAGACTTTAAAAAATATTCTTTCTATCCCTCTTCTAATTCTGCCTTTACACACTTGGGAGGCAGATAGGCCAACAGACAAACATCATCAGGATTTGGGGGAGGAGATAACTGCTTCCGGCTCCTTTGGTCTGTTGTCCTCACACATGGAAGGCAGAGCTGGCCAGTCTGTACCCACCCATTTTGCCCTTCGTTCATTTAATCAAAATTCACTAGAACCTCCCCCAGAACCCCAGACACTTCGTAGCTGCTGGTGATGTATCAGTTAACATGGAAATATTCCCTGCACCGATGGAAGACTGCGACCCAACACTAACCCAGAAGGAGAGCTAAGTTAGAAGAGAGGGGACCCAAACTAGCCTCAGGACTCAAATAAAACTGCCTTGGGAAGGTGAAACTTGGGTCAAGTTCTGTAGGATGGGTGGGCCTTGGCCAGGATTCTTGATAGGGAAGATCTTTCCAGATGCAAGAAAACTTTTGAAAGGCAGGATGAAGCTTGCATGAGGATGTGACAGGCCAGTCACCAGTGTATAGACTTCCACATTTTTCTTCCATCATAGAACAAAACCCTGATGTCACCTCTTAGCCACCATGGCTTTGAGGGCATAATCAGATGCCACAGCAAGTTATCCACCTTTGCCCCTCAGTGACCCCAGCCTGGGCTTGGGGACAGTGTGAATACCTGTGCAACCCTCTGTGCTTAGGTCCAGCATGAGTCTCCTTTTGGGTCAAATCCATTCAAACAAGGAGGAAATAGTTTCCTGGTGAGCTGCCTCTTCTCTTCTGTGTGGCAGCCACTGTATCTAACTTAGATACAATCCAAACTCCCAACCCAATGCAAGACAGGGCATGGCAAAATATCTCAGTTTAGGGGGCAGTGGGGCTTGGACCCAGGAAGGGAGCAGGCAGATGAGGGGGCAGAGCTGGGCTTACTTGGAGAACAGGTGGGGTCTATGGAGCTATACTCTGATGCCCTGATGCTCAAGGGAGATTAGCAGTGTGGACTAGGTTTGAGTCATTTGATCTATTTATTACTTGGAGAATTAAGGAAGTTCTTCAGCTAAAATGAGTTGAGTGAGAAGTAAAGAAATTACAGATCCGACCCGAGATAACCAATACTGAAGGGAAGGCAGGAGAAGGGAAACCTCACAAGAGAAAAGAGAAGGGAAGGGAGGGGTGGTGGTACTGGGGAGGGGAGACAGGGAGAGGAGGGAAGGAGAGAGGAAGAAAAAGAAATACAGGTATCCCCCATTTTTTCAAAGTTCATACTGGGCCACTTTGTTTTCACAAAAGAGTTACATTAGTACCATTTTAACTATCCACAAGAAATCCAAAGAGGATTTTCGCTTTTATGAAAAAAGGTGAAAAGCAAAAATAGTGTTCAGTGCTGGTTTTGCAGCGAGTCATCATAGAGGCACCGTGCACCCTGGGCACTGCTAAGCTCCTTCCCCTGGGAACTTCACTCAGCATGAACCCACCACGGTTTTGACCAGTGTCTGTGAGCATCTGTGCTTTATCTCGGTATATTTTATGCATCCGTTAACAAAATGTGTCCTAAGGTATCAGAAAAGCCTCAGAGACATTATTTTGGGGGTCTGGGGATGCTCAAATTTTTTTTTCATATAAATGAAAGGTAATTGTTTCTTTGCTTTACCCCATTGCAGTTTACCAAAGTTTTCATAGAACGCTTTGCTTTCCGGAAAGCAAGGGAAACCTGTAGCTGGAAGGGAGGATGCAAATAGCTAAGGGAAGTGGTCCAGGCTGCAGAGAAATCATGTAGCTAAGGAAAAGGGAGCATTCCCTGGATTTAGAAACACATGGGCCATCCACAACCTGGGAAAGGCCATTCGTTCGTTTTAGCAGTGGCCGTGGGCCGACGTGTGAACAGCAGTTAATCTGTGAGGGCCATAACCAAAGGAAGTCATGGATTTGGGACAGTTTTTGTTATTTGTTTTTAATATTTTTAATATTTTAATGTTTTTAATATTTTAATGGACTTGGATATGTTAAAATGCTATTGGGGGACAGAAAATAGAGATGAGGGGAGACTGGAGAAATCGGAGTCAAGTCTGGAGTTTAGTTCATAGTAGCAGACCAGTGTCTTCAGTACCTTAATTTTGACAGGCATGCCCATGTAATGTAAGATGTTAGCATCAGGGAAAGCGGGGTGAAGTGTATACGGGAACTCTCTGTGCTATTTCTGCAACTTTCCTGGAAATCTAAACCAATTTCGAAACAAAAGTTTATTTTGAAAATGAGGTATTGGGAAGTTGCCTCTAATGAGAGACCAAGAAGAGAGAAAGGAGCAAGACCAGTAGGAAGGCAGGGCCATGAGCAGACAGAGGAGGGAGGTCTGGCAGAGGGACGAGTGCATTTATAGAAGTGCGAAGTTCAAGGCCATCTCTAGATGGCATCTTTCTCTGACAAAGGAAAGGTCCTATCATTGGCTAAATTGAGGGAGGAAGGAAATGGAAGATTTGGACAGTGGAGATTCTTTTAAAAGCCACAGAATATAATGGGACAGAAAGAATGCCTGGGGCAACGTGGAGAATATCAGAGTGCCATGGGTGGCTTTTAGGAACTTTATTGTTTGCCGATTACTGATATTCTATTCTGCCACTTAAGAACATTCAGGCATTGGTTGTATAGACCAGAGTCCAAGTTGCTGTTGTCAGATTGTCGACTGACTCAATTCTAATGAAAAAGTTCACTGAAAGTAGCTTTTAGAGAAAAGCAGCATTATTTACATTAGCCAAACGATGGGAGCAGCCCAAGAACCCATCAATCGATGAATGGATAAAGAAGATGTGGTCTGTATACACAATGGAATGTTTCTCAACCATAAAAAGGAATGAGATCTTGCCATTTGCAGCGACATGGATGAACCTAGAGGGTACTATGCTAAGTGAAACAAGTCAGTCGGAGAAAGACAAATACCATATGGTTTCACTCATATGTGGAATTTAAGAAACAAAACAAATGAGCAAAGAAAAAGAAAAAGAGAGAGACAAACCAAGAAACAGACTGTTAACTATAGAGAACAAACTGATAGTTACCAGGGGGGAGGTGGAGGGGGATAGGGGAAATGGGAGATGGTGATGAAAAAGTACATTCATCATGATGAAAAAATAAAATAAAATGATAAAAAATAAAAGTGGCTTTTATAGATTGACTAATGTCTAATGAGGGTGAGCTAAACTTTCAATTGTCTAGATTCATAGTAACTGGTACAGAGTGCATCCATTAAACTACACTAAAACTGTGGGTTTGAAGAAGTTAAATTAATGCTCATCATCCCTTGCTTTCCTCTTTGGCTCTGAGCAGTTCTGACCCAACCACACTTAGAGGGTCCCCCCCCCCCGCCCAACCTCCCCAACATCCTACCCAGGCAGTGTTAGTCACTTTCTTCACTGAACACCAGCACTGTATATGCTTCAACGAGAAGTCATATTATCTCATTGCATTGCAATCACATGTTTATTTAATACTTTGGAGGTAGATTAAAATAAATACATCATAACTTTCAAATGATCAATATAAAAGCGCTTCCTTATAAAAGTTACTAGAAGTGGTACCAGGAGAGTTTCTTACCCATGTAGCTTAAAACCGTATCCTTACACCCTAGTAAAGTAGAATTGAAAATGTTTAGCTTAATATTCCTTTCCCCGCCTCTTCTTATAGAATAGAATATCTGTATACTAGTGAGACTCTAAATTTTAACATTTAAAAAATTTAGATCATATTTCCTGTTCATTTTAGTATGTTAATGATCGTGTGGTGGCTATCATGCCCAGATTAAACAGGAAATACTGGAGGAAAGTGCAGATAAAGATGGCATTGCACAGAGACTCTAAAATTAATTCAACATGCAGAATGAAAGTTGCTGAATTGCACTTTCCAAAACCACTGTTACTTACCAAAAAGGAGCCAGTATGATTTCAGTCCAGCCAGTGGCTAGATCAGTAGGGCTTGCAGGACAGGGGGATACATAGATCCTTATTTCTCCATGTAAAATTCTTAAGAGTGCTTTTCCTGTGAGAGTACTTGCAAAAAGCCTACAGTCTGGTCAAAGGAGGATAGTAGAAACAGGAGGTGGGGATTCTGACTTGCCCGGAAGCGGGGGCAAGGAACAGGTGTATTTGAGAGCCTCGACCCACAGAGAGAAAGAGGGGCAGCAGGACTGAGTAGCAGATCAGAGATTGTGTGTGAGTGGTAAGCGACTTGAGTTTTAGCTGTGAGATGTTCTTTCCTAGAGCTTGTCTGTCACAGCTAATAGGAAAGGTCAACAAAAAAGAGCCAGCTAGAGAGTCCCAAGGAGGTAACACAGGACTCTCCTCAACTGTCCAACCAGCTGTCACTGACAAGTGATGTCTGGCACCTGCTCCCAAAACTCATTCCAAGTATGATCAACAAGAGAGGATGAAGAGACCTATTCCATTGCCTAAAGCTAAGGGGACCTGTGACTCTATCTTGCCTTTGGTGAGGTTTGATCACTTGACCACTCTGTTTTTATGTTGAGGTGTGTATTATGTATACTTGTATAGATAATGTGTACATATAATCAGCTGGATCAGTTTTAGTTTGAATGTTTTTAAATAGGATTTCTTCTTTCAATTGAGAGACAACATGTTTTTTTGTTTGTTTGTTTTGAGAGAGAGAGAGAGAGAGTATGCTTACGTGAGTTGGGGGAGAGGGTGGTGTAGAGGGAGAGGGAGAGAGAGAATCTCAAGCAGACTCCCATTGAGCATGGAGCCTGACTCGGGGCTCCATCTCACAACTCTGAGATCATGACCTGAGCCAAAATCAAGAGTCAGACTGTCAACCAACTGAGCCACCCAGGCACCCCTGGATATGCTTTTTATCCTGCAATTAGAGAAAAATCCCAAGAGGCTAATGAGAAATTGGCTCATCTCATCCAAGTGAAAAGTAAATGGAAGAACAACCAGCTGTAAATGGATCTTGTCTTAATAATGTAGCATAACTGACCCTTGGCCAGTCCCTTCAGGAAGCTGATTTAAGCCATGGTAACTTTTGCATATGGTCTGCTCCGGTGCTGGGTCATGGCTGAGACCCCTTGGGAAAGTCACCATTCCCACTGTGGCTTCAGCAGGAAGGCCACCTGAGTCCTTCTCCATCGCAGACCTACTGCCATTATGAGGTTGCCACCAGCTTCCACTCATGACAAAGACAGCTAGGTCCAGAGTGCTCCCAGCATTGGATGGAACATGAATGACTTTACATTCCATATATATAGTGGTAGTTTTGTGATCTTCAGGAAGCTAAAGAAAAATGTACAGTCAGTGTCAATAACAGCATCCAAACCAAATGCCTTCAGAGGGCAAGTTTTCTTTCTTTCTTTTTTTTTTAATTATATTCAATTAACCGCATATAGTACATCATTAGTTTTTGAGGGTAAATTTTCTGAGAACAGATGTTGGGACAGTTGTCTTTGCACCGGTGGGGCTGCTACAGAGTCAGAGCTAGGTGTCCCTGAGCTTAATTAGGTGCCACCCCATACAGTCTGACAACCCCTGCGAGTTGAAGCCAGGTCTCAGAGGAATAAGAGAGCAGGGCCGTGTGGTCCTGGCAAATGATGGAAATGACTCATTTCCAGTCTATCATGTTGAGAGAAATAGAAATGACTCCTCCTCCCCCTATTACTTAGTGTTTATTGTACTTGGTTTGGGACCATCTGGGTGAAGGTTTAATGTCATTGCATAGTAATATGGGAATCCCTAACCAAATGTCAAATGTCAGCCATGTATGTTTGAAGCTAGAGTCACAACCTTTGCAAAATGTATTCACTTACCTTGGCTACAACCACCATCCACTAAATCCCTAATAGACTATGGTTATGTAGGTTCCTTTACTCATTCATCAGATGTTCATTCCCACTTACTGAGTGCTCAGGCACCATCCTGGGCTCCAGGAACAAATGACAATGTTTACTAACCCAAGACTTCAGTCCCAAACCTAATTTTTCTGACACTGGCAAACAGAGTGGACCTGAATCTGGAGGAGTCTCTGTGACAAGACTGGAAAGACCAAAACTTCTGCCCCCTGCCTCCTTGCCTCTTGACCACCTAGTTCCTACATGGCTTCTCCAGGGCAGAACACTTTCTAGAGTTTGCTCAGCTCTCAGAAGCAGGGAGTATCCTGGGACATGTCCAGAATGAAAGAGTTTCCAAGAAAGAGCAATCCAGGGCTCTGTCCTCCAAGAGAAGACTCCAAATGGACTGACCTTAAAGAGGCCTTGCCGCGTGGACCAAAAGTCATTAACCCTACACTCCACATTCAACAGCTCGAGCACAGGAAGATCCTTGGTTTTGACCCTGCCTCATGCCGTGCTCCCACTAACCTGGCCATTTCTGCCTTGATCCACTTTAGGGAGGATTCACATGAGGAGGAGAGGGCCTACATGTTCTCTTCCAGGATCTCACTTGGGCCAACCTTGGGGATGCAGATTCAGGTGTGGCAACTGGACCCTTTCTCTGTTAGCCTCTAGCCATTTTGTCCCACCCTATCCTCTCCTTTGGGAAGGTCCCTGACTGGCTGGACTGCTAAAGTGCACTCTCTTTCTGGACCTATAACATTTTGCTTTCAAGGCACCTTGAGCTTTTTGGCTGACCGCAGAATTCACTGGTCTCTCTGAGGTCTTTCAGGTTGATACTAAAGATGAGTCGTCAGACCCCTTCAGAGTCAGCCTTAGAATAATTAAACATCAAGCTGGCAAGAACCTTTGAGAACATTAAAGCTGATCATCTCCTCCATCCCCCTATTTGTTGCTTAAATCACTTTCCAAGAGGTAGTGATCTGGCTTCTTTTATTATTTTTTTATTTTTTAAGGATTTTATTCATTTATTTGAAAGAGAAAGAGAGAGAGTAACTGGGAGGGAGAGGGAGAGAGAATCTGAAGCAGACTCCGAGCTGAGCACAGAGCCCCATGCAGGGCTCGATCCTACGACTGTGTGACCGTGACCTGAGCTAAAATCAAGAGTCGGACACTTAACAGACTGAGTGACCCAGGCAACCCCTGATCTGCCTTCTTTTTGAACACCATCAGTGGTGGGCACTTTTTTACCTTAAGAAAGCCCAATCCATTGATAGCTCTAATGTAAGTTCTGTTGTTATGGGAACCCAGTTTCAGTGTATACTTAACTTGTTTCCATTTTAATGACAATGCACCTTCATCTTTATGGGGGGCCATTTCAGCAACTGGCACATTTGTCTCTGGTGAAGTGCTTGTGTTAGGATTCCTGCACCTCACAGGAAATGACTGATTTCTCTAAGGGATTGGGTCAGAAAGACAGAACACTTCTTCTCGGCAGCTGGAGTCCAAAGCAGACAACTCTGGGCTCTTTTTTGGCCCAATTTTCTAATCCAGTGAGCAGATGCCATCAGAGAGAGCATTTTGGTTTTTCCTGGCTCCATCTGCTTGAAAGATTTAGTTTGAGATGCAGGCACCTTGTCGTCACTTCCTTCTCTCGTGTTGCTTATCTGCTGTTTTATAGATATTTCATGCATAGTGCAAGGAGACCTCTTAAACTTTGCCAGGGAAATCAGAGTCCAGGTGCCAGAATGTTCAAATAGCCTCTGTTTAAAACATGTGATATTTTGTCAATCAGAGAAAGACATGTATCATATGACCTCACTGATATGAGGAATTCTTAATCTCAGGAAACAAACTGAGTGTTGCTGGAGTGGTTGGGGGTGGGAGGGATGGGGTGGCTGGGTGATAGACATTGGGGAGGGTATGTGCTATGGTGAGCGCTGTGAGTTGTGTAAGACTGTTGAATCACAGATCTGTACTTCTGAAACAAATAACGCAACATATTTTAAGAAAAAAGAAAAAGAAGAAGATAACAGGAGAGGAAGAATGAAGGGGAGTAAGTCAGAGGGGGAGACGAACCATGAGAGATGATGGACTCTGAAAAACAAACTGAGGGTTCTAGAGGGGAGGAGGGTAGGGGGATGGGTTAGCCTGGTGATGGGTATTAAAGAGGGCACGTTCTGCATGGAGCACTGGGTGTTATGAACAAACAATGAATCATGGAACACTACATCAAAAACTAATGATGTAATGTATGGTGATTAACATAACAATAAAAAATTTAAAAAAAAATAAAAATAAAACATGTGATATTTTGAGATGTGTACCTAGCAGAGTTTTTGTGGAGTTCAGTGATTTTCTTCTGGGAGGATGCCTACAGAAGAGCAGATTTTCCCAGCTGGCTGTTTGGTTACAGAGACACGCCTGTTCCTTGTCACAACAGGTGCCAGGGCATTCGGTTTATAGCTCTACTCTTAACTTGTTATTAGCTAAATGTTGTTATTTGCCAGGTTGTGACTATGTGTATCCTTGACTCAAGACTTGAGAACATCAGAATTTAACAGGTACTAAAGAGTCTAAGGGGGTTATTTTAACGACAGAAGTTGCTAAAGAATATGTCTAGAGGGGGCAAAGTAAAGATAAACAGCCAAAACTAAGGGAGCTACCTACAGTAACAAAAATATTATAAACTAGTTTGGTTTATAAAGAGCAGAAATTTATTGCTCACAGTTCTGGAGGGTGGAAGTCCAAGATCAGGGCTGCAAAATGCTGACTTCCCCTTGTGTCCTCACATGGCAGAAGGGGCAAGGGAACTTTCTTGGGCCTCTTTTATAAAGGCACTAATCCTGTTAATGAGGGCTCTGTCCTCATGACCTAATCAACTCCCAAAGACCCGATCTCTTAATACCATCACCTTGGGGGTTAGGATTTTGGTGTATGAATAACAGAATAAGCAACAATACTTTTGAAAATAGCGTAAAGCACTTATTTTTGATGCAGACTATCAGGTAAACTGAGTCTTTTTAAAATAAGAACCCTGCCCAGAATAATGAGAACAGCGTACTCTGGTAGGTTGAATCATGATCTGCACAGATGTCTACACCTTAATCCTGGAACCTGTGATTGTTAGTATATATGGCAAAAGGGACTTTGCAGCTATGTTTAAATGAGGGGTTTTGAGAGGGAGAGATTATCCTGGATTATCTGGGTGAGCCCTAACTGTCATCTTGACAGTCCTATAAGAGGGAGACTGAGGGAGCTGTGACCACACAGAGGATGTGCAGACATGGGTGATATGCTTTGAAGATGGAGGGAGGGGTTACAAGTCAAGGAATACAGGTGACCCCTAAGAGCTACTAAGCAAGGAAATGGCTTTTCCTCCAGAGCTTCCAGAAGAAACCAGCCCTCCCGATACCTTGACTTGAGCCCAGTGAAACTAACTCCAGCTTCTGACCTCTGCAGCTGGGAGATAATAAATTGGCGTTGGTTTAAGCCACTAAGTGTGTGGTATAATTTGTTACAGCAGCAGTAGGGAACCAATACACATACCTTCATGTACTTTTTTCTGGTGATCAGAGGAAAGTTAAAAATCTTGGAGCCTGATCAGAGAAAATTAATTACCAGAAAGACCAAATAGAAAATTCTAATCATGAACATAAGGTGTGTTAAGTGAATTAGGAAACGTCTGCATGAGAAGAAACTGTAAGATTTTTAGTACCTTACACTGGAAGAGGAAGGTGTAAAGATGATACACATTTTGTGACAAAGCGAGACCAGAGAACACTGGTAGAATCAGAGTATTTCAGAAAAAAGTGACCTTGAAGGTCCAAATTCTTCAACTTTACCTTGAAGTTCACTTTGTTCATCCTCGCATATTGAGGATGAAAGAATTTGGACATGGAGAGCTTCAGGAAATAGTCCAAAGTTACACAGCCAGGCCACTGTAAGCTGGGACCACACTTCTGCTTCCTGACTCCACGTCCCTCCAGGGACTTCGTTCCTGATCCGTGACATTTGAAAGTTTGCAAATAACCTATAATGAAAGGAGAAATGCTATAGATGAGTCAGTGCACAGTGCTCAGTAACAGTCACCAGGTCTTCATTATTCTTGTTTTCATTATAACTGTTATTGGATCTGAAAGAGGGAGCGGTAGGACATTATTGCTCTTTGCAAATGCTACTAAATCAGGGTGTGAAGTTGGGCTGTTAGGGTAAGAGTGAATAGCAAAGAATTTTGAAATATTCTTTAAACTTAGACATTTAAAAAAGCAGATTTACCGAGAGAAGACTTTTTTTTAATCCAGTAGGCACAATAGCATTATTCTGAGAGATCTGGAAACTTGACATGTTTTTCCCTTTCTCTTGACCTGAAACGACTTTGAGGTAAAATATCCCCCAAGTTTCTGGCCCCCAAAATGTTAAAATTATTTAGAAATTTGGAAGAAAGAGAAGGAGAGGGAGGGAAAGAGGCAGAGCCAGAAGAGAAGGAAGAAGAAGAGAAGTAGAATCAGTGGCAGCAGCAGAAGGAAAAGAAATGGAAGGAAACAACTTACAAAGAATGGTATGGTCCACTCTCTTTCTTTTCCTCCAGCAAACACAGGCATGCGCCCATTCAACAATGTTTATGATGTTGGTGTCAGGCCCTGGGTCAGTCCCTGGAGAGGCATCCAGGAGCAAAACTGCTGCAGCTTCTCTCCATTTACCCGCAATAAATCATAGACATGGTAAGAGAAGCTAGACACTAAGTCCTTCCTTCCTCTCCCACCCCACCTCCACCTTGCCTTTTGCCAGGATCAGTATCTTCTGACTGGCTCTGGCTTTTTCCAGTTTGTTTAATCATTTTCTAAGTTTTTGAAAGAACTTCTTGAGTGAATTGTTGCTTAACAGTAGCCTTGATGCTGTTTCATGTTTCATAGGCATAAGCATTGTCGTCTCAGGAGCCCTGGACAGTCTTTCAGAATTTGTCATCTCTGATGGCAACGCTGCCCTTGCCTAGCCCTGGAGTGAAAAAGCAGAAGGAACCCTGGGCGAGTTTAACAGGCTTGATTAATATCTGCTCCCTTTCTATTTCTAGCTGTGTGAACTTGGACAAGTTACTGAATATCCCTAAGCCTAGGGCTTGGGATTTGAGGAGCACCCATAAAATAGCACTCCTCTTTTCTGCCTGAGTTTTTTTTCCTTAATTTTATTTATTTATTTATTTTGTAGAGAGAGAGAGAAAGTGGGGGGAAGGTGCAGAGGGAGAGGGGAGAGAGAATCTCAAGCAGACTCTGCGCTGAGCAGCGAACCCAACACGGGCCTCAATTCCATGACCCCGAGATCATAACCTGAGCTGAAATCAAGAGTTGGAAGCTCAGTGGACTGAGCCACCCAGGTGCCCCTCTGCCTCAGTTTTGATCAGTTGAGAATTGAAACAAACTGGTAAAGCAGATGGGTGTCAAAGCAACACCTAAGTTCTGGATAAAGATGATACAGGATGATTTGGCTTATATCTTCAGGCTGGGAGACTGATATTGAATCTCGGAATATCTCTACTTACCCACACCCCATCACAGCAGCACTGGACCCAGCCAGCCTCCTCCCCCTGAGACAGAGCCTGCTCCTGGGCAAGCAGGGTAAAACCTGTGCTCAGGCACATCAGTCCTCAGGAAAGAGAAGGAAGAAGGGGAAGATCCAGACAGGCCTAGTGTCTCCTCCCTACTTCTCAGTTAGCCTGAATCACCTCTCCTCCCCATGGCCAGGTGGAGGTTGGGGCGTAGGGGGAAGGGGTATTCACAAACCAGGAGAGTAACCATTGTAGTTCCCTGCACATAGAAGGAAGCAGAAGTCAACAGAAGTCTAATACCTGAGTTTCTCATCTTTAAAATGAGGTTAATACTCATCTCCCATGGGTATGATGACCATGAGGCACCTAGGAAATACTCCCTATTGAAGTACCTGAAAAATTGTTACCTGCCTGTGTCCCTTCCCCACTCCCTCTTCTTCCCTCCTTGTTTTCCTTCAACCTCTCTCTTCCTCTGTTTAGAGGAAGTTATTTGAGAAAAGAATCTCTCCTATTTATTTTAACTGCCTGGAAATTTTTACTCCAAATGTATTTCTGCTCTAGCAATAGTACCATTTTCTCTTAACTGGCTTTCCCTAGCAAGTCACAAGAAAGGTGTGTGTGTGTGTGTGTGTGTGTGTGTGTGTGTGTGTGTGTGTGTAGCCAAATGTTATCTGTAAGTTAAGGTTCTCCTCTTGTAATACTACTGATAATTATTTTTTTAAAGATTTTATTTATTTATTTGAAAGAGAGAGAGAGAGCATGAGCTGGGGGTGGGGAGGGGCAGAGGGAGAGGGAGAAGCAGACTCTCCGCTGAGCAGGAACATGGGGCTCCATCCCAGGACTCTGGGATCATGACCTGAGCCGAAGGCAGACGCTTAACCGACTGAACCACCCAGATGCCCTGATAATTATTTTATTTTATTTTATTTTATTTTAAATTTTTCTTTATTTGACAGAGAGCAAGAGCAGGAACACAAGCAGGGGGAATGGAAGAGGGAGAAGCAGGCTTCCCGGTGAGCAGGGAGCCCGATGCGGGGCTCGATCCCAGGACCCTGAGATCATGACCTGAGCCAAAGGCAGAGGCTTAACGACTGAGCCACCCAGGCACCCCCTGATAATTATTTTATTTAAGGTGTAACATGGAAGTCATCTGAGAATTAATGTTGTATAAAACTTCTAATAAATTAGAGATGGAATTTTGAGGCATCAAAACCAAATTTTACTAAGAAAGAAGGATGGTACCATGCTGAGATTCTCATATGTGATCCACAGTGAGTATGAGCTCACAAAAGTAAAATCCTAAGGAAGATAAAATGGTGATGCACTAAGCTTTGGGACAAAGCTTTTCAAGATGGGATTTACAAATCCTATATCTTTTTCCAAAATAAATACTTTTGAATGGTTTCTTGCTTTGTGTCCCCTGAATGTCACCTGTTTTTGGTATCATGGGTTTTGTAGCACAGATGCAAGTATAAACAGATGTGTTGTTCTGGCCTCTGGAGACTATGGCCTCTTTATTCAGGCTTAGTTCTGAAACTAGTGTGCAGTCAACCAAATGTCACATTTTAAGACTGGGAACTCACATATGAAAATAAATATCATGATAACCACTAATTAAATGGTAAAAAAAATTTTTTAACCATAAACCTGCATAATCCAATCACCGAGGCCTGGTGCTGCTGAACATTAAGGCAGATGCAGCAACTGGTCCCCAGCAAACCAGCCAACACGAGTTCCTGGCATGGTGTCTTGCTCTCTGTTTAAAAGCATCACTTAAAAGAAAAAATGGTTCAACTGTCTACTTTTGTAGGCTTAGCTGGCTTTTGCCTAGTCATCAAGCAATCCAGTGTCTCTTTGAGACACTGTGCTTTTGTATTTCGCAAACAAGCCACATCTGGAATCTCTTGCCAAGCTGCACAGGGTCCCATGGGAGCAGGTTAAGCTTGGGAGGGCCATGATCCAGATCTACGTGGTTGCCAGCTCTTCATTTTCAAAACAAATAACACATTCTAGTTGAAATCGTTGCCTTGAAAACCAGATACCTGATAAAGTAGCTTCCCAGAAATTGCAGTGCAAATCTAGTTTTCATTATCCTGATAGAGCTTTCTGTTCACAAGTGGCCACGTATTTAGTGGTCAGTTTGTTTATTAATTTATTTATAAAAATGTGTACAGTTTTAGTTAATAAGTAGTTATGCCTACTATGTGCCAGCATTATTCTAGGTCCTGGGGATAGAGTATTGAACAGGACATAAGAAGGTCCTTGTTCTCGTGGAACTTAAGAGCCTTCAGGTGTAGAAAACAGTCAATGAACCATGAATTACACACACACACACACACACACACACACACACACACACACAAAATGCTTGCCATGTGTCAAGCTTCCCATAACCTTATGAGGTAGCTACCATCATCATCTGTACTTGATAGAGGAGAGAATGGAGGTCCTTGCCACTCAAGTTCAAGGAACTTGAACACCGGTGTGGTGGAGCTTCAGACTCCCATTTTCTTCACCTCACATGGAAAATTAAAATATGGTGAGGCAAGAGCCCCTGAGTGGCCCTTTTGGATTGAGAGGTCTTAGCAGGCTTCTCTACCTGAGGAGCTGACCTGTCAGCGGAGGTCTGAATAACAAGAAGTCAGCTGTGCAAAGCCCGGAGCAAAGAACCCCATGTGTAAAGGCCCTAAGGCACTAATAGCTCAGCGCGATGGAGCATCAAGAAGGCGGCCCAGTGTGGCTGGCAAGTCGGAGGGAAAGAACACGAGATGAGGTGTTTATGCAGGGACCAAAATCAGATAAGGCTTTGTAAGCCAAGAAAAGGAGTGTGAACATTTTTTTTTTAAAAATTGCTATGCCCCCCAAAATAAAATAAACTTTAAAATACAAAAACCTTTCATTTACTGTTGGTTATTCATACAGTTTCTCTTCATGACTAAGCACTATGAAGTCTGCACCAGTGAGAAAGGAAAAAAATGGACACACTGAAATAAGGCGTTTTATTTATGTATTTATTTATTTATTTTTAATATTTTGTTGATTATTTGAGATAGAGAGTGCACAAGCAGGGGGAGGGGCAGAGGGAGAGAGAGAGAGCATCTCAAGCAGACTCCTCTCTGAGTGTGGATCCTCATGTGGGGCTTGATCCCATGACCCCGAGATCATGAACTGAGCCGAAATCAAGAGTTGGATGCTTAACTGACTGAGCCACCCAGGTGCCCCTGAAATAAAGCATTTTAAAACCAACCCCTGGATCTTTCAAAATAAATACAGAAAGATGTCACAGAAGCCTGTGACATCTGCTTCTACGTCATCTTACATAGTCATTATCTGAACATTCCCACCAGAGAATGGTTGACATTCCTAGTGCATGGTGGTAACGCCTCATAAGAGCAGTTGTTCTGTATCGTACACTCTCTGCTATCAGTTCTACGGCAGACGTTTTCTCACATTTGAATGTTTTTGAAATTGGTTTGCATCTTGCAATCAAGATGTACATGTAGATGCCACCAAAATAACTGTCAGAGTCTTTTAGAAGTTGCAGTTTCTGCAATCTTGCTGGGCAGTATGAAAATTGAGCTCTTCACAGTTTCAGCAGGATCCAGAGTCGGTGAAATAGATCTTTCTGGTGTATGCATTGCTCCTTGGGAAGGAGTTAGACACTTAAGGATGTTCCACCCTTTTCTTCATTACACTCTAGCTCTGTCTGATTCCTGCAAGTTAACTCAGTGTAAAGATGGTGTTCCTAAAATTAAAGCCTGGATTCCATGCCTTCAACAGTCACTTGCCCTGTGTGCTTCACAGCCATCCATGGCCCCTTGGGATTGACCCTGTCCTTCCCCAGATGTGTCCCTCCCTTTGTTCTCTGAAGGATCCAGCCAATTATATGGATCTTCTGCTTCAAATACTTCACTGTCTTTTTCAAAATTAAAAGACAAATAAGATGTCTTAAGTCTGGGGGGAGCATCAGTGTATAGAATGTAGCAGCAGGGGGTGCCTGGGTGGCTCAGTCAGTTGGGCATCTGCCTTCAGCTCAGGTCATGATCCCGGTGTCCTGGGATCGAGCCCCACATCGGTTCCCTGCTCAGCCCGGAGTCTGTTTCTATCTCTCCGTCCATCCCTCCGCCCTGTTTGGGCTCTCTCTCTCTAATAAGTAAAATCTTAAAAAAAAAGAATGTAGCAGCAGAATATTATACTAAATGCTTTTCTGTACTTTTCCACAGTCCTTATTTCTAGGCTATGAGGTAACCCACTCTGCCTACTCCTATTAGGTATCACCTATAACAACAAGTAGCATTTATAGTGTGCTTCTTAAGAATCAAACACCATGTTAAGTTCTCTTCTTGTCTGCCTTGAGTAATTCCTACAACACCCCTGGATGGCATTAGCATCTCCATTTTATAGATGAACAAACTGAGTCTCAGACAGAATGAGTAACTTATCTTTGGTCACATATCCAGTCAATAGCAAAGCTGGGATTTGAATCTACACAATCTTATTCACCTAATGCTCTTGCCTTTCATCCCTGTTCCTAGAGATACTAAGAGAAAGAAGACTCACTGCCTCAAGGCTACTCTATCTAACACTTACCTAGAGCCTCAACTAGACTGTAAACAACTTGAGACAGAAATTATGGGTCATAGGTTTCCTGTGCCCTGCCCAGTGCCTGACACACTGACTGTATTCAGTGAAGGGTCATGCAGTCTTCCAGGGCTAGAGGTTTGAAGGGGCTGTCATCACCCCTTTGCCTGAAAAGGCACCAAGGGAAGAGGGCAGGTGCTAGACTCCAGAGAGAGAGCTGAATGGAGAAGACCAGCTGGCAAGAGCCATGGCTGGCCGTTGAGGGAAGAAAACCGCAGAGAAAGAGCAAACAGATGACCACCTTGGCCTCTTCTTTCTCCCACTTCTATCTCCCACTGCTCCTCTTATTGGCTGAAGGTAACTGGAAGCCAAGGCACACGGGATCCCTTACTGCAGCTCTAAAGTCAGTCTTCTGGATGCAGATAAGGTGCAGAAGGCGAGAGTGCAGAAAGCCGGGCCTATACCTATATAGTTCAAAACTGTGCTGATGACATAGGATAGCTCTCGCTTACTCCATTCAGTATTCATTCATTCAACAACCAGTTGTCGATGGTTTCCTCCATGCTAGGCAAAGTATATAAATTGAGCCAGATTCTTCTAGTCTTTAAAATGCAACTTAAGAGAATTTTGGAAACATTAACTTTTCAAAGACCCTTGAATTATATAATGCATCATCAGTTCCAGGAACCTAACATGCAACTTTGAAGAAATTTATACGTGGGGAGTGTGGAATAACTATAAAATTTTACACACACAGAACTCCGTCAGGGACCATTGAATCTTACCTCATGGAGAATTTTCTTTATGATTTTTAGATAGTAATATTTTAGCATCATTTTTACCTTTTACCCTTTATATATATTTTTCCACTAAAAAACATGAGTTCTGAACTCATTAGGTGTTATTTGTCTTCAAAATAGACAAATAGATGGTATTAATCATTACTGTCTGGTTCACAGGTTGTTGCACATTGAAATGATTCCCTTTAAAGTGTGTTGGCCTAAATTAACACTTGTGATAATGACGAAGCAAAAATAAATAAACGAATATAGTTGTGTAGAAGAATTAATAAATATTAGGGTAAAATTCAGCCTATTTATAAGTAATGCCATTTTTTTTATTGTTACTTTGACAAGCAAATTGAATATCATAAGAAACTGTTACAAACAATTAGTTAGTCAATTACCTAGAACTACCGGTGATTTATAATGGAAGTGCTGTAGAGACACTGTATTAGCATTTCAACATTGCTTATGGTTGCTATTATTTGCCCATTCCATTTCCTGTATAATAAAATCAACATATTCTTTGCTGAATATTGTGGAGCTAGGGTCTGTTAGTACATATTCTGTGTTTATATCTTCCCTGAAAGCTGTTTAATGACACTCTGAAGGGAGAGCTGATGATTGAAGTTGATAGAATTTCAGACGAAAGGATATTGTTTGAAAAGCCTCAAAGGGCAACAGTCTCTTCAACGGGATGGCTGAGTTAGTTTCTGAAATGAACGTTCTGCTTTGGACTAGGATTCTGGGGATACAGAACATGCTCTTTGCTAGGTGACCAACTCTTATGCCTAGAGCAAGTCTCTCATCTCTCTATTTCTTCAGTTGTAAAATCATTACACTTTTAATGATCATCGGGTTTCTAAGGACCTAAAGTTCCATAAATTTCTGCTCACCGAACTATTAAGTCATCTTTGAATGTATTTTTTGAGTTCTCTAGGATAAAACATATTCAGAATGAATGCACATTAATCCATCCAACCTCCAAAGATAATGTCTACTGTGAATATTGACCAGAATATGGAATTGATTACTGTAAAAGTCCATGGACTATTCATATATTCTCCTGTCACATTGGTGGCCTATCTTGTTAAGATAAGTAAGGTCTATGTTCTATAAGGAAATGAGTGACAGAGCAGAGAGAGTGATGATACCTCTTGTGTGTATTGAATTCTTGGTCTGTCTCAAAGCTGAGAAAACCAAAAGATGGATAGTGCGGCATTTAATGACCATGGACTTATTGCTAGTTATTAATCTGACTTCAGGTTAATATAAATGGACATGTTTATCCAAATATCAGACTTCTATCAACCCCAGGCCACTGAGGGGAAAACGTCTGAGCGTTCCGAATAGTTGCCAGCAAACCTCTGCATTAAGCTTTGCACTTTATTTTGTCTGCCTTTACTCATCATTTCTCAAATCAAATTTAACCTGCTCAACTGTGAGCCCTCAGCAAGTTCACAATTTGGCAGCATAGATAGGAAAGGGACATAAATAAATAACACAAAGTAAAAAGAGCTAGGTATTCTGAAAGAACAAATAGAAGGTAGGAATTGTAAAGTGAGAGAGAGACCTGGTAGAATCAGAGATTTCTTACCGGTCTTTTACCTTTTAGGGCTACTTGGGCTGATTCAGGCAGTCCCACCATGAAGTATCCTTACACAAATCTTTTGAAAATTAAGATATTTGTCAAGTTCACAAACCCTGTGAAACCCTGACAGAGAATGCATGGGGAGTTCAAGTGTATTAAGATGCCCTCGTGTACAAAAGCAAATAAGCAGTGAGAGGGGACAGTTGTTCTCCAGGGCCCTCTGATGAGATTTTGTAAGTCTGATTATTTTTTAGTTGATTCATATATATACTTACATTTCCAGTTGCTTTGTTACTTCTCAGAGTTATGTATGTTATTTAATTTGTAGAAATACACAAGATTGTTTGATATATGCATAGTGAGAATTTTTTTCTCTGACAATGATTACTTATATTTGTACGGAATAACATTACACATGCATTAAATCCAGATACCCAAAAGAAATTGCAGCTATAAATTTCATTTACCAGAAAAGTAGACATCAACAGTTCTTTATTTTTTCCCTTTTTTAGATTTAATCTTTATAATATTGAAGACAAGATTGTCTAGTTTTTTTCTTAAAAACAATTCTACTGAAAGTCATTTATGATCATGATAATGCAAGTACTGTGAAGGAATTTTTTATTTTAAAAAGCTTTTTGAAAAATGTTCAATTTCGTACATATAAAGTCATCGAGAAATATCAAAATGAGAAAATAATAACTTCTTGATAATTAAAATTCTCTAGTTTGTTTGCTAAAGCATCTCCAGTCTCATTATGAAGGGCATAAAGTGGGACAGCATGACAATCTTGAATCAGAACAATAACAGCCAACATTTACCGAACACGTCTTATATGTCAGACACTCTTCTAAGACATGTTTTAATTCACTGGATCCTTTTAATAACTATGGGAAGTTGATGATTTGATTATCTCAATTGTAGAGATGAATAAGTCCAATGAGAGGCATGAAGGGAATTGCAATATTCAGGGCCAATAATTGGCAGAGCAGAAATTTGAAACAAGTCCCTCTCCCTATAAAACCCCACCACCCTGAAGGACCCTGGACCCACTCTGTTGACCCACCAGGCAGATAGTGGTTACATAGTAGTTGTAAGCACGGCAATGATCCAGCCTCTGTCCATATGTCTTGGGGCTTATCCCCCATAAGATTACCAGGATTTTTTGGGTAATCATTACATTTTTTAAAAAGATTTTATTTATTTATTTGTCAGAGAGAGAGAGAGAAAGAGCACAAGCAGGGGGAGCGGCAGGGAGAGGGAGAATCAGGCTCCCCGCTGAGCAAGGAGACTACTGAGCAAGGAGCCTGATGCAGGACTCGATCCCAGGACCCTGGGATCATGATCGGAGCCGAAGGCAGATGCTTAACCGACTGAGCCACCCAGGTGTCCC
This sequence comes from Zalophus californianus, assembly GCF_009762305.2. Classification (NCBI taxonomy): domain Eukaryota; kingdom Metazoa; phylum Chordata; class Mammalia; order Carnivora; family Otariidae; genus Zalophus; species Zalophus californianus. The sequence goes on along the minus strand of NC_045603.1, from coordinate 118,188,539 downwards.
TGGTAATCATTACATTGAAGAGCTGTGAGAATTCTATGAATGCTGTATGAGAAAATAGCAGCTAAGATAAATTCAAATGCTGAATATTGGAGTCTTTCAACAGTTTTTTCTTACATGTTTTTATAATGTTAGCTTTAAACCTCATTATTTCTGACTCCCTGAAGGCTTTAAAGAAGTAAATGGCAAGACTCAGTCGCAGACAGGAGGCTGGGGAAGGGGAGGGGACATTTACTGAGTACATAATAGGGCCAGGCCTGTGCTGGAGGCTTTCCTAGCATTAACTCAAACAACACACAAAATAATTCTGTTATTCATTCATTCATTCATTCATTCATTGGTTGGGGATAGTGATGGAAATGAATTTCAAATGGGAGAAGTGTAGATGAAAATGCAATAGGGTTAGAGACTGGGATGGGGGCTGAAGTTGGGCCCAAAGATGTGGAAAAGGATGGGATGGAGATGGCTTTGAGTTGGGGTGAAGATGGAATGAAGTTGGAGACAGTGTATCACCATCTGACATACTGCGGATTTTACTTATTCGTTGATTGTCTCATTCTCCCTACTAAAATGAAGCTTCCAGAGGGTTCAGATTATCTGTTTTCTCATTTTTTTCTTTTGAGAGAAAGAGAAAGAGCAAGCGAGCTGGGGGAGGGGCAGAGGGAGAGGGAGAGAGAGAATCTCAAACAGACTCTGCTGAGCCTGACACGGGGCTCCATCTCAGCACCCTGAGATCATGACCTGAGCCAAAATCAAGTTTTAGGACGCTTGACTGACTGAGCCACCCAGGGGGCCCCTATTTCTTGTTTTCTCTACAGTTAACATTTCTAGGATCTAAAACAAGGCCTAACGTATAGTAGGTATAAATACTGATCTACGGAAGGAAGGAAGGAAGGAAGGAAGGAAGGAAGGGAGGGAGGGAGGGAGGGAGGGAGGGAGGGAGGGTGGGAAGGAAGGAAGAAAGGAAGGAAGGAAGGGAGGGAGGGAGGGAGGGAGGGAGGGAGGGTGGGAGGGAAGGAAGAAAGGAAGGAAGGAAGGAAGGAAGGAAGGAAGGGAGGGAGGGAGGGAGGGAGGGAGGGAGGGAGGGAGGGAGGGTGGGAAGGAAGGAAGGAAGGAAGGAAGGAAGGAAGGAAGGAAGGAAGGAAGGAAGGGAGGGAGGGAGGGAGGGAGGGAGGGAGGGAGGGAGGGAGGGTGGGAGGGAAGGAAGAAAGGAAGGAAGGAAGGAAGGAAGGAAGGAAGGAAGGAAGGAAGGAAGGAAGGGAGGGAGGGAGGGAGGGAGGGAGGGAGGGAGGGAGGGTGGGAAGGAAGGAAGAAAGGAAGGAAGGAAGGAAGGAAGGGAGGAAGGGAGGGAGGGAGGGAGGGAGGGAGGGAGGGAGGGAGGTTGGGAAGGAAGGAAGGAAGGAAGGAAGGAAGGAAGGAAGGAAGGAAGGAAGGAAGGAAGGAAGGAAGGAAGGAGGGAAGGAAGGCAGGCAGGCTTTCTTAATATTCATTTTGCTGTGCCAGTCATTTCATTAGTGCTGGGGTGTCCATGATGAATGACACTGCCCTTGCTCTTAATAAATTTGCAGTGGAAGGATGAACACGTAAGCAGGATACTACCATTGATGTGAAAGGTACTACTGTGAAGGAGGAATTCCAGAAGCATCTGTGTGATACCGTGAACCTAATCCTAGGGATTAGGGAAGCAGTCCTAGGGAGGGAGAATGGCCTTCCTAGAAGAGATAAGAGCGTCTAAGCCGAGACCTAAAGCAACACAGGAGCAGCCAAAAAGTTGAGCGGAAGGATATTCCAGGCAAAGGAAGCAATGAGGAAATATATAACTGTCCATAAGTTATGCTGAATCAAAAGTCCAGCTCAGTTTTGTCATCACAGAATGCCACAGCTCCTCCAATCTGCCACATGTGTGTGACCTCATGGACCAGAGTCTCCTCGTGTCTCAAATGCCCTCCTCCTGCTTATGTGGCAATAGTTTTCCAAATGGAAAACATTAGTCTCATTTCTTACTATTTAACATATTCCTCAGAGAGCCACAAAGTTAATAACTTTTCTGTTTTTTCTCATGTGCAATAGACTGGGACCAAGCTAAACATACAGGAAGTTGTGTTCACTTTCTTAGGACCCCAGAGATTTACTGTGTGCACTAGTATGTCCATTTAATGAATGTTGCTTAAAAGGAGAGAAGAACTCATGCACCATCCAGAAAGCTCATTTTCTCCTGGGAAATAGCTTGTACACAGGGATTACCATCCCTGTTCCAAGAGAATAATTGCTTAACAATTGTTGGAGCAAATGCCATACAGGCATACCTCAGAGATATTGTGGGTTCACGTCCAGACTACTGCAATAAAGCAAGTATTATGATAAGGTGAGTCAAACGAATGTTTTGGTTTCCCAGTGCATATAAAAGTTATGTTTACATTATACTGTAGTCTAGTAATTGTGCAATAGCAGTATGTCTTAAAAAAAACAATGTATATATCCTAATTAAAAATACTTTATTGCTAAAAATGCTAACCATCATCTGAGCTTTCAGCAAGTTGTAATCATTGATTAAGATCCCCATAACAAATGTGATAATAATGAAAAAGTTTGAAATATGGTGAGAATTACCAAAATGTGACTCAGAGACACAAAGTAAGCAAATGCTGTTAGAAAATGGTGCCGATAGACTTGCTTGCCACAAACCTCCAATTTGTAAAAAATGCAGTGTCTGCACAATGCAATAAAATAAGATATGCCTGTAATAAGCAGAGACTAATTGGTGGAAGTTCGGGCTTGTGTCCAACCACTATCATCTGTATATACAATACTCATCATACGTTACCTGTTAGCCAGCTTTGCCTTCTTCCGAAGACTTTACTTGCTCTTGCCCATGGAACCACATTTTTTTTTTTGAGTTGGAAATATTTCTACCCTCTTATTTTACATTTCTGCTTTAACTGTCACCTCTCATGTGCTCTAGACCTTTCTGTCTCCCCTTCATCTTTGTGCGCTCAGCAGGTATCTCACAAAGGTAGACCATAGTGAACTTCAGGTCTGTAGAAGGCAACCTTATTGTGATCTGTTCCTGAAACCATGGGGTACTGTAAGAATGCCCACTGCTGGGAGAAGTTGCCTCTGACCAAATGCTACAAACAGGGCTGTTCTAAGTATGTGGAGTAACCTGCTGGTGATTCAAGAGCTCTTCTATTATGGCAGTACTAACAAGACTCTTCAGTATTCTTCTTGGCCATTTTCACCTACCTAGGAGCAAGGTACTAGGGCTTGGAAAACCAGAACCTCAGTTTTAGCTCTGCAGTTCAGGATTCCTTAGTCTTTTTAAACCTCAATTTCCTGATCTGTGAAATGGATATAGTAACACTGGACTTCCTACTTCATAGTGCTATCATGAGGAAAATAGGAGATAATGTGTGAACATAACTTATAAACCATAGACATTCTGTAATCGTAAGCTGTTAATATTATTATCATCATCCACCACTTTAGATACAATTACTTGAGTGTTTTCATTAAACGTCACTATGACTAGCCGTCCTTTCAAGCAGGAGGACTTGGTTCAATGATGTAGAATTATATTGCGGAGTGTCAGTAGTACCTCCAGATCACTTTGACTGCCTTAATTCACAAAAGTGAAGAAGGGCAACCACACCGATTCCAGTGATTTCACACGAGGGGTTCTATTAACATCACTTCTTGTCTACTTTCTTTTTTTTTAAGATTTTATTTATTTATTTGACAGAGAGAGACACAGCGAGAGAGGCAACACAAGCAGGGGGAGTGGGAGAGGGAGAAGCAGGCTTCCTGCTGAGCAGGAAGCCCGATGCAGGGCTCAATCCCAGGACCCCGAGATCATGACCTGAGCCGAAGGCAGATGCCTAATGACTGAGCCACCAAGGTGCCCTTCTTGTCTACTTTCTGATAGGTGATGCATTCTATATTCCTATTCAAGCATATCTTAAATATTATTTAAAAAACTAACTTTGGGACTGGGCTCATGGCGGACATGAGGTAAGTGGTCCAGAAGGTATCACATAATGCTTGAGTGTTTGGGCTGGGAAGTCTGCCCAGTGTTCTAACATGATGTTTTAGTTGGGTTTGTACTAACTTACACCTACAGGATATTTCAAGTTAACCTTGAAATATCAGTGGCTTAACATACTGTAAGTTTATTTATCTTTTATGTAAAGTCTTCTATGTACACTCATTAACGGTTTTCTATTCAGTGTCTCAGGAATTCAGCTTAAGACATTGCCATCTCAACATGTGGCTTCCAAATATGCCAAGGCCAGGAAAAGACTTACTGGAAAATTGACACTCCAGCATGTGAATGCCTTGGCCTCCATGTGTCACCCAGCATTTTCATCCATGTTTCATTGGCTAGGAAAGTCTTGTGGCTTTGCCTGACTACCAGAGTTTGGGTAGTGTAGTCTTTCCATGTTACCAGGAAGAAGAGGAGAGCCAACAAGGAGAAGCATTAGGGGTCTCTACCATACCCAGTTCCACCCCTTTCTTAGCCAAGTGAGTTTTGGCAAGTTAGGTTTCCTTAGGTATAAAGTAGAAGTAAAATAGTTTCTACCTCATGTGACTATTGTGCAGATCAAATGAGATAATGTACATAAAATGCTTAGCATAATGCCTGGCCCAGAATAAGTACATAATAAATGTTAGGTGTTATTATTGTTGCTACTGATTAACCTATTGACCTATTAGTCAACTGTATTAGGAGTTGATGAAGACATTCCATCGCTGATCTCTGAATTACTTGATGGAAAGCCTTCAGCACAAGAATCAGTTTATTTCCAGGAGGCTTTGAGTTCTTTCCCCAACAACTATTAAAACGTGATGAGTTTTATAATGTCTAGACAAAAATTCTTCTCTTGCTGTGAAACCAGTGCTCCCTAGGTCAATTTTATCCAAAAGCCAGATGAAATTGCATTTGTGTGATAAGATGTCAGCTCTTTGAAGGGTTGGTCATTTTTCTACATCTATCTAACAAGATCATGATGGGACTTTTTTTTTCCATATGGCTGTTTTGTTTGTATTTAAAACCATCTGGATCTTTCTTCTTCTAGTGAATCAATTGCCACAAAGATTAAGCAGATATACCCAATAGGCAGGAAAATTCTTAGAAGACCTGGTCACTGGCTCAAGAGCCTCAGTGAACATATACTGATTACCTGCTCTGCACTGAGCACCTGACATGTTCTTTCATTTAATCAGCATAGCAAATTTGTGAAATCAGTACTATCCCTCAGTTTAGACATGAGAAAACTCAGTCTCAGGAGGGTCCAGTAACTGGACCAAAGTCTCAAAGATAGTAATTGGCATGGTTTAGATTTGAACCATGCTTTTGAGGGAAGGGAGGAAAATAACAGAAAGAATATATACTTTGCAGTAAGAATGAGCCGAGTTTGAATCTTGGCTTTTCCACTCACCAACACAGCATCTCAATTAACTTACACAATCCAGTTTATTCACCTGTATAATGAAGATAATAATGCTAACAATAACAACTAACACTTATGTAGGACTTTGGGGCAGGTTTTTTTTTTTTAAGATTTATTTATTTATTTGAGAGAGGATGAGAGGAGGACGGAGGGGCAGAAGGAGAGGGAGAGAGAGCCTTAAGCAGACTCTGTGCTGAGTGCAGAGCCTGACACAAGGCTCAATCTTACCACCTTGGGATCACTACCTAAACCAAAACCAAGAGTCAGATGCTTAACTGACTATGCCACTCAGGCGCCCCTGAGCAGGGATTTTTACATACAGCTTACTGTGTCAAGTTCTCTGCATGTACCTCATGCATATTAACCCACTTACTCTATACAACTATCTGACTGAGATGGTAAACATTATTATCCTTATTTTACAAAAGACAAAACTGAAATACTCAATGATTAGGCAACTTGCCCAAGGTCACACAGCTGGTAAGGAGCAGAGTGTGAATTCCAACCCAAGCATTCTGGCTACCGAGTCTGAGTCTTTAGCTACTAGCTCTCCTCTGCTCAAGGTAATAATGCTTCAAGGAACAAACATGAGAACTCTTAAAGTACAGTGCTTGCTCATGCCAGGGCACATTATCATCATCACTTTTGTACTCTGCAATACCGAGATAGTATTTCTAAGGGGGTGTCTTCTCTCCAAGAAGGGGTGATCTAGCCCGAGGACCTCTAACCATTGGCTCAACTATGAATGACTCCTCACTCCCTTTATCCATCCAAAGGCTCCTCTCACACCCTTCCTATTGTCTTGGATTCTATCCTTCCATAGAACAGGCATTTGCAATTTCTCTAATCTAAAAGAAATCAAATTTGGGATGAGACTGTCCAGTTTCCATTGGTCTGTAGCAGGTAAATCGTCGACTGTGGGAAGTCTGTGGGTGATGACATGCAAGGAGATTAGAGTCAAAGCATGGCGTTTGAGAAGACCATCCATCAAAGGCTAAGGTAGCTGGATGGTATAATTGCTTAAAGATTTTATCATATATTTGGTTTTTGCTAATAGAGAGCTTAACTATAATGCCCTTAAATTGATTAGCCTTTTATTCCTGTTGTTAGGCCGAGTTGTTAAGAATGGTTCTCATTTCCTTTCTGTTCATCTTATCACAGAAATCTAAGAGATGAAGAGAAGGTCTATTTTCAGATGAGCAGTTAAGTGGTCAGGAACAAAGAGAGAAAATGTGAAAGGCCTGAAATCTTTAGATTAGATATGGCATATAATGAATTTGGAGGAAACACTGAAAGAGGGAACTAGTTGCTAGCTGAACAGAAAGATGGTGAACTACATTGACTACAGAGAGCACTCATGGTAAGTTACTGCGAAAATATTTTCCAAACCTCAGGCAAAAGCACAGACTCGGTGAAGACAAATAACTCCCAGAGTCATTTTGTTAGGTGAATCCATAAGGGAGCTACAACTTACCAACGTTCTCTAATGGCCCCATTTTAATCTTCTTCCTCTTGAACACTGAATAAAACAAGTAAAAGTTGGGGTTCAGTGAGAAAGCGGTCTTTCAGGATATTTTTGTGTTCACATATCTTTTGACATGTTCTTACCCCAAATTTAAGACCTAAAAATATATACAGTACACACATGCTCATGCATGCACACATGCACATGTTTTTAGCATAATTGCATATCATATGAATTGCTGGGTGCCCTTGGTAACTTATGGGAACATTACAGGAGTTTAATTCAATATATATCACTGAGGTTGTATTATGTTCAAGGCAGTAGGTTAATTACCTCACTGCATTAAAAAAGATGTCTGCAGCAGTCACCTTGATTCTCTTCCTAAACCCCATCTAATCTGTTACCAAATCCCGTGGACTCTGCTAAGAGGATCCCTGCCCTCACCTGCTGCCACCCCACTGTCTTCCAGTTGTCACCATCATCCGAGGTCTGCAGCACCCCACCAGCTTCTCACCTGCCCCCCCCATGCCTTGTCCCTTCCTTTAAATAGCAGTCTGTCCTTCAAGATGTAAATCTCATCCTGCTGCTCCCCCATTGAGAACTCAGCTGCTCTCAGCGCGATACCGAAACTCACCTCCTACTCCGCAGGGTTTTGCATGAGCTGCCCTCGGCGCCCCAGCCAGCATGCCCACATTCCCTTTCCAGCTGCACGGTTCTCCAGAGCCATTGCTCTTAGTCATTTCCTGCCAGGAGCCCCTGCTTCCTGCCCCATAGCTTTCCCACATCTGCTACTTCTGCGTGCACAGCTTCACACCCTGGCCTCATCTGGCTAGCTCCTGTACTCTTTTGGAGCACTCTGTACTTTTTCACCTATGACTTTATCCTCCCAGTTTATTTACATATTAGTTGTAGAAGGAAATTGTAAGTTCCACAAAAGCAAACTCACAAACCTTCTTGAGAAGGTGGGGATTGCTGTATCCTCGTGTCAAACGCAGTGCCCCCTAGACAGAGATGCTAAATATCTGTTGAATGAGTGAATGAAAGAACTTACTATTCTTAGAAGAAGAATATTTGCAACTAACATAAATTAGAAGAAAGAAACAATGTGGAAGAGAGATAAGACAATCATTCATTCCTTTAGTGCGGCTGGAGAAATCTCCATAGACTGAAATGGATTTTAAGGATAAGCAAAATTAAGATACACAGAATTGAGGGAAAGTCCCTCCCATTCAAAGAAAAGCATGAGGCCTAAGACAGACAAGCACATGTCATCTTAAGGAATGATGAGAAGGCAAGTAGAGCTCAAAGCTAAGGGGCTTTGGTGGATATAGAGCAGGAAGGGAGTGTGGAATGGAAGGTGGCCTTGAATGACACACCAAAGAGTAGGAGCAAGGCTGTAGATAAAAGCCTTCACTGTCTTTGTGAAGGAGAAAAGCATGACCCCAGATGATTTCAGCAACACTTTATGGGTGGGTAGGAAAAATCTAGGCAAAAACATTTAAGCCTGAACCAGGCAAACTGTGAGAATAACAAAAGCAGGGAACCAATTCAAGAGATAGTGCAAAAGTCATGTGTTCTTTTCATATTGAAATCAAATACAAGTTTAAAATAAGAGCTTTTTTTTTTTAGAACAACTATAACTTTTCCCCTGTGAACGATTCATTCATCTGAAATGGCTCTTCCTAACTTCTATAGGAAATGAGAGAAAGAGAGAGAAAAAGATTGTTTGGTTGATTGTTCTGGTTGCAAGAGAGATGACCTTAACCCAACTACTTTAGGCAAAATTGGGGATTTATTGGCTGTCATGCCATATAAAGGCCAGTTCACTGCTGGAGGCTCTCTTTCCTTCTTGTCATCTTTCATGTTTGCTTTACTTTGGGTATCAGTTTTACTTTCTCAGACAGGTACTTTTTGAGCTTTTTCTTGCTGTTTGTCACCGTGCTAACTGTAGATGCTATTAGGAAGGGGCTAAAGACGGACTCTCAGCGACACAGTTGGGCAGCACATTCACTCCTGGGGCCTGGAAGGTGTTCTGTGCTAGTTCCTCAACTAGGACCATAGACCTGACATTGTCTGCTGGGGTGGACCTCTAATGAAAAGGGGTTCCATTGTAGAAAGAAGGAAAAAGTCTGGTCAGACAAAACAATAGATGTCTATTACATATACCATGGGCATATAGTATCTGAAGTGCTCAATGTTGATACATATCTGGGGACCACACAGAGTTATTCACATACCTCTTCTTGGTATTCATTCCCTTGTCTTCTAATAACTAAAATATCATCTCCAGCATGCCCTGCTTGCAATTGGAAGAAAACAGAAAACTTCTCTTTTTTCCCTCTTATGGATCTTGGGTTTGGTTAACGGAAAGATTATGTTCTTTTAATGAAGTTGGAGAGCACTCTTCATTCCAGAAATAAAAGAATATTTGTGTAGAAAAGGAAATAGCTGAACACAATGTTTCTGCTTCTTCTGATTCTACCTTGCTTCATGGTTGAATAATGTCCTAGCTAGCCAAGGGGAAGTAAATAAACGGAACCAATATTTCTCTTAAGAAATTTAAACAGAGCAAAACAAATACCCATTACAGTTCTGGGAATCTAACTCAGTGACACACCCTAATGGCTTCATTAAGTCTTTGTTCCAAAGAAGTTCAAAATAATGTATTAAAAAAACAGATGAATATGGACTAACTGCTTAATAGTTCATCTTACGTTTCCTGTAACCACTCTTACATTATTTATTTTATAATAGTAAAGTAGGGCTCGACAGCTGTGGATTTGAGCAACTATAACCTGACGGCAGATCATTTAAAGCACATTATATTTAAAAGAGATATCTTGATATTCTTAGGAAATCAGAGCCACTAAAATACGAAATTACAGTGCATTAAGAATGTTCAAGTTATATTTTTATGGAGTATAAATTGTAAGATTTTTGCAAAGCCTCGGGGAATTTTAGAATTTGCGTTGGAAGCCACTTTGTGGAATTCCATAAAACATTTAAAAGGTAGGAATTTTCCTGGGTCACTAAGGACTTCTGTAGAGCCCCATAAAAGTGCAATTTGTATAAAATATTATATTAATACATTTTAGTTTATTTATCTTTGTGCCTTCCCTCTAGCCATAACCTAACAATCATCTCATCTTTTATTTTTTATGTTACTTTCTTAGGGTTATATTCAGATATAAATCTGTACATTCACTATATTTCATGTGGCCTTTTGAGGACCATGTTATCCAAAAATAATATTTGAAATGGCACGGAGAAACATTTCTGTGAAGCTATCAGCCAACCATGCCATGGGTTGAGAGCAGGTTGAAATGGAGACTTTCAGACATTTCTAAATAAGACGATTACATAGCAACAAATTTCATGACAGCTTCTGTAATTTAAAAAAATTGGCAAGCATTGCAGTCCTCATTCTCCCTGTGTATACTGCAGGTTGGCTGGTAAAAGCACACTTTCTCACGTGTTATTACATCCATAACCTATCTTAAAAATAACCCCTACCCTTCTTATTTTAACATGGTGAATCAAATTAAACGGACCTAAATATGCCTAGAAAAACTATACAATTTGGCAGCAGCTGAGCTAAGATGGTGTATTAGTTTGCTAAAGCTGTATAACAAAGTAGTGCTGACTCAGTGGTATAAACAACAAGAAATTTATTGTGTCGGCTCTGGAGGGTCGAAATGCAAAATCATGGTGCCAGTGGGGTTGGATCCCTCTGAGGGCTGTACCTGAAAGTTCTGTTTCAGGTCGCCCTCCTTGGCTTGCAAATGGTCGTCTTCTTCTTCTGTCTCTTTGCATTGCCTTCCCTCTGTTTGTCTGTCTCTGAGTCCAAGTCTCCCCTTACTATAAGGACACCAGTCATACTGGGTTAAAGGCCCCCCTAATGACCTCATTTTAACTTGATTACCTCTGTAAAGACCTTATCTCCAAATATAGTCATATTCTGGGCCACCCAATTAGATTCATAATAGATAGGTGGACCTGCCTGTCTGACCCTGCAGGCCTGCACTGGTCAAGAATGTTGTTGCCATTACTCTCATGGACAGTGGTTAAGAGTATAGGTCCCAGAGTTCCAGGACCTAGATTGAGCTATTGCTTCTGACACTTGTTACCTGTCTGATGGGAACTAATACTTAACCTCACCTGATCTCAGCTTCCACATCTTTCCAATAGGGGTGAAAAAGAACCTGCCTCATGGGGTGTTCTGAGACTTACATAATATAATCCATAAAAGTGTTTAGTAACTAGAATAAATAGCCACTCATATAAATAGAGTACCTCCTCTTATGATTTTTATTATCATGTTGTTTGCCTATTGTTAATGCTGCCCTCCTTTATTGGAAATTTCCCATGATACCTTTCATAATTGTGTTAACAAGAAAAAAGGAGTCCGCTTCATCTATTTCAGTATTTGTAGCTTGGATATGCCTCAAGGAACTTTGAATGAAAGGTACTACGTACAGTGCCTAAAATCTGATGATATTTAGAAAACTAGTGGCAGACCCAATGGTTTCCTCCCCCACCCCAGGAAGTACATATAAACAATTCTGATTCCATCTACGACTTAAAAAATTATTTTGTGCACACAAGATTGGACCATAAGTTAATTGGACTAGATATTTTAGTCTAGATTCTACTACTTCTCTGTGTCTGTTATCCCTTCTCTGTGTCTGTTACAAAACAAGATGCCTGGCTTGAGGTTAAGATTTTGTCGTTTAGATCTGAGAAACAATGGATCCCCTTCAAACATGGCTGCTAGTTGCCTGTCATCAGACAGAACATACGAGGAAGTGCGTCCAGGCTCAAATCTTGCCTTGTTTATACTGAGTATTTTACAGACAAAATTTGATTAAAATATATCAAAAACTAATGATGTACTGTATGGTGACTAACATAACATAACAAAACAAAATTAAATTTAAAAAATAAAATAAATTTAAATATATATATATATATAATTTCTAAAGACAAAACAGAAAAGATTTTCAGGTCCCAGGTAATGATCTTCTTCATTTAAGTAGTAACTTGAACTATAGTGAAACTTACAATAGTTGACCTCTTTTGACCTACAACAATTGCAGTTTCATGGTTACATGGGATCACTTCTTCTAGTGGCAAAGGGACAAAAATAGTTTCAACCCCAGCTCTGTGTTAAGGGGGGGGGGTTGAGGAACATGAACTCTTCACTGTTGTGTTTGAAACTTCCTCAAACTGAGATTTTTAAATATTGTAAAAATGATTTCTGTGATTAAGACCAACCTGAGTTAGTAAAGATAAAATGACACACACACACACACACACACACATTTAAAATTTTAGAAGGTCTTTTCAGGAAGAACTTAAATTGTGCCTAGAAGCTTGAGCAAGCATCATGCCCCATCCAGGAAAGAGCCTCTGCGCATGTCCTCTGGTAACCTGTGACCTGTAGAGGCTGGGGACTGTACTGACGTATGTCTCATACCTACCTGTGTGTGTTCTCATCGGCACAAACTCTACAAAGCTCCCTGCTCCTAGGTCAGTCAATGGCAGCAGAATAGAGGTTGGTTTAGTCATTGTGAATAGAGGGCCTTGTGTTTTGGGTGCCTTTTCTTGTTTCCAACTAATTTCTAGCTTATCGCCTGGGCCTGGATATCAACCTATAGCTGTGTGTGAGAGGCTGGGATTGCACTGAGGTATAAGCAGCCAGCACTCTTCAACATATGGGCGTGATCACATCAGAAACTCACAACAAGGGTGCTTATGGGGGAATAAAGGAATAGAGCAAAGGCAATAGTAGCAAGTGGCAGTTTAAAATAATCCACAACTGAGGTGCCTGGGTGGCTTAGTCGGTTAAGGGTCCAACTCTTGATTCTGGCTCAGCTCATGACCTCAGGGTTGTGGGATCGAGCCCCACATCAGGCCCCTCGCTCAGCGAGGAGTCTGCTGGAGATTCTCTCTCTCCCTCTGCCCCTCCCCCCAAATAATAAATAAATAAATAAATAAATAAATAAATAAATAAATAAATAAATAAAATCTTATAATCCACACCTAGACATCTTCAGCACAGTGTAAGTGGGAGTGCTGCCTTCCAGAGTTACATAAAACTAAAAATATGTGGGAAGGAAACACCCTGCTTTGTGCCCACTGGACCTCTGGAGTGTTTGTCATCCTGTTACCCTAATGTCTTTTAAAAGATGCCCATTCATTTACAGCAAGGGAAGGTAACAGCGTCCTAGTAACAGACATTGATCTAATGGCTTATCGTGGACACACCAGGACCCTTTCTGAACCTTGGCATTAGGGCATGTTTTAGCCAGCATGGTTCCTAGGACGTTGTTTGTTAGCAGAGCAGGTGGGGAGGCCTGTGACAGCAGAGCTGGCTTCCTGGGCGTGTGACCTGAGCAGTCTCACAGAGCTCTGTGCTTAAAAAGATCCCGTGCCTGGTTTAATGCTCTGCTGTCTCCATCTGGAGATTCTTAATTTTTTCACAAGGGCCTCACGTTCTCATATTCCACTGGGGCCTGCAGATTACATTGCTGACACTGACTGACAGACAACAAGGCTCTGTGGGGACCATCTCTAAGGAGGTCTGAAGAAAAGCTGGAAGCATTGTTTATGGAATTGAAATGAAGCTCAGAGATGAGGTGTGTGGATAATGTGACTCAAGTCTGTCAAAGGGGAGTGTTTTGTGGAAGCTTCACAGAAGAGCTCATGTGGGAAAAGAAGGGTGGTCAGGGTATCCACCCAACTCGTCAGAGTGGATTGGGGCCAGCAGGACCCCCTGGAGCCTGCTCTGCCTTCTCAAGAAGTAGCAGTCAGACTGCCCTGATTGTCTTCAGCTCATGGGGTACTCTCTTCTGCTGCCACGCCCTGCTGTCTGTGGCCTCCATTCTTGCTAACCGTGAGGTGAATGTTTGAAGCAAGAGAATCAAAAAGGTGCTCTCATCCCTTCTCACATGCAGTAATGACCGTTGACCCATCTCCTCTCTTCCCTAGCTAGACCTTCTTTAAGCTTCCAGAGAAACATGAAGAAGGCTGGACATTATGGTGAAATCCTCTCTAACGGTTCATCCCAATGAAAGTGATGGTGTAGTAAAAACTTATGAAATGACAGCATAATTACATAATGAATCCTCGCAGGGATGGCAGTGAATTGAATAATATTAAACCATCACCAGCAGTTTCTTTTTTATTCTTTTCACTAGGCAGGCCATGTACCTCTTCAAAAGATGTATAGTACTTGATTTGACAGGTGACCCCTCTATTTTAAAACTAAATAAATATTGAAAAAGTTGTCAGTCTGGTGTTTTCACAAAATTTGATTTTGTGGAAAGCAAACAATCATACATTTTTAAAACTACTTGAGATGTAGAAAACCCTCTTGCAAAGAACTGTTCAAAGAAAGAGAAAACAAATTACAAAATAGGTAGAAAATAAAAATCATAAAGACATTTATAACCCTAATGCTTACACATATATGTCAAATAAAGGAAAATAAGTGAATTAAGAGTCCGAATCAAAAAATAGAAAAATAACTATAAGTGAGCCTAAGAAAATGGTAGGAAAGCAGAAATGGATGAATAAGAAAACAGAAAATAATAGAATTAATAAATAAGCCCAAGAATAGATTTTTTAAAAAGATAAAAGACAAGGATAAAGCAATGGCCAGCCTAATCAAGAAAAGAAAGAAAGATGTATAATTGAAAAGATTAGAAATGAATAAAAGAGAAATAAAGCACACAGAAAAATAATCAGCTAATCAAAAAGTAATTTACATGACTTCAAACGGTGCCTGGCTGGCTCTTTTGGTAGAGCATTTGGCTCTTGATCGCAGGATCATGAGTTCAAGCCCACATTGGGTATGGAGCCTACTTAAAAAATAAAATAAAATAAAAAATACATGGCTTCACAAATAAATATGAAAGGTAAGATAAATTTTCTAGGAAAATAAATGCTACCAAAGTTGACCTCAGGAAAAATAGACCAACACACTCTGAAGAGATTAATTAATATTATCAAAGCATCTCCCTCTCCTCCAAACACATAAATATCATCACACTAAATTTGAATGAATTCACACTTATGTTCTTCAGACCTTATAAAAGTATATAATATGGTTGCTCTATAAGTTTTTTTAGAGCATAGAAAAAGAACTACCAATTCTTCTCATAGGGACAAGAACTAAAACCTGTACATAATGTCAAACCCCAAAAAGAAATCTGTAGACCATTTATCTTTATACATATGAATGTACAATATGAACTACAATCTTACCAAATGTAAGTCAGTGGTACATTAAAGAAGTAACTCACCACAGGATGCCTGGCTGGCTCTATGGATAGAGCATGTGACTCTTGATCTCAGGGTTGTGAGTTCAAGCCCCATGTAGGGTGTAGAGATTACTTAAAAATAAAATTAAAAAAAAAAAAAGAAGAAGAAGAAGAAAGAACTCACCAAAACCAAATGAAATTCATCCCAGGATTGCAGGGATGGTTCAATATTATAAAACGTAAGCAAACAAAACTTAGTTTCGCCTTTTATCATATACATGATGAAAAGGTTATAAGATTTTTACTGAATTTAAAGGGATTTAAATTGTTTGGGATTCATATGACTACACTATAAGCTATATAGTTCCAGGGAGATACCCCGAGGAGAAGGCAGTCATCTTCCAGAACAGTTGTAAAAACAAACAATGGTTTCAAAAATATGCCTTACATCAATGCAAAGGCATGAGAGAGAAAGTTATATCTCATAGGGCAACTTTCTCATGTTCTGCAGGGTGAGAAGCTGAAGTTTGTATAACAACAGTTGAAGATTTTCCAGAACAACACCGATACTAAGCTGATTTTATGATTAATATAAAATGTAGTGGGATTTTTATTGAAGACTGAAACAATTCAAGAAATTGCATACTACTACTAGTTCAGAAAAATTAGCCAAGGTAACTAGACCGAAGAACTTAAATATTACATATAAATGTAATGTATGTAAATAATGTATAAATATGTATATATGCCATCTATTATATATAAATGATATATATGTTAGGATGGAGAATAATTCTTAATTATTTAATGGATGTATAGTATATGACTATGAAACTTGATTACACAGAAAATCAACAGAAAAAATTAACATCAATAAGGTAATTCAGAAAGAGGACTGGTTGTACATTTATCTTATAAAACATTAGTTTGCATGTGACTTCCCCATATTCAAACCAATCACCAGAGGATAAATATAATGGATAAATGGAAAAGATTTCATTTGCACTAACAACAACAAAAATACTTAAGAACAAACTTCAAAAGAAATATGCTGGATTTAGAGGAAGGAAACCTTACCAATTCTACTGAGGATTATTTAAGAAAATTTGAATACATGAAAGACACATCCTATCTTTAGGACAAATCATTATTTAAAAATATCAATTCTTCTCAGATACCAGTATATTAGCAAAATATTTTTCTGGGACCTTAACAAAATGAATCTGGAGAAATAAACATGTGATCTTAGCTAGGATATCTTTGGAAAAGAATAATGAGAACAATCAAATAGTCATATTTGGAAATCAAGTAATTAAGGAATTAAAACTAATTTTACTTAATTTACTTAATTTCAAAATATGTAAGAATTAAAATACTTTAGTGCTGAAAACAAAGTTGTTAGAAAATCATTGGAATAGAATAGTTGAGAAATAGACCCAAATTTATGGAGTTTATGAAATGTTCTTCAGGCTAAAAGCAAAATTTCAAATAATTGAGTAAAGTTGAAATAGACGTTAAGCATTTTAAAAAATAAATAAAGCTAAATATCCCATTTGTTACCTCACAGCAAATTCCATATGCATCAAAGTTTTAACTATAAAAAGTAAAACCACAAAGTATCAATAGAAAGTTTAGGTTTGCTTATTTCTAATCTTGAAGTGGAGAAACCATTGTTAAAGAAGATACAAAACTCACAACCATAAAGGAAAAGATGAACAAAAAACACAAAACAAAGTTTTAGAAATGTATATGGCAGATTACAAAAAACAAGCAAACAAAACAAAATGAGACATATTTGCAATGCATATATCAGGGAATGCATTAATTTCTTTAATTTTCCATAAAAAAATAATTAAAAACTAGAAGTTCACAGAAAAAGAAATACAAACGGTCAGTAAATAAGTGGAATGATGCTTGGACTTTTTCATAACTAAAGAAATTCCATTTAAAACAGACATATATTAGGGGCACCTGGGTGGCTCAGATGGTTAAGCGTCTGCCTTCGGCTCAGGTCATGATCCCAGGGTCCTGGGATCGAGTCCCACATCGGGCTCCTTGCTCAGCAGGGAGTCTGCTTCTCCCTCTCCCTCTGCCTCTCCCCCTGCTTGTTCTCTCTCTGTCTTTCTTGAAAATGAATAAATAAAAAATCTAAAAAAAAAAAAACAGACATATATTAGATTTCACTTATTAGAAGTCTAGATAGTATTGGCAAAGATGTAAGGAAATAGACATTCTCCTCCATTGCTGGTAGGAATGTAAATCGGTGCAACTTTGCGGGACAATTTGCCACTATAATTCCCTTTCAAAGAACTTATCCTATGGATATACTCATAAATAGATGTTGCCCAAAGTATACCAAAATATGTATGTATAAATGTATAAATAAATATGAATACAAATATATATGCATACATTTACTGCAACATCAAATTCAAGGCTGGAAGCATTCCGTGTCCATGACAAGGAAAATAGTTAAGTATATGATGATGCAGTTATAGACAAGAATAACAAAGCTGTTTAACAATGAATGAAGCTGCTATGTAAATGCTTAATGGGGAAGGCGCTCCAAAAGATATGGCTCATTTCCTTTCATTTCTTGGCTCATGTAGATTGGCCTTATATAATTTGACTTCTGGAAAGCACCCTGCTTATCTCCTTTTTTGTTGTTCTTTTTAATAGTTTTATTGAGATGTAATTCATATGTCATACAATTCACTCATTTAAAGTGTACAAATCAGTGGTTTTTAGTATATTAACAAAATTGTGCAACCATCACCCCATTTTTTTTCTCCCTTAACTTAAGTCCCGTGGCCATTAACAGTCACTCCCATTACCAACCAGCAGCCCTAGACAACCACTAATTGACTTTCTGTTTCCATAGATGTGCTTATTGTGGACCTTTTATATAAATGGAGTTATACATACACACCTAAGAGTGGAATGTCTGGGTCACAAAGAAACTCTTATGTTTTGAGGAACTGGGAAAATGTTTTTTCCAAAATGGCTATGCCATTTTACACTCTCATCACAATGCATGAGTGTTCTAATTTCTCCAAATCCTCACCAACACTTACTATTTGTTATCCTTTATTTTGATGATCCCCTTGTGTGTGAAGGGATAGCTCATTGTGGTTTTGACTTGCATTTTCATGATGTATGTTGAACATCTTTTCAGGTGCTTATTGGCCATTTTCATATCTTTTGGTTAAATGTCTAGTTAGAACCTTTGCTCATTTTTCAATTAGATTATTTATCTTTTTATTATTGGATTGTAAGCGTTCTTTATATATTCTGGATACAAATGCCTATCAAGCATATGATTTTCAAATATTTACTCTTATTTTCTGCATTGTCTTTTCACTTTTTTCATGGAACCATTTGCAGCACAAAAAGTTAGCTTTGTTGAACACCAATTTATCTATTTTTTTCTTTTGTCATTTATGCTTTGATGTTGTATCAAAGAACATTTAATCCCTGGTCAGAAAGATTTGCTTCTATGGTTTTTTTTTTTTTTTAGATTTTATAGTCTTAGCTCTTTAGATCTATGATCCATTTTAATTTAAGTTTTACTTAGGGGAAAGAAAGGGGTCCCACTTCATTCTTTGCATGTGAATATCCAGTTAATTCAACACCATTTGTTGAAAAATCTATTCTTTCCCACATTGAATTATCTTGCCAGTATTACCTACTGAATATTCTAGAGTCAAATGTTGATTGATAGTTGATGAATTTTTATGACTTTTTCATTAAGCAAAAATTTTCTTCTTTGTGAGTGAATTTACAGAGAATTTACATTACATTTCATGAAAAATTTACCACTTAACTTTTTGTTACCCTCCAGTTTTCAGACACATTTGTCAGTTGTAAGGTTCTGTTCGAATTGAAAAGGCTCAATTTGAAAGGCTATATATGTTTTTGATTTTTCTCTATTGTAAAATTATGATATCACTTTGTCAGCTGATGATGATGACTTAAATGTTTTTTAGATCCTTGTCATTTAGGTATTGGAGAATTAACTGGAGGGGGGGAAATAGCTCTAGAGAAGGAAAATGGAATTATTGAAGAATTTTATCCTGATTATCAGATTATCATAATCACAGCTACTGTTTATTGAGCACTTACTCTTCACTACATATATTATCTGATTTAATCCTCGAAGCAACCTATTTTACAGATTAGGAAACTAAGATTATAAAGAGTCAGTAATATCCCTGAAATCACACTATTTATAGATGGTAGAGCTGGGCTTCAAAGCCAGGTCTACCTGAATTTCAAGTTCAAACGGTGCCCAGCATTACAGATGACTCATGCTGAAATTCGATAAAATGGCATCATGTCCTAGGAGAATAAATTCATGTATTTGTCCAGATAAAAGACAACTCTTTTACCTGATCTAGGCAGACCAGTTAGCAAATTCATAACTTGTTAAATGCTTCAAACAAGCACACTTCCCCCTTCCACAGAGCTTTTTCCTTATCCCAGGCAATCAGAGGTAACGAGAAACTGTGGTTCATGTTGGCAGCCTATTTGCTTCTCAGCTGAATCTCAGTCGCAATTTTTTTCTTCCTATGAGACCAACTTCTGATGAAGACAGAAAGCATGATGTGGAAAAAACTCCTATTTCAACTCTGGAAGGGAATGCAGTCCCATTTCCTATTGGTTTTGCATGTTCAACTCTATGGAACAATCCTAGAATCAGATGTTGATCAAATAGCATATTTGCATATGCATATGCATAAGCAATTTTTTAAAAGTTGAAAATGAAAAAAGATGCGACTGAATATAGAAGGTAGTTTGGGGTTAATTCATTGATGAAAAGACAGAAAAACATTTTCATTGACTGTGCAAATGAGACTGCAAACCACAGATTAGTGTTAGGGCTTAGCCCTTGGCATTAAGGCATCTCAGTATTAAGTGTACCGCAGAGTGAAAATTTTATATCGGGTGGAGGAGTAAAAGTGTAGGTTGTGAAGGACTGGGCTTGAATCTATGTTCAACAATTTCTAAGAAGCTAGCCTTGGAGAAATTACAAAACTCCAAATTTCAGTTCCTTGTCCATAAAATGAAGGTGATATGAACTGTTAAATATGTAGTCTGATGCAGAGATCAGGGGCCTGGGCTTCACACTTCTTTATATCAGGGTCCAAATCCTATTTCTTTCCCTTATCAGCTGTGTGATATTGGATAAACAGGTAGCCTCTCTGAACCTCAGATTTTTCTTCTACAAATGGGATTATTAATATGAAGGGTTTGTGAAGATTAAGTGAGATAACATGCATAAAACACATAAAAGTAAACTTGGCTCATACTCTATGCTAAAAAATATATGCACCATTTGTTTATTATCATTATTGTACCTACTAGGTGAGACACCTACTATAATGCCTACCATGTAGCAGGAATTCCGTACAGATTACTCCCCTCTCCTCACTTTTAGTTTGAAAGAATATTTGTGTTTAATGATTATCCTTCCCCATGAAGACAGGCATTTTCCCTTTGGCCATAAGGTAATTGTAGAAAACTTCTGGCTCCTTTCCATGAGTTCTGGGTGTAGCTGTGTTATTACTTTCTGCTTAGAAGTATTATCAGTTTAATTACTCAAAGCCCATTGCAGAAAGTATGCCTTTCCTGGGTCAGTGACTCACATAGCTGATACACACAGAAGTAAAGGAGCTGGGGCAATGGCTTGCTAGCACCCCTTCTCCCTACATGGAAAATGTGCATTTTCAATTAAGAATCTCCGTGGAAGCCACTGGCTCCAGAGGCAGAGACTATTTTTACCAGGAGAAGTCAGCCCCTAAAACTTTCTTTGCCAGCTGATTTTACCACAACTTCACTCCTCTTGTCTGGTTCCCCACATCCCTTTCCAACTGGAAATGAGAACTACTTTCAGGGAAATGCTTGGAGGCAGGCAGGCAGGCAGGACACGTTTTATAAAAAGCAAGTATCTGAGATTAAGATTTCAACCTGCTGTCCCTGCAGCATCTCCTTCCAGCTTTTACTTTCTATCCCAAAATGAAATTAGAAATACTGAAAGTTCCCTGGAAAATAAAAAGGAAAAAAAATGAAGCACTTCCTTGGTTCTGATTAAAACGCACAGGCCAATGCTTCTTTAACTTCCTTGTATGAGTCAAAAGGAACTCAGATCATTTATCAAGGTAGAGATGACTTCCCGTGGAAGATGCTCTTGGCGGGAGGAGATGTGAAGGTCAACTATCCTTAGCTAACTTTGAGACTCCAACAATGATACTCTGAGCCTCACATGTTCAAAGGCCCCCACGCTACCACTGAACAACACATCGTATTGTGTTTGAGCTCCTGGAGTAAAGAATTTCTGTTCCTTTGGCTTTCCTTCACTTTTGAAAATGTTACAGTGGATCCCTGTTAATATGAATGACTTATCTGGAAATAGAGATGATTTCACATGATTGTTAGGATCCCATGCCTAATTCCTTCTTTGATCCATTGCACCCACTTTCAGACAACTTATCAGAGTTAGCCATGCAGATTCTGGAAACTCCCCTGTCTATGTAGGGACTGCTCCCACTAGCATTCTGTGCCTATCTTTTGACTCATCATCCACAGATCCGGAATGACTTCAGAGGCTCCCAGCTTAATGTCAGAATTTAACCAGATCACCCAGTTGCACCCACTCATTTTTAGATGAAGGATTGAGTTGAGGATTAGGGAGATAAAGCAATAATCCACAGTCACCCAAGCAGCTTGTGGCAAAACCGAGACTAGAAATCAGGATCACTTTTCATCATTCCAAACTGTCCCTCTTCTTGTTATGAAGCATTGGGAGTTTACTGAGTAGCAGTTTAGCTGGACATATTCTTGCTCTACAAGATTGTAAATGGTCTATTCTCAAATGAACTGCAACTGTTAAATTGTTAATAACAATTTAGGTATATTAAAATATGATAATTTGTGCCCAAAGGCACAACTCCTATTTCTAGGCAGATGACACATACATCTATGCCAAAATTCTCCCTCTTGACTTAGGCTCACATAATATTTCGTATACAAGATAATATTCCTTAATACTCAATCAGTGCATATTTAATGAGTATCTCCTGTACGCTCAGCCCTCTTCTAGGTGCTGTAGAGATTAGAGGGGAAAAAAAGTTGTCAGTACAGATTTAGAAGACTAAAGATGCCTATGGAGGAAATACACAAGAAGTTAAGTCCAAAGGCTCTGGCTCTCAAAAACATGCTGGATCCTAAAGTATCAGTGGCTGTGGGGGGCAGAGATTTGATGTAGAGTCTTACTGAGACAATGTTATATCATGCTGCCCAGGTCAAGGGAAAACTCCTGATGTTTCAAGATGAAAAATGCTTTACATTGCTTAAATCAAGACTCTGTGTGTGGGTTTAATTTGTATGAAAGGAGTACGGGAGCTAAGTCATTTGTAGTCAGAGAGCTAATAAAACCCCATGAGACACCACTTTCTTTCTTAGCAGAATAATAGCTGAAAGTTAAAGATGATTATGACTTTTAGTCTGTGAGCTTTTCTGCTGACAGAGATCTTTTTCATGTGTGTGTTATATCTAAATGGAACGATGGATGTCCTTGGAAAAAATGTTGCCTCTGGAATTAGCTTCTTCTTGGTTCCATAAGGATGATTTGTGACTCGAGGTTCGAAAAGAATTTTGATGTAGTTGTAAGAAGAGAAGCACATCTTGAAATGGTTTCCAAGTTTGTCAAACTTCTTTTCTTTAATGAATTAAATGCCGTCTTCCAGCCCTAGCTCTTAGAATGTTATAAATTTATATAACTCTGAAGTTTATAAAGGACTGGCATTCCCCCACTGAGAGAGGAAGAGGGCCGGTATCATCATTATGTTCATGTTAGAGATGAAGAAACTAAACTTCAGAGACGTTAGGTGACTTTCCCAAGGTTATACAGCTAATAAGTGGCGGAGTTAGATGAGAAGAGAAGTCTTCACTGATTCCATCCAGTGCTTTCTGTCACACACTAAATTAGGCCTAGCATTAGAAGGAAGGAAGGGGAAAGTAAGTAATGAAGGCAAGGGTTAGGACTGATGAGATACTTGCTAAGGTAACCCAGCTTCCGCAAAGTAAAACAGTGGGAAAAGAAAATTGGCTCCATTTTTATATGTTCTAAGGCCGTCACCAGTGTTATATAAAATGAAAAATTAATGAACACCTGTAAAAGATTTCATTGCCCCACTCTCTGGGGCCACAATTTAAAGTTAATGTTATTTTCTGTATTAATAGCTGCTCCCAGTGATGTTTCCTTTTAAATTAATGCAGATGCCAGGCAATTTGGAAGAGACCAAATAGACCAAGAGGAGCAACTCACATTGCTCACTCAGCAGCCCTCTCATTTGAAAAGAGAGCTTCAGGAGCAGTTACTACCTGTGGGACCTTTCTGGCGGTCATTAGATGCACACAAGCTACTCCTTAAGAATAACATCCTCTATTTCTCATCCTTTGGAAAACTTGTGGGCTCCTAGTAATTGTAGAATAGAATTCCATTACCGCAATACTCCCACTGAGTTTCTCTTCCACTCTTCATTTTTTAAACATTTTCCTTAAACATGACTGCTTGCTCCAGCACTGGTAAGGGAGTGGGATGGCACGATCTGCTCATAAAATGGTAATGATCATCATCGGGGTGATTGCAGATGAAGAATGATAACGTCCTCAGTCTGAGAGCCTAGGCTTAGCATTCGGAGGCATCCTCAAGATTTTGCAAACTCTCCAAGTCATGTCTTTATTCTGGAAGAACTGAGGCTGCAGCCCACCCCGCTTTAGCCTTCAGCCTGACCTCCCTCAAGGAAAGAGAACCTCCTAAATGTTCCCAGGTTCATGGCTAACCCCCTCTCATCAGAGACATAATTATTTCTCTGGACAGGAAACAAGGGAAATGTGTGGGTGTCTTTTTGACACTGGTTTTAAGTTATTCTGATAAATTAGCTTAGAGTAGAATTCCTCAAGTGCAGTGAACATTTCATGTTGAATTCATGTCGGGCTTTTGTATGTGCCTGCTCCCTTTCCAGTTAATCTCTAAGTTTGCTTTTGAAGCACAACAAAATGGAGAATTAATGAAGTAGCTGTAGAAATAAGCCTCCTATAGGCACCCCATATATATATATATATGTATATATATATATAATGTACACATGCTACTGTATAAATATACACTAATACACAAAAAAACCATTTTAATCTATGCATAGAAAATGCAAAGCAAATGTGAGATAACTATAAATAGGAGTTGTATTTTTCCTTTAAAAGATCATCTTAAGTCTTTCCTTAACCAAGGTTTTAAAGTCTTTATGAGGTCATTGGACTAACCATTGTGTTCTAATTGCTGTTTTCTCTCTAATGACCCTGTTGGCATATGGTAGGGAGG